>NC_092459.1:102606423-103206423 GCF_047495875.1 Pithys albifrons albifrons
TCATGGGGTAAATTCTATGGTAACAAGCCTGCTACAGTCAACTATCTAGCAAGGGCAAAAGAATTCTAGCCCTTAATTTGGCAGGGCTGATCAGGGGGGCTTTAAACTAGGTTTGAAGAGGAAGGGGTCCAAACCAGGCTCTCCATTGATGAGTCTCAGCATGGAGAGCCACAGTTAGGAGTGAGACCAGCAACTCATCTGAAGTGCATGTACACTAATGTACACAGTATGGGTAACAAACAAGAGGAGCTGGAAGCCATTGTGCAGCAGGAAAGCTATGATGTAGTCGTTATCACAGAAAGGTGGTGGGATGACTCGCATGACTGGAGTGCTGCCAGGGATGGCTATATAGGCTCTTCAGAAGGGTCAGGCAAGGTAGGAGAGGTGGAGGGGTGGCTCTATATGTCAGAGAGTCTCTTGACTCTGTAGAACTTGAGGTCAGTAATGACAAAACTGAGTGCCTGTGGACCAAAATCAGAGGGAAGGCCAACAAGGCTGACATCCTAGTGGGATATTTTTTTCCCTGTTGGCACTGGAATTTTTCCATAGAAAAAATGTCATTCTCTGAAAAGTTTTTCTGCAAGGAAAAAAATCAAGGCATGGCAGGGATAATTCCCTGAGGTTTTTGTTTTGTTTTGTTTTGTTTTGTTTTGTTTTTTTATCCACCTGTCATGGAACACAGTTCTGAGATCAGCAAGTCTTCCCATGCAGGCCAGAAAACTATCACCAGGTGGCAACAAATTTCCACTGCCACCATCCTGGTTTGGATTTCAACTTGTGAAAGAGGAGTAAAAGGCTGTTATCTGTCCCCTGGGCCATCCAGACACATGCTCAAAGTGTAGTTAAAGGAAGAGCAGTCGGTCAAGTGCAAGTTACAATGTTTTGTAGAAGGGAGAGCTAGAGAGAACGGAGACCTTTGGAGCCACCAATGCCTGCAAGGTTACAATTCAAAATGCTACTGTGAAGCTAATAAGTGAATCATGTCTTGAAAGGCTTTGTTAGAGCAGAAATACTTTCAAAAGGAGCTTTTAAAAACTGAAAAGCAAATGTTCAAACTTACAGCAAAACTTTCTGGAAAGATTGAACCTTATGGACAGCAGGTAAAAACCGAAGGCCAGTATTTGATATTAACCTAAGGGGGAGAGAATAGAGGAAGATTATTCACTCTGCCACAGGGAAAAAACTGGTAACTACTAAAGAAGAAGGAATACTGGACTTTTAAAATGACAGCCACAAAAGAGAGAGGTTAGCTACAAATGTTGGGTTTGCCAACAGGAAACTTCACATTGTAATTTAAAAAGGTTTTTCTCCAAAGTACAAGCAGAATTCTGCCCCACTGAAGCTAAGGGAGAAACTCTACCTTGTATAATTACACAGTCCCCCCAATGATCTCAGGAAACTGTCTGCATTAAGTTCTCAGACGTATTCTGAGAAATCAACTGCACTGACACAGGATAATTATTTTCATAGTAGCTGTTTTAACACTAAAGTGTCAACTCAATTGCCACGATTTTAACCTTCTACTCTAATAGAGGATGCATTAATTCCACAGGAAATACCATCAATTCATGAAATTAGGAAAGAATTCAGATGTATTATTCCCCAGCACTTTGAATAGTGAGCAGCCAAACACATAGGAACATCTGTGCAAGTGGAAATGGACTGAGACTCATGAAATGGACTGAGCATCATGGCCTCTGCGTTGTGATTCCTGTCCATGAAACATCATTCCAGAAATTCTGACTCTGACGGACAACCCTGTGTCCACAACCAGTGAGGACACATGGTCACAGGTATTCACAGAACTATATCACGTTTAATTGAAGAAATTTTGTTAGCCAGAGCAGTAGCAAGGGCAGGACAAACATGATATTGCCATGCAGAACGAGATGACTGATGGCTGCTGATGGCTAGAAGGAGGGCTGATTGCAGGAGGAAGGAGCTGGATCAGGCTGGACTCTGACCAACTGGGAATTTTTCCCAGACATCAAAATGTCTCATGTTTACTCCACCTAGTGAAGAAAACATTTGGTTCTTGAAAGTTTAATTATGTCTTTGTGGTTTTAATATATGAGATGGTAGTCTTCCACTGAGAATATTGGTTCTTTAGGGAACATACAAATAGTATATGGAAGTTATTTTCTATCCTGATTTTCATTACTAGATGCCACTTCCCCCTCCCCCCCCCCTCCTCCCCCTTTTAAGAGAATACTTCCTGAATAGTTGAATTGTAATGAAAAGGACCGGTTGAGACTGTAAAAACATAACATCATTCATATGATGTTTTTTATGAGCCTAGATTATTTCAGGAGATTTGAAGTCTCTCAGCTTTCATAATCTGAACTGAAACTGAACACCTCCCTATGAAAACCAAATCCTACATTTGGGAACTCAGAACGACACATAGGTCCATAAAATAGTCATTCACTTGCATAAGTATGCTCCAAACTCCCTGAGATGGTATCTGGGTATCCTCAGATGCCAAAAAGCCAACTTTGATCTGTCTCATCTTGTAACAGAAAGCAATACTTTATATACAGGGAAAAATTAAAACAGTATACTGAATATTCAAGAAGCAAATTTGGGAAAGTTGCTAAAATGTCATGACTGCTTCGTCTCAGGAGTCAGAGTGGTCTGACACTGCATTAGCTTAAAAATAACAGCTGTCACATGTGACCAAGAAACCTCTATGAAAATGCCTTTGAAAAACTATCACATATAATTAAATAGAAAGCATGAGTAATGAAGCAGGTGGATTACATGAGGCCCTTATTACTTAAAATACTTCTACGCTTACACTTTGTAAAATGAGTTCACTGAAAAAAAATCAGAACCAATAGGAGAAAAATCTGTAACCGCTCCTTACAGTATTTTAAAATACACTTATTAAATTACTGGAGATATACAAGATTTTAGTTGAAAGCTGCCTTTAATTATAAATGAGTCATACACTAAAAATTAATGCAATTCTTTTTACAAGGCCCTTTTAAATACAAATTATGGCATGAATTTCCTTTAGTAGGTAAATGAAGAGGGAAACTGCTTTCAAGTAGTCTTTGGCTATTGAAGGACAGAGGAAAAGACACAAGAAGCTTTCCTGAGAAAATCTCAGTCCTCATGGTGTAGCAAAGAAAGGTGACAGTACTCTAACATATGCTATTCAAACACTGCTTCCAGTGGCAACTTACTCCCAACATAAAAAAATTCTACATTGGTTAGCAGGATTTTCACCATACATGTGTGAAAAAACACCCTCAATGCCTTGGGTTAGTTCTGATCTTTCCAGTAATTCCAAAGTGTTCACGGCTCAATTTTCACTGGTGTCAACTGAGCAGCATGAGATGAAGAGGAAAGCATCTTTGACAAATCATTACATATTGAAGGAAATCAACAGGTGGCACAAAGCACTGATTGCACAGAAGCCCAGAATGGTGATTAGGAGCAGGAGAGGATGTTCTCCTAATTAAATACAGAAAAAGAACTAAAAAAATATTTAGCTAGACTGCAGCCTAGATCTTCCCTCTCTTTTTATTCAGCCAGCAAACCTCTAGAGGCCCTTAAGCGGATAATCTTTTTAGAATGTAGATAATACAATTTACTGAGTATCTTTCCTGCAGGACAGCTTTGTCAATATATTTACCATATAATGTATACGTCCTTAGTAGCCTCACTTTAAACAAGTGTCCTCATTAATCTGTGTTATAACTGAGTCCCCCATTGCCATGCATAAATGGCTTTGTTAAGAACCTGTTTTGTTTTTTTTCAGAGGGCTGATGGCTGCTTTCCAAAGCATTAATTGCCTTTCTGAAAAGGCTTACTGGAGTCAGCATCTATGAAAACACAGCACCATGATCAGCAGAGAAAAAAAAAAGTCTTTCAGAAACTAATTCCTGGAAGATTCTGGTTGCTTACTCCAGATATAGCAACATGTCTGCTCTTTTTTATGCCAAATTGGAGGAGCTATTCTGACAAATCTGGGAACACGGTTTACCTCATCAATTTACTGTGGGTATTTGCTAAATTGAAAACTCAGGGTAGGCAGAGATAAATACATCATCATTCAGGAAGCATTATTTTTATATCCCTTAATCATACTGGTTACTTCATGCTGCCTATGAGCCTGATTTCAGCAAGACATTCCTCTGAGTCACGTAGCCCAGGCTCCTTAAATCTGCAACACTCACTTCTGGGGAAAGGTCTTAATGGTGAGGCTACCATGCAAGAGGAAGGAGTGGAGCACCGCTTCTGTTTATTGATGAGTCAACTCCATACAAAGGGTCAGTAATTCTGCAGAATTTGCTGCCTCTGCAGCAAATACAGATTTGGGTTAAGGAAACATACCAGACACATGTGTGTCAGATCCTCCATGAATTAAGACCAGGCAGCTACAAGCAGCTGCAAGACTTTGGGATTGGGCTCTGCTCCTTTTGCAGACAAAACACATGATTTGTGAACTACATTTCCCCTCCCCTCCAATAACTTAGCTGTATGCTTTCAAAATTGGCCTGAAAGGAGAGTTACATTTAAATTTTTCTGTTGTAAACTGGGATTGCTTAATATAGGACACCTCTCTAAAAAAAAGACAAAGGACACAGACTACATATGAAAACTAATTTTGGAAAAGAAACGGGTTTGAAAAGTCATCACTACATTATTAAACAGACAATGCCACAGGTCTCCTTAATAAGAGCCAGAAAAATAATTTTGTACCCATGAAAAGGTTAATAAGTTAGCATTTTGAAGCAGTCTGTCCCTCTGGTATATATCCTAGAAGATCAATTAGCAATTGTCTTCCCTCTTTCTAAAATACTGGTGAGAAAATTAGGGTTATGTGTTTTTAGAGGGTTTAGGCTATTCAGCATTGTATTTTTTCAACATTTTTCTCTCCTTAGTGTTTTTGTCGTACTAATAATGATGACAAAGGGAGTGGGGTGAGCAGGAAATGTATTTGTACTCAAGGTGACAGAGATAAAAGCATATAAATGTTCAACAGCTGGTGGTTGTAATGAACTCATGAAGCTGTTGAGAGGACTAACAATACTAGCCAGGCGTCTTGCCTGCCCATAAATAAGGCCATGTGGCTATACAACTATTTTTGAAGATGCAGAGAGAAAGCCTTGCAAGCAATGTGTTAACCACATGGGCTGTGGTACCTAGGGTCAGTCTTGTGAATTAAGATTGAATCATTTTATTTTCTGTGTTTTTAAATTAAAACTGTAAGTAAATATGTATTTTTCTGCAAGATTTTCTGAATTATGTTTTAACAGTTCCGTGACAGCCACAGCACTGGGTAAGGAATCAGACTATGTGTCTTGTACCCTGCCAGACCTCCATCATAGCTGGAAACTTCAGAAGAACCACAATGATCCAACAATGAGTACGCATGTCAGTCCCTGTGCTTTTGCATGCTGGTTGCAGGTGGGTCTCTCTATACCTCCTTACACAGTCAGACAGCATCTCCTCATCTGTTTTGTGACAAGATATTGAAACCATGTGCTATTCCTTCCTAACATCCAGCAATTAATGCTATAAAAAAAGGATATAATGTACAAAGATTTATAAGTTTTCTGTCATGGCCTTAAAATTTTTATCATTTCTGCAATGGCTATTGATAGCTTTTCTATCCACATAGATGCACAATGCTTTCCTGCATTATTTTAAACTACAGTTCCACATGTTTACAAACGCTCACTTCTGTATTGTATGGAAAATCCCAAATAACCACCACAAAAAAATCCCCAATCTCTACAAAATGAACAAAAAGAAAAATCAATTCATTAAGTCTCTCAGCATATTGCCTATATAAAAATTTAATATAAGTTTTTACTAAGTGACCCTTCTTTGTATATCATAGGAAGGCGACTATGAGGAGTGGCTTACCTCTACCAGGTGCTGTTTTACAGCCTCCATCAAGGTTTCTGCTTTCTCATTAAATCAATTACCAATTCTTTAAAATTGTAAAGATTTCTGCCTTCTCAGGGCAAGCACTAGTGAGTGAAAACAGGAGATGGAGAAAATGGCAGCCTTTCCTACAGGAATGTGCCAAGAGAGCACACAAAGCTGTGGCTGTATGTAAGAGGGAGTGATCTGAGCATGATGTAACTCAGCATCACACCTGGGCTCACTGCTATGTAGAAGGCTCCAGCAGGGACTTTGTATCCTGGTCCCTGTGGCGTGAAATGATGTAGCTGCACTGAAGCCAGCAGTGTTGCCCTGATTTAAACACCCAGCACACTTTCCTCAAACCTTGCCATTAGCACAAAACTCACATTCATCTGCTCATAAGCTCTGAGCCATGAAGCCTGTACCTTTTGTACTTTTATAGTCTTATAAGAGTGGGGGTGGGGTTGCCTCCTAAAGGGTAGGCACAGAGGGGATGCAGCATAAATCCATGAGTGGAGTAAACACCAAAAATGATTTTTCTGAACATAAATTAGAGAAAAGCTTCAGCACAAGAATGAATATGAATTAAGTGGCCATGAATAAAATTAGAGGAAATATTCTAGTCACCAAATCATTGAGTTTCTGGGAAAGCCTCTCCTGGAAAAAAGAGGAAAGCAGGGAAAAGTGAAGACCTCTTCCAGCCCTCTATACTTGTAAGAGAAAAAAAAACCTTAAAAAATACTCATGTAAAGCTAGATAAAAAGGAGAGGGAAATGTTGGGTACACCAGCAATCCTGTGTATTTTTAATCTGTTGCTTCTATAGGCCATAGTTTGGCAGCTACAGCTGTAGTTTTATACAGGTAGAATCTCTGAATATTTGAGTCAACATGTATGGGAGTCTGGAATGACAAATGTTCAGAAGAGGCAACATCCACTAAGGTTAAGAGAAAAACTTTCACTACTTCAGGTAGTTAAAGTGGCAATTTACCGTTTCCTCATGACCTATGATTTCTGTGTCCCACATTTAAACACTCACCGAAACTAGTGTCTTCACTAGTGTGTTCACATTTCTTCTTCAATTTTGTATGAGATAAATGTGCTCTTCTTCCTTCTACCATCTGTACATCCAACAACTGTACTACCATAGCAGCTTGTTCTGGGGATTTTACATGGGATAAACAAATGCTGTTGTTTTGTTCATAGGTAGGCAGAGCTACTCAAAGATAGCAATCACCACTGAATGACTCAGGCTTGAAATGAGAGGAAAAAGGCATATGATTTCTCCTCATGACAATGCAAACTTGAAGCTTTACTTCCCTACTGTCAAGAGAAAATCTGTGTTTCCGTTACACGCGTACAAAAGTTAACCAAAGGGCCTGATGAATTTGGCAAAGCAGAAATCAGTCAAAATACTGGGGAGAGTGACAATCCTACTGCAACTCTGACCACATATTCCAGTTCAATGACAGTTTAAACTATAACGGTTTGTGCAGTGCTAAATCCACCTTATCTCCTAAAATCCAAATCCTAAATCTCAAATCTTACAGTACAAATTTAAAGCAATGCCTCTTGGCAGTTTTGAGCCCAGAACATTTTTGAGTCAGGTACTAGTGATTTTCAGAGACTCTGTACACTCATTAACTTACTGGGTGCTATACTTATTAGACTACTGACCTGATTTCATACTTTCTTTAACAAATACTTAACAAGACAATTATACACTTAACTTTTATGTACTGGAATGTGGAAATCATGACCAGTCTTCTTGGATGAGTAGAGAAAACATGGCTTCTTGTATGCGTAAGGTAACTTGTGTGAGTCAGGAAAATACAATGGGGTATATGTGCTCAGGTGGACGTCCATACAAAAGTTAACTTGGTATCCTGCTGGGTGTATATGCCATGGCTTACCAAAGAGCACCATTTATGCTTCCTAAGCTATGACTATTAGAAACAATTAGTGTTAAATTGAGTTCATTGGACTTCATTGGAGTTTTAATGCAGAGAAGAGGTTATTAGTCATGTTAAAAATATGCACTAAAAGGTGTGAAAATACATTTGAGTAAGAGTTTATTTTAAGATTATATTCAATTACCATTGAATTTTGATGACAACCTCATGGAAGCAGATGTGGTGACCACAGTTATGCAAATGACATTTTCCATGAGTCTGGCTGATGAAATAAAGCTATGCCATACATCAATATGTTCTTATTTTAGGGATTTAATCATCTTACATCAAGCATTAAAGAAAACCATTGCTAAATCTCTGCCTTTGCTAAAGAAATAAGAATTTGAATGCTTAACACCATGTGTATGACGTATAACAGAGGGCAGCACCATGGCAAAATCAGATGAGAGATATTTTTTGTCCCAAACTCTCAGGAGCTTAAATCTCTTTCTACAGAAATAAAAAGGGTCCAGGTCCTCTTCTTATCACTCAGTTTCAACCTGTTGCTTAGAAAGGCTTGAGGAACTTGAGTGTGGGACTACTCTTTGGAAGCTATTATCTTCAGCTTTTCTGAGGACTTGCAGGCATGAAAATGTGGATAGACGGTGTACAACTAGTAGCAAGGAGAAGGCACTATCCTGTCTTATCACTGAAAGTGCTCAGCACAGAAACATGTGTGTCATTCACAGTAACTACAATACTTGGAAAGAGCAAAAGATCTTACAAATATCGGAGGCTTGGAAGGTGTTGGAAGGCATCCGCATCAATGTACACAAGGTTGTTGGCTTTCTCAATTCTTCTGCAGAGAGGAAATGAGACATAATAGAAAATATAACAATATATTGATCTTAAAATTGTGTTTGTCCCATGATGTAGTGGGATTATAGGCCAAGATTTTCTTTTTGACAGCAGAAGATATGCATGATTTCAAAGAACAGCCTATCACTGACTGGCAGAACCCACCACCTTTTGATATTGCCAGTGATCTGAGTCTAGTTTTAGACTGATGGGGTAAAGAAAGGGACTTAGACAAGAAGATGGAAAAGACAAAGGAAGATTTCAGATGTTCCTCTATCACTGCAAATTCTTCAGTACTTACCTGAACCAAACTGCAAACCCTTTGATATGCCTATAATGAATCTTTATAATTGTCTCCTTTGCATTTAGATTGCTCATTACTTACATTTCATGTAGTTTGGGAAGGTTGGAAAACACATTTGCTTCTATGACCTCCAAAGCATCATTCTGTGAGATCTCTCTGAAAAATAATTTAGAAGTCAAGATATTTCAAGTCATGGTGAAGCAGAGAATGAACAAGTGAAAAATTCATAAGGAACTTATTTTTTAAAACCAAGCTAAATATCAGATAAGAAAGCAGACCCCAGAAAGACCAATGAGTACTGCTGTAGCTAAAAACAACAGTCAAGAATGGATGTCTTCTGAGCCTGAAGTTTGCATCTGTAGAGGCAGCCCTGCACCTCATGCTGTCACTGTTCCCTGTGCATTAGCTATCAGAACCTATTCACTGTGGGCTACTGGATCTCTGAAATACTAACTGCTGATAGAAATTTAAGGAAACTTTTTAACTCAGAGAATAAACTAGGGCGTGAAGGTGATTAAAATAAAGACAATTAAAATGTTCCCAAGAAACGTGACACAACTTCAGCAACAGGACACTGCTGTCTTGATCCACTGCAAAGTATAGAGATTAAAATTAAGCAACCAGCAGATGTGCCCTTATTAACAGGAGCTGGAGACCACAGATGTGAAGGATTCTTCCACACCTTGATAAAAACATATTTGATCTCATCTGTACAGAGTTAATGCCCACTTACACTCACAGAACTGCAGAATATAAATGGCCAGTTTGCTGTTATCAACACACTAGAATGCATGATGATGCCAAACTGCAGATGATGCCAAACTGCTATTTTCCTAGGCTGAGGTCAGCTGTAGTAAGTTTAGTTTGCAATACAGATGTGATTCAGTGATGGTGTGATGGTCTACTGGATTTTAATGGCAAGGTAAGTGTGCACATCTTTGGAATGAAACCTTGGATAAATAGATAGCAAACTGGACAACACTTGTTCATGGATATCTTGTTCTTTGGAGATTATGATGGTTGCAAATAGATTCAAAGCCTGAGGTAAAAAAATAGATTGTAATGTCAGCTGCACAGTCAAAAAATAATCAAAAAAATGAATATGAGGAAAAAAAAAAAGAATTCCACTCCCTTCTAAGTAACAACTGACCCATACCGGAGAAATTACCTGCCAATTTAAGACAAACAAAAGCTTTGCAAAAGAAGATAAGTTTTCCATCTGACTTTTTGAACTGTAAAAAATGCTTTAATTCTTTAATACTTTTTCATTTAATAAGAAGCTTTCCCTTCTGTTTCCTCAATGTTTGTTTGAGGAAGAAATCCAGCTCTCCTCTCCTCCAGGAGCAATAAACTGACTGAAGAATAAGATAATAAAGGTACATGAGGACTGACCATAGGTGCTTGGCAGGGTTCAATAAGAACTGGATTTGTTTAGCAGTGCTGAACCACTGGCTCACATGTGAATGTTTCTCTTTATTATTTAATTTTCAGCAGCAATGAAATACTTTAACTGAGACAGGGATTTCTTCATATCACGTGAGGTACACAGCCATTGCAAGAGATATTTTCAAGACTTTTTCTTGTGTTCCTGTTGTCTTTAAAATAATGCTTAATAAGATATATGTAAAAATATCTAGAACTACAGAATAGAAGTATTGACCCCTATGATGTATATTATATGACAGTATGACAATTAGAATCATAGAATCATAGAATCCAACTCTAGTCCATTCACTAGATCCTGGCACTCAGAGCCACGTCCAATCATTGTTTAAAAATCTCCAGGGATGGTGAATCCACCACTTCTCTGGGCAGCTCATTCCAATGCCTGATTACTCTCTCTGGAAAGAATTTTTTTCTGATATCCAACTTAAATTTCCCCTGGTAGAGCTTAAGCCCATGCCCCCTTGTTCTATTGCTGAGTGCCTGGGAGAAGAGACCAGTCCCCACCTGGCTAGAACTTCCCTTCAGGTGGTTCTAGACAGTGCTGAGGTCACCTCCGAGCCTCCTCTTCTCCAGGCTAAACAACCCCAGCTCCCTCAGCCTCTCCCCTTAGGGCTTGTGCTCCAGTCCCTTCACCAGCCTTGTTGCTCTTCTCTGGACCCGCTCCAGCACCTCAATATCCTTTCTGAACTGAGGCGCCCAGAACTGAACACAGTACTCAAGGTGTGGCCTCACCAATGCAGAGTACAGGGGAAAGGATCACTTCCCTGGTCCTGCTGGCCACGCTATTTTTGATACAGGCCAGGATCCCATTGGCCTTCTTGGCCACCTGGGCACACTATTGGCTCATGTTGAGCTTCCTGTCAATTAGTACTCCAAGGTCCCTTTCTGCCAGGCTGCTCTTCAGCTACTCTGTGCCCAGCCTGTAGCACTGCAGGGGGTTGTTGTGGCCAAAGTGCAGGACCCGGCACTTGGCCTTATTGAACTTCATCCCACTGGAATCAGCCCATCTCTCAAGTCTATCCAGATCCCTCTGCAGAGCCCTCCTGCCTTCCAGCAGATCAACACTCCCTCCCAACTTGGAGTCCATCATCCAAAGATGATGGACTCAATCCCCTCATCTAAATCATCAATAAAGATGTTAAACAGGACTGGACCCAACACAGACCCCTGGGGAACACCACTAGTGACCAGCCACCAGCTGGATGCAGCTCCGTTCACCAGCACTCTCTGGGCCCAACCCTCCAGCCAGCTCTTAATCCAGGAGAGGGTACACTTGTCCAAGCCATGGGCTACCAGCTTTTCCAGGAGTATATTATGGGAGACAGTGTCAAAGGCCTTGCTGAAGTCCAGATAGACCACATCCACAGCCTTCCCCTCATCCACCAGGTGGGTCACCTGATTGTAAAAAGAGATCAGGTTGGTCAGATAGGACCTGCCTCTCCTAAACCCATGCTGGCTGGGTCTAATCCCTTGTCCACCCTGAAGGTGCTGTGTGATTGCACTCAGGATGAACTGCTCCATAACCCTGCCAGGCACAGAGGTCAGGCTGACAGACCTGTAATTGCCAAGGTCCTGCTTGCAGCCCTTTTTGTGGATTGGGGTGACATTGGCCAACCTCTAATCATCTGGGACCTCCCCCCAGAGCCAGGACTGTTGGAAGATGATGGAGAGCGATTTGGCAAGCTCTTCTGCCAGCTCCCTCATCACCCTGGGATGGATCCCGTCTGTTCCCATAGACTTGTTAGGATCCACCTGGCTCAGTAAGTCAGTAACTATATCCTCCTGGAATACAGGAGGGGTATTCAGCTCCCTCTCCTTGTCTACCAGCTCCAGAGGCCAGTTGTCTTGAGGGCCACCTGTCTTTCTGGTGAA
Organism: Pithys albifrons albifrons; assembly: GCF_047495875.1. Lineage (NCBI taxonomy): Eukaryota > Metazoa > Chordata > Aves > Passeriformes > Thamnophilidae > Pithys > Pithys albifrons. The sequence goes on from NC_092459.1 coordinate 102,618,677, forward strand.
AACTGAGGCAAAGTACGTGTTAAGTACCTCAGCCTTCTCCTCATCTTCCTTAACTATATTTCCCTCCAAGTCCAAACAGAGAATGGAGATTTTCCTTGCCCCTCCTTTTGTTATTAATGTATTTATAAAAGGACTTTTTGTTATCCCTAACTGAAATAGCCAAATTTACTTCAAATTCCACTTTTCTTTCCCTAATTTTTTTCCTGCATGACCTAGCTCTATCTGTAAATTCTTCGTAAGTAGCCAGCCCTTTTTTCCATAGTCTGTAAACTTTCTTTTTATCCCTGATTTCTTTCAGAATCTCCCTATTTAACCAAGCTGGCCGTCTTCCCCTCCAGCTGGCCTTTCGGCACACTGGTACAGCCTGTTGCTGTGCATTCAAAATTTCCTTCTTAAAACATGTCCATCCCTCCTGGACCCCCTTGCCTTTAAGGGTTGTTTCCCAGGGTATGCTCTGAATCAGTTTTTTGAATAGGCCAAAATCTGCTCTCTGGAAGTCCAGAGTAGAGGTTTTAATGGTGGCTCTCCTTACATCCCTGAGGACTGAAAATTCTATTATTTCATGGTCACTATGCCCCAGGCGGCCTCCAACCACTACATCATCTACCAGCCCCTCTCTGTTTGTAAACAGTAGGTCTAGTGGGGCCTTACCCCTGGTAGGTTCATTTACCAGTTGATGAAGGAAATTGTCCTCTATACACTCCAGGAACCTCCTTGACTGCCTCTCCTCTGCAGTATGAAGCTCCCAGCAGATATCTGGCAGGTTAAAGTCACCCACAAGAACAAGGGCTGGAGATTTTGAGACATCCGCCAGTTGCTTGTAGAATAATTCATCTCCTTCATCATCCTGGTTGGGTGGTCTGCAACAGACACCCACAAGGGTGTCAGCCTTGTTGGCCTTGCCCCTGATTCTGGCCCACAGGCACTCAACCTTGTCACTACTGACCTCAACTTCAACAGAGTCAAGAGACTCTCTAACATATTCACTTGCCTAACTACATCTGGAAGATTTAACAACATGGCAGGTGCCTCACACTTTTAAGAATTGATTTGGTTTTGCTTTTTCTCTTTTTGGGTGGTCAGCAGCATATTTGCCATTTCCCACAATCTAAAAAATCAGTTGCCTTGAAAAAAAAGAAAACCTTCAGAAATAACAGAATGTTTAATACTAACAATTCAATTTAGCCAGAAGACATTTCATGTCCCTAAGCAGTTCAGGGAAAAATGCTGCAGATTTGTTGGCCTTATACAGGAAAAAAAGGTTATTAAGAAACCATAATACAGTAGCGACCTCACTCAGCAGATAGTGCTGTTGAGGGTAATAATTTTTTATGATCCAATCTGCTATCTAACTTTGGAAAAACTTGGATGACATACCTCTTTTAATGGACTGCTAAAAAAAGGAATGTTTCTGCATCAGGAGAGTGCTTTGGCTTCCTAAGAGTGGGGTACATTATTGGCTTTGTTTTCATTCAAGAAATGGAAGATACCAATCTGAAGAAAGTAGGGCACAAGTAGGCCATGATGCTTTGGAAGGCTTGGATGCATGGTTAAGGAAAAGAATGAAGAGAGGTAGGAAGATAGGAATCTCTAAACTGTTTTAGCAAGATTAGGTTTTTAAAATACTAAATTTTTTTAAGATTAGGTTTTAAACAGAATTAAATAACACTTGCATGAGGGGGCTGTTTCAGGGATTTGGGAAATGACTTGGCTTTCATTTTAACATTCACAGGTACAAAGGCAACAGGTGGGTTTTTTTAACAGGTAATGAAAACACAACCATTTACAATGACTTTTTTTGTCTTCCACTTCAAACAAAACACTGCTGCACCTGTTGAAGTTATGAGTATCTCAAGATCAGTAAAAGGAACAAAATGGAAACTTGTCAATGGCAGAAAGCAGTAATCATTTTGGTGTTGGGCTTCATCCTTTGTGTTCAGGGGTTGCAGGCATGAGGGAACAGGTCAAGACCCTCTGTCCCCTGCAATGAACTGTGCATCCTCTGCTACACTCTCTTCAGGAAATGCTCTTGGTTACGATCTTACTCATCATTGTTCTTTGTAGATGAATTCCAGTTTACAGCACTAAAGATCTGTTTTCTTACAGAAGGCTGTTGCTATTCTTGTGTTTTGGGCTGCACATACCCCTGCCAAGGCTGTCATTCAGGTAAGAGGATAAATAAAATAAAATCATTCTTTTTAAGAGATTAGTCACACACTGCGGACAATAAGCAGCACTAATCTGGGTTTTGGTTGCATAATTTGCAGGAAGGGTTTATTCATACTTGGCAAAAAATGCACAACTGTTCATGAAAACCCAAAAGAACACCATCTTGGATACAGGTATCTATGGCATTAAAAGTACAAATCACTGCTGCTCACATCAAACAACCAACTCAGCAGATTCAGATCCTCTGCAGACGAGAGCAAATAATACCTGCAGCAGCAGCTACAAAGAGGAAAAAAGGGATTGCTGGCTAGTGTTTATGCAAGTGATTTGTCTTACAGTATAAATACACACAAATAGATGATTGCTCATAATACATATCTTATTATATGTCATCAAGAGAGAGATGGCACTGCTATTACATTGTTTGTTTGTAATGAATGATACTCTTAGCTCTACTGCCAGCTATTGCAGGAAATCCAGCTGGCAATTGGAGCATCAAAGGCTTTAAATAGATGGTATGCAAAACAAACAGGGGCAATTTCTTAAAAAAACCCCAATCTCTAAACTACCCAGTGGTTGCAAGGTGCATAGGTGTCTGCCTGAGCTTAGTTCTCACTGCAAGCACAGTCATATTGAAATCAACAGAGATCCTTGAAAGCATGAATTGTTTACTCAAACACAGCCTGAAAGAGAAAAAGTGTTCAGTAAAAAATTTTATAAAGGCCCAAAGGACAATTGTTTTTGTTTTTCTACAAAGAGAATGTAAGATTTTAAGATGTGATGTCACACAACTGAGGGATTTCCTCTAAGTCACCTCTAAAGTAGCAGACTGAAATCATTATTACTTATTCACCAGCAACTGACTGCACTGTAGCATTCCCATGTGTGACAGCCACAGCCTGTGATGATAGGGAGGAAGACGGAAAATTGTTCAATCTGCCTGCAAAGCTGCCCTAAGGCAGGGCTGAGGGTACATCTTCATGACATCTGTGATAGAGCCCCATGTGACACATAGGAAGTATTCCTCTTCAAACCAGCTGCACTCAGAGTGTGACCCATAAGAATCAAGTTATATTAGAATGGCCTTCTAAACAATTCCGTTAGCAAGGAAGTTATGGTTCACGACAGTTCATGTAGACCACAAAAGAAAAAGTCTCTTAGACTAATCAGTTTTACAGCAAAAGCAAGACTATTAAACTCACAAATGAATGATCTTCGAGCAAAATGTTCTCATATTTAAAATAATGAAAGAATTCCTTTCAGGATCAGAGCAGACCACACAGACAGGGATAGAGTAATTTTTTTTCCCTGCTAGGAAATGTGTCTATTTAAAAAAAATGTGTGCGTGTGTGTAGGTATTGTGCCTATATACAGGCACAGAAGGTTAACATAGATGAATAAGTGGTAACTTGTATCAAAAGTGACATGGCACATTGTGTGAAGGAGAGATGTCCCCCTTCTCCAGTTACATGGCCCTACTTGGTAGTGCTGGAAGTGACCCATTCCCTATAAACTCCTCAAATTTCCTTCCAGAGCAGGTATATACATGGGCTAAATAGTTGATCTGTTCACTTTGTATTTCCTGTGATACATGATAATTTTGCCTTTTGGCCTTTTAACCTCAGCCTTTCAGGAAGTTTTTTTTGTGGTATAACTATCCTGTGGATTCCTGTGAACACTTTTTCACTCTACAGGTACCTGCAACCAGCAGAGATACTGGAGGTATCAGGTACTGACTCCCAGAACAGCTGGCCTCACTGTCCTCCCTGCACTTCTACAAATCAACAGTATCACGTTCATTTAAGGGAAAAAGGAAGAAGAAAAAAAAGGCCAAAAATGATAATTTTTTCACCCTTCTTTAAAATATAAATACTCCTTAGAGCAATTTGCTAGGTCAGTTTTACTCAGTGGTTTGAGTGATGCTACAACTTATGTCAAGCTTAAGAAGCAAATAGCAGTAGTGTGGTGTCACCCAGGCAATCCTGCACGGTATTCCCAGGGTGAATCCCCACAGCACCAATCTACAAAGTGGAACTGGAAAATTAAACACCTTGCTACCTTTGTCTCCATGTCATGGATAGAGTAGATCTTATTTCTTCAGTCTGATCAGAAACAAACTGGTCTGAAATCTCCTTTGAAAACTTCTCTCTAAAGTGACAGAGAAATGCTACTAGAATGATTTAAAAAGGTTACAAAAGGAAAGATATTTTTCTTAAAAGTATGAGAGACTTTTGACCTTTTAAAAATAGATGGTTTTCACTCTCTCCTGTCACTTTCCTTGTGAACATGAAAAACTTGTCTCCCTACCGTGATTTATTGAACAGGGAGTTACAGGGTAATATCTCTTAGATGATATTGACGTTTCAAAAATGAATTCAAGCACTGACTCATGATCTCTTTAGTTTGCTGAAGACACACACATGCCTTTCTAAATAAGTGGAATACCCTTTTAACCAACTGAACATTAATAGCAACTTCCACATAGAGCAAAATAGTGTATACTTTGGTCTTTGAAGGAGATTATCGGGAGGTGCCTATGCTGTGTCTTCCTGTCTTCTCCAAAGGGCATGAAACCATATTCTCAAATAAATCAGTACAGTTATGGGAAGAAATAAAATGCAAATTTCTGGACAGCAGACAGAAGCAAAGAGGATTTTATTTCTGTCGGTGCTTTAGCACCATGTCAGCAATCCAGATGAAGGTCTATTGAGAATTTGGTTGCATCAAGTTAATTGTCCATGTAGCAGTTTTAAATTGGTCTCTCTAATGTGAAAAAGCACGTGATTAGTCTACAGAATTGAAACTGATAATGACCAGATCCAACAGACGAAGCCGCATCATTCCAAAAATTGATTTTATAATCATTACAGTTTGGGTGGATAGATATCTCCTCATAGTCCAGCACTATGGGGGTATATTATACTAGTTTTAGTATATTGCCAGCAAGGCTGAAATTGCATGAAGCTTTGTAGGGTCAAACAAGCAATTGTCTTTGGAGGAAATGTCAGCTTTTTGCAGAAAAGCTGGCTCCAGACAGGCAGCCCAGAGAGACGGGGCTTGAAACTTGGTGCCCAACAGCCACTGGGGCAGATATAGTTGCCCGTCCCACTTCAGATATCACTGAATTTTATCTTTGACTAAGAGAGCTTGTAGGGAAGACAGAAAAATTACTCTAAAATCAAAACACCCACTCTGGCAATGGTGCTTTTTTCTTAGGACAAAATGGGCTCCAGAGAATCTTGAGATTGTTGTTCAGCTGAGGAAGGGACATCCTCATACAGAGGTGCTCACACAATCTTCATACCCAAATCGTAACTCCTTCTAAGGAAATGGGCTAGCAGCATTTATTGCCACTTATGTTTTATTACTTCTCTCTTGACTTTGATAGCCAGCGAATGATGAATAGTTTATTAAGATGACCTGGGCAGATGAGGAGATTACATTTAAATAATCATTCATGAAAGCAGCTGAACGAGGAAGTGGCAAAAAATTTCTGGGGAAAATCAATAGGCAGAGTGTCTTGGACTGGGAAAACATGGCTTTCAGGACCCAAAGTCTAGTGACAGCCTTTCTAAACAGATCATCCTCAAGCAGATGTTTTCAGATAGTTCAATAGACAGTTTTGAAATGCTTTAAGGAAGCACACATTCATAAGAGGCCTCTGGAGGACAGTTCATTACTAACTCCAACGTATTACAGAAACAGGAAGATACAGAATAGCAAGTACCTCAGATAGGTGCAATTAAACATTTTAGCTAAGAGGGAAAATTCTAAAAAAATCCCTCTTACTCCTCAATTTTGGAATGAAAAATCTTCCCAGGCTTATGAGAGAATACTGAATATTCACCAGAGCAAATAAAGTAGTATATAAACACACTTCAGTGAAAATAATTCTCCGTGACTTGACATATCATGAGAAAAATATTAACATTGCCTAATGTTAAACCCAATAATGAATACAGACATCATCCTACAGCTGCTAATGCCATGCACTACATCTGTCAAACATCCTCCTGAAAGGATTTAGACTTCTCTTATTCGATGTTACATTCTCCCTGTGAGATATATTTTTCCAGTACTGATATTTTCTTTGCTTTTCTATTTGCATTCATTCTTTCCTTCCATAAAAACTGCTTACTATTTTTGTGGTTTGTGTCTAACTGAAGACTTGACTCTACAAACTATTTCTTGAGGTTTGGCACGAGGCTCAGCCAAGGTGCTACTGCATAAATATTTGCATGATTATGACTCTCAGATAAAACTTACCCAGGGAAAGGATATTCTTTTATGCTTTTAAAGTTAAATCCAAATCTCTGTTTTCTAACAGACTTCCAGAGAAAACACAGGCACCCTCAAGACCTGCTAAGTTGCAAGCTTTACAAAACAAGTGTGAAGTGAGGGTTATTCTTCTGATTATGATAGTATCATGAGCAGAAAAAAATGCCATTAACCGCATATCTGCAAGTTCTATATTGGATGAGGCAGAGCTGACATACTATACAAACATGGGAATGGCATGCAATCCCTAACCGTTTTGCCAAGTGGCTGGTGGCAGCAGAGAGAAGCCCAATAACTGAACAGCTGTACACACGGAAAATCATATGCTTCCACCTGAGTTTCTCTGACAGAAAACTGCAAGACTGTAGACAGACAAGAAAATCTGAATGGGGGAAGATGTCATAAAACTTGGGCCAACATTCAATATAATAATATATTTCTATGTTTTCATGTGTATACACACAATATTCCAATAAAAGCAATAAAAATAATAAACCCATGGCCACAGGATGGTGTTTACTCACTAAAATCAGACAAGAGCAGTCTTTCTGTGCATCTAACCCCATTTACAAGAGGCTGCTTATGTGTGCCATGAACTATGCTGTATAACCCAGGATGGAAGAAGTGCCAGACAAGCAAAAGCCTTCTGCTATAATCTGCTGTTGTGGGGCTTTAACAAGAAAGTCCTCAGACTGGACTCAGCCCTTTGATGGGGAGCCCTAAGTACTGACTCCTTGCAAGGAGTCTCCATAGGAATGGGCAAAACCTTTGAGAACCCAGAGGTAATTCTTGGCCCCTTGGTTATAACCTGTTTCTCCTATGTACAAGTACTTTGATCCATGTGGGAGCCCTTCTTCTCCACTCTATCCTAGGTCATATCTAACTGGGTCACAGAAAGAAATTTGAGCTAGAGATGATGCACAAAGCCGTATCAGAATTAGCTCTTCCTTCTTCATCAAGGGAAAAGAGAAATCCTCCCTAGCACAGCACTGAAGAAGGAGGCTGAACAAGAAATGTGGTTTGAATAAAAAGTTATGTTTTCATTAAAAGTCACTGTGTCTATTCCTTTACTGAGCTGTATTGCATATACTTATATTTTTCTGTCTGACTTCCTGTATTGATGTAAACAAAGTGGAATTTACAGTGTTTTCGGAGCACGCAAACCTGGCAAAACCTTTTTGTGTTTCCAGTAAAACCTTTTGAGAAAATACAGCTGCTTAGGGGTTACAAATATTCCTGAAGAGATCCAAACCACAAACAAACAAACAAACAAACAAACAAACAATTTGAAAAGTCATGTTGATGAAGTATGCCTAAAAACAAATAAAGAAAATTTAATCTATTGTTTCTGGTTACTATCATTGCTTTAGTTGAGATTGAAGATTTCAGACTCTGCAGCAGAAGGAATGGAAATCTATTTGTTTTAATAGAGTAGATCTGCATTTACATTAACATTCTACATTTTAGAGGGGTGTATATTTTCCTGTAATTTTAAATAAGTGCTGTCTCCAGAAAGCACAAGAGCTCGATACACAAAAGGACACAGAAGTACACAAACTCAAAGGCAATGCCATGAGAATAAATTATCTGTCAGACTTTTAGGAGTTTTCTTCATGTTAAATATTGAATTAAAACTAAAAGACAAATGCTATACTGTTTCTTCCATCACATTGAAATAAAAATATGTATTTTTGAGTAATTTTAAAAGGACAATGAAGAAATAAATAGAACACATAATATGGCATATGATCATAGTTCCCTCTGAAAGAGGTTCTGTCTTGGAGTTGCCCAAATTTGAACCAGATCTCTGGACAGGAGTGCATTTTTCCTGCATACAGAAAGGTACAACAGGAAGGAACCTGCAGTAGCAGCACACACCACGTGATTCTGCGCAAAGGTACTAGGGTTTCTTTATATTCTACCAGTTCCAAGATGGCTCTGTAGTTCAGCACTGGTTAAGAGACTCCCCATGTGAATCCCTTGAGTCCCATGTCCATGCCTTTGGCGAGGACAGATTATGCAGCAGGTAAGACAGGGGGTTTTAATTTTTGTCTTTTCCCTAAATTACTAAATGAGTGGCTAAATTACTGCAATCCTGTAGCAGGTACTTTAAAATGGCAGGACTTGTTTCTAGAGTTGCACCTAATTAACTTCAGAACCACACAAAGTCCCAAATCAGATGTTTCAGATTTAGTCGATCCTAATGAATTCAAACATAATTCTATCCTTTGGTTGTGGTATTTTTTTTGTGTTGGTTTGGTATTTATTTGTCTTGTTTTATTTGTTTTGTTTTTGGTGGTTTTAATTGGTTTTTTTAAGCTGGTTTTTGTTTTCATTTTGAGGGTTTCTTTTGTTCTGGTTTCATTTGTTTGGCTTTTGGTTTGGCTTTGCTCTTGTTTTGTTTCTTTTTCTTTTAAGTGGTACACACTTCTAATCAATTTTATAACTTGTTTTCAGTTAAATGAATGAATCTCTCCAAGCATACAGGTCCCAAGAAGTCATACAGATAATATTTATCTAAGAGACTTGTTAAAAGAGATTAATACCATATGGTGACTTCATTTATGCTCATTTTTTCTCTATGTGCTGCTAAAGTAAATTTAAGGACATTCATGCCCTGAAGACTGAAAAGGGGAGGGAAACTTCTCTGGAGTTCAGGATATGACCTGAACTCAGCACACTCCTATGTCACATTTAGACCTGTGACTCTCCTAGATACCGTTTTGCCTCATCATTCAAACTATCCAGAAGGGTAGCAACAGGATGCATACCCTCATATCCTTCTCTTTCTTACAGATATGCAGATGGAGACCTGTTAGGAGAGCTCAGATTTGTCTGTGACGTGACTATTTAGTAAAGGAGGAGGAGGAGGAAGGCCCTCACTAAACAGAGAAGAATGAACTTGATTTTCTTTTGTGTGACATTCAGTTAAAAATAAGGTAAAAAGACTCTATTAGATGTGACTGGCAAAATCTTCCATTTACCTGCAGGTGAGGCACAGCACAGCCAAAGCAATCCAACATTCCCTCAGTGCCCCACAAAGGAGCATGAACACCCACTGAGACCCCAGCTCTGTGGCAGAGCCATTTGAAAGTCTAGCCGAAAGAGGCTGCTGCTGTTGGAAACCAGCTGCAGCAGCCCTAGCTTGCAATGAATCACCGTCTCCGGAGGGCACAGGCTGAGATCACCAACTCATGCTATGCCAGCCATCAGCCTACCCATGTGAAAATAAAGCATTCATCACACACATGTGGACTGGATATGAACAAATGACCCAGAAATCAAGGGGGTTCCAAGTCTTATTACCCTCTGTCTAAGTCATTCTCCTGTCACACAAAACTTGTTGTGACATATTTTGAGTGGGCTGCAGCGTGGGGGGTTGAGAACAACCCGAAGCCTACTTTATCATTTAGTACTAAAATTATGCATAGCTCCTTCAACGGACAAATAAAAGAACAAAATGACTACAAAAGAGGAAAATGTGGTAGCAAGGGAAAAACTTCCTTGTTGCATATTGTGTCTTCATTGGAATTTCAGCATAGATCTGAGTGAATTATATTTTTTAATTTGTTTAACTATGCTAATAGTCACCATGCACTGGTGGTTTTAGCAGTATTTTCTCTTTATATGTATGACTCAAGAATTACCATAGCAACTTGTTTCCTAATTAGCCTTCAGTTACTAACAATCAATATGATTAGACAAGGTCAGTGCTGGAGTAAGCTCTATAGATTTTTAAAAAGGCTACTGAAAGTGAGTAAGGGTAGGTAGAGGAGGAGAGGGCTCCTGGATGATCTTCCCCAAAGAATGACCATTGTTCTGCTATTACTTACTCTCCTATGAACAAAAGAAGTCATGGCAAATAAGACCTTTGCCATTTACTCAACTGCAGAAAGCTTTTAGCCTGCCAACAGATTCACAAAATATGGAGAACAGAAACATCATTAGATCTGCATATAAAAAGACATCTTACTGTCACATTGCTGGGACTAATGTTGAATGCACACCACCAAAATCAAGAAAAAAAGTATCACAGGTTTTTATCACATAGCTAGCTACATCTGAAATCAATCTCCCTGTGTGGGAAGGATCCCTGAAACCTGGAATAAGGTGACACTGTCAAGTTTATAGGAAGACGTTCCCTGAGAGTTAAGCCTATGCAGAGCTTAGCTGAGACCCCATTAAAAAGATCTCCCTCTAGAGATCTGAGTGATTGCCCATCACTAACACAATTCCCCCTTCATTTTTACAGCCTATTTCAGTGGTTAACGTGTTATCTGTTACTCTGAAAGCGCAGTTCGTGGCAGCACAGTAGGATGAAAACATAATGTGCTATTCAGAGGTACTCTGGGTCCTGGGAATACAAAACAGGATTCTTGATACTGTCAGATGAAGGCTGGTGAAAAGCCACTTGTTAGCGTGTTTAAGTTTGCTACCAAGAGACACAGGCAGAATCAAGTTTATTTTTAAATAAACAGCGTGTGTTGTCAATTATGCCTGGGCACACGGCTGTCGCAGATGAACTGTGATCCATTTACTTTCCTCTTTAGAAATTCATGGCCACTTGTCTCTCTCCTCTGTTCCTCTCTGGAGGTTACTTCTCTGCTGCAAATGTGCCTTCAGCCGCATCTCATGCCCACTCATAGCACTGGGTCCCCAAATAGAGGGTCAAGCTCAGGGAACAGAGGAGTCAAGACATGGCACATGGTGAAAAGGTAATGACAAGACAGTCTGGATGGTGCCATACAATGGCACTTCAAGCCATGAGTTTTGAGGCAGTATGTCCTGACCTTCCTCTGCATAGAATGCCTGGAAGAAGAATGAACAGGTTTTAAGCTCAAAAAGACAGCTTTTATTAGAATATCAAGAAAGATAATTAACTTTAAAGCAGAAAAATCTTACAGGATATTAGAAGAGAACAGAGGAGAGTTTATATCCTCCTCTAACATGACATCCAGTGCCTTTGGAGGTTTGGAGTTCACAGAATCACAGAGTAATTTGAGCTGTAAGGGGCTTTTAAAGGTCATCTAGTCCAAATTCCCCGAGGGACATCTTTAACTAGACCAAGTTGCTCAGAGCTTCATCCAACCTGACCTCAAATGTTCCCAGGGATGGGGCATCCACCAGTTCTCTGGGCAACATCGTCCAGTGGTTCAGGACCCTAATACTAAAAAGCTTCTTCTTTATATGTAATCCAAACCAACCCTCTTTTAGTTTAAAACCATTACTCTTTGTTCTGTTGTGACAGGACCTGCTAAAACATTTGTCCCCATTTTTTTTTTTAAAAGTCCCCCTTTAAGTACTGAATGACCAAGTTCCTCAATGACTTATTTCTAGTAGCACTAGGCTCTGCCCAGACCTCTTTCAAACCCTATTTATCAGCCCTTGGTGCAGTCCTTGGGTGCCACATTCCCATCTCTGGCCTGTAAACCTCCTGCCTCTTGCAGTACATCAAAATTGTTCCCCTCCAAATGTGCCCATTAGCCCACAAAGGAAATACCCATCATGCCTTCCTCCAGGGAGATGCTGCCAGCTGTCCTAAAGAGCCTTAACTAATTGGAAAAGAGGTAATAAATAAGCAAATTCTTTTCACTGTATTGTGATCAGCCCTTCTCACAGCACAGATGGGAAAAGCCAAAATCTTAAAAATTCAACACAAGAAGACTTAAAAATGTGGAAAATAAAGATGAAAAACATATCAATATAAAATCTTATTCAAAATAAAAATAAGTTTGACAAAAGGATTAGACATGTCTAATGAACACCTTCACTTCATAATTACACTAGAAAGGGCAAACATTTCCAAATGAAAATGTAAATCTTTGTGCTCTTGAGCAGACAAGCAAGACAGAAGTAAACAATCCTTCCAAGTAACAACTTGTTTAAGTCTGTCCCCATGTGAAATCCTGCAATATTCCTGCTTTCAGAGAAGAAACTTCAGACCATGAGGCAACACAGAGAAACCACTCCCAGAGTTTGCGCTGAGCAGCCTCTTATTTATTATGTGCACTTTTTTTCCTCAGAGGAAAATGCGTCCTATGAGGTGGACAAAATATATTCTCCCTGTGGATGAACTATTCCATAATTGTCCCAGAAACATTCTCTTGAATGTCCTGCTTTAGCAAGTTGCATCAGCAGCTCTCAGATATGAGGTTCTGAACTGGGAAAGTCAAAGGCCTGGCCCTGTCCCCACCTCCTAGTTTTCTGCTAACTACACTGGAAAACGCAGAGACACCAATAGTTTTTCAGCTTTCTCCATTTCTCTTACAATCATTTGTAATTTGCATCTGTGGCATTGGCTTCTCAAGCATTCAAAATATTTTCTGGCTTAGTAGCTGTCTACCATTCTAAATTCTAGCAATTTAAATCTTTTCCAGGCTGTTTTATGTAAATATACACACATATGCATGCATTCAAGTATGTAAGTATATATATTGTGGGAAGCAGTTTAGTCACAAGAGGTACACTCCTCTTACATATTTTTAAAGGATCACACACATACATGGAAGCCTTCATCAAAACAGGGTTTCTGCTCTAGAAACCAAAACAAATATCCACAGTGTTTTGAGAGCAAATTGTTCTTAGCTTGGCCACAAAACAAACAATGGGCACAATGAATCTCTGGTTTTACACCTGGGATGAATTAGGGCCAGTAGTGCCTTTGATAGAAAAATCAAATTGCAGCTCACTAATAACGATAAAATGCTCAGTTGCCTCTCCTCTGAGCAAAGCAGTCATCAAACTAATGATTAAATCCACATCAATCATTCAGCATAATAGAAATAAAGGCTGTGCAATATAATGTTGTCAGAGAATCAACATCTCCTGCTTAGAAAATAAATGTCTTGACTTCATCTCAACATTTGTTTTCCATAAATGCTGGGGTTATATCAGCATTTGTATAATGGGAAACACTCCTTCACTGCAACATGTCAATTCCACTAACATTAATTCTAAAATAAACAGAGGAGCTGGATAAAATTAATATGGGAACGTGTTTCCAAAATCCTCCTGAAACTGAATTACCATTTCTGATCTGGTGCTGGACTTCTTTCTAAGAAACTACATTAAGTAGTGGCAACAATAAAAATTAAAGAAAATGCCATTTAGAGCAAAGTGGGCACATTTTCAAGGAGGTCACACCTTTTGCACTCACTCACTGGTATAGTTACAATACACTCAAAAAGATTAATAGAAAAAAATTCAATAAAAACCTTTTTTTTCTCATGTAAAAAAAGCCCCACTTTCTTTTCTAATGAATACTTTTTTTTGGTTTTGCTTTTTTTTTTGTTTTGTTTTGTTTTTGGTTTTTTTTTTCTAATAGCCACATTTTTAAAGGAAACTAGAAGCTGGATACACCTGGAAGGAGGTGGCACTGTAATGGTCTCTTGGGATATGCTGTTACCCCAACTCCCACAGACTCCTACCAGCACAGCACCATGATGCATCAGGAGCCTTGGGCCCTCTCCAGCCTTGCTGTCTGCCAGCTAAAGATGGAGTTGCCATAACAATGAAATGAGGGTGCAAATGTACATGTTTTCTCTAAGAATGTCTTTGTTATTTGACTTCACACAAGGATGTAGGTTCAGTGTTTTTTGTTTTTGTTTTTGGTTTTTTTTGTAGAAAGAAACTTTTTCATAATAATCTTCTTACAACTCTTTAAAAATGTTCACCAATTTTAATGCTGTTGACTTGTTTTAAATGTAATTATATATTTATAGTTCTCTGTTTTCAAGTCAATACATTTTAATTCTCAATTCTATCCAGAAATTTGTGAGCTATTATGTAACTAACACACAAAAGGGAATATTTTTAAAAAATTATTTAGGGATATTAGAATTAATATACTGATTTCATCAAGAAAAAGAGAATTACTTAAATCAGGACAATATTCTGATGCATCACATGAGAGGAACTGTCTTTTGTCATGTATGAACAATGAATTATATTTGAAAAATGTAAAATGTAAACAGAACCAGCAATTCTGAGTTCTCGTTTCATTTTGTGATACACATATGCTTAATAAATGTATCTCTCAGCCAACTTAAGAATTATTTTATGTTACTTAGCAAATACATATTTTGATATTTATGAGGTCACTTAGATGGTCAATTATTCTACCTTGAAAGTACAGTAATCTCTTAATAAAATACAACTTGAAACTTCCTTTACTTCAAAATAGAGTGAAGCTCCTGGAAGGAATAAATGGATACTGAAGAAGTGACACATTTTGGGGAAAACTTTTTGATTCCACCAGCATCCATCTTTCCCTCTGGAAACAAGCACCTGAGATGAATCTCAAAAAGCTGGTAGTAAGCAGACATACCAGTCTTGTCAGTACGCATTAAGCATATCCACAGGAGAAAAGAAGAAAGATTATAGTATTAATTCTGCACCACAGGATGACCATCAATTCTGAGGCTCCTTGATAGGTTTGCCAGTCACAGTAATCAGCTTCATGCCTCTCATGCAAGGACCTAGATTGAAGCTGCCCGGCAAAACCTAATGATTCAGAGGAAGCAAATTTCTCCCTGTGATTCTAAAACTCCAGCCTGTCTGGCCCAGCATCTTGCTCTAGTGGATGCAGAGGACAGCCAGAACACAGTGTAAAAGCAGGGCAAGCCTATTTAGAAACAGTCTTACTAATTGAGAAAAAAATCTTAATAATTCACAACATTTTCATTTGCAGAGGGTTTGTTTTTTTTTTTTTTTTACATTGGACAGAGACCTTTTTTTAAAAACTGCATTTCACCCTCAAATCTCATTTTGAATGAATGAGGCTACTGAAGAGCCTACTTTTAGATATGCATATCATAATTTATCTTGCACTTAATCTGTTTTGTTTGCATGGAGGAAGGCAGAAGAACATTGAATCAAAGTTTCTTCCTAAAGAAGAGCGGCAATTTTCATAAATATTTGCCCACATTTCATCTTTTTATACATTCAGGTAATCTGAACAGTATGTTGCTGGGGAGAGGCATTAAAGAATTTAGTATACATTCAGGCAAGTGGATTCCCTATTTTTTAGTCTTTCTGTCTAGGTAGCTGTAAACAGGGACCAGAAATGATGTGCAAGATGATTCTCCCATTAAATACTTCAGTCTGTAACACTGGCTTCACACCAATACAGTTTTCAAATAAATATTCTGCTAACAGTTCATTACCACAAAGCTAATTCTTGCTCAGAAAAGGAAGTAATAACAAAATGTATTTTCTTTTTTTTCTGTTCTAAATTTATTTTATGAAAGAAAGTAAGCACCAAGATGCTAAACCACACACACACAAAAAAAAGAATTACAGAATACTTCTTTTATTGCACTCTAATGTGTTTCAATTAAAATATGCAAATATTAGCTTGATTTTCTCGGACTTTTTGAATAGAAAGTTTAGAAAATGTTGATATGGACACTATTAATTGATTCTATATATCCTAGCTTCTTCTTCTAAGGGTTTTTACATTATTTGTAATTTTGTTCTTCTCAACCATTAGCAAAGATTGAGATCAGATTATACTTTCCACAATATATGGCAAAGCTGTAATTAAATCTCTGCTCTTTGACATCAGCAGTGAGTTGCTGACATGGATAATAAATTCTGCTTCATTTTTTTGTAACTGTGCAAGGGATGACAACAGTAACTGCAAGTGCAAGGCCTCTTCCACAAATAAGTGAATGCAGAGCAAGGCCTAAAAGAGTTAACTGATTAGGTGCCTACTCAAGGCATGTTCTGTCTGTCTTACCAAGGTAGTTCTGTTCTACTCATTGAATCAAAGTCAAATACAATAGACTCCTAGGCCATAAATTAAGCAAATTTAGATGTTTAAAATAGTTATGAAAGCCCAGAGGCAAGATTTTGTAGAGTTAAAGCCAAGATTTTACAAGTTTGACAGGTCATGTCATTGAACAAAGAAAAGGCAGAAGGCCAACAGTGATGAAGATACTTCAAGACCACCCGAGGGATGAAGTCAGGAGACCGCTACCCAGATTTCAAGCCAAAAGGAAAGCTCCACCCAAGATTTTGCTTAGTCATTAATATGTAAATTAGAAGGTGTAACCATGAACCCAAAACTGTACAAATGGTTTATTTTACACAAATAGGCCAGGCCAAGTTTTTGCTGAGTATGAACTGGCTTGCCTCCAGTGTTGTTAAAAAATACATTTGCTGCTAAAAGAATAAAAAAGTCTCTTAGCCATTCCTTTTATTCTGAGGTTTTTCGGCTTCATCAGCTTTGATAGGGAAAAGCAGAATGCCTGCTGATGATGCAGCAAAATGTTTATAGGTTATGCTAAAACCACCTAGTCTTCGTTCATTGCTTATTATGTTTAGAACCCAAGGCATAGCTTCTACTTTCATAAAATAATTTAGGCTTCCTATGTATTCATACCAAACCAAAAGTTTGCTATCCAAGGGACAATATTTGCAAAGGCTGCAGTAGGGTCATGTGAAGCAATGGTGTTCCTTGGAGAAGAAAAGGTCCCCCATCTGCTCATGGCCACACAGAGACACAGTGGCACAAGGCATGGCTCTGCCTGGCTCGTCCACTAACAAAGTGTTACACAACCCCTGGGAGATGCTTGCATATCTATTCGCCTTTCAAATCTCATTTATGGGAACCTGTTTCAAAGGGCAGAGTGCTGTGATGGGCAAATGAAGACCGATACTCTGAGTGCTGTTGGGTTATGAAACATGTATGGCATGACTAGCAGAGGATAAACTATCTCTTACATTTTGTGGCTGTATCAGAGGCCTGAAATGCAAGCAATCCCTCCACTGCAGGAAAGCCCTGGTTCAAACCCACTGATCACCATTAAACACAGGCAGTCAGCTGGGATGGGGGCACCTGGTTCTTGCAAGTCCACCCACAGGACCCAGGAAGCCTCCTGTGATTGTTCCCTGTCCAACTAGCAGCCTGCCCGCTGACTCATGCAGAATTAGACCCAGCACACAGCTGGGAAAGCTCCATGGCAAAACAGTGGTGCCATTAGAACATTTATTCTTTGGGATGACAGCCTGAATTTTTAATTTCTTTGCCTATGTTGGTTACTCACCTTAGTATTTTTGAACAGTAGTCCTCTGTTCCCTGAGAGAAAATGCATATTTAGACTAATTTAAATGCATTAACTAGCATACTTATTTTCATGTCCTGTCCTTAAGGTGAAGAATGTTACACATAACTTCCTATATGTAAATTAGAACTTTATATCCATAAAGTTGCATCTTAAGAATATAGCCTGGAGTACTTATTACCAAAGTATGACTGTTGCCTGATTCAGTACATATTCTGGGACACAGAATGCACCATGTCCCCCTTTCGCCTTAGGGATGTAAATGAATATTTTTGTAAACATGCAGTATTTAACATATATCAGCAGATCCTGAAAATCCATATTTTGCTGCTTGCAAAATGATAAATAGCAGGTTTATCTGAATGATGCAACAAAAGATAGAAAAGAACTCCTGCCTAGGACAAATTTCCAAATGTCTTGGTTACGTTGAATCCTAACAATTTTCTCAAAATAGCTTTAATGATCTTATTTAAACACAGCATTTTGCATATCAAATTAAACAGCACACAATACACTGTGCAAGAAAAATTGGAGAAGCTGCAAAATGCTGAACAGCTTTCTTGGTAGCAGAAGACACAGACTGCTCGTCCTTAGGTGACCATGTGATCCCTGCCTCCCCCTTTCCCTCTCCTCTCTTTCAGCTCGATGCTGACAAGTGTTACAGAATCACATGGTGTAGCTTTTTGAAGCTCATTTCAGGAGCATGTGGGATGGCTTAGCCATTTGCTCGCTCAGGCAGCTTTGGTGGCTGCTGCTGGAGAAGGTCTGTATAGTGGATCCATCGATCCTTCAATCCACCAGGATCTTAACATTGCTAAATAAAGTGAAGAACTCCAGTTTGCCACATTCTCCTAACGCAACTTCCACAGTCAAGTCAAAAACTCTGCTCCTTCATCAGCTGCAGTAAGGGAGATGCCCCTTGATTCAAAATACTCTCTTTTGGTCTCTGCTGTCCTCAGATAACTCAGCTGAGTTTAGATAAAACATAAAAGATAACACAGTATGATCTAATTAAGTCAAAGGAAAGTGTGACTTGCCTTTTACCCTACAGGGGCAAACAGGAGAGATTTTAGCATCATACATTGTGTTGGTTGTTGTACATGAAATAAGCTGGTGCTCATGTATCTAGGTCACAGACCACCAGCATTTGTTCTTATGAACTATCATTGGATCAACAGTCTCCGCAGACAAACAAAAAACCCCAAAAAACAAAAAGACCCGAAAAAGCTTGACTAAGTGAAGAAGTAAATACATAACTAAGGGCTAATTTTGTTTCAGAAATTTATAAGGAAGTGGTAGATAGCTGGTGTATATACTCCTGCTGTCTTGCATGGACAGAAATCCTCAGTTTCCAGGACTATCAACTCTTGCAGACTCCCTCAACCCTAAAAGTTTTAGCTTTCCAGAATTTCCAGAGCATATTAAGGATTTAGCTTATCAAGCTCTGTTATCTATAGCAGGGTTCATTCTTAAAATGTGCCTTTGCCAAAATCTGTTAAAGAAATGCCCTTCTCCTATTACTCTAAAAGAAAAAACAGGGCAAATAATGGTGGGGTTTTTTGGTTTGTGACTTCTAGTTCAAGAAGGATTTCATCCCCATGGTTCAATTTCCTTAGGCTGCACACTGAAGGGATTTGAGAGCAAATGATGAACCAAAGCATTATGCTTAACTCTTCAAAAAGGAAAAATAACTGATGATGAATTTTCAAAAAGGGGTTGTGCCTCAGGGTACAAACATGAGGCTTCTTTGGCTTGCAAAGGGTAACACAATCAGAACAAACTACCTATAAATATGATGCCCAAATCAGGCATTTTTAGATCAACATTCACAAATCTACTTTGCTACCTTGTAAGAGGCAACAACAACAGAAAAAAAGAGATATTCCTTCAGATGGTATCTCCTCCAAATGCAGCACTCTCAGTGCAGGTTAAACATGATGTAGTTGATGCAGAGCATGTCAAGTTTATTTTGCCAGGTATGTGCCTGCATTGGACTGCTTTTTAATTTGGTGACTGGAATGTTAATTAGTTCTGGGAGTGTAAACAGGTTAGTTAAGCAGGAGTTCAGATGAATTGCCACGCTCCTGTCAGCTAAGACTTAGATGTAGACTAAACATGTACCAAGAATAACTAATCTGCTTTCCAGAATGCCTATTTGCTAAACTAACATGAAGCCAGAGTTGTGCAGAAGTTGGAGAGCTTCTAGCAACAAGATCGCAAGGCTGCTCCTCAGACCTGTGAGTTCCTGAAACAGTTTTCTATACAAAAATTCAAGTTACATGACAGAAATCTCTGATAATTAGAGCCTGTCAGTATATTTCACAAATTTAAACATTTTATCTAAGAAGACAAGATCTTTGTCCTAGAATATATTTGGGGAAAGTTGTTGCACTGTATGACAATCTACAGAATGGACATTTCCTGTTTTTTTCAATAACTGAAATAATTTAGATGGCTGAGAAGACAATGGCAAGCTAGAGATAGTTCAAATGGGCTCTCAATTTGAAAAAAAGTTAAAAATGGCAAAACTACAATATTGCCAAATGAAAATAAAATTAAAAATCAGATGAAACCCAGAGGATTTGGTCCTGCTAACAAAATTAGAGCTTCACAAAAGAGGGCAGATCAAGTGCTCCATGCCATTATTCCCAAGTCATAGATTTCTCCATGATGAGTCAAGGTCCCAAGTGTCCATTCTGGAAAGTCCTTGGACAGTCCAAATGGAAAATGAGTGAGATCTTGCCTGGATACTCTGACTAGAGCCTAACTGAAAGTATTTGATATTTTCTGGCAGAATACATTTATTCAAAGTTCTCAGCAGTTTGGGAAGATACTAAAATGCATGGAGAAAGAAGGAAAAAATTATTGGATTATTTTTGATCACTGTTCAAAGGTCTTCATTCACTTTGAAAGAAAATGCAACATAGTTAGGATTCTTATGGAGAACTCATCTTTTATTTAACTTGGAATCATTGAATAGAGTCATTGAATCATTAAGTTTGAAGAAGACAGATATTTCAGGGGTATTTCACAGAGCATTGTGGGTTGGAAGGACCCTCCAAGACCATTGAGTGCAACCTTTCACCAAACACCACTATGTCAACTAAACTAAAGCCCTGAGTGCCATGTCCAGCCATTTCTTGAACATCTCTAGGGATGGTGACTCCACCACCTGTCTAGGCAGTCCATTCCAATGTTTAATCACGCTTTCTCTGAAGAATGGTATCCAACCTTAACCTCCCCTGATGCAGCTTGAGGCGATTTCTTTTCCTGTCACTAGTTGCTGGGAGAAGACATCAAACCCCACCTTACTGTAACCTCTGTTAGTGGTAGGGAACAATAAGGTTTCACCTGAGCCTCCTGTTCTCCAACCTAAACAACCCCAACTCCCTCAGCCACTGCTTGTAGGACTTACTGTCCAGACCCTTCACCAGCTCTCTCACTCTAGAACCTCAGTGTCTTTCCTGTAATGAAGGGCACAGAACTGGACACAACATTCAAGGTGTGGCCTCACCAGTGCCAAGTACAGGGGGACAATCACTTCCCTAGTCCTGATGGCCACACTTGCTGATACAGGCCAGGATGCCATTGGCCTTTTTGGCTGCCTGTGTGCACTGCTGACTCACATTCAGCTGCTGTCAACCAGCAGCCCCAGGTCCTCTTCTGCTGGGCAGCTTTCCAGTAACTCTGTCCCCCAGCTTGTCACATTCCATGAGGTTGTTGTGGCCCAAGTGCAGGACTTGGCATTTTGCCTTATGGATTCTCATACTGTTGGCCTTGGCCCATCTATCCAGCCTGTCCAGATCCCTTCGCAGAGCCTTCCTAGCCTCCAGCCTCCCATCCAGCCTGGTGTCATCTGTGAATTTACTGAGGGTGCAGTCAATCCCCTCATCCAGATCATCAATAAAGATGTTGAACAGAACTTGGCCCAACACTGATGCCTGGGGGACAGCACTGCTGACCAGCCACCCCCTGGATGTGGCACCATTCACTCCCACTCTCTGGGCCAAGCCACCCATCCAGTTCTTAGGCCAGCGAAGGGTGCAACTGTCCAAGCCATGGGCTGCCAGTTTTTCCAGGAGAATGCCATGGGAGAGACTGTTAAAGATTTTGCTGAAGTCCAGGTAAACTGTATCCACAGACTTTCTCTCATCTACTAGGCAGGTCACTTGGTCATTAAAAGAGATCATGTTGAACAAGTAGGACCTGCCTTTCCTAAACCCATCCCAACTGGGTCTGGTTGTCCTGTATGTGCCATGTGATTGCATTCAAGATAATCTGTTCCATA
Source organism: Pithys albifrons albifrons (assembly GCF_047495875.1). Classification (NCBI taxonomy): domain Eukaryota; kingdom Metazoa; phylum Chordata; class Aves; order Passeriformes; family Thamnophilidae; genus Pithys; species Pithys albifrons. The sequence continues at coordinate 102,640,478 of NC_092459.1, forward strand.
ACCTTGCTGGGAACCAAGATCAGGCTGACAGGGCTGTAGTTCCCTCCATCCTCCTTCCATCACTTCTTGTGGATGGCTGTCACATTGGTCACCCTCCAGTCATCTGGCATCTTCCTGGTTAACCAGGACTGATGATAAATGATGGAGAGCAACTTGTCAAGCTGTATCACCAGCTCCCTCAGCACCCTCATGAGAATACCATCTGGCCCCATAGACTTGTGAGTGGTTCAGCAGGTCACTAGGCATTTCTTGCTGGATTTCAGGGCATTTATTCTTCTCCTCTTCCCTGTCTACCAGCTCAGGGGCCTGGTTGCCCTGAGCACAACGTGTCTTTCAGTTAAAGACTGAAGCAAAGAAGGCATTAAGTACCTCAGCATTTTCCTCATCCTTGGTGACAGTGTTCCCACCCTGCATCCAAAAAAGAATGGAGATTTTCTTTGGCCCTACTTTTGTTGTTAACGTATTCATAAAAACACTTTTTATTGTCTTTCACAGCAGTGCAAGGTTGAGTTCTAGCTGAGCTTTCGCCTTTGTAATTTTCTCCCTGCATGTTCTAATGGCATCCTTGTTTTCTTCCTGAGTCACTTGTCCCTTCTTCCAAAGGTCATAAACTGCTTTTTTCCCTGGGTTCCTATGAAAGCTTCCTGTTCAGCCAGGCAGGTCTTCTTCCCTGAGAGTTCATCTTTTGGCCCATAGAGGCAGTCTGCTCCTGTGCCTGTAAGATTTCTCCCTTGAAGTATGTCCAGTCTTCCAAGACCTCTATTATTAGGGACTGCTTCCCAAGGGAGTTTCTGAACCAGTGTCCTATGCAGGCCAAAGTCTGCCCTTCCAAAATCCAGGGTAGTGGTTTTTCTTTCACTCCCTTCCTCACCTCACCAAGAACTGAAAACTTTTATAATTTCATGGTTGTTACACCCAAGACAGCCTCTGATCACAGCATTCCAACTTGTAATCAATCAGCTCATCCCCTAAGGATGATTTCAAAGACCACCATTTCCCTCTAAATTCTGGGCTTTAAAACCTACCCTGTTCTCAGAAACACATTTAGAAATGATTTCTTAGTGATAAAAAAATCATGTACAGATATGTTGAACTGCACAAGATACTGGTCTTTCTTCAATATTGCATGCAGGAAATATTGTCACTTCATTTTTACTCTATTCAGTTCTAGGTGAGCACATACTTATACTACTTTGAAGTATCTCATTTGTATACATCAGGTTATCTACATTTTACCATATGGAGTTATCACATTATTAATAGCTGTTCTCCTTAAAGAAGCTACAGTTTGCTTAATCTTTCTTTCTGTGCATGATCTTGTAAAAGTAAAAGGGATTTCATATAAAGGCTGTTTTTTTATGCAAATCTATTATTTGATTGCCCACTTTTTTGCCCCTGTATTATCATGAATATTTCTGATGAATGTTTTATGAATTAAGTTTAGGATTTGTGAGCTATTTCAAATTTTATCTGTTTGCCATATCATCTGCAAATACTGCATCTTTGTTGATGTTGATTGGTCTCATTTACATATTTATCACACTTCTATTTTAAAGGATGTTTTGCTATAAACTGTCTGTCCCCATTTCTCCTCCATGTAGGCCTAGTAGATGGATGTATTTTCAAATTGAGCTAATTTCTATATATAATTTTTTTGGTTAACAATGAATCACCACTTAGAGACAGCCTATTCAAGGTCTTCAAACCTATCTGACATATGGCATCTAAGTAATTAAAGATATTAGAAGCAGTTCACAATGCACTTTGCAACTCACTTCATAGTCCAGAGAGCTCCATGATTTTTCATAAGGACTAAGTTAAAAGGAATTTAGCAGAACTGGGGAGTAGTGCTGACAATGCTGGTGACACAGAGCTAATCTTAGTCCTAACTGGTAACTCTTGCCCACAAAAAGTAAAGTTTTATTTCTTTTCTCAAGAAAAATGATCTTGTACAGTTGTGCTTGATGGGTTTATCAGCCTCTGGTTCCATAAGTGGGATGCAGCAATGGAAGCTTTTCAGTTTGTGGGACATGCCACAAAAAGACTTCTGAACCTACAGTGATATCCTGAAATGGATCTCCAACTTCAGAAAAGGCCAGATGCTGTATGAGCTTTACCATCCATCCATCCATCCATCCATCCATCCATCCATCCATCCATCCATCCATCCATCCATCCATCCATCCATCCTTCCTTCCTCCCTTCCTTCCTTCCTCCCTTCCTTCCTTCTCTAGGTTCAAAATCCCTTCCCTGTATTCTCCATACCTTCTGGTGTGTTCACCTTCTGCTACATTGCTTACTTATGCAAGTGTGTAAGGGAAAAGGGTGGAAATAATGCAGAGAACTGTCCCTATGAGTTCTGCCATGAAACACACAACACTGAAAAAGGCACAAATTTTAAGTGCCCCACTCCCACCCAGACTTCTCTTGGGTGAACAAGATCGTGATCCTCTCCTATCAGGGTGCAAGTGCTGATTGTGTTTCTAAGCAAAATGTTGTGATTTGTCCATATATGAAATAATTCAGAAAAACCATACATGCATCAGAATAGTTCAGGTTGGACAGTGACAGTTATCATTTCTAGTGCTAGCACCAGCTAACCCATGGATTTGCTTTGTTAAAGAACAGTAGGAAACATATTACTAAAGGGTTTTCCTTTTAGTATTGGTGAAGCTGCAATACATTCCACAATAGCATACTAATGAATGTATGATACATCTGTTCATCAAAGGTGCTCATAATTGTATCTTCACGCTTATCCTTTCAGGCTTATCAGTAAAATGCACAGAAATTAGGTGCTTACACTCTTTATGTGCTAAGGTTTTTAGATTTATCACCCTTTATCAGCTGACTCTGAACATGCAGAAAACAGTCCTGTTTATTCATTAGTGAATTGACTGACATGTTATTAACAGGAGTGCTTTCCTCCCTGATCAAACTCAAAATAATCAGTTTCCTATGATCTTCTGTTACGGGACTGTGTTTATAAACTGCAATGGCACTCCATGTTCAACCAACCCTTTGACTGAAGACTGCCCACTTAGTGATATGAAAATATATTTATGACAATATTATTTGGGAGCATAGTGTTATTAGACAAAGTTGGTTTTTTGGTTTTGTTTTTTTTTAATCAGAAAGATGAAACTATATGAAGCTCAGAGATAGAGGCTTGTTCACAGTAAAAGGAGCTGAAACCAGAAACTGTTGCTGGAGTAAAATAGTTGTTGACATAATACATACATTTTCTCTAGGTCAACAAGTCCTTTGAAAGCTCCTTTTGGAATGACTCTCATCTTGGTGAGGACAAATCTCCTGAAAATAGAGAAAATGGGGTGATTATTCTGTATTGAAAACACAGGACTGCCCACTAGCCTTACTAGCACAGGAGAGGCCTTTATCTCCTGCATGAGGATAGCCTCTGGGATGAAAGCTTTGCCTTCTAAATACAGCTATAAAATTCAAAGGATTTGTGGGACTCCAACTCGACCAAAATTACAGCACAGCATTGGGTGACCACTGGGGGTCCTCAGGGGCAAAAGGTCAGGAGTCACCATTTCCCTGTTTGCTTCACTAAGAAATCCAGGCCTGCAGCATCTCTGTACTGGGAGGCAACAGTGTCTTTCTCATCTCAACCACTCTTCTGAGTGATGCTCAAGCACAGGATGAAGCAAATTAGGACTTTGGAATACACAACTCAATCATATATGCTCCAGGACAACATTTTTATAATTTTTAAATGTCACAGAATATCCTTGATAAAGAAAATCATTAAAAATATCATATAAACACTTTTATTAAATTGGAGTCATCTCCTTTAATCACAATAAACAAAGAAGACTAGGAAACTTCTAATGGCACTCAACAAATCAGAAGTAAGGTTTCTACTACTCTTGTGAGAAATAAGGTGTTATATGGGTAATTGTTTTCTTTCTCACATTTAATCATTCATAGGTAGTGTGAACAAGCAATTGCAAATATTTACATTACCTGCTCATTGCAAGACATCAGATATTATTGGTTGCATTGAGTGACAATAGTTAAAAAATATTTTTTTCTTCAAAAAAACCCCAACAAACCCACCTGTGTTGCATGCATGAGCACATTACATACATACACGCATACATCACACTCTCTGAATCACTTTCTTCATCTATTTTCCCATGGAAATGGAAATTAATTTTTTTCTGAATTACTATGGAAGTCTTTTTTTCAGTGAGCACGTCTACCAGACCAATCCTAATTTTTATCACCTCATAACTGTTTCTGCATGGTTGTTTTGGATTGCCTTTCAGCTCATGTCTATGCTACCTCATTGTAAGGTCTGAAGGAGGACAGAAAGGGGAACTCAGCCGTCTCTTGCCTGCTGTGCAGTCTTGCAAATTTTAACACAATGCTCAAAACCAGAGATTACTGTTCTTACTGTTCACATAAAGTATTCATGCAATACTCATCTATGTTTTATTTTAAATTATTAGCTTAGAATTTTCATGGGAGGTAATCAAGTTTTAATCAAAGTTTTAGGGAAAAAAGTAATACTATGGCAGAGTACCAGTGTAAAATGTTCCCATTTTTTAATTGTAGGTCTTTAGAAGAGACTACTTCCTCATGAGTTAATATATACTTAGGCTGGATAAAGTCAAAGCACTCCTCACCTAGCTCTAGAGATGTCACTGTGATTACACCAGGAGTGAACTTGGCCCACATTTTTTTAAACACTGAATTTATGGTATTCTCAGCCCTGAAAGGCGATGAAGTCAATTTGGTATTTCATTATTCTTGTACTATCATTAATGTAAATCAGAAATAGCTTCAACATACTGTCACACAAGAATTACAGTATTGAGATCATTATGCAAATGTTAGAAGGATAAAAGAGATTCCAGAAAAGGCCTAACCTGGATTAGGCAATTTGTAAAACCCTACTGAAAACAGGGCTGGTGTAATGCATGCAAAGCTACGGCTGTGCTTTCAGAGAAGTTAGGTACAATGGATCCTTGCAGAACACCCACCAGGCTTAGTGCTACAAAGCTGAACCATTAGGAAACTCTGTAACTTTGATCTGCTTTGAAATCTTTCTCAAACTCTACTTTGTAGCATTGCAAGCCTAATTTTTGAGCCCTAGAAAGTAGGCTTTCTCTGAAATGCCACTTATATAATTTTTTTAGAGCAATGTGCTAGAATGAATACTCCTCTGCAGGAGCAGGTCATCAGGATGGTTGCAATGTTTTAATTAAATACTGGCCTGTGCCATGCTTCACCACAAAAGAAATTACATTCTGATACAGAAGCTAATGGAAAGGAGGGAACTTCATTCATATATGGGGTTACTTATATGAGAAAACCCCTTATTCACAGAACTGAAAATCAGACCTTGAGTTTCTTTGTTGAAAACCCTGTGTTATGGGTTTAGGCAGGTGGGCCTAAACTTAGGTTTTAAAGTTCAGCTAGGCCTAGGATTGTCAGCTGATTTAAGCTGGGCTGAGCTAGCTCACAGCTGACTTCTTCCAGCCAATAATATCGTATTCTATACCATACTACATCATTTCAAAGGGTGTAAAATCCAGTGTGTGGGAGTGGCTTAGTTAGTTCTGCCACGGCCGAGGTACAAGCTCGACGTGATCCAACTTTTGTCTTGGAGCAGGCCTTGCTCCTGCTGCCTCTGCGTGCATTTTGTTTGCATTCAGGGAAGTAGAAACGTTTTTGTTGTTACTCTTTCTGTTTCTTGCTATGTGTCTCTTAGAGTACTTACAGATCTAGTGTAATAGTGTATTAATTGGGGAGTGGGAAGTTATGCCTTGTTATATATATGTAACTTGTGTAAGTGTGTGTTATATTGTAGTTTCCTCTTAATTTTCTCTTTTCTGTATAAATACATGTAGTTAGTTTCAGCATAAACCTGCTTTGAGGGTTTTTTTTCCTCTCCCTCTTCTCTTTCCCTTAGCTGGTTGGGGGGAGGAGGATCCCTCTTCTCTCTGTCCTGGACAGTTGGTGTTTTGCCAGCTCAACCCAGGACACCCTGATATCCTGCATTAATAATGTGCCAGAATTCAGTAGCCACGTGTCTTAAGGTTAATTGTTTTTAAACATCTCTGAGTAGGTTAGCAAAGCAGCCTTAATGGTAAAAGGAACACTGAAAATTAGAATCAGCTATTTATTGAATTATCAATTGTATAATGATCAGGGAGTATATTATAACTAGCCAAGTACTGTATTGTCAATAAATCTCACCAATTAGTCTCCAAGAATCAATCTGTACTTAACTTGAGATACTGGCTTTTCAGTACCACTTCTTTCTGAGGTACACAGAGAAAATAATCGAAAAGCATTTTCTTGATTTTGTTGCTGGCACTATTTTAGGGTCAGAGAAATTATTACAGCCCACCCTCGTTCAAGCACATTTCATGTCACAACAAACAGGAAGCTTCCTTAAACGGAGAGAAAAGCTTTCTTAAACGGAAAGAAAAGCGTCCTTAAAAAAAATGTACATAAGAGAAATACACAGTATTTGTCCTAAAAATTTGTTGTTAGCTTTTAAGCACCAACAAGGAAAGCACTGAAAAGCCTAAACCTTCAGTGAATGGGATGGAATTGAAAACCCAGAGGCAGGTACCCAACATAAGGATCGAGAAAGGCTAGACTGAAGGTTAGGTGATCCAAAAATCTGTATTCAAAGTTAGCCTCCAGGAAATATCAGATCTCATCTCCCAGGGTTTTCAGCACCAGCCTCATCACACACAGGGACCCCCACTCACATCAGGCTTTGCCATGAGGGAGGAAGCCTTGTGGACTGTCAACGCAGCCCTGGCAGCCAAAGCAGAGACATGGAATGGGAGTTCTCTCTTCAAGTCCTCCCTTACCCTGATTGCTACAGACCCTTGAATTTCATGCCTCAGGAGGATGCTCAGTGGTCAAGGGACCTCTCCCATCCAGGCTCAAGCATTATGCAGCCAGGGCTAGACTACTTGTGCCACCAAAGAAGTCAAGGGGGAACTTATCATGCTCTTCAGAGGTCTTTACAGTTACAGCTGATGTCCCTGGGAAAAAATATAAAATTGATAATTATACTTTTTAAGTCCAGAGTTCAGTGATGCTAATCTTATTTGGGCTACACCAGGTCCCAGAAGTCCTAGGAAGGACCTCAGTGTTGGAATCACCAAAAACTTAACAAATGAGAGACCAGAAATCACAGGAAAGGAAACAAGATCCACATGGTCACACAGTGGTCCTGCATCATGTGAAAGCAATATACATAGCTGGAAATAGAAGAATGGCTGTATTACTATAGTTCTTCACTATGTAGAGAAGTATAAGATAGATTTAAGTGTGGCTTTTATTGCTGATATGTCTATGCCCGGATATCCAGGATAGGTTTCTAAATCCTGACTTAAATACATCTGTTGAAAATGATTCTTATGGAGTTTGTAGATAGGAACTGTCTGCTCCAGTTGTACAATCACACTTATACTTTTTATATTCCTCTGGACTGAACATGCAAAATTCCCACAGCTTTTTCTATCTTTTATTTTTAAGTGTTTTATATGCCTCTTTATGATACCATTTTATTTTGTCTCATGAGTGGGTGTGAGTAAATTCCTCTCTTATGAAGCTACTAAAAAAATGTTCCTACTAAAAGCTAGACCTGTCAGGACTGCTGATCTGTTTATTTATATAGAGACATGTAAACTTGATTATCTAGAAGAGCACAGTCTCAGTTAATATGTAACCACTAACACAGATGACTTGCACTTTGCATCACTATGAAGACCAAACGACACAAACACATCTTGTTTCTGTATGGCTGTGTCTAGTATAAGAGAAATATCATAATGGCACTTAAAGCCTATAGAGGACATGATACAAAGAATAGAAATTAGCAGGTACTGCTAAAATGTTCCTAAACAACTCTCTAACATTTCCAGTTATGAAAAGATTCATCAATCTTTTCCTAAAATAGACTCTTCTTCAGCTGAAGTAGTTGAGACAGGGAGAACATGACACATAAAGGGAAAAAAACCCTTCCAGAAAAATTAATATTCTCCCATCCAGCTCCACATGAATCCAGTAACAGAAAGGAGATTGACCTCATCATGTAAGGATGGAGAACTGGATGTAATTGTTCAAGTATCTGGTGCCCAACATATGGGTGATGAAAAAGACTTGGTAATTAGAAGATAAATCAATGGACCCATAGAGGTAATTTCTGCTAAATATCTCTGTAAAAAAAATTGCATAGGAAACTTGTGAAGTGTGCACATTCATCAAATCAATGTAAATACACACTTGTGAGGTATTTGTGAGGTTAGTCATTTATGTGCAAAATGTTGTATTTTACATATTCATCAAATGAATTCTCAGACCCTAGTCTCCCAAGTTTTTCTTGAACAGTTATTAAGATGCCTTTTAGCATAAATCTTCGACCAAAACTTGCTCCTGCTCTGCTTTCATGTGCCCTCCTCCCAGCCCTCATCTTTGCCAGGCACCTCCCCTCCTGCCACTGTCAATAACCTTGCACAACAAAGGACTGTACTGATTATCAGAAATTAGACTGCTTAAAAAAAAATTTCTGCTTCATAAAGCCTGGTTGAATTTAGGTTTTTCAAAACACTCTTTAAAACTCATTTCACAGATCTACTTAAGTCACACACAGTTAATCAGAAATGTGTGTGCATTGTAGAATTATCTTCCCTGGCTCATGTAAATTGCAAATTCATGACTTTAAAATGGACTATATCAAGCAGATACCATAAACTTTATAACTTAAGAACCAAAGGAGAATAAAATAAAAAGCCAAAAAGATTCAGTGACCATAATACTAAATCACCAAATTTGATTCTGTAGAAATTTAGGTGATAGGATTTTGAAGAACATTTTACTTTCATCTCTGAGCTAATACACTGATGCTATCACCTTCTAATCCTCTGCAGCAATGTGCACTTTGTCACAAAAAGGTTTACAGTGAAATTTAATTTAGTATCTGTAATTCTTTTTGATTGTTTTTTTTTTGTTTTTACTGCTTGCTCTGGAGATGTGCTAGAGGTTCCAGCATAAGTAACAGATGAGTTTTCGCTTTACATCAGGAAAAGACAAAATGATGCTATGACCTATTTAATGTGCTCTTGATTAAATGCCCAAATCAACAATAACCTGCACCCTGGTTTTTATTTTTCTGGTTTTCCTTGATTAGTTAATGCAGCAGTGGAGGATTATTTTGCTTTTCATGCCATAATAGGAGAGAAATAGATACTGCAGACCACATCCCAGATGGTGTAAATCAACTGACCTGTGTCATTTCAGCCCTAAACTTTTGTTCTAATTCTCATTAGATTCCTTTGAGACAAATACAATTTAATTTAAATTTATGAAGAACATTTGTAAGCCTGCAGCTCACTGAAATGGGTTCACATTGCCATATGACTTCACTATGACTAGGATCTGTTTCTAGTGAGCATCTCACTGGGAAGGGACATATGCAGATATATGTGAACATGAAAGTATTTTTTCTACTCCACTGTCCAGGTGGAAAATCTCTGTAATCTAATAAGTAGCTTGTAGCTGCTTTCAGGCACACCTACAGTTTTCAGTTACTAAAACATAAGGTTTCAAAAACCATCAAGCTAAATTCAAAAATCTTGGGTTTATTTGCTTTTTGGTTTTAAAGTCTTTAGAGTTCATTCATGTCATGCTGCAAAGCTATTTTCAACACTCACAAGGCTTTAATTTAAGAACAGAGAAAGATTTATACTAGTCACTTCAATTCCATAAGATGCTAAAGTAGTGACTTTGTAAGGCTGACAGGAACATGAGTAATGGCACCGGCAGTGACAAAAAACATCTCCCACCATCCTGTTGGCTCATATTTTCAGAGAGCTACAGAATTATCTTAAGAGGAAACTGATGCCAAGTGGAGTATTCTTCTAATAATGACTATTCATGTAACTATAGATTAATTTTAAAAAGTGGACTCTGATAGAACAGGCACACTTGAATAATGCAGGAAGAGCTTTACAATTCATTTGTTCGGCTGAGACATGATCCATGTATTTGAGAGTCTGAGAGGCCTTATGTTGCACACATGTAAATGGATTTATGAGAGAAAGACCATAATCCTGTGCTAACATGAACAATGTGGATTGAAGCAACTGATCACTGCATCCACCTAATGTGCTTAAGTCAGCTGCTCATCCCTTTCAAGTGCTTGTGACAGGACAAGTTATCTTGACTGTGCAACTTGTTTCTTCCTTTTGTGGGATAATAAAAGCTAGTAAAGGTGAGTATTACAAGGAAAACCTAGGAAATATGTATTTTGTGGAGAAGACAAAAAACCAGAGATCCCCTCCTGTCTTTCAAGCTGTACTGATTGTGACTAGAAGTAAGTTTATTTTCTTCATAGCAGCTCAGATAGTGCTGTGGTATAGACCTTTGACCAAAACTGTACTGAAAACACACTAATTTTCCAGCTTTTGTTGAACTGTGCACAGCATTGAGGCTGCTTTTTTTCCTCACTTTGCCCCCTGCAATGAAGAGTTTGGGGGGTGGGCTAAAGGCTGGGAATACGCACTGAGCAGGTGACCCAACCTAACCAGATATGCCATACTATATAATGTCATATTATATATCATCATGCTCATCCACACAAGGAAAACCCATTCTTTTAGCTGACTGAAAAACATATAATTAATCTGGGAGGGCACATGCCCTCATTTCAGTTATGCTACCTGGGAATCCTTTCAGGTCTCGGAGTGATGTAAAGAGCATCTATGAAAAAGAAAATATTTTCATTTGTGAGCTATTAAATGAAGTAATATACAGACAAAGTAAATACAATTAGAAATATAATTATGAAGTTATTAATTATGCTTGTCTGCTTTGCAGGTCTGAATCTAAAAGGCAATACATGCTGCTGCTTATGAAGAATTGCTCCTTAATCTTTACCAGTGGCCTCCCTTAGAAATCAATTTCCTTTTCTTTTTCGAATAGATTAAAGGGATAATGAATAGTACTGATGCCATTCCTATTCTAAATTTAGTGATCACTGGCCCAGTGTAATAATGACCCCAAGCCAGAGAAAGCTGAAGGGAAGCCTTTCAAGATCATCTGATGTCCTGTTGGCATTTCACTTGCAGAGTGCCCACAATACCATAACACGGATAACAAAATTCCCATTTCCTCAACAGAGATGTGATGGTGCTTACACAGACACACAGCAAATTAGCTATGGGATTTGTTTTTCTCTGAGGACATTGCTTAGGTCAGCTAATAAGTTACACACAGTGCCCTTCAGCAGCTAACAGCTGATAAGAAGAGATAAAGAAGGATAAAAAATTGTTGTGAGAAAAAAAAAAGGCAGCAAGCATCTGAAAGACTGTAAAAGTGGTAAAGCAATGTGCTTGTAAAGCTTACTCTCCCTCCCCCCTGTCTTAGTTTTCCAAAACTATGGAATGTTTAGTCTCATCACTGATACCATTTTCATTTCTGGACAAAGCAAAGGCTGTCCTCAGTAGCACTGTTATATCCCCCTGTGATGCGGCACGTAGCTTCTTTCTGAGGTCACATGTCCAGGCAGTTAAAAATAAAGCTCCAAGATGCTTTTAAATAGCTCTGCTTGAATAGGGAGGGGACGAATCTGGAGATGGGGGATTAAAAAAAAAAAACCACAACAAGATGGAGGGCAAGAAAAAAAGAGAAGATGGCAAAGGTCCCAATCAGAGAAAGAAATGCAACACCAAGATTTTTACACATTCTGAGATATTTTTGTTCCACACTTAGTGCAGTTAATTCTATGAATTTAGGTCGAGTGGCTTTATGTCAAGGCAAAGCTGTAAAGGAACAGAGTTGTGACTATTCAGACCAGCTCCCTGTGTATGTTAACTCATTTTGTAAAGTCTGTGCCAAAAATTTTTTTGAAGATTTAGGAGCAAGTAGCAGTAACTCAAAGACTTCACAAGTACAAATGACAGCTGCCCTGGGCAGAGCACCCTCTCATACAAGGATCTTGGATCCTTCAGTGAATCCAGATGGCTGCAAGCTGAAGGCAAAGTGCATACCCTGCACCTTTGCAGCAGGTACAGCAGGCAAAGCAATGCTGTCTTGGCAGGAAGGATTTCCTCCCTTTAAGCTTACCCAGAGCTCAAGCAAAGCAAAGCTGGACTCTGGATTCCTCTACATTAAGCACACACAGAGAAAAAGGGTTTGCCGCCGAGCACAAATTGCAACAAACAAGTCCTCTTTAGGCCTATGAGCAGAATCACAGTTATCATGTTCACGTCTGGGAAGAGTTTAACAGCTTGGAACGAGTTATCCACAAAAAAGGCCACCAGTAAGCTTGAAAGCACTGTTAAAATTGCTTCTATTAATGTCAAAGGCATGCTGTGAAAAGTGTTCTGTGTAAGATAAATAACACAAGTGAATGAAGTTATCCTGTCTTGGTTACAGAGAGTCAGGAAGTAGTGATTGCTTTATTTTTACAAATAGCTATACTTTTATTAGTATTGATTATTCTGTAAGACACTACACTACTTTTAGAAGAGGACATACTTGTTCCTCACAATTTACTCACATGGGTCTTTGAGAATTGTACTGCATGTGATAAATGTGCAACTTCCTTAAAATCTGATCTTGATTTCTGCAATGTTCTTTATGGCAAGGCGCCATTAAAACATCATTCACTCTGAGCACACTTTTGGTGTTACATCTATTTATATTAATATCTTTGTATATTTTCCTAACAAAAGGAGCATTGTACAAGTACTGGTTATTTTGTTCTTGCAAAAAGTGTGTTTTACTTTGTGTTCTTTCCCACGGACAACTTTCCAAGAAAAATAGGGTTCTGGAAAATGTCCACAGTCCAATGACATGGGAGGTATTTTAGGTATTGTCTTCAAAACTTTCTTCCCCTCTTTTGATTCAGTGCAAGAATAGCCATCCTGCTCATACACAGCCAGTCACTTAGACTCTCTTCCTGTCCCAAGAATGTGTCAAAAAAGATCTTACTGCACAGCAGGGAGAGAACAGTGGTTTGTTCGTCATTTGAGGTCGTAGCAGAAAGGTGACAAGTGTTCTTTGTGTGTAGTGTTTCTACCTCTAAGACCTTGGGATTTTCTATCTTGGCAGACCCACCATACACTATTTTTATTGAGTGAGAGAAATTCTCCAGGGACAGAATCTTAAGTTCTTGGTTAGATGCCTTAGTAAAGGCAAAAGAGAAAAAGAAAGGTTTTCTGCTAAACCTCTTGCTGAGCTCCTTCTGTACAGCAAAACACCAAATAACTTTGCTCACACTTTTTTGCTCGGTAAATTCAATAGAAACAGCTAGTGTTCTTTTTATCTCCTTTCTCATTCCTCTCTTCATAGTCACTATACCTGTGCTGCTTAACAGGAAACAGCTGAAATATTCCAAAATATTTATAAAATAAAGACAGTCACTGTTACATTCCCTATTTAGCACAGACAGTCTAATAAGTAACAGGGTCTTCACAAAATATTAGGATTAATTTGGTTACATCCAAAGGCTTGTTTGAAGTTGTAATGAGATATCGGATACTCTTGATACCCGAGCAGTCAGAAACCATTTAAGAAACAACATTTGGAGACTTGATTCCACTCTTCCTCTGGATCTGAATATGAGTGTTGTAAAAGTAAATATTCTCTGCTATCTAATACGTGCTGTATTTTCCAAAGAGCAGTGCGAGTGCCACACACAGCTAACTCAAGTGGCAGTCTTGGGAAAACCACATCTCCTGAAGAAGGGGTCCCAGATGCAAACAGCATGTGCTCTGTTGCTCTCAGGGCACCAGCTAGACTTGTGCTAACATAACTAGCCTGAAAAAGAGAAATGTGCTGGGCCTGTGCCATACGCTCCCTCTTCTCCCCCACAGTGCTGGATGGAGTGTTTACTTCTTTTTACGTGCTGAAAACCACATTTAAATTTTAAATGCTTAGGTTTTGAGATAACACTAAAAGCAACTAAACTTAAAACCCCCTAACTTTGGTTACTCTAGTACTATTTGAAAAAGCAAATCTTCTCTGGTCATGCCTTCCTCTAATCTGAATGTCTCTGCTGACTCTTCCAGGGGAAGCACATGGAGAATGAGAGTACCCATGAGATTAAAGTGAGCAACAGGTTCCTGTATGTTTAAAAGAGCTTATAGCACTGTAAAGCACTTTGTACATTTTATTCAGATCCTGTAAACAGTGCTGTTTACTGCCATTGTTCACCACACATTCCTGCATCTCTGGTCCTCTTCCTCGTCACAGAGGTTCCACGCCAAGAACTTTTCTCAGCATATCTCTTAGAGATTGCTGAGGGAAACAATCACAATTGCAGGTGCCTGGACTCTTTCAATTTCATCCTACACTCTCCTGAGAGCATCTCTTCTCCCTCTTAATCTTTCTCTGTTATTGAGATCTCTTCCCCATAGACATCACCAATTTGATAGGGAATGAAAAAGCAAGGAATTCTCATTACTTCTCCATGTACAAAATTAAATAAATAATTATGTTTTCCTATTATTTCCGCAAGAATTACCTTGCCACTGCAAATTCTCTGTTTATCTATCTACCATCCAGTAGCTATGGATTTATTTTCATGTATTTAAAATGATGTTCCTGACTAGATATAGTGTGGCAGCTAGTGCACCAGTACCCTTAAAATACTAACTGTAATTTAAGTCCTTTAAGACTGACAGGTCTCTTCTCAGTAACACACAGGACAAAACTTACATTGGTGTCAAGCATGGATCTTTATTGCATTTGAAAAAAAGTATTATTGTTTCAGAAAGAGGCCACCTTGACCACACTGGCAACTGAAATACCAGCTTACATTCAGAATATAAAAATGTGTTTCATGCTTTTACCTTTAGAGTGCTTCTCAAACAGGAACCCTCTATGGAGCAATTAAAAATAATAAACACGCATGGTTCTCTTAAAACAATGACAAAAGAGTGAAACAGAAATGGGAGAAACTTGACCTGATCATGACACAGCTGAAGATTATGGAAAACCTCTAAGAAAGAGCTTAATAGTTATGCCTGGAATATATATTCTTTGCAACATCTAATCACAGCGGAGGAAACCTAGGCTTCTTCCCCCTTCCTACACACCCTTCCATCATCTTCCTTCAGTGGTGATGTCACCAGCTCTCTAAATGACTGTGATAGGCATCTCCTGGCATTAAATTGGATAAAAAAGGCATGTGGATGTGGCACTTGAGAATATGATTTAGTGGTGAACACAGTGGCACTAGAATGATGTTTGGACTCAGTGATCCTTGAGAAGTCTTTTCCAACCTGTCGCAGGTTTGGCCTAGCTGTTGCCAACCCTGGACTGGCCCCCCTTCTCCCCCCAGAACCTTCCCAGCAAAGGAAAGGGAAAAAAAAAACTGAAAAGAAACGCACTCTAAAGAAACTGAACTGAATAAAAAGAATAAATTATATTTACTAACATTTACAAACCACACTGTATACACAATACATAGGATCCCACCTCCCAGGGGTGAGGGGAAGGGAGAAAAGGGGATTGATTAGCTGGGAAATAGGGAAGACACCAACCCAACCCAAAGAAACCGAATGAATCAAAAGAAACACAATTAAAAACCTCAAGGAAGGGGAACAAGAATGAAACAATCTCACCCAGGACAGGAGAACCACCAGGCACCGGAGGGACCAGGCTTCAACCACCTCCCTCCAGCTCCTCAGCCCAGGAAGGGAAGAAACAAAACCACTCCCCCACTGCTACGTGGAAGACACGTGTGGAATACTTGTAACTTCCTTAGATACAATGGTTACTGAGGAAGCCATGGGTCAAACCATTACACAACCTTAATGATTCTATAGTTCTATGAAAACCTCACTGGAAGAATTAGACCTAACAGTCATCTCAGTGAAGGAAGGTCATAAATGGTATTAGAATCAGAATCATAGAATTGATTGGGTTGGAAAAGATCTCTGAGATCATCAAGTCCAACCCTTGGTCCAACTGCGGTCCATTTACTAGATCATGGCACTCAGTGCCACATCCAATCTCAGCTTAAAAACCTCCAGGGATGGTGAATCCACCACCTCTCTGGACAGCCCATTCCAATGCCTGATTACTCTCTCTGGAAAGAATTTTTTTCTGATATCCAACTTAAATTTCCCCTGGCAGAGCTTGAGCCCATGCCCCCTTGTCCTACTGCTGAGTGCCTGGGAGAAGAGACCAACCCCCACCTGGCTACAACTTGTCTTCAGGTAGTTATAGAGAGTGATGAGGTCACCTCTAAGCCTCCGCTTCTCCAAGCTAAGCAACACCATCTCCCTCAGCCTCTCCCCATTGGACTTAAGCTCCAGTCCTTCCACCAGCCTTGTTTCTCTTCTCTGGACCTGCTCCAGCACCTCAATATCTTTCCTGAACTGAGGGGCCCAGAACTAAACACAGTACTCAAGGTGTGGCCTCACCAAGCAGAGTACAGGGAAAGGATCACTTCCCTGGTCCTGCTAGCCAGGCTGTTTTTGATACAAGACAGGATTCCATTGGCCTCCTTCCACAGGGGCCTGCATGGGGTTTGCATTCAATAGTCACAGATGATCTGACAGAGGGGGAGGAGGAAGGTGACAAATATGTATGATGACCAGGGCAGTAAGACAAGATCTGAGTAAGAAGATTTGCAAAGAAGGAGTTTAGTCTTCACAAACATGTAGTCCAACACTGTAACGTTGCTATGAACATTGTGGATGACAGACATTCAAGAAGAAATGGATAAATACATGAAAGCAAAATATGTGAAGAAGGTTTACTTCCAAGATATCCCTTTACACAAGACATCCCTTAAACAGGCAGAGCTGGAGAGAAATACATCTCTCTGCCGAGATACTCATCAGAACAGTACAGTACCTGCATCGCAGTTGGACTGGGACAGCTTAGCCAAAATGGGGAGGCATACCCAGAACAGCACAACTAAATGCTATCTGTTCTGGCACTCTGAAACAGATGATCTCTGGACTGAAGCACTGAAGTGTTCGTCAATATTTACAGCTCATGCAAGTTTTCTTACACTACAAAATAAGAGGTTGCTACTTAGATTAAAACAACTCAAAGACTAGGTCTCTTCCTTGGGCAGAAGATTAAAGATTAAGGCTCAGTCAGGAGCAATGTTTTCAGTATCTCATTCAGACTCCTATTTCATTGCACAAAATTGGCTCTATAAGACACTACCAAAACTAAGGTGATAAGAATGCTTCAACATTCTTAAATAATAAAAATATTAAAAAATATTTCAGCTCATCAAAAATTCTTTTGCTAGGTCATTTTCATAATCTTTGTAAAATCAGACAAATTGCATTGGCACTTCACAGTCTTAAGTTGCCCCTTACTCTTCTCCCAGTCCCTTCTTTGGGAGGGGGACTATAGGCAGGCTGGGGCTCCTAATACATTGGCCCATTACAGGGTAAGGATGGTTGCTTCACAAACAGGGGCAGAGACAAAGTAGAGCTGTTTGACACTTTTTTAACCTCTGTCTTCAACATGGATGACAGACCAAGGGGTTTCAGTGCCCTGAGCTGGAGAGCCATAACTGTGAGAATGGTCAACTCCCAGTCAAGCCTGAAATTCTGTGGGATATGCTGCTCCAGTTGGATCACTACAAATCTATGGGGCCTGATTGAATTAATCCCAGAATCCCCAAAGAGCTATCTGATGTCATTGCAAAACCTCTCTCAATGACTTGAGCAGTCTTGGGAATCCAGAGAGGTCCCAGCTGACTGGAAGCTGGCAAATGTTGCCCTGATTTTCAAGAAGAGCAAGAAGGAGGAACCCAGAAACTACAAGCCTGTCAGTCTCACTTCAGTGCCTGGTAAAGTTATGAAGAAGATTATTCTGGGAAATATTGAAAAGCATCTGAAAAACAGCACAATCATCAGTGACAGCCAGAACAGCTTCATGAGAGGGAAGTTCTTCTTATCAAACTTGATTTCCTTTTATGACAAGGTAACCCACCAGCTGATCAAGGGAAGCCAGTTGGTCTGCTCAGCCTGGAGAAGAGGAGACTGAGGGGAGACCTCATCACAGTTACAATTTCCTTGTGAGGGGAGGAGGAGGGGCAAGCACTGATCTCTCCTCTTGGTAAACAGTGACAAGACCCAAGGAATGGACTGAACTTGTGTCAGGGGAGGTTTAGGCTGGATACAGAATTTCTTAACCCAAAGGGTGCCTGGGTACTGGAACAGGCTTCCCAGGGAAGTAATCAGAGTACCAAGCCTGCCAGGGTTCAAGAAGCATTTGGATGACACTCTCAGGCACATGGTGTGACTCTTTGGTTCTGTGCAGAGCTAAGGGTTGGACTTAATGATCTTTGTGGGTCCCTTCTAACTTCACATATTCTGTGATTCTGTGAAATGCTTAAGGGTTTTGCATTACTTGTTTGCTACACTCTTTCTAAAACCTTCTCTCTCTTCTCTACCAGTTTCACATAGCCTTTGAACAGAGGGTGCAGTTCTGATCTCGTCCATCTCAAAGGGTATATGAGTATTGGGAAAGGTAAAGAGGAAGGCAGTAATGTTGATCAGAGATATGATATGGCTTTTCTAAGAGGAATAACCAATTTGGCTGTCACTTTTCAGCATGGAAAGCTTAAAGGGATGCTAAAGGCCTACAGAAGTCTTGGATAAGGAGGGCAAGGACTGATGCTTTATCATCTCTTCCAAAAACTTAGGTGTGAGGCCAGAGCCAGCTAGATTCAAAGAAACCAGGACCAGGCACTTCATGCAGTGCACATGGGCTGCCAGAACTCCTTCATGCAGTGTGTCTGGGTGCAAGAAGCTGAAGTGGACTGACATATAGAATGTACAAGTAATTGAGGACAGATAAATTAGGATAATTAAACAAACAACAAGAATTTCAAGTGACCCTCTAGACTGGAATTATTTGGAGGCTGGAGGAGTATCATGTTAATATATCTTAAATGCTTGCCCTATATTTAAGCTAGTCTTAGCAGTTCCTAAGAATCCCTGTTGTATGTAAGATACTTGATTCACCTTACCACAGCCACAGCTTATATTGCAGGGAAAGAGCAGGCAAAGGAGGGTGTTCTTTACTGCAGAAGAAAGTCTTTTCATCATCTGCCTTTGTTAGGCTATAAACCCTGCAGGCAGACCAGAGGGCAAGGAAACAGATTGTGCAAACTGGTATCTAGCATGCCCTTAGTTGATGCTGATGGGTCAAATTTGAGTTGCTGATCACTTGCAAAATATCCTTTCTGGGCTATACAACATCTCTGTGAAAGTCTGGGGCAAGATCACATTGTAACAAGCTACGTGGATTTGCTCTCTTACTGTATCTGAATGGCTGTGGTTTTGCTTGTGTTGATTGTAGCAAGTATCCTGTCAATAAGCTGTGGCTCTGAAGTCAAAACAAAGATATCTCCCTAATGCACTACATAATGCATTCCTAAGCTACAAAGAAATATTCTGTAACACTCACTCCATCATTCTGTGCCCATATTGACTCTGAAGTAAAGCTCAGTGTTTTTAAAAATAGACCAAGGCATGGGAGGATATTACTCTGTACTACCCTATCCCTCTTTCCTTCATGACACTATCAAAGCTTATGTTTTGCCTGATTGACTCCACCTGATAGTTCTGACATATTGCAGAGGAAATCACAGGCTTTAGACTGTGAGGATGACCAAATAAACCTCAGGATAAATTAGGAAGAGACTATGAGGTGTTTTTACTGTGGAAAGAACACATTACAGCAGCAAAAACTGAAAGATGCAATAGAGTGGATTACATAGTGCCTCCAAAAGCAGGACACACAGAGAGCTTTTAACCAGCTAAAGAATTTGAAGGCTGAAGATTTAAATAATTGTGTTAAACTAAGGGAAAGAAAGCAACAACAGCATCACCAGCAAAGTGCCCTGACACTAAATAAATACCATTAAGTCACTGAATGCTGATCCTTGCCCAGTAACTCAAATCCAGCTTGGTGTTAAAAGATATCTATCTCCTTAAGGCTCTACTTTTAATCCCCACCATATAAGGGATTAATTTGATTTATCTGAGTCTGAATAAAGGTATTTATTTTCAGAGAACCAGCTCTTAAACAAACCTATGCTTTCCAGGAAGTAGCAGAGAAAGGACTTCCTCTGCTAGTCCTTAATTCAGGAACAGAGTCAGACCCATTATCTGTAAGATGGCAAGATGAGCACATGTAAGCAAATACTTTCTTTTCTAGCATAATGGTAGTGCTTTGATTTAAGACAATAGAGAACAATACACAGTGGGCTACCATCTGAACAAACTATACATGAAAACGAGTCAGGTAAACTTTCCTGAGTTCACTTCATATATCAGAAAAAGTAATCTAAACCCCCCTGCTTGCATTGGAGGTGTGAAATAAATGCTTTTTTTTCCCGCCAGAGGGAAACAGAGAATAAAAAAAAAAAGAGACTCATAGAACAGAACTCTGCTTGAAAACAGACTGAAAATAAATCAGTGGTGAATGGATTAGCTTCAGATCAGACTGCCCAGAGCAGATCTGGAACAGCAGAGCATTCAGGGCGTGTGTTTTTTAAATTAGTTTTAATAAATAGAATCAATAGCTCAAATTATGAAGAAGAACAAAAGGACAGATCAAATCGATCAAGGCTGTAGCTTATTGTTATAAGCCAAGGGGTGTCTGCTCTTGTATGAATGTGATAAGGTGACACAAGAATCCACTTACAGCTTTTCAGTATCTCTCCCAAAACAGCTGTACATAGAGTTGGACACAGAGCCTGAAAATAGTCCTGGTTATTCAAACACAGGCTGTCTCTCCTTTTTCTTTCTCTAGAAGAAAAAATAAAATCAGATAACTAATTCTTTGGCCTGAAGATAAATTCAGAAATTTACAGGGAGGACAAAACTAAGAAGGCAAACAAGGACCAAGTATCCTACATTATATATAGGATTTAATGCTCAGGTGAAGAGATTCTTGGTCATCTGTCTTTCCACATATGAGGTTAGGAAAGGGTGCTGGAGAACATTCAGAAGTTCTCTCTACCCCAAATAGTCAGCCAAAGATTATTCACTGTAGGGGAACAAGGCAGGTGCCATCAACTTCAGTCAGGCTTTTGGCAATGGGAGGGGTGCACACAGGCACCTTGTTTTACTATTCATACTTTGTGTTTATGTTGCTGGGTTCTTTATTCCAAAAGGGACTTTGGGGAAGCTGCAGTTTCTTACTAGGAGGGGTCCTGGTCACTGAGGAGCAGAGCAGGACTGTGCCAGCAGTTGGGTCCCCACTCTGCACAGGACACCTCTGCCAGGGCACACAGGTGCACGGTGTTATGACAAGAGCCAGGCACCACATCCATCACAGCAATGTAAGGGAACAACACACAAACTGTATGCTACACCACATGCCACCTGCAAGGGTAGGATAAAGTAGAAATACTACGTGCCTCCTTACTCAAGGGTAATAGGGGGATGACCCTACTTCAGATAAGGTCATTTTGATTAATAGTGGCTTCCTCCCCCAATAATGAAACCAAGGAAAAGCCTATTGAAGCTACAAACAGCTTTTCAAGTCTCAGTTAGACCCCAGATGACCAGCCCCGAGTAGACATGTATTGTTCATCACTAGGACCCCACCAAGAACTTCCCTTTCACCACTGCAGTTTTATCATAAACACCTTGACCATCAGCTCTGAAGAACAAGTCCTACACAGGAAACTAAAGCACTTAAACACCCGCCCTTGCCCTTCCTCCCCCCCCCACCCCCACCCTAGAAATTTTGTTCCATTTAAGCCAAGTACAAACTACTGGTCCTGAATTTATATCACCAAATACTGTAAAACTGAAGAGGTTTAGGTGCACCATGTGACACTCTAGAGGTGTAAGAACAATGCTCTGTGCTAATAACCTCTGCTAACTCCCATTCATCCTCAGGCAGAAAAGCTGGCATCACTTATGTGGCCTTTGTGCTTACATACAGCACATAAATGTCTTTTTCATTGGTGTGGTTGAATTATAGATAAACAGCAAAAGATGAATAGTAATCTTGTAATAATAGAATGTATGACAGATGTACTACTGAAAGTCCTTCACATGCTCCAGTGATGAGCACGGTTCCAAGTTTATCTGGAATAGACTTCCATCTTGCTAATAAATATTCAGATATGTTATAGTCTTCAAGGACATAATATTAAACATCTGAGAGAAAATTCAGTGTAGATCCATAAGCATTTTTATTACATTTTGATCAGAAGTAGATTTCTTAATGTTTTATAGCAAGCAGTGCCTTTGCTAGAAGACACAGAACTTTCTTGGGCAAAGTACTCAGTGGTTAACTTCAAGTCCAACAAAATAAAGAAACTACCAATTATGATTCTAGTGTAGTGTAATTTATTTTCTATTCAGTGAGGAAGAATTGATTTTCCCAGCAGTGTCACTTACACTGAAATGGTTATTGCACATAAGACAACTTAAGAAAATGATGGAAAAACAAATTAGATGGGCTGCAGATCACTGGCTTATCTTGACTTCTCACCTTGAAGAGAGAGTTAGGGAAACATATGATGTAGTAAGGGATGATGTCTGGGTGCTTGAAACCTCTGCTCTCCTTCCACCTCCTTGATATTTCATATTAAAATTTCGAAACAAAATAAACATTTTCATCTGGGGTGAAACAGCACATCTTGCCTGTCTGAGGATGTCTGCTTAATTAAAAACAATGATAACTTGCTGTGACAGAAGATAATTAAAGGAATATAAATTGTAGAAGAACTTGGCTTTGTCTAATGCTTTCATCTATTCATGACTCTTGAGAAAAAGGTTGCCACAACTCCTTGGCTTCTGTTGGCTGACAGTAATGATGACCAAGTGCAAAAATAATGCAATAAAAGACTGGGCCCAATATTGCTGGGCACAATCTAATGTAAATCAATGGGAATTCTTGCACTGATTTTTCAATATGTATCAGATAGACCTTTTATTGCATGCAAAAGGAGAACAGAGGTTAACCAATCAGTGGCACAGTGATAATGTCTATATGCTGAGATGGAATTGTCCTAATCAGAGTTTGTAACAAAAATGAGTTAGCCTCACATTCTTCTCCGGAGACATTCACAATCAGCCAATGTACCGTACATTAAGTGCTGCATGTCTTATCTGGCTGATAGAATTTTCTGCAAGAGGGTTGGTTAACCATGTTTGGTTTAGCTTAAGAGCAAGCAAAAATGACAGTCAGCATCAACAACCAAACCTGAAATGTCATTGGGAAGTTTCACACATACCCTTCCAGAATCATTATGTTTTACCTCAGAGTTATTTCAAAGGTCTGCATCATTACTTTATTTTAATTGCAGCTTTCTTGCAGGATCTCCTACCTTTTTGCTCTGTTTTCTATGGTAAAAAGGCTTTTAAATTTTCAAGATGAAATGGCCTTGCAAAAAATAAGAGAATGCATTAATTTTGTAGCTGATTACTTTGTCAAGAAAATGTGCCACTGATCTATACCCTTTGAGCTGTTGGATAAGATGTAGTGCTTATTAAGTCAGCTGTTTTGATTATTTCATCTCACTAGCCACTACATTTTTTTTTAAATGTTACATCCATATCTATTCTTGCAAACAGATTGTTCAAAGACTGGGTATGATAGCAGTCATTCTTTCTCACTTTCTCAGATTAAGGAATGCTTTTGACAATGAGAAAATTAATATTTGCTCTGAGTTTGACAGTTGTAAAGGGTGTTTATTTCCCAGGGATTTGTTAAGACTGCAGTGTTGAAAAGAATATTCTATGTTGCTTTTGGCAAAAGTTGCAGTTTATATAAGTGCTATTGTTATTACTGCTCAGAATGCAGTATTAAAGGCCCATATAGTCAGTTACTGAACAGCAGATCAAAGAATCACAGAATCAATCAGCTTAGAAAAGACATCTGAGATCATCTAGTCCAACCTTTGATTAAACACCACCGTGTCAACTAGACCATGGCACTAAGTACCATGTTCAGTCTTTTCGTGAACACCTCAAGGGATGGTTACTCCACCACCTGTCTAGGCAGTCCATTCCAATGTTTAATCACCCTTCCTGTGAAGAAATTCCTCAATGGCCAACCTTAACTTCTCCTGGCACTGCTTAAAGCTATGTTGCTGGAAGAAGACATTAAACCCCATCTGTCTACAACCCACTTTCAGGTAGCTGTAGGGAGTGGTAAGGTCTCCTCTGAGCCTCCTCTTCTCCAGGCTAAAGAACCCCAGCTCCCTCAGCCTCTCCTCATATACCTTACCCTTTAGACCCTTCACCAGCTCTGTTGGCTTTCTCTGGACTCACTCTAGAACCTCAGTGTCTTTCCTGTAATGAGGGGCACAGAACTGGACACAACATTCAAGGTGTGGCCTCACCAGTGCCAAGTACAGGGGGACAATCACTTCCCTAGTCCTGATGGCCACACTTGCTGATACAGGTCAGGATGCCATTGGCCTTTTTGGCTGCCTGTGTGCACTGCTGACTCACATTCAGCTGCTGTCAACCAGCAGCCCCAGGTCCTCTTCTGCTGGGCAGCTTTCCAGTAACTCTGTCCCCCAGCTTGTCACATTCCATGAGGTTGTTGTGGCCCAAGTGCAGGACTTGGCATTTTGCCTTATGGATTCTCATACTGTTGGCCTTGGCCCATCTATCCAGCCTGTCCAGATCCCTCTGCAGAGCCTTCCTAGCCTCCAGCCTCCCATCCAGCCTGGTGTCGTCTGTGAATTTACTGAGGGTGCAGTCAATCCCCTCATCCAGATCATCAATAAAGATGTTGAACAGGACTTGGCCCAACACTGATGCCTGGGGGACAGCACTGCTGACCAGCCACCCCCTGGATGTGGCACCATTCACTCCCACTCTCTGGGCCAAGCCACCCATCCAGTTCTTAGGCCAGCGAAGGGTGCAACTGTCCAAGCCATGGGCTGTCAGCTTTTCCAGAAGAATGCCATGGAAGATGGAGTCAAAAGCTTTACTGAAGTCCAGGTAGACTGCATTCAAAGCCTTTCCCTCTTTCCCTCATTCACCTGATCGTAAAAGGAGATCAGGTTAATCAAGTAGGGCCTGTCTTTCTTAACCCATCCTGGCTGGACCTGATTCCTTGAGTATCCTGTAAGCGCTCACACTGTGAGGACTTGTGATTGCAGTCAGGATGATTGGCTCCATAACCTTTCTGGGCACCAATGTCAGATCCACATTCCAGCCCTTCTTGCGGATGGGCATCATATTGGCCACCCTCAGCTCATCTGGGACCTGGTTAAACAGGACTGACAATAAATCATAGAAGCATAGAAGCAACTGGGTTGGAAGAGACCTCTGAGATCATCAAGTCCAACGCTTGATCCAACACCACTGTAATTACTATATCATGGTAAGTGCCACATCCAGTCTCATCTTAAAAACCTACAGGGATGGAGAATCCACCACCTCTCTGGACAGGCCTTTCCAATGCCTGATTACTCTCCTTGTAAAAATTTCCATTCTAATATCCAACCTAAACCTCTAAACCTCTCCTGGCACAGCTTAAGATTGTGCCCTCTTGTCAAAATGCTGGTCGCCTGGGAGAAGAGACCAACACCCATCTGGTCACAACCCTCTTTCAGGTAGTTGTACAGAGAAATAAGGTCTCCCCCGAGCCTTCTCTTCTCCAGGCTGAGCAAACCCAGCTCCCTCAGCCTCCCCTCATAGGATCTGTTCTCCAGTTCCTTCACCAGCCTTGTCACTCTTCTCTGGATCCACTCCAGCACCGCAATATCTTTCCTGAATTGAGTGGCCTGCAATTGAAAACAATACTTAAGGTGTGGCCTCACCAGTACTGAGTACAGGAGAAGGATCATTTTCCTCATCCTGCTGGCCACGCTATTCTTGATACAATCCAGGATCCCATTGACTTTCTTGGCCACCTGGGCACACTGCTTATTCATGTTCAGCCTCCTGTCAAACCAAACCCCCAGGTCCCTCTCTGCTTGGCTGCTCTCCAGCCACTCTGTGCCCAGCCTGTAGCACTGCATGGGGTTATTGTGGCCAAAGTGCAGGACCCGGCACTTGGCCTTGTTGAACTTCATCCCATTTGAATCAGTCTATCACTCCAGCCTATCCAGGTCCCTCTGCAGAGTCCTCCTTCCTTCTAACAAGTCAACACTCCCTCCCAACTTGGTGTCATCTGCAAATTTGCTAATGATGGACTCAATCCCCTCATCTAAATCATCAAAAAAGATGTTAAACAAAACTGAGCCCAACACTGAACCCTGGGGGACATCACCTCCTTGCATCCCTGAGTTTTGAAAACTGTTATTTCATGGTCACTCTGCCCCAGACAGCCTCCGATCACTGCATCTCCCACCAGCTCCTCTCCGCTTGTAAACAGAGGTCTAGCAGGGCTCCACCCCTGGTGGGTTCATTTACCCGCTGAAGCAGGAAATTATTCCCCATACACTCTAGAAATTTCCTAGATTGCCTCTTCTCTGTTGTGTTTAGCTCCTAGCAGGCATCCAGCTGCTAAAGTCACCTACAATGACAGAGAACAGCTTAGTGATCTCTTCTGCTAGATCCCTCAGCACCCTAGGATGAATCCCATCCAGTCCCATAGACTTGTGAACCTCCAAGTGGCACAGTAAGTCACTATCTACCTCCTTCTGGATGACAGGGAGTCTATTCTGATCTCCATCCCTATCTACCAGCTCAGGGGCCTGAGGGTAACTGGTCTTACAGTGGAAGACAGAGGCAAAGAAGGCAGTAAGTACCTCAGCCTTTTCCTCATCCTATATAACATACAGTGAAACTATAGAAAGCCACAACCAACATGCTTTCTGCCTTTGTGTATGTTTTTTGATATTCCTTACTCCTTCATTCAATGGTACTCTGTCAAAACACACAGATGTTTTAGCTGATTATCCTTTTCTGGCAGAACTAACCTTTGTAGCAAGTATTGCTATTTCAGCATTGATATAGCAGAGAATGATTAGTGATTCCTTTCACACAATTTTTTTTCTGGAAGGTATTTTCTGTCACCACTTCTTCAACAAGATCAGCAAAAGGGAAGAGCATTCAGATGACCATGCAAGTCAAGCTTGGAAGCATGCTCACAGACAGGGTAGCAGAGGAAGCATGGGCAATAACTTCTAATTTCAGCAGCTGCTGTATTAGATACTGAGGTTGGAAAAAGACTTTCCAGCAGGGGAAACTCAGAGCTATGGAAACTCCCACACTGATGCTATACTTGGTGATGAAGGTGAAATTTAGACCTCCATGTAGTCTGGGTGCACCCTTTTCCTCCTTTGAACCATTTTAAGAAAAGCAAATGACATCATATTGAAGCTTAAGGCTTCTGGGACTTGTGGACTTCTAGGATTGGGAACAAATCTGAATCACTTGAGTTCAGACTAATAAAGCCCTGAGTGCTGCTGTGCAACACAGGCTGAAGCCCAAAGCTGTTGTTCATAAAAGTAGGATAGCAGCATGTGGTGATTTACAGAAATGAATAAACTTCCATATACAATGAACACTGCAAAGATATACTCTAGGTGGCAAGTCAGGCATTGCTAATAAAAATAGCAGTCCGCTATCCAACCAACTCAGAGGTTAACACGCTTTCTGTGGAATGCATAAAATCTTCATGGAGACGCAAGCAGGAACTTCTGAAGCACTCCCTGCCTCATTCCCTAATTTAGCTGATAACCACCACTATGTACATTCAGCCTGGAGGGCACTAAATAGATTACTCTATACCTAGAATCAAGGTCACCTCTAGAAACCCTGACAGAGAGGGGGAAAATAAAAATAAAGTAATTCAAAACCTTGAACAAAAAGCCAGTGTCCCTGTTTTCTAGGGCCACTGGAGTGTCTCTTCCAGACAGTGTTCACACCTCTGACAGACAAACAAAATGGCAAAGCCCTTGCTGGTGCTGGTCCAAAGACCTGAAGCTACAAGGCTGTCCCCACCAGAACACAGCATCAGTACATGCAAGGGCAAGCACTTCTCAATGAGAAATTTGTGGAGAAATGTCCAGCCTATACAGTGCTCCTATGAAGACCTGGATGGATGTGCTCCAACTTCTAGGGTAAAGTATTCAAAACCTAACCTGATTTCTGGGGTGTGGGCTCATGCGGTGTGCTCAGCCACAGTGATATAACACAGCAATTACATGCAGAGAAATGAAGGTAGTCAAAGTAATATTGCTTGCTATATGAATAATGCATATTTTTATATATATAAGAATTCCTGTAGATACAACATGCATATATTTGTGAAGGGCTTTAGCTAAGGAGAAATACACAGGTAACAATTAAACTCAGAAAGGGGTGAAAGCCTTCCAATTAGTGCTCCAGAGACAGCCCTACTGACCATAACAGCGCCAACAGTTGACCACAATTGAAATGCCCACAAAAATCTCCACCTCAGCTGTCTTTAAATTACTGACTGTAACACTGCTGTGAAATGCTGCTCGTCTAATACAGTGACAAAAACTGATATGAGAAAATCACAGAAATGAAGAAGGTGAAAAAAGGTGAGGATGCACAGGTACCAGGAAAATAAAAATGTATTTGAGGGAACCTCTGCTGAAACTATGCATCAATTGTACATTAAAAAAGAGTAGAGTTATGATTTTCTCTGCTGGGAAACAATTAGAAAAAAAAGAATGTACAAAAAGTAACTTTTTTGTTTGTTTGTTATTTGTAAAAGGGTAACACCTTGCCATAGGAGTACATTCTAGTGAAAAAGGTCCTGAAGGGGCTAAGCCACTGATTTGTTACCCTGTACTCTTGGGAAATTACTTGTCTCTTACAACCTATAGACTTGGTGTTTCTGTAATGGATAAAATTATGTTTATGTACTTAACAGGAGTGTTGTGAAATCTGTTAATATTTATAGAAAACTTCACGAGCCCTAGGAAAGTCTTACTGTTTCCATATAGTCCATTAAAACAATTAAAATCTCCCCTAACAATTTTAAATAAATTTAAAAAGTTATTTATCTATTTCATTTGTGCTTTCAACATCCATTTTATTTTTCCCCACAGTGGTTTTCTGTCTACCACAATAGCACAAAGTCCTGAATCTGCAAATTCATATAGATGGGTAGTTTCACACCTGCGATTCATCCCACTGGGAGGCAGCAGAGCTGTGTGGGCAAGCAATTAGGATGTGCACGAATCCCAGAGGACTCAAACATTGGATTTTCTTGTAGGGTATTCCCTCACAGGGGCCACTAATGCTGATTTTAAAGAATTGAAGAATGAGATCTGGGCTTCATCTGCCATGGCAACAATACGCTGTAGATAGGAAATTACAGCTCATGGGATTCAGATACAGTGAGTATTTCCCCAAACCGGTAATTTCACCTAGAGAGAGTTGTTCTGCCAGTGCATTTCTTGGTTTGCTGTCATTTTCTGACACAATCTGTACTTCTTTTATGACTCTCCGCTTGCCAAAAAAAGAAAAGCAAAAAATTTCCATTGCAGCTCTCTTGGCCAAGGAAAACCTTGGGGACAAGACAAGTTTTTTAGCATCAACCTGCTGTCTTTCCATAGCAAGGGGGTTTATAGCCACTCCTCTTATACCTGGGTTGTTCAGAATTTTATGTGTGTGTACTCTTGCTGGGAGACTGGACTCCAAGGAAAGACTGTTCAGAATTGATTGCTTTGCAAGTTTTCAAGAAGTTAAAAATGGATTTGGCTCATCTGTGCTCCTTTTTAAAAAGCTGTGGAGAGACTGGAGATGCCAGAGAAAGCACCACTGCTGGAGACAGATGTGCTTTCTTCCCTTGGTTTGTGTCTGTGGCTCTCACAGGCATGAGTGCTTCCCATTGAATAGGATGCTCTTCTACAAAGGGTCTGTCATCAAAAAGGCCTGTTGGGCTACTAAAAGCAATAGGCTGGTATATTTATATCATGATGACACAAGTGAAGAATGTAATTCTGAAGGCAAGCACTGAAATCCAAACATTTCAAAGCTAAGGGTAGGCAGGAGTGTTACGTCAGCGATCATTTCTATGCCCAAGACATAAAACAGAATATAAGAGCATTAAAAGGTTTTCAGAAGGTGTGAAAATAATACTGCTATAATTCTTAGCCTGCCTATGTGACAATCCTTTTCAGTGAAGAAAACCAACCTCAGACAACTATATATCACTTCTTCCCATCCCATGCTCCTGATTTTAGGAAAAAGGGACATGGAGACAGTCCTTCCTTCCATTGTTACTCTCTTCCAGCTGAGCCTGGGCCATTTTAACAGTTACAGCTACATATACATGCTACTGTTCTTCAATCTTATATTCTTTGTCCAGAGCCAAACTGGTGGAGGAAGAAGTTAAACACAGACACCCTGTGCACATGCACAGGTGTATGCACACATGCTGTTTTCTTTATTTCTTAGGGTGGGACCTGATTTGGGGATAAGGATGATGGAATATGGCTTTATGAATATCCCACTGCATCCCGAAGTTTTATATTTAGAAAACAAATACAGGACACCAGAAATTCTCTTGAGAAAACAAGCACCACTTCCTATTCCAGTCTTCACATGGTCAATCCAGTTCTTCATTGCATGCTACTATTTCAAATAAAAAAAAAAAGTCTGCTGAACTTCATTTGAAAGTATACTCCCTACTTGCTCCAGTCTCAACAAAATATGAATCAAACACTACAAATTCTGCAGTTTTCCCCACTGCATGTTTGTTTACATAGTGTTTTTGGAAAACTACTGAAAGATGCACAGATTTATGACAAATAAATATTTACAAATTAATTCCAATTAACTGATGGTATTTGGACAAGAATTCATATCAGAAACTAAACCTCATGTGTGGGGATATTGGGAAACTTTATGCCAGTAGGACCATTACTAGAATAATGCTACATAGGGGTTCACAAAGCAGGATTCCTAGGCAAATATGCTAAAATGCTGACTGGTAACTGCATTCTTGAGTAGATAAGAGCAGGCAGAGGTCAAAGTTTCATCCTGCAACTCACTCGGCAGGTATATATTTAGAAATGAGGCTGTCCTGTCTATAATAAGTTCTAAATATGCTACATTTAAGGATACAGCATTATTTAGCTAGTCCAGGAAAAGACAGAGATTCAGCAAGCTCAATATACATAGGAAAAACAAAGATTCTTTCAGCTGAGTTGGGTTGGAGGCTGTTTTCATTCCACTCAGACATGTATCTCTCTCTACATATAATAAGTCTGTAAATTCTCCTCTAGCTAACAAGGAATAAATGCACCTGAGCAGCTTGATAAGGTAGTGCGAGATAAGAAGCATCCATACCTTCCAGGCTGAGTTGAAATATCTAAGGATAGTTGGAGGAAAACATTATAAATGCATAAACAAATCACAAGCTTTCTTGAGTCTAGATCCTTGAAAGCAAAGAAATTGCACCTGAATAAAAGGCAGAAATTTGGCTCCTTATTATAGTGTGTGCAAGACAATTAGAAGGAATAATTTTCCGTGCTCTTATATGAAGTCCGGGCTTGACTCTGACCTATAGTTTGAAATAAACTTCATTTTAATGACTTAAATTTCATTGCTAATAAGAGCAGCCCAATCAAACTACGGGCAAAATGTGTGAAATAATTTACAGGTTTTGTCTGAAAAGGTCAAGGTTTTAAACAAAGAAAAGTGACTTGCCCCTCACTGTGTGAAACTAATAGACTGCTATGAAAAATAATACCTGTCTTTTGTGTCTTAAGTATCTTGTTTACTAAACACACACACACACAAACACACGCACTCTTGTTACCAATCAGCTGCTGCCACAATGAACAACACATGGCTGACAGAGGTCCCCACTGCTAAACAGTGAAAATTAACTGAGTTCTTTCTACTGAAGTTAATGAAGCTATGACAATTTAAATTAACTCTGAACCTACCCGAATTATCTTTTAACTTGCCTGCACAAAGACTCTGGAAAGTTAAGCAGAACTAACTAAAATGCCATCAAGACACAAGAGAGTGAGGCATGTTGAACTTTCCATGGATTTCTTTCGCTCCACAGTTGGGTGTCTAACAGGTTTGCTTATTTTTCCTCAGCAGATAATTTTGTTTGGCTTTGCAGGACCCCCTCCTGCATACAAACTGCTGGCAGCTAGAGGAGCTATCCCCTTCAGGATGTACATTCAGTTAACATCTCTCCTCTGTGCAACTCTTTTCCCTGTTTTTTGCAGCATTCCTCAACCACTCTCTTCTTTCACTCCTGTTAAACTCTCACAGAAACAGTATCTTCAATGACATGTCAGTGCAATGAGACACCTTTGGCATCTACAAAGGAAACCTTGGAGCTTCACAGCAGGATTTCTCATGCTGGCTTATGCGGTGACACATTTTGTGTGTGATACTCTTCCAGAGGAATGTGATTTGGAGCTTTTCAAGCCACCTCTTGCTGGAGATCTCCAGAAATCACCTCAGAAATGTTTCTAGGATTATCAAGTATTTGAGAAGCTTTTTTAAAATTTTATTTTTTGTTTAAGTGGCCCGGTCTAAGTTATTGAGGGAGATAATAAACTTTATTCTTCAGGACTGCAAGATATCAATCTGCTGAGGGCCTGATCCAGAAAATTATTAACTCAAATTCCCAAGCTGACATTAATAAACCTGAGTGAGAAGCTGAAAGCATATTGCATGGACAAATGCAAATACAGGGATAACAGATGAGTTGTCCTGGCTTGGTGGCTCCTAAAGTACAGCAGCTTGTACCCTGCTGGGTCAGAGCATGAGAGGCACATACATACATCCTCCTTTCTGCATCCCTCTCTGCGTAAATATCCTGAGCTCCCAATGTAGGCTCAGTGAAGCACAGAAACACGTAAGCTCTTTAATGTCATTCAAACTTGTAAAAGCACCCTACAAAACTTTTCCCTAGAGCTCTATCTATCTCTGCTCTCCCAGCTAGTGATAATCATCTTTGAGTATCAATAGGATTCCCTGTGCCAAAATGTCCCTACATGGGATGAGAGATTAAGTTAATACATTTTAATATTAGACAAGAAAGGGCAACTAAGTCTGAAATACAGCAGTTTAATTCTGTGGAGTGAAAACTGATGAGTTGTGAGAAACTGTTGTAAGGAGAGTAAATGAAGCTAGGAAATCATCCATACTGTTGAAGTATTTAGCCTGACATACCATTCAAAGCAAAGGAAATTAAGTGCTGCATGACACCAGTGAATTCATGAGTCCTCAAATCTGCTTTGTGATTCATGTTGTTGTCAGAGGAGTAAAAGATAGACCTCCATTCTACTTTGTAATGTCCCCTAGGCTTACTAACTTCTCAGTTTTGAGCACATTTTAGTTTAAAACTACTTATTTCAGATCTTACTAGGGCTTTTCTTTCCTGCTGTGCCTCTACGCTAAACCTTGGTATTTACCAGCTTGCATCTCATGAATAACATTACTTCAAACTCTCCTTGATTTTAGCTATATTCATGACTTGAATGGGGAGACACTCAAGATGAAGACACCATATTTGAGACAAGAAAACCTAACACCTACAAATTACTATTTTAATCTTCCAAATACTTTAGAAAAACATTGATAATTATCTCATTCAATAGGCACATTTTGATTCTTTGTAGGAACTGAAGTAGATCAAAGCTGAAATATCTAACAGAGTGGCTTTATTTCAGGACACGGAGCTGAACAGCCCAGGAACACATTCTGCATGGTATCAGATGTGTGTGGGTGTGACACAGGCTGGTTTGCTTGTGTGTGTGTGTGTGTGTGTGTGTCTGTGTGTGTGCACGATAGAGACTGCGGGAAAAGCCAGAATTTATACAATGGGTGAATCTCTCTGTAGCTGAAGAGCATCAACTTGGTACCCTCTCCAAGTTGCACTCAAACAAATTCAAGTCTTTGCTAACCTGCAGAGTTAGGTGATTTAAGTTATATATGTGCCATTAAATTTAAGGGAAATGCACGTTCATTTCAAAGATACGTTATATATATATCCATGCATCTTCAGACGTGAACATACATCCCTTACACATTCATCAAGCTGCAGACCATATAAGTAAAGTGACAGTCATGTGTATGTATTTATTTATAGCATCATTAATAAGCCAGCAGAGTACTACACTGCAAAGCAGCTCCTATTGTGTGCAGCATACCTCCTCATGTTCAAAAGCTCCTGAGCTTTAGGAACTGAATGTTTCTATAGAGATATGAATTTGGTCATTTATACTAGCTAAGGATCTGTCCTGCAGAGTTTATTATCCTTTTGTGTTGTTTTCTTCCTTTTCTTCTTTTACTCTTTTATGATCTATTTCTTTTTATCTTCTCAATTAAAATATCAAACACAGGGTCCAGCGTTAAGTGTTGGACCACTGCACCGATACACAGAGATTGCACAGCATCTCTATAGCTTCTGGTTCAAAGTATGAATTGACCATAAATTCAGGAAGAGAAGAATGTAAACTCTAACATGCAAAACTGGTTTGAATTAAAAAGTAATAATAACTAAAAAAATTTGGCTAGCATTCAGTATGTTCTCCATATGCTCTGCTGTGAAAATATTCTCATCCCATTCTGAAAACCTGTGAGTTAATTGATTAACTATAAGATTAACCACCATAACACAGAATTCAAAGTTTCACACATTTTCATTTCCTTAGCTTACTTCATCCTCTTCACACCTTGTCTTTCTTAGGTTAAGGTCAATTGACCAGTATAAATACATGAGCAAGAACTATAACAGTTTGTAGGTTTCAGTGTAATTTCAACTCTAAGCATGAAAGAATAAAAAATTTCCTAATTTCAGCTGTCAATAACAGTGTTGCAGGTACTGGACACATCATTTGCAGCTTCTGTCACTGGGAAGCACATCTGACTCAGTACATAACACAGAACTTGCTATTTCAAGGCAGCTGATGTTTTAGTGCTGAGACATCTACTCAGCCTTGACTTGATAGTCTAAAATAAATATCCTTGAGCAATTGTACAAAAACACCTATGCAGTGAGCAAGTAAAAACTCCTTTTTATAGTTTGCAGACACTTGTAAGAAAATACTCTATATAACATACCTTTAAACTGCTCTGACAATGGCTAAACGACCTCACAGAATCACAGAATCATGGAATCATTAAGGCTGGAAAAGAACTCTACAGTCACTGAGTCCAAAAATTAATCCAGCACCATCATGTTCACCACTAAATTGTGTCCCCAGATGTCACATCCATGTCTCTTGAACACTTATAGAGATGGTGATTCCACCACTTCCCTCGGCAGCCTATTCCAGTGCCTGACCACCCTTTCAGTGAAGAGATTTTTCCTAACAGTCAATCCAAAGTGGCCCTGGCCCATTTTCTGTTATCCTTTTACTTGATGATATTCAAATATTTCTGCTTAAAGGAGCTGGTTAAATCTTAAGAATGCTTCTGAGAATAAATTATTTTTGTTTGCATTACTATCTCAAAGCAAGACCTCTAATGACCTAATGAAATCTTAGTGAATATTGATGATGGCTTGCAAAGCCTGACACTAGATTTTAAATCTGGTATAAATCTTCAAGCAGCAAACTGCCTTCAGTTACTACTAAGCCACTCCCTCCCTTCTTCGTCGGAGGCAATTAATAGTTAATACTTTGACACAGATGAACCTACATTTCCCATCTGAACTTTTGGCCTCTAATTTCTAATGAATTGACTCCCAAGTTGCAAATCAGAGCCATCTACAATTCTCTTGAGCATTTTGGTATCTATTAAAAAAATCCCCCAAATTCTTCTATCAAGGCAAAGATTATAAAGCAAACCAGCTA
Source organism: Pithys albifrons albifrons (assembly GCF_047495875.1). Lineage (NCBI taxonomy): Eukaryota > Metazoa > Chordata > Aves > Passeriformes > Thamnophilidae > Pithys > Pithys albifrons. Next base: position 102,676,200 of record NC_092459.1, read on the forward strand.
ATAACTACAGACTCCCCTGCAAACACTCAGAATGTGGCAGCTGCAGAGTGTTTGCAAATATGCAAAAAGCAATGTACAAACAAAGCTGTAACCATCCTCTCATGAGATTTTGGCCTGTAAGTGAAAACGTAGATGCAGCAGCAAGAAGAGTAATGAAGCCCCATGGATTCTGACCCCTGCTCAGTTTCCACATGTACACAAGAAAATCACTCACTCTAGAAGGCTGCCAGCCTTCCCCTTTGTGATAACTTGTTAAAGTGGATGCTAATCCAACCAGGATGAAAACCCTGTCTTGTGTACCCTGCTGCAGAGCTCACATTCACTGTGGAGTATAAGCTCTCAGCGTTCGGAAACCAACTGCAAAGAAACCCATCACAGCAGTGTGTGTCAGTGACCAATCCTCAAACACTAAAACATAATAATCACAATTAAAAAAATCAGCAATTGCAAAGAATTAATGGTTAGTGAGGACCATATTTTACATTTATCCTGAGTTTTCCTACCAAGTGACAGAGGTGGTTGCCACATGACAGTGTCCCAACTTCAGGAACAGCTGTAGTGAAACAGAAACACGCAGCAACAGGAGAAGTACTAGAGGTTTACCAGGCTCCTGTTCTCTGAAATATTCACCAGCATGTTATTCAGCATTTTAAAGGCGATAGGGAAGGACACTAGGATAACTTGGGAAAGCCATCCAAGCCCATATAAGGGAGAGTGAAGAGCTCTAAGTGTACTGAAGAAACTCCTCTCCTTTACATCAAAGGAAAACAGACTGCATCCAGCACTTCCACAATGATCTCTTAAATGGAAAAGTACCTTGCAGGAGTTGTACTTAGCAAGAAGTCTCTGCTTCTGCCCTGTACAGTATTCTTAGATGCTGTGACCTTCTGTGCTTAATTTACTACACTGATTTTAAAACTCTTTTCAATCATTTTGACTTTTTGAGGAAACATAAAGCAAACTTTTTCTGTTACAAAGAGTACACCTGCAACATCATCTGGAGCAGTGAAACACATTTTAGTCACCCGAATCACCCTACTGGACACTCAGTGCAAAGATGCAGAGGAAAACACTTTTCTAGAGTTCCCCTTTGATCCTGAAGGAAAAATCTAAGGCTTATCTGTCACTTATTAGCTCTTCAGCTAATGTATCTGGCTTTACTACCACTAAGGTTTGGTATACTCAAAGCAACTCTAGGTAGTTTTCAAATTTTTAAGCTGTGCTGAAGTCAGTCCAGGGCTATACTGATTGAATTGAATCAGTATTACTTCCTGAGGAACCAAAAGCTGGTTTATTTTGTGAGAGAGAAAGTGCAAAGAGAGTCAAGAGGTTGTAACCCAAATACTTACACAGCACTGCCAGAAGAAAGGTTTTGTTCATTATTTTCAGTCACACTAATGTTGTAGGCTGCCTGTTTCAGAGAATACATACTCATGCTGAAGAACCCACAAATTATCATCCTCAACAAACCCTTGAGAAGTTAACAAGGGGAGAGCAAATCCCATTTTACTAACAGGTGCTTTTCAGTGCTAGTCTACTTTGCAAAAATAATTAAAAAATGCTTTTGCTTAATCCCTACAAGGCAGACCTTAACCGTGTAATCTAAAGAAACAATCAAAACAAAATTAAACGAAATGAGCAATATATGCCTGGAGCATAGTTCAGTCAGGATTTAGATGACCTAAATCACAGATGGATTATTTTTCCCTCTAGTTGCAAGAATGACTTAAGCTTTTACTGACCTTTTGTGGTTAATTCAGACATTTCTTTCAAGTTTTTACCAGAGTCTGCTTACTCAGTGAGCATAATAACTCCTCCTTCTGTACAAAACAAAACTTCTGCCCTTGGAAAACTGTGGCATAGTAGCCATGGATATATCATCGTATGTAAAATTAGGATAGGAGTATATTTTTCCAACTAGTTACATATAATTCTTCATTCTATCCTCCTTCCAAACTTAACATTAATCAGAGGCTTTATCCAGGACTATTCCTGTTGTTTTTGCTTTAGTGTGTAACAATGTCAGACGGCTGTGGGTGTAGGCAAGGGGTGATACAATTTGCCTTAAAAAAATTAAAATAAAAACAGTTGCTTGCACAGTTACATACTTAATCATTGCATAAACTTGTTTGGTCACCTGTGCTACTGACACTAAAACCAGCTACCATACACTATTGCTCACACTACTTGGTGGAAAACCAAGAGCAGCTTTAAGAGGAATAAAACCCATTTTCAAGTAACTCGGTACAGTATCTTCATATCACTCACTCTCTCCAACTGCAGTCATGCTGCTCCTGATCAAGGAGGATTGCTCTCTGTTCATCAGAATCCTTTCTGCAATGCCTTTGTGCTTTCAAAAAGAAAATATTAACATTCCTTCTTGGCAAACAAGCACAAACCTTTGGAAAGCTCCTGCAGTACAAACACAAGTGCTCATCATCAAATTGTTTAGGGCAGACAACATTAGGGCACTACACATTCCAACAACACTAGAGTCAGCTGTAAGGAAAGCTTAGATTTTATGCTTCAAATTACTGTCACAGCATCAAGGAAGCTTGTTCAAAATTTAGTCTGCACTTTGCATTATAACATGCTATATTGTTTCATAGCAAAGATCTTAAAATGAGCACAATCAGAGAAATGGAGAGGAGCTTCAAGATGTAATTAAGTGAGTGTCAGAGGAAAGGCTGTGCTTTGCAAACAGCTGGCATTAATCTCTCAACTTACTCCCTACAAACCTAACCTTTGACTTGTTAAGCAGCAGTCTGTTTTGAGAGCCAGCAGGAAGGCTGCTGCTCACAACCATTCCCTTTCCGTACTTACAGTTCAGTGATGTTGGCAGGGATGTCCCGGGGAACATGGACCACCTTGCTTTCCTGACAAATGAAGACCCAGCCCATGCAATGACAGGCATGGAGCTGGTATCCCAAGCAGCCCACCAGGAAAACCAGCAAACAGGCAAGGACTGAAGACATCTCTGCCTTCACATCTGTGCCCGTCTCCTTCATATCAGAGGGAGGAATGCAGAGACCTCCCAAATCAACTCCCTGAACAAAAGAACCGCCTCAAAACTGGGACAAACCATGTGGCTCTTGGGGGATGACTTCTCAGCAAGTTTCACTTTGTAACCCCAGATTCTTTGTGGCCTTAGAGTAGGAATAGAGAATAGCAATGCTGATTTTTGATGACCCAAGTATTTTATATTTAAAGTGGTGTTGAAATCATGGGGCCCAGCTGTACTAACCAGAGCTCTTTTAATGCACTGGGCATCTGCATTGGGAAAAGGTCCTTCCTCCTTGGCTACACTAGTTTGCATGTACTGTTTGGTAAGATCCAGGAACAACAAAGCAGTTTTACTTTATACAGTCCAGACACTTTTGTCCCTGAAGCAGAACCACTGTATTTATGGCAGTATTTATGCTCTCCTTCATGGATCCAAGAGGCCCTGCTTTTGTATTGCTTCTAGGCAAAAGAAATGAGTTATCTTTTTATATGGCATATAATCTATTTGAGAGGTTAAAAGCTCTCCAATCCTAAAGCCAGAGCTACATAACATGTCTTCTCTTTTCAACTGTGATTATTCTTCATGTACTTGCTTGTTCATCTCCTTTCTTCTTTTGCAATTTTATAACCCAAACAGAAGAAAATATCACAAGCCCAACAGTTCCTGTGGACTGGCAAACTAATTTCATTATCTGGAAAGGAAATCCCAGAAATATGCCAAATGAGTATTTGTAACACAACAGCTTCAAGAACAACATCAGAAGGTCTGGTTGATGAATTCTGTCTTTGAGTCCTTATTTGTTTTGTTTCCTTTTTGACTAAAATACCTTGTTACAAATATTAATCCTCGAGGAACGGACTTTGTGAACTCTTTGCTGTCAGTCACGCACCAGGCTACTGTCTGGAACCAAGGCTTCTCTACAAGACACCTGAAATGAGCATTTTGAGATAAAGGTGTTTGTGTTTTTTTGTTTGAGTTTTTTTATTTGTTTGTTTTCCTTTTAAACTGTAAATAGCTGTTTTAGACACACAGAGCTTAAAAACATGTGTATTTTAAGTAAGTGAGGGAGCTGTGGGTGATTCTGCTGAATTTGACTCACATTTAATCCTTCACATTGCTCAGAAGGATTTCTTAATCTTGTTAAAATCTACAAATAGCTTATTTTCCTGGGTTTTTAATTGCTGGTTTTGTTTTCTTCTGTAATTGAAAATCATAAACAAATGTACTGAGAGAGAGGACAGCATCTTTTCTTTAAAGTGTACTGACCAAAAGATTCCATCATTCTCACCTTTAAAATAAGCCTCAAAATGTTTCTGATGGGAGCTAATTAGGATTTTTTAAAATAAAGTATTTCTTTAAGTTACTGTGAGAGTTATCCCAATATTACCAAATATCACGAAATATTTGTTATTTTTTCCCCTCAGTCATTTAAGCTTACTCAAGATGAAAAGCACAATATTCACACAAACAAAAAGGGAAGAAAAAATCATGACAATCTCTTTCTAACAATGGTACATTTATAATGAATTGAAATAGTATTCCTCTAACTGTATGTGCAAAACAGAGTCCATTTTGCTAAGCTTCATGAGAATAACAGTGACTGCCAGAGAAAAGAATTTCTAAACATTAATGGTTTTTTCCTCATATCTCTCTATCCCCTTTCTTTTGAAAGATCTTAGACCTACAAGATCTTCTGAAATGAGCAAACCTTCAGCTGAGCTCATACTCAATGGAATGAAAACTGCACAACTGCACCTTATGATCAAACAAATTCCCTTTTAATAAAATTTTGCTGTAGCCAATTGCAAGTTGGAATAATGACACACTTCAGGATTTAAACGGATGCCAGAAGACAACTTAGGCTTTTGGGGCTTTTTGGGGTTTTGTCTTTTTAACAGAAAGTCCCTAGCTTCTACAGTTGTAGTCTATAAGTAGGCTGGAAAAATCCCCCCAAAATACAAAAGGTGAAGCTTGAGGAATATATAGGGCACAAGAATATTTAGTTACAGTGGAATTGAAACCATATCTCTTCATCCTGAAATACATCAATATAAATGGTAATGTTATACTAATGAAATGGATACTAATATTTATGACATAGTTTAAAAAGTGGCAACAGTCTCTGAATGTCAAAATAATTTTCACTGATATGAAGACATTGCAATTTAATTAACTTTGTGTTTCATGTATCAAACCACAAAATTTGTTTCAGATGGTAGTAATAATACTTCTAAATGCAAAACCAGAAGATTAAAAAATATCACCAGGGCTATAAGACATTTTGCAATTATTAGTGACTTCCAAAACTATAAAAAGTATATTTTAATGTAGCTAGTAAAACAGAGATGTTCTAAAGCATCAGGTCAGGCTAGGTAGCAAATCATGAGGATAATGAAGAAAAATTGGAGGGCGGTCAGCTCTTTCCCATTTTTGTTTGGTGAGACCTTTTTATGAGTACAGTACACATTGCTCCACTTTCATTTACAATAGTTAAGAATGAGGTTACAATTATCTCCCCCATGGAGACTGCAAGTTTCTTTTGTAATACTGTGGAGATAAGACTTTGAAGGCAATGTGCAGTTATCATTACATTCAACAAAATCAGACTAGTAAGGTAAACAGAACTGACATTTCATTTGTATTAGAACAAGCACTAATTCAAGACCACACTAAAACTACCTGAGGATAAATGAAGATTCAGAAGCATCTATGAGTGGTTTTATATGTATGATCCATGATCTTAAAAGTAGACTCTGGTGTCTATTAATGTTTTGAACAGGGAATATCTCCTAATTTCTGTACATGACTGTCAAATGGCACACAGTCACATCATTACAGTCCCCTGGATGGATGGGTTAATCAGGTTATGATCCTCTCACTACCAGTTCAGTAGTCTCTCAAGAAGAAAATCCGTGTAAAAGAGGGGGGGAAAACCCCACCTGGTCTCTTTTGGGGGAGGTTGCACTCACAAGTCCTTCTTGAGCACCAGGTTGGAGCTACAACCATGCCTGAGAACCCAGGGGACCTGTTGCAGGGTATCTGTGAGAGCCACTTAAGGAGAGACATAAATATTCCCCACTTCTTTGTGCCACCACAGGGTTTCATACTTCTTTCTCATTAGCTTCTTACAGGTGGCAAACTCATACCTGCCCCAGCTACACACTCTGACACCTTCAGAGCCTCATGTGCAAGGGCCTATCTCATGGAGATGGCTGCAGGTGATGCTCTGTCTTTGAGATTCCTACTTTGAATGTATAAGTGCAGAGATGATGGTGCTTTCAGATATTTACAAGAGCCTTATCTTTGCATCCATTTGCAGAAGAACTATGCTCCAGCTGGCAAATTGGTCTTTAGAGTGTAAACTGTTTTCATGAATAAGAAAACAGAAATTTCCCCAAATTGAAGTGCAGTAGCAACAGACATGCAATTAAGTGAGTTGTGACAGATATTCAATGATGACATTACAGATTATGAAATTAGATGGCATCTGGGGCAGACTCTTAATTCAAGGTTATATAGTGACCAAGGGATTTTTTTAAGATGATAGTAATGGGGTCTGGTTGATAGGACTGACCTCTAACATCACCACTGGTCTCTAAAATTTGCTTTGGTCTAAGTCTGTGAGCACTAAATCAGAGGAACAAAGGGATTCTGCAGACCCCATCCCCTGCCCAAGCAGTAGTGCCTGTCCTGGGCCTTGTTGTCACCCAGACTAATGAGGTTACAGCAGGAAGTAAAATGAGCCACCCCATCTCTCTCTCTCCTGCCCTTAATAATATTGCTCCTAATACAACTCTTAGTCTTTCCACCACAGTGCAGACATGGTCAGCTCAGCATCTAAATCCAGCTGCTGGAGGTGTGGGAATGGCTCTTAAGGCAAGAAGCTCATTGTGCGTCAACCTAAAGGCAAGCAAGCCCCATTTGTTTGTGTTTCTCTATTTTGAAACACAACATGACAGCTAATTAAGTAAATACTGTTTCTACTGATGTTTCCTAGCCTTAGAATAGTGTTTAAGTACTGAATACCACTTTAACACTGCCTTTGCTTAACAGTAAGCATTCTCTAAACATGTGTAGGCAAATAGCTGCATGAACAGATGGCATAAAAATCACATCCAAAAGAACTTTATATTTCTTGCTCTTTTGATGATTTTCAGCACTTAGTTTCTTCTCCCTGTAGCTTTAGAGGCAGCAATAGCATCTATTGTCCTGAATACCATACTTGGAGCGAAAAAAGATGTTTTCTATCCAGAAGTGCTTGCCAAGTGAGATGGAACAGATAGACACCTAAAAGGAAATCAGAGGAAATTACTAAGAGGGACTTTGACACATTATTGATTTACCTTTTGTGAATGACCAACATGAGTTTTAAAACAGCAGATCACTTAGGCCAACAGACCATTCACCTGGTAAAAATATGTCTTAGGCTCTTTCCAGAAATAGCTTTTCTGAATACAGTATTTTTAGCTTCATCTTTTTCATCATATGAGGATTATTTTAAAATACATTTGAATGGACAGACTTTATCTGTGCCCTCAGTGTCAAGAATATAAAATTATAAAGTAGCCTAATAAAAGCAGTAGCTTTTTGCTCTCTCAGTTGTTTTAGCCATCTGTTCATATGCAACCTTAACTCCTAAAAGAGTGAAACTGAGACAGTAAATTTGCCACCAGAGGGAGTGCATTGACTCGGAAAGACAACATTCACTAGTGTAAGGAAAGGATCAGAAATTTTAAGGAATTATGCTCACACAGATTTCCTGTGACTGCCTGAGTCTTGACTTCAAAACTTGGCAGTGATTACTTGTCCCCTTATTAAATTGCACCTCTGCAGACTGTAGAGCAGAAATAACCAATAGCACTATGTCTCTTGCTTCCCTCCTCTTAGATACCTCACCCTCCTTAAAAATTATTTAGGATCTGATGTAAATGTTCCTGCCTGTCCCTTTAGCACAGGAAGGACAGCACCCAGCACAGAAAGGTCTTGGACACTTCTAATGCTTCTGCTGACACTTCTCAACAGTGAGCATGTGCTTGTCCTACGGACTGGGGAAACAGGAGAATTCTGACTTACTTTATTTCACTCTGCCCCAATACTTTCATGGCTTTAATGGCTGACAAGCTCCCGCTCAGCCCTTTATCTATATGATTTTTCTGAGGCAATCTGAGGATATAGGCACCTCATGTATTTTCAGATCACAGGAGACATATGCAAGAGACAACAGTGAAGTCATAGAATAATCTTTGCCACTCCATCTAGTACTGCTCCTTGAGTTCAGGTCTGTTCATCCCCAGTCGATAATAAAAGACACAGCCCATCTGCTAGATTTCTGTCACGTATCTGTAGAAGCACAGTTATAGAAGTACTTTTTCTTTGCACTGTCCATGAGTGGGTTTGACTAGACCAAAATAATGTACAAGAGACACCAAAGCCTGCCTAGAATCACACTTTGCATCATATATTCTTCCCTGACACTTTTACCAGCCAGCAAAAGGTATCTGAAGGTCAGAGATGTCAGGCAAGAGAAATCTTGCCTAACTGTAGTGTCAAGGAGACCTGCCTACAGACATCAATAACCATACATTGTTCACGCTGGCAGCAGTAGAACCTCATGAAATCCAAGAGGGACAAATGCAAAGCCCCAGGCCTGTTAAGGACAAACTCCTTGCAGTGATGTAGAGTGGGCACTGCCTGTTAAGGGAGTAGATCTGCTAGTAAATTGAGAGAAGTGATAATTCCCCTTTACTCTGTACTTTTTAGACCACATCGACAGCACTGGATCCATTCTGGGATGCCCAGTAGAAGAAAGACATAATTTAACTGAGGGAGTTCAGGGAAGGCCAGGGTGGTCAGGGCGGGAACACTTGCTCTGTGAGCTGAAGCTGCCAGACCAGGGTTTTCTCAGTCTAGGGAAGGGATGGCCTGTGGGGATCTAACAGTAGTTTCCAGTGCCTGTGAAGGGATGACCAGTGGACTCATAAAAGCAGTCCCTAGCATCTATGGTATGGTGATCAAGAAGTGGATAAGGCTCATTGCAGAAGTACAGGGAGGGAGAACAAAAAGTAACAGACATGAGTAGAAACAAGTCACATTCAGACTGGCTACAGGGAGATAACTTTTTGTCTTGAGGAGAGTCAAGTAGTGGCACAGGCTGCTAGAGAGGTTTTGCTGTCTCCTTCCATGGATGTTTAAAAGACCAATGTGAGGTCAAACTGGATTGTTCAGGGCCTTACTTAGTCTGATTGCTTTTGAGAATGGTTACAGTGTACTATTCAGCTATTAGTCTTTAATCAATTTAATCAGTAAATAAAGAAGAAATGTTTGTCACCATGAAAAAGATAGGCTGGCACTGCTTCCTGTCCACCATTTCAAAGTTGATAAACCTGCCACTCAGGAAGCTATGCAGTTTAGCAACAAACCTGAACTTTTTACTCACTGAAATTCAAGAGGCTATTAATTTGTTCAAGTACAATTTATTATGACATGAAATGTATTAAAGAAACTTTAATGATGCCTCCACAACCCGCCAGAATTATAATCTCATATTAAAGAAAGACAAGTGTCTGGCAGAGCATACATGAGGAATTTCAAAGATTGAAGTACAGAGATATCTGTAAAGAGAAAACTTGTTTAGTTCTTCTAGTACTTACAATTGGCACATACAAAGTGCTGCCAACCTTCTGTTTGGCCAGAGCAATTCAGTTTGTTGAATTTTACTCAGGTGGGATAAGCATTTCCAGCACTGAAATACAGTAAGTGATCTGAAATGGAAACATCTTTACAGCATACCATAGCTCCCTAAACGTTATCAAGACACTCTGCAATGTGTAAAATTGTGTCTTCTCTTTTCTTGACCTCATACAGTTTAGGAGAAACCATCTCTTCACTAGAAAAGGAAGAACACAGCCATGATTGATACATGAAAGATACTAAATATCCTTCCAGGAAATTAATTTCATTCTGACACTTAAAAAGAAAAAACAACTTAAGAATGGCAAATTAACATTTAAGATCTCTAAAGAAGATACAAGTAGCTAACTAATCCCTGTAGCAGATTGAAGAAAAAGGAGAAAAGGAAAAAAGAAGTACTGTATAATTAGTGTAGGTTATTAATACTGACAGAGGAAGGCTAAAAAAAGTGCCTCATTTACTTTGCAAGAGTTACAGTGTGTTGTATATTTCTTACCTTTATGACAGGCAGGCTAAATAAGCTGCCTGAGGTGACAATTAGGAGCCAAACAGTCACTGAGTCTTTTTTTAGCACTATACAGTGAGAATGAATATTGTACATTCATTTTAAAGCATCCCTGAAAGAGCATCTGCAGTTTTGACTACTTTTGCTGAAGCTTTTAGAGCAAAATAAAAAAAAATATTTTACTTCATTCAGTGACAGATAAGGAGCTACATTAAAACCTAAACATTGTTTCAACTCTGGCAGCCATTTTCCTCTTCCACTTTTTCGTATGCTTCCTGCTGGGACTCAGCTGCTGCTGAACAGTGCTATTTTGCACAAACAGATCCACTGAAGTTAATAGGATTATTTATGGAACAAGGTTCTGCCAAACATGACTAAAAAATTCAGGATCTGCCCCTTAGCATATAAAATAATGAAAAATGACACATGCACTTAAAAGTAAGCAAATGAGCATTGAAAAGAAAGCTGGGCATGTCTAAGTCTTTATGCAGCTGAAGCCCTGAAAGAATAAAAAGGAAGAGCTCCAAGTTTCTTCAGCAAGCTCAAATTAGTGCTATAAGACTGTCCAGTGATATATTCCTCCTTGAAATAGTTTTCCTTTGACACTTTTTCTTCCAAGAAACAGGCTATTGCATGGAAGGTGACAAAGAGGGGCCTCATGCTTGATCTGCCTGCCAATGTTCTCAGCACAGAGCGAGAAGGTCAGTCACAGTTCTCTGCAAAAGGAGAAGAATAAGGTTCTGATATTGCTCTTAAGGCAAAGAAAGGAATGGCAGGTAGACTAATGAGATTCTGCAGATGATGAAAAAGAAACTTGTCCACCTCTTTCATGTGCTTTATAGTTCTCATTACCATGTTCTCAAAGAGTCTTACATTTCTAATACCCATTTCTGTCTCCACTTCTACAGCACAGAAACACCTCTAACATAATTTTACAGACTATGTCAAGGAAACTAATGGCCTGGCGGTGGGTAGATCCACTGAGGTGCAGAGCAGGGATCCCAGGGAAGTGCAGGTTTATGAACAGGAATTACATCCCCATAGTGATGTGCCCAAACCAGGATGCTGTACTTTGGGGCCCTGGACTGCAGACACATGCATGGGACTTCTGACCTTCCCTTGGCCCACCTGCAGCCACTTTTTGTATCTGCACTGTGCTTCTCTGCACATCCAGCTGTGACCTAGCAACAGAGAAGCATTGCTGCTGCCTGCATCCCTGGAAACTGCATCCCTGACATCCATCAGTGAAAGCTTGGGAAAGGACAGAGATACACTGTGGTCCCCACCTCACACCCCATTCAATACCTCAAATTCCTCTTTTTTCTGAAACTCCATAACGCCTATATTTATACAGGACTTACTTGCTGTTCCAAAGATTCAAACGAACTTTACAAACCACAGTTGAAGTCCCAAGAGATGTACAGCTACCCAGCTTGAAATCTGGCCAGTGTACCAGAGGACTCTGACCTGCGTAGGAAAAGAAAGTGCTAATAGACTTGTGTTAGCCTGCCCACCCTAACAGATTGCATGTCTTTCACTCAGAAAGCCTCTTCTGGCTGCTGCCACCCTTGTGACAATGCTGGGATATGGCTCACTGATGGGTTAGAGAAGAAAAACTTTAGACACTGAAAAAACATTTAAATCTATTGAATGCTGTAAACTCCAAGCAGAGCAAAAAGTCATAGTCCACCAATATGTTTCATTTTTCTTACCTCTACTACAATTTTCCTTACACTTTTGACTCACATGACATGGTTTAGCATGTCATAATTTATCAACAAATGATGTATTCTGTCATGTTACAGCTGCCTGAGATGAAAAAAAAACAAATATCTTTTGGACTAAGCTTACCACAATCTAGGTATAACAACCCAAACCAAATTGCCTGTGGAAGGGTGCAAGACTATTTTACCTTCCATGGTCTCCTTTCTTTGCTGTTTTTAAGATGAATTGCAAAGGCAAAGTATAATCCGTTCAACACTGCCAAACCAAGTAATGAAGACCACACCTTGGCTAATTTCTACTTCTCCTGGTGAAGTTTAAAATTCCTAGAGACCAACAAGCTTTCAAGTGAAGTTTTTGTACTGTCTCTTAAAAAGTATCTACATGGTATTCTACAAACGCATTTTGCGTGTGCTCCAGTTGAGCAGAAATCTCATTAGGGCTCATTAATTCACACTCAGTGCTAACCAGTCCTACACATATAACTCTTGATTGGCCAGGCAGGTGGGTTAAGTGACCTTGCCTCCGCTTGCAGAGTATCATGTGGTATGCCCTTGGAGACAGAGCATTGCGTTGCCGGCCTCAGGGAGATCACTGTTGCTTGTCTAAATACAAAGCTGGAGAATAGTGGTTTACACCCTCCCAAATAACAGCAGCTCCAGGAAATGGAAGAAGGTTCCTTGGCCAAATATGGATGTCCTCTTCAGAATGCAGGAAGGCTGAAAATTTCCTTATAGATTCTGGATCCCAGAATGATCTCTTAAATCTGGGCTTACAGTGCTGTTCTCAGGAGACAGTTGTGCTCCTAGATTGTTGCTCTGCACAAGCAAAGCATTTTCTGTCTTTTGGGACCAGTTTACTCTGTTCATCCATTCCATACATGACAGTGTAACCCTAAGCGTCAGTGAAAATTTATTCCCAAACTATATTGACATTCACCAAACTTTCAAGGTTTTCTATGTTTTTGCTTCCACAGCCCCCATAAACATTTCAACATCTATGCAAAATCCACAAAGCAAGCCTGATTGCAACCATGAATCCATTGGGAAAATGTCAACATGCTATTTACACCAGCTAAAAATCAGTGTATAATAAAAGAATTTAAAAACTACCAACAGGATACATGGAATATGAAGGACATAAGTGAGAAGGAGACAGTTCATATTTTCCTTGGCTTCAGTGCAGCAACGCCAGAGTAACTCTGCTGAAGATTTGAACTGCAGCAGTCCGGATAAACAGCTTGCCTCTGGATCTGAGCAGCAACAGTGAGACATCAAAAAGGCAATAAATCTCAGAGAATGGTCATAGGGATGTGCTGCTGGGCTCCAATATAATCAGCTTTTATGGAGAGCTTTCCATAGCTTGCTCTTAAGGCCTAATTGCAAGACATTATCAGGCCAAACAGTGTATGAAGTAGCAGATAATAATGATTGCCTGCAGGAACCTCAGGCAGTGCAGCACACAAGATGAGGAGCTATTCTTACCTCGCTTATTACCCAGGAACTGATTCAAGGAGTAGTTACAGTTGAGCCATTAAGACATTGGTCACCCTAGTAGATCTCAATTCAAATTCATTATAGGAGTGATTTTACCAAATGTTAGCAGTGACACTGAACTGTGGGAAAAGGATTGAATTTTGAATGAGGAATAAAATTACTTAAGTGGACTCTCTTGACAGAAAAAAAATTAAGAAATTAACATCTTTAGTCTCTGCATGTTGTTATGCAACCTTGTTGTACTGGTATAACAGTATGCTCACCTATGCCTAAAGAAAAGAGGATGAGTAACAGCCAAGGCACATGAGCCACTATAAAGGTCTATAAAGTTTGGGGGGGAAACAGAAACACAGATCAAATATACCCTTCAGATGGGATATTTGGACAAATCGAAAGCCAGTATCAGCTGACAAAGCACCAGAAAGTCATCCAGCTTCTGGGCAGAAAGCATGCCAGCTGCAGCAGGAAAATGTTCCCAAGGCTGATCGTGGCCATTATGCACACTTTCACATCCTACCACAAACTCTGGATTTTGTCACTGGCAGTCCACAGATGTTGTAGGGACCATTCTCCAATGTGTGTAGGAGAAGGTGACATTTCTGCCATGTATCAAAGTAACAGCACCAAAGTTAAGCATCTGTAAATAGCTTCTCTTTCATCCCTTTTCTTCGTTGTCCTCAACTGATCTGTCAGAGCATAATGTGACATATTTCTGACAGCAAGCTGAGGCAGAAGAATAAATAAATACTATTTGATCCTGCTTAGTCTTCAGATCCCATGGTGAGATTAGAGTTACAGATTCATTAAAATAAAAATCAATCATTTCTCAGATACAAATCCACCCCACTCTCTGAACCCACCCCACTCTGCAAAAAGCTTGAAACAATAGATCCCACAGTCCCAACTGTACTGGACTTCGCAGCTCAGCCTCATTCTGAAGCCGTATGCCACCTTCAAAGGGAAGTGACTATGGCACAGCATGGGGCAGGGGCAGGCTGGATGCAAAGTAAAGTCCAGCATTCAACTTTTTTCCCTTTATTTTTCAGTGCATCTTCCCAGGAAGAAGATGGAGAGAAGCTTGTAGAGGATGATTAGCTCCAGAGCATCCTTAAAACAGGAAGAGGGGCACATGATGACTCTGAGCCACATCCATGGATCCTCCAGTGGTAAGGATATCCCTTAGGAAGCTGCTGACATAGACTGCTCTGTGTTGAGAGAAATCACAGAGCCAATAAGGGCAGATAATACAATTACACTGGTTAACTTCAGCTCCAAATGAGCAGTAACGTGTCGCAAAAACCAAATGGCAGTCACCTAGGAGGTATAAGATAATTCAAATCAAGTAATTGAGTTACCAATGGCAATATGTAAGCATATTAACTACTTAAAATTATGTACAATCTCAAGAATCGGTATAATTCCAATCCTTAAAAAAGAGTTTTAGGGCAATCTGGGGAATCACAAGCCTGCAATCATGACAACACTGGGCAAATTAGCAGAAACTGTAATAAAGGTTGCAGCTACAGAGTGTGGAAAAATGCCAGAGTTGTGAGAAACTGCTAAGGGAAATCCTGTCTTACAGATCCTTGCAGAAAAAGGGGATCTAATTGATAAAACCTATTTGTATTTACAAAAGGTTTTTAACAAAGTTCTTCATAAAAGTCAAATGGCTTAGGGTGAAAGTGACAGTTCTGACCTGAGGTGGGGGAGGGGAAATATATCACTAGGACACAGAGGTGAAACTGAAGATACTGAAAAGAAATGCTGCTTTAGAACAATTTGGTACAAGTCTACAAAATAAGGAGTGGCATGAAAGAGATGGATTACACTCAACTTTTTCACTATCTCTTTCATTTCTAAAAGGACAGGTCATAATCAAATGAAGCCAGGAGAGCTGCTTTTTAACACAACAGATAGCAGATCTGTGTAATTCCTTCTTAAAGTATATTGTGGGTGCAAGAGTGGACACTGATTCAAGATAAAAATTACTGGTAACTGCAAGAGAAATGATTTGGAGTTGCTAAAAGAACAAGCCACAAGAGACTTAGGAAATCCCCAGAGATGTATGAAGTTGGAGGCTGAGAGAATATTAGGGGAAGGTACTAATATAAGTTTGACTGCTTTAGGTATCCTTTTATGACTACTTCTGGAGACAGAATAGCAAAGTCTTGGTGTGAACATTGTCACCAACTTTAGACATGTCAGACCCTACAATGGCCAGTCACCAGCTTCAGGCATGTGAGACCCTACAATGGCCAGTCCTGACTTTAAGAGAATTAGCTTTTTTATAGTAGCTGAAGACTTTCTATACTATGCTAATTGAAATACTTAATTTATGTTAATCTCCAGTTTTCTCTTCAACATCCTCACTGTCTTGTATAGAAGTTATAGTGCTGAAATATCCTGGCACTGATAATTCTAGAAATGGGAGACACTTTCTAGCAATGAGCTCTTGAGTCATACATCCTTACTGCCTCCAGATTCATGTAAGGACTGTGGCTCATTACTAAGAGTTGAAATCATTGCCTTCCAAGTCCACGTCTCTCTAATTTTATTAATTTGAATTGTTTCATGCATACCAAATCACAACTCATGCTTAAACTTGAATACTTGCTTGAGGATATTTCTTGGTTGGTGACTTCCACTGCCAGGGTACAGCTTGGCCTGTTCTGAAGAAATGCATCAAAGTATTTTCTTTTTACTTCTCCTTTGTTCAGCTAATTAAGTTCAGAGCCCCTAGAACCAAGACACATCTGGTCTCTTGGTGAATGGAATAAACAAGGTGGAAAAAATGTTTCTCTGATCATTTGCTTCAAGT
The DNA here is from genome assembly GCF_047495875.1 of Pithys albifrons albifrons. NCBI lineage: Eukaryota > Metazoa > Chordata > Aves > Passeriformes > Thamnophilidae > Pithys > Pithys albifrons. Next base: position 102,692,435 of record NC_092459.1, read on the forward strand.
TTATTTGCAGAAGGAAGCAAGACCACCTGAACTAAGATGTAGAACAACTGCCGCCCTGCCTTAAGCAGTTATTACTAGCAAATTGTCACAAGTATAGGAATCATGAGAGCAAAATTCACCTATGAAACACATAATTCTATGTGTTCCTTCCACTAGGTTCTATCATAGAAACACAGTGCCATAGGATACACCATGCTCTTTTGGTGGTTTCTATTTTCAGAGTGGTGGAGAAATTAATTTTCAAATTGTCTTTGCTTAATAAAATTTCACTGTTCAGTGAAATATGGAGATAAAATACAAAAAACCCACCCAAACCCATGCTTTTTTTGTTCTAAAAGCTATATGTGGTCATGAAAACGAGAGAGATGTTCTTAGGAATTATAGAGCTCTCTGAAAGAAAAGGGATTAGCAAGTAAAATGTTGAGAGGCAAATGCCTTGAGTTGGTGCTTGACTTTATGCTTTTTACCCTTTGATAATGATTCACTAAATTTTAGTGGCTTCCCAAAATAATGCATGGATAGCAGTCTGTATTGAAAGAGTATATGAACTACCACATTTCCCTATAGAGACCTGCAAATGCCTGTGAGTCCTGCTATGTACCCAATGATCATGCCTTTTGCTGAACTTAAATAGGGACCAAGTACCATGCTAGACTATGGACTTTCTGTTTTTACCTTGCATTTATTTAAGCCTAATTTGTTCATTGAGTCTATGTGATATTTTGTCAATAAATTATGATGGCATTTTCCATATGTGGCACTCCTTGACCTTGTGTATCTAACAACTGTATTAGCAGAACACTATCTGTCCACAGCCTCTGGGAAGTTGTAGAAACAAGTTTGCATATAAAATATTTCCTTTCTAAGGATGTTTCAACTTCTAGAAGACTCCTTTGACCTGGACACATGAAGCTCTTACTAATGAGGTGATTTTGTTCCCTGAAACCAAGGGGGTCAATATTTCTTCATCTATCCTATTTATGCTGATGTTTTTCTCTTTAAAAAACCAAAACAAAAAATATATATACCATCGTTTAATTTCTAATAAAATCTGAATTTTACATTTTTTTTCCTCTTTTTTCCCCCAGTCTCCTTTAAGACCTTCTCACTACCATGGATACCAAAGTGCTGGCAGGCTGCAGTTCTCATCTCCCAGAGGCTGCAGGATCTGTCTCAGGAGGTACCACACTGATGCATGCATAGCTACTGGTTTTGTCACCTTTCCGTCAGCTGCTTATGGAAAGTGTGGAGCTAAGCAGCACATAAAAGATCAGAGCTCCATGCTGCCAGCTCCATTTTCAAGCATTTTACTCCCTAGTTTTGCACACTCAACATTTTGTTCCTGTGTGGTGCTCCTTCAGAGCTGCCTTAGAAATCTGTCAGCTTATGCAGTGGTTCTAAACATGAATTGAAATACACTTTCCGCATATTGGAGGCAGGGCTTGATGGAGAATCATGTATGAAGGGAACATGATAGAAAAAGACTGCATTTGATAGAGAGGCAGAAAGAAAAGGAAGGATGGTGACAAAGAGTTAATATTCAGACTCAAAAAATTACATCATCAGGTTAGCAGTTTCTAATGAATTCAGTGATTCCATTTAGCAGTGAAAATGCTGTTTGCTGCTTGGCATTTCAGTGCTTACATAATTTATAGTCTATTATTTGATAATGTATTGAAGCAGGTTGTTGTCTTTGGCACCATCAAAGGTGTCTGCTAATTCACTGCTTGACCTTCTCTGCATGCATGTAAAATGGAAAAGAAGTGGTGCAGGGCACACTGTGGCAGTTCCAAAAATGGCTTAGTGTTCAGACAGTTTGCTTTGAATGAACCTTCCCACCAAACTATAGTTTTATTTATCTGTGTTCAGAAAAAGTAGCAAAGAGGGGGTAAAGTGGTATTTTAAAAGACTGCTGCATTTCTGTTCTGTTTGGCTTCTCCAGACACATCATTTTGCAACCTAAGAAGTGAAAATGTCTTGGCCTTAGGGTGTAACTGGACATACTATGCTTCTACCTAACCCATGTCTATGTAGCCAAAGGTGTCCTGTCCTGAGTGTTCAAAGGTGTTCATCACTGAAAACAAGAGGAGACATGTTAATAGCCAGCACACATGTGCTAAGAAGGATTCTGCTTGTATATAAGAACATTTTCAGAAGCATTTTAGCTTCTGAATGCTAAACACAAACAAGTTGCACCCAGTTTTCTGAGAAGTTTAAAATGGTAGATAAAATGGATCTACGGATCATCCAGAAGTCATCAAAGTACTGAGAAAAACAGACAGAAATATCAATCCTGGAGAATGCTTTGCTTCATGCATTTCCTGTAATGGGGAGGACAGAATGTATTGCTAAGGAAATGACAAATGGAAGAAAGCTCCATTGGCAGGGGCTTCCCAGAAGTGGCTTAGCTGCTCAGCATATCCTGCAGGGAGCAGGTGGGGGACAATTTGCATGTCACAGTTTTCTTCAAACAAGAAGGAACAATTTTTAAGCACCAGCAGATTCCCATTACTTCACTTTGGACTGCAAAACTAGGGACTCTATGTGTAGATATGGAAAAAAAATTAATTAATACCTACCTTACTCTGCTGGTGCCAGCTCACAGAAGGGAGCATATGAAAGTTTACATGAGGTGACAGAACTGTCACCTATCCCTCAGTGGCTTCACCTTACAGCCCACACTGCACCTGTTCAAACACCCAAAATCAAAAGCACATTCCAATGTTTTCTTTTTTATTTCAATTCTGTGTCTAATCTCGTAGAAAAAATAAGTAGAACAATATACTGGGAGCGGCAAGGAAAATTTAAATAACTTGTTAGTGCCAAAGTTATCGAAAGGATTATTTAATCAGAGATGCCTGGTAGGGGCATGAGATGGAGAAGGCTGCATTGTGGCAGGGTTTTCTTGATGCTCTTTTCCCCAAGCGTGACTTTTTTCCCCCCCAGTGAGTCACTTTTATGTTTTAGAGAAGTAGTTGTGAGCCACAAATACATGTTAACTGGAATTGATCAAGGACAAAATGAATAATTTACTTTCTGAAGAAGAGATCATCTATATTACTGCAGACTTTTTAGCAAAGATTTTTTTTCCCTGATGTTACAGCCATCCTGTTTCAGCTGCATTTGCATGTGGCAAGAGTGCTGCTTTGTTTCTAAGCTGGCACATCCCAGCACAAATGCCCACCATTTTTTTTGTTTTAGCACTTCTGATCTTAAAGAGCATGAATTATTCACAAAGAATTCCATACATCTTCAAAACATTTCTGTTAAATAAAACTGCATATTTAATTCTCCCCGCCCCTGATTATCCACAATGAGGAATAATGATTTGGATTGTTGAAGATGATGAATCCCAAACAGCTCTCTACATATGGCTACACAGACTGCCCCTCTTTTTGCCAGACCAGTTCCCAGACCTGACAGTTTGTGTTACTTTGGCACAATTTTTCATTTTATATATTGTCATGGTACATCTATTTCTGTGATAGCAGTATCAGAAGTTTTTTAATAGACAAAACAAAAAAGAAAAACAACCCAGAGTAATAGGTTGAGTAAGATATGAGAATTCTTCAAGCAATCAAATAACAGATGCAAATAACTGAACAGAGACAGCTTAACTGAACAAAAAATACATACAAGTATAGTCAAAAAGTCAACAATTCTGCCATTTTGGTTGATTCTCTTCTAAATGTTTCATTTTAAGGTATACCTAAACTCTACAACCACAATTAAAAAATGTGCATGCAGTGTAACTACTTTCCCTACTTAGATTAAAAAAAAAAAGTATTTGGTTTCTATTACCAGTTCTTGCACCATCATATTGTGTTTCTGTTTCACCCATTTCCTCCTGTTTGGCTAAAGTTTCTGAGTCAAATGCAGAATAATAGGTCTGTCACAGACTTTCTGCATAACCTCCACATGCATACGGACCTTAACTTCCATGTCTTAAAATGGAGACAAAAGTACTGTTAATTTACAGGTTTACCACACAATACATTTTTTGACTGTGTGGCACTCATTTATGGAAGCCCTGAGATCAATGAATATTACATAACATAAATGACATAAAAATCAAAGTTTTGTATTAACTGCATCCTTGACATTTGTGGCTTAGAAGTTCAATACTTAAATTTTTCAAAGGTTTTTGGCCTTGTGGATCTCTTAAGCTTTGCTATATTCTCTGGTATATCAAAAGTGCATTTTAAAAATAGTTTTATACTTTCAGCATTCACCTTTGAAGCTGAGGAGAGCTGTACTGATGTGAAAAAATAAACAAGCAGGCATCATTTCTTTCACAACCTGTGGGTACAGAAAATTTCTCTGTGGGGCAAACTCAGTCCCCTGTCTTTTATCAAACTCCAACTCCACATGAAAAACATGCTCCCTTCTCAGTATGGGTTAGTTTTTATCAATCTGGGCACATTTTACACAAAGCTGGAGGGATCAGTATTGAGACTTCACTACTCTAGTACCCAAAGAATACTAATGTCTAATCCAAACCCCTTACAAATAATCAGGTGTAACAATCACCTTGCAGAGAAGATCTAGTAAGTAGTGGGTTTACATGTCTTGAACTAGGTCACTGAAGTTCTGCAGCACCTCTGGGGACTGAAGCCAGGCATCCTACATCCCAGTCCAACATCCTGACTCTCTCTCACCAAAGAGATTTTAAAATCTTATTCCTGTTAAAAAGGTGGAGTTTTTCCAGTAGGTGGAAAAAAGAGGATTTTTTTCACAGAACAGAAAAATGTTACACATACAACTCTAGAAGACAGCCTGGCTGGCATAGCCTCAGACAGTTGTCTGGATGCATAGCAAACTGCCTTTCCTAGAAAGAGTAAGGATGCTGTTTGCAAAAGTATTAAACACTCATGGAAAATAGCACTCAGACTACTGGCTCTGCCCTAAAATGCAAAAAGGAGGAGGAATCTGTGGGAAGAACCATGACATCCAACTATATATTGTAGGAGGAGTCTGTGCTACACTTGCAACATCTCTGAAGTAAGCTGCTAAATACAGAGCAACTTAGATTTACCAGCATGAAACCCTCTGGTTTTATGAGCCAACCTGTGGTGTGTGAAATGTAGTGAAGGCAGTCTAGTGAGATACACAGCAAGGCAGAGAAAGTGATTAGCACAGAGTGACTCAGATCATTGGCCATACTGAATTTCTAACAACGACTCTGGCACAAACATAAATTAGAGGAAAGTAAAGTCTGTACACAGAACTAGTGACAGCTGCTGAAAGATAAAAAACTGGAAGTTCGAGAGGAAGGGGATATTATCCATCACATTGTGAAGAAAAAAGGAAAAGTAGGATAACACCATTGTCAAGAACAATAACTGAAATATCAGAGATCCTATAGAAACATTGCATAAGCATTGTGATCCCAAACAAATTAAGCCAAAGGAGATCTACCATGAACTTATATGAAAACAAGTAGCAAAAAATTTAAATTTAGAAGTGAAAATTTTCTCATTTACCTGTATTTTTGGAGATGACTCCCTATCAGACTAGCATCCTAGCTACATGAGATTTGCTGAGAGAGCAATGCTTTCTCTCCAGAGAAGCACCTCCGAATACTAGAAATCCACTTGGGCCACTCAAGTGCATAGGAAAACCAGCAAAATCACAGTTTGGAGAAAAAAAACAACAAACAACCAAACATAAAATCCCAAACGAAACCCAAACCAGACACAAACCAATGAAGTTAACAACCAAAAAATAAAACTCAAACCAAAACCAAACTATTAAAAAAACCCACTCCAATCCCCAAAAACAACAACAAAAACCAAACAAACAAAAAAAAAAAGAAAAAACCCCACAACACGCCCACAAAGAAATGGGTTTAAGCTAAAGACAGCCGTGAAAGAGTGAGAAAGCAAGAGGTGCATGAAGAATGTGAAATAGAGCTATATGTAGTTCCCAGTGCTACAGATATTTCAGGAAGAAAGGAGTGAGCAGTGCATACATAGCCCAAGGATGAAGAGGGGTTTAGTTCAGAGACTGAGGCCTGCAGTACAATTCCAGTAAAAGTAAGGACTCTTAAAATGTGTGCACAGTCAAAGTCAGTCACCTGTCACTTGGCTGCCATATTTGCAGCTGTACTATTAAATGAATGTTTTGATTCCAGCTGGGTTGTGGTGCCAGATACAATATCATTAAAACAACAGTGATAAGCAGCAATCTCAGACTGGGCAAGTGTGACCAACTATAGGTGATAGAAAGTAAGTCTTCTGAGGCCAGTTGGCAGCAGCATGCTGTGGCTAAAAGCTGCACAAAATGAAATCTGATCGTGTTTAGAGTTTACAGTAGCTTGCAGAAGCATAGTATAAAGCAAGCAGCTTGCTACAGAGGTGTCAATGACTGGGGACACCATACAGGCCTCGGGTCTGATCCTAACAGGTTCTAGAAACTCTGGACTTTGGGAGCAGTGGAGGCTTCAGAAATGTAGTCTCCCTAAATATTTAAGTGAATGTCACTAGTGGCAAGAAAACGTTGAAGAGCTCAAACTTGGATATGGAACTACTCCAAAAGGATATGAGCAATTCAGAGGACCAACAAGACACCACCAAAGGACAAGGCAGTGTTCCTGTCTACTTGATATGCAGAAGTACCTGCTGCCATCACAGGATGAAGAGATACTGGAATGCAAAGGTGTGCCAAAAAAGTCTGTGTCCATAGTGCAATCTAGGAACTAGTAGTGTTCACATCAGCAACCGGGAAAAGGCAGAGAAAAGCTGGCCTCAAATTGACAAAATTCCTATGGGGGAAACCCCCCACAGATGCAGCACAGTAAGGAGAGTCTTACAACAGTTTGCTGCAGAAGTTTCCTGAAGAAACCAGGAGAGGCAACAGAGCCATTTCCAGGCTGACTTACTACAGTTGTGGCCCCTATACAAACAGATTTCTTCACAAAACAACCCGTTTAATTTTACGCATCTGCAAATAATGTGACACCTAAATAGTGTGGGAGTGCACACTGCTGATGCAGCACATCCATCTTGTATGAAGGCAGCATCATTTTGCACTGTATCTTACACCAATAATAAATCCCTTTTATTTTAGAAGAGGATGTAATCTAAGTAGGATTCCAGAGATTTAAAAGTTTTATTGTTATATTTATTTGCAATACATAATAAAGTTTCTTCTAGCATTCATTGGCTTTTTGAATGCCTGACTTATACCCTATAATTATGGATTTAATTTAATTTATTTATTTGTTTATTTATTTCTTTATATATTTAGTTTCAGATTTATCTCTCAGTTGATTAAAAAACACAGCAACTGCATACATGAGAAATAATTAGACTGCAGACCTTTCACAGAATGATTAATTAAGGAGACAACTCATTAGATTTCCAAAGTAGCGTGGAGGCATAGGAGCACCGAGAAAGTACTCCACTGATTTACCTAGTTTAAAGAAACTGCAAAACTTAAAAGTAATGACAAAAGCAGCATGTGTATCCACAATCTAGTAAGTACAAGCAAAAATAATGCTACCTGTTTGCACCAGCATCTTTGTGATTTCTGAAGCAGGATTCAGCCCATTCAGGTGTCACTATTGAGATTGCTCATAAACTCTCATGTGTCTTTCAAGATAACCAGATAAGCACCTTCAATCAGAATATTCATGAGTTTACTATGAGAGTATGTGTTTGAATTAAAATCCATTTTACTTTGGCTTTACATCACATGTTATGTTTGCACACTACAGATTGGTTTTAACTAGTGTACTAAACCACAGACTCCTGTTTTAAACCATTACATCATCACAATGAAGCAGTGCTGCCTGGGTATCACACTATATCTTTTGTGGGGCATGAGAGATTTCAGAGAACAATGTGAAGCTGAGAGTCTTGCAGAAATCTGCTTCACTTTGCATTGACTGAACTCCTCCTCATGGTGTAACCTGCTGTTCTCATTACCACACAGTAACTTGTTCCCAGCAGTTGCAACATAAACATCTTTAAAATTCAGTTCCCAAGAGCTCTGCTTTGTAGCTGAACAGAGCAACCCTCAATAACTAAGCATTAGCACGATGCAGAATTCAGATATATATGACACATCAATATGGAACAAATATATATGACAAAGAAATAAATTCTGTTGCCTGGGATTGTGTTCTGCATGGAAACCTATGGACTTCTCCCAGATCATGAGAACTAAGGATGCCATTGGCAAATCAATTTACTCCTATCATGTTCCTTGGAGCTCAGTATGTCTCATTAACCATCAGAGCAAAGCACATAGTGACTAATCCATGCTACTCATTAAAACAAAACAAAAAATCAAACCCTGTGACTTTCCTTAACCACTATGCTTCTTTTCTCCCATGAATACATTTAATTACCTACCTTAAAATTTCTCTTATTACAGAAACAGGTCAGATGAAGTGAAGAGTTGTGCTGGTTTAAAGGCAAACCAGCAGGGGAAATGAACTCACCACGAGACAGATTATAAGTCAGAGCTAAAATTTAATAATAATATTACAATAAATACACTGACACAAAAGGGAAATTGCTTTCAACTCACAAAACCCCAGCAGTATAACCCAGTGTCCTGGGGCACAAACCCAAGGGGGTTTATTTGCCCTTGTGCTGAGACTCCTGTGGTTCCCCCAAGTCCAGAGCAAAAGGAAAAGAAAAACCTGTTGGTGCAGGTGAGGGCTGTGGTCTGGGTGAGAGCAGTGATCTCCTCCTGTCAAGGTCCTGCTGCTCCTCTGGATCCAACAAGAAGTTCCCGAGGTCTTCTTACCCACCACTTATGCACCCTCAGGGAGCACCCAGTCCCTCCCCCTGGGCGGGGACTCACACAATGGGTGATTAACTCTGGGAGCCAGGGGGTATTGTTGAACTGTTGATGGCCCATTAGCAGCTCCGCCCCCTCAGGCTGGGTGTGAAGATGATAATGGCTCCCTGGGCAGCTGCTGCTAATGGTCCATTGTCCTTGGGGAATGAATAGAGAGGGTAGAATACACAGCTTTGATCACCCCACACTCAGTGTTAACTGGTCCCTCCTGCTGAATTAGGACAAGAGTTTACAATCATCTTCTCTTTGTGCCAATGCAGTTCACACTCATTAAAGAAAAAACAAACAAAGAAACAAAACCCTAAAGGTTTTGATCATCAAACACACCTGCTGTGTGTGTGGGCCACATTGGTATTGCATTTCCTAGCCCTCAAACATGGCATAACAGAGTCTGGACATAACTAGTTTTCCTAAATCAAGCCTGACTGCCCTTGAGTGTGCTTGCAAATATTTGTCAGGTACTTCAGAAGTGAATATGTTGGAAGAGGATCTGTCTTGATCTGTGAGCCATTTGCTTTGACTGTTTGCTACTTCCTGCTGTTGTAGTGGTATGGCAGAAGGGTCACCAGGAAAAAGAAAACATAACCAGTGCGAATTTAGACAAATAATATGGCTGCCTGTATAAACAAACATTTGGAGAGCCCTTGTGTTTTATAACACTTGTAAATCTTCCAACTGGACAAGACTTGCAGGAAATGACCTAATAACACAAATACTTCAACTCATGCTGATTACTTAGGCAAAAACCACTGGAAAATCAGATGGCAGGGAAAAAACCCCCAAAACCCCACACATTTTTGTTTTCTGGTTAATGTGAAAATAGAGAAATTACTGATTGATTTCTTTATATTGATAGAACCTTCTACTAATCACAACCTTTTTCAGGCAAGGGAAACCAGATACCTTCCTGTGGCAACAAAATAAGTGTCAGTCTGTTTCTTTGATCAATTTATTTAAAATCAGCAAAATGTTTTCTGTAACCTCAGGCTGTAAGCAGAGTCTCATGGTGGAACACACTGGTAACAGCTGTTCCTTAGGCTCTGTCACAGAAATCATATTCCTGAGGACTGAGCCAGAGCTATGACAGGCTCCAGACTCTGCTAAACAAACCTCACTGGCTGAAGATTTCACAAAAGTGTCCCTCCTACCAAAATGACCAACCAGAAACAAGGATGGCTCAGTGGGACATGTCCATGCCAAAGTAGCGCTGGTTTTTTAACTTATTGATGAGTTTAAATTCCCAACAATAACAAAGAACAAGAGGTGCAAGAAATGCAAGTTTAAGATATCTAAGTCACATTGCCAAAGTGCAGAGCTGCTCATAATCAGCTGATGCCAGGAGCCTCTTACACAGATACAGCTGGATTTGCTGGAGGATGTTTTTCAAAAGCTCACTCACCATATACTCGGAAGCTATCCTCTTCTTTGCCTCCCTTCTGCCTTTAAAGTAAGTTATGTCTTGCTGCCAGAACTAGTGCAAATAATGAGAATGTAATTTACTTCATGGAGACTATGGGCAACCAATTGGCTACAGCTGTGAGAAAGGTAAATGTACTCTTTAAGCTCCATTAATAGAGCTATTCCAATAGAGATCTAATCTAAAAGCTATTCTGGAGAACATTCTGCAAGACAGGTGTATATACACACATATTTGCTTAACCCTGTATTTTCACTAGATCATTAATTTGCTCTGAATCTTGACAATATTTTGATAAGTATTTGCAATTTTTCTATTCAAAATTCAAATACAAGTACAGTCTCATTATATACCAAATTCTCAGGGTTGAATACATTCTTCTTATGGGAAAATGAAGGCATAAATTGAGATTATTGACAAGTAGGGGAGCCTTACAAGGTAATAAAGTGAACAACTTTTATATTTTAATCAAAAGAGCAAATTTAATAATGAAATGTAAGTTTTATTTCTTTTCCCCACCAAGTCATGGGAAGCATGCTTTTAATAACTGTTTACATTCTGCTACCACAGCCCCTACCAACCAACCAACCAACCAACCAACCAACCAACCAACCAACCAACCAACCAACCAACCAACCAAATCAGGTTTTGAACATCCTGTGCTGAGCTGACAAAGAAGAAAAAGGAAATGGGGGGGGGGAGGGGGGTTATTGTAGTGTTAAGGGGTTTTTAGTTGGTTTGCTTTTTGGTTTGCTTTTTTCTTATTATTAAATGACTACAATATGACTACAGTATGGAATTTTTATGGTTTCAGTGATAAGGTATTAAAAAAACTGGACAATTTAAAAAAACTCTTTCTCTTCCCAGAAGACCATGTGATTACTTACTGTAACTTTCTAGACAAGTGTGAAATAAAAATGCCTTATTAACCTCGTCATAGTGCAATCATGGCTTTGGTCCTTGTGACAAGATGTTACTTAGCAGTGTGCTGTGTGTACTCCAGAGCAGGTGTCAAAGACAAAGGGAAAGCACTGTGAGAGTTAGAAAAAATTCGATGTACTTGTACTCCTCTCCCACCTTCCTCTCCCCTTTCTGCCCTTATACTGATCTTTGTCCTAGTCTGTGGAGATGCATGTTCTCCGAGGAGGAGAGGATGCTTCAGTAGCCAACGTCCCTCCTGGCCTGAGCCCCGAGGCACTGCTGATTGCTGGCTGTGGCACAAGTCACCCCACATGCTGCTGCTCTGACGGTGACAGTGGCCCATGGAGAGATAAAATGAGACATAAAAGGTAATACTAAATTTCAGGTTCTCTCCACCACCACTTTTTTCTTCTTTTTTAATCTTCTGTCCCTCCATCCATCTGCTGTTTGTGCTTGCATTATTTTCCTTGTCTCCCCCTGTTTCAGAGCATGTCTTGAAATTGTACTTGCTGTAATGAAGCAAATCTACCCAGTTTCCTCTGTGCCACATGCAGCAGTACTGAATGATGCATTGCAGGGATCGTCAGGGTTTGTTATAGCTTTCAAGGATTTTGCAGGATCTGTGTGTTCTCAGTCTTTAATTTTTCATTTCCTGCCACCATGAGCAAGATGAGAAGGACTTCAGGAAAGAAACTTTGAGGTCAACTTCCAATATTTATACTACTGTCAGATTAGGACACCTTCAGAAATTCTACATCAGCTTTGAAAGGAAACAGACACATTAGTTAAGGTTGCTATATAAATGTTTATAGAGATGACAAAGGTATGCTGCAGAGCCAGTTTTACCAAGAAATAAATATTGATTGGGTTGGAGCTTATGAGCTTAACTATTTCATTGCATAGATTTCATAGATGACATTTGAAAAAGGTTAATGCATTCATCTCATTCTGAGCCAAGGAGGACCACAAACTATTATGTAATAGGGTCTCCTCATATATATTGAATGAAAGTAATTTTGCAGAAAACTTTAAAACTATATAAAATGTTAATACCCAAATAAAAATACATATTTTAAATCAATATTATGTGCCATTCTTGTTTATCTCAAGGCAGTGATAACAGGAATATTGAAGTGGGATTACCAGAAATTTAAAAATGAAAGTAGGGGAGAAAATTTCATAACAACTTGCCTCTTTGTCTCATTCAAGCAATCATTTCAAGTATATGTTCTCAGACACTGCCAGTACACAGTCTGAATGCTTTACAAAGGTATAGTAAGTACTAGGATAGTATAAGAAACTTATAATTTAGCTATTGAAGATAGAGAAAATAACTTTTTTTTTTTAAAAAAACATTGCACAACCTTTCAGACAGAGCTAAGACCCTATAAAGGATTATCAGCTGAGTGTTATTTTCAAAGTTCCTCTACTGTATATTACCCATTTTCTTACTGTCTTTTGCAGTTTTAGCAAGGTATGTAACAGCATATACTGAAAAATGCTTTATAGAAGCTCTCATTCTCCACAGGCAGACTGACTAATAAACTGTCTATGTCTCTATCAACTGAAATTCCACATAGCCTAATCAAACATAAAGACAGCCAGACTGTTTCAGATTAAAATGAAATTCCATCTTAACTTTGCTGCAGAACTGAGGAAACTGGTACTGTCAGTCTCTGGTAAGGATTCTAAAGCATGACGCTCATCTCAACACTTGCAGAATCTTTTGATTGCAGCCCTGACTTACATATGAGCTACCTTGCCAGAGGCCATTGACATTGTGTTTCAGGTAAGGCTGGGATGAAGGAACACCTGAGCCTCCTCTCCCACAGGATTTGATCCTAGCTTTAGTAAACAGGAGAGAGGGTTGGTGGAGAGTCTGTTCCCCTCCTCTCCTTTCAACAGCAGGGACAACAGCAACATGACACAAGAGAGGGAGCACCAGTTGATCCACCACCCAAGTGGTCCACTGCCAGTAGGCAAGGAAGCTCAGTCTCCAGGCCATGCTCCCAGCACCATTCTGACCATTTTGACATTGACTCAACACACTAAGATGAAATATGAACTAGTCAAAACAGGGCCCAAACATGCAAACTTGTAGGTGAAAGCACGTCCAGTGATTAAAGACACAGACTCTGCTTTGCAAGGCAAAGCACTAGCGTGCCAAGAAGTTACTGGGAGAGGCTATGAGGTTTAACATATAGGCCCATGCAGAGTTTGGAGGGTGAGATATAATCAGCTAAATGAATCACTGTTGCAAGAAAGAATTCTATTCTCACTGGTGATAACACAACTAATCCCTTGCATTTAGTACAAACTTCGAAACTCAACTTTTTTTTATAAAAGCTCTGTGCATTCCTCTTACAAACTATATCTGCTTGTACAAATCTCATAGGCAGATGATTCAATACAGGAGAGTAGTCTGCTTTACTACCTGTCTTCTGAGCAATTGCTGAGGTTTTGCAGAACCAAATTGAAGACTGTTATCTCAAATGACCTCTTAATAACACTTACACAGCAAATACCTCCCCTCAATGTTCTGAAAGACATCATTTCAGAAGTATTTGCTGCAGACATTACTTTTGGAATAAGGATCAACAACTTACATCTCCTGCAAAGTCACTGCAAGTCTCCATCATAGTGCAATTTCATCAGAAATGGACCATTTCTTGACACGTTGTGGTGTCTGCTACATAACTCATATTGACTACTTGCATTTCTATATTGTAATCTAAATATGACAGAAAAAATAATTTATAGTCAAACATTTCATTTTTACCATCCCTTAGTGACATTCAGCTTTCCTACTTCTAACTGCCCATATGTCCAGTGAGACTCATCATTCTGTACTGACAGATCCATTTTTAGAAAGAAATGAGAAAATCTTTCATATGCCATTCAGTGTAGCCACATGGGAAAAGTTTCATCTAGATGATGGTCCTTCTGTCTCCAGCAGGCAAGTGCTCAAGGAAACAGATCCCAGGTTAAGTCACTACCAGGAGTAAACCCAAACTGAATGCTATTTTCAGCACAGGCTTGGCGTACTGCACAGGAGCTGGCACTGGAAATCTATCCAAACCCATGTGCCTGGCTGGTGACCTCTCCAGACTAGTGGTACAGAAAAACACACTGGGCATTCAGAGATTTTCAAACTTGCATCAGTAGAGAAAGATTAGCAATGTAACAGTTGATGTGTATCTTTAGAACTTCTTACTTTAGCCATTAAAGCCATTAAAGGCAAGGCCCCATACACTGAAGTCACTTGAGATGTAAGCATTAGTCAATGCAGATGTGATAAATTATCCACTTCCTCAGACAGAGCTTTCCCTTTCAACCTCTTGGACTATACTGGGGAAAACCCACCATGGATCCTTCTTCTTTTTGCACATATGTGGAAAATACCTGTTTGTGCTGATAGCAAAATTCGTACAATGAAAGTATGACACAAACAAATCAAGTCCAACCAAGTAGACATTCAGGGCACATGAGTGCTAACAGGGTGCAGTACTGAGACTCCACAGTCACCTGGTTTTTCATCTGTCTTCTTCTTACCCACCTGGATAATAGGTTACATGAATTATGCTAACAAATTATGTCCTGTGAATTTCTCAGGGTATTTTAAGAGTCTGGGGGATTGTGTACACATGGGCGATGCAGAGGAAGAAATACTTAGAAAAATGTTTTAGTACTCTGAAATTTTTCTTTAGCCAAAACCAAAGATTTTGAGGTTGTCAATCTTTAGATAAAAAAAACTAAGGCCTTGCATAAAAAAAAGACATTATAATTTAAAGTATCTGGGAGGTGTCTTGCCTTTTATAATTTCCAAAGAGTGTATGATTGATTTCTAAGGATTGGTACTTATGCATGCCCAAAATTTTATATCAACATGCAGATATGAACATATCTATGACAAGGGAGAGAAATAGGTATAGATGTATCCTTCTAAAATAAAATCCAATGCTCCCAAACCTGTTTGTTTGTCTGATAGGACTGATGTTCAGCACAGCCCCAATGGCAATAGAACAGAGAAGATGACGGCTATCGGCTGAGTAGGGTTTTAGCAATTTCACTGACTGCTCATTCCTGAGCAGCATAGGAGGCCTTAGCTCAGTTCTGGCTGTTCAAATGCTTAAGTTCACCTTTTATTTAACCTGAAAGCCAAATTATAGACTTAATTAGCTGAGAGGTGATACTAGAAAAGTGCAAAAACAGGAATGTGACCATTATCCTTGAAGGTGTGAAAAAAAATACTACACCTATAGAAACCTATTTAGAAGAAGAAACTTCTTCAGATGAAATGAAAAAGAATGTAAAAATTCTGCCTTTATACCTAAGAATGAATCTGGCTCTGTAAGACAAGTCATGTATCACAACAGCAGATGCAGCAGAAAACAAAACTAAGGGTAAAATGGGATTGGGCAAAACAAGATCTCGACAACTGTATGTATTATTTGCTGGTGGAAGTTGAATCCTGCCATATCACTGAATGTTTAAGAATAAGTCTGTATACACACTCTGTAATTGAATGTCAAGAAAAATGAAAATATATTGTTTTATTGCTACTGTTCATTGATTTATCGAAATGATTTATTGTCATTGGACACGAGGACCAACAAATCATTTTGCTGACACGATCAGCTGCCTTAACTAGGTTGTCAGTTCACGACATTAAACGTAATGGATGGTGATTATTTTACTGTAATGGGTTTAATCAGTGCTTTGAATGACTTAGCAGTCATGTCATAGTATAGCCAACTCATCATTCATCAAGGCAGGATTTTGTTTACCAACATCATCTATAATTCATCTGATTGTTGACAATCAGCAACAAATACCTCTCAGGCTAAGTTTTATCAGAAATGAAAATCTGAACAGCTGCAGCATACTAACTCCACAGCTTATAACTAGAGAAGAAACACAGGAAGTTGCTTGCTCCTCTCTGAGAAGAGGAACTGTCATCCTGAAGAGGCTCCATCAGCCAAGGCCCCATTCCCATGGGATGTTTTTCAGTCCAGCACTAGGATTTACAGCTTTCTGAAACACACGATACTAGTTCTGTTGTAGTGAATGCTCTGAGTAAACCTTGAATTCAGCATGACAGAGAAATTTGGGCTTATTTTAGATAAAAGAATGGCAACAAACCTGCTCAATATTCTCAAAAGAGAAAAAATGTGCAAGCATAGCCTGTGTGTTTTCCTGTCTCTGAATAGGGCAGTGTGCTGGTTTAAAGGTAAACTGGCAGGAGAAATGAACCCAACACAAAACAGATTATAAGTAAGAGTTACCATTTAATAACAATATTATAATAAATGCAATGGCACAAAATGAAATTGGTTTTAACCCAGAAAACCCAGAAGTATAACCCAGCCCCCGGGGGCATAAACACAATGGTGTTCATTGGCCCCTGTGCTGAGCCCCACGTGGTTCCCTCTGAGGCCAAAGTAAAAAGAAGCGAGAAACTTGTTGGTGCAGATGACAGTCGCAGTCTGGTTGAGAGTGGTGGTTGCAGTCCTAGTGAGGTTCTGGTCCTCCTCTGCATCTGATGAATGGTCCACAAGTCCCCAAACCCCCAAGATTATATCCCCTCAGGTCCAGGTGGGACCACCCAGTATCTCCCCCAGAGCGGGGAATTACACAATGAGTAATCTCACTCTGTGAGTCATAGAGTATTTGAAATCATTGATGGCCTGACATGACATTGATTAGCAGACATGACACCTCAGGCTGGGTGTGGAGGAGCTAATGACTTGCTGGAAGGGAGTTATCAAAACTCTCAACTCAAAGCTGTCTTTCACACCCAGCTCACACCCTGAGGGGTTGGTGTGCCCTGGGCAGATACTGCAAATTGTCCATTGCTAACAGTTCATGGGAAATGAATAGAGGGTGTAGAATATGTAGCTTTGGTCACACCCACACAGTAATAAACTGGTCCCACCAGCTGAACTAGGACAAATTGAATCATACACTTATTTGTAATATGATTAAATTAATTGTGGAGAACTCCAGATTCATAAAAGTTCTTGTTAACTTTGTGGAAAAGGGTACAGTACTAGAAACACTGTCATCTTTAGGCAGGCCTCTAAATCATTGCTTGTATGATGTCTTTTATGGATAAGGGATAAGAGGCAAATTGCTAAAGAATTTCATATTAGACAGGGTAACAGCTCAATTACTTGCAAAGGTAGATTATTAATACAAATTTTCTAGAGCTATTGTAGCTTTTGTACTAGCTATTAGTGAAAGTTTTTCTCTGACATTTGCATCACAGATCTCAACATTTATATTCTTTTACTGATCTACTGGTGCATGGACAGAGAGCTATGTTTAATGTAGCAAAAGAAGAGTATCAAAGTTCTACCTTTCAAATGTGAGAAAGACCGTGGCTGAGTAAAACACAAGTGGTAGCTCTTCCAGATACCTTAATGTAAAAGGAAATAATTTCAAAGCAATGTGAAAATGTTTTACATTTCAAAATCATATTTGATATTGTGTATGTAAGAGACCTGCAGAAATGAAGTTTAAAGAAAATATATTTGAAAAAAATATTTAAAGTAAGAATAATCCCCTTTCCCTTACTCCATAGTCAACATTTGGCCTACAAATTTTGAAACTGAGAGATGAATTCATTTTGCAAAGAGATAGACCAAACTTTGGAGGGGCAAATAGGATAAAGAATAAAAGTTACCTTCAAGGTCAACAGCAAACACAAGCCAGTGTTCCAGTCCAAAGACTAGACTAGAATTGTCTGATGTGCTAAAAAAATTTAAAAAGTCCTTAAAACACTATGAAAAATATTAAATTACACCATGTTTGTTCAGGAGAAAACACATGACCAGATATATAAGCACCCATACTAATTATGTCATCAAAACTGTGAAGTGAAACAGTGAAATAATGACAGCAGCACACAGCTTTACGAATAAGGTATCATGCATATTAGTAATATCTTGGAAATATTCTAGACTGAGATATCCATAATTAGAGATGGTCTGCAGTAGGGAAGTTACTTTATTAGAGTTAAAAGGAGATTTAATAAGTTATTAGAGTGCTCTTCCAACTCTAATAGTCTTTCATAAGTAAAAGTGAAACTGAAGTGAATAGCAAGAATTGGTAAAGACCGATACATAGCCTAACAAATGTCATTACTGTAAAATGGAAAGATATCACTGCTGATGCAAAACCAAGACTACAGACCTCCTTAGTAAGGATTGTTTAACCATTTTAAATGCAATTGGTATTAGTGTTAAACAGAAAGTACAGGGCAAACTCCTAAAAACCCTAGGAAAACACCAAATTACCAGTCATTAAATACTGAGTATTTTCACAGAACAAGATCTTGACAACTGAAATACTGCACTTATTGCCATCATGGCAGTTATACATGCTTTCATTAGCATGAAGTCCTAATTTGTTCAGACTTTATATTTTTAAGAGTTTTACAATCTTGTTGCCTAAATACCTTGTTCAAAATTGCAAAATTCTTAAACTGGATGTCTTCATAGAAAGGCTTTTTTTCAAAGTTCAGTTTGCCTGAATAACATGATATGTGTTTCTTCATGAATTTAGCAACTCCTGTGTTTTCTAAATCTGAGGCAAATTTAGCTATGTAGATATAGTCCGTGTATTTAAGATATGAAACTGGAGTTTAAATGCTCTAATGTCCAGGTTTACTGACTTGGCAGTCAGAAAGATGTTAGACATTCAGTAGAATTATCTATTGAAAAAACAGTTGCTAGCTTTTAGAGTAGATGAAAAAAAAATTAAACACATGCAGAGAGAATCCCAATCAGAGAAGCCTGATATCTGGTCTATCCTTAAGTATCTTCTTGAAGAAGTAGGGTTTGGGAAGGAGGTTTCGTTGTTTGGTTTTTTGTTTTTTTTTTTTTTTTTCCTTAAACCAGCTGCAGATGCAAACTCAAATCTGCTTCATGCCAACAAAACCTTCTGCTGTAGAAACATTCCCTTACCTCCCTTCTCTCACCTGTCATTGCCTTTGCTCTGACCAAGATAAAGGCTCTCCATCTCAAAATTGAAGAACAAGACATTTGTACAGTTAGAGAGTGTATACCTGCAGCTTTTCCCCTTGCTAATTCCAAGATGGTGAACCAGCATGCAGACTCTCCTTTTAAAGAGGCATTTTCTTTGCAAGAT
This sequence comes from Pithys albifrons albifrons, assembly GCF_047495875.1. NCBI lineage: Eukaryota > Metazoa > Chordata > Aves > Passeriformes > Thamnophilidae > Pithys > Pithys albifrons. The sequence continues at coordinate 102,711,735 of NC_092459.1, forward strand.
ATTTTACTGTCAGTAGCAGCACTGGACATATTAACAGCAAAAAACCCAAGGCACATTAGAAACAAGTCCCTTCATGGAACTGGCTTTCATGGCATAGTGATTTCAGAACATAATGATGGCATAGTGATTTCAGAACATAATGCAGATATTTGGTAGAAAGTACATCCACAAAGTGAACAATGTTTGGGTTTGAAATTAGTGTCCATCTAAGGTGACATCTCAGACACCTGAGGTGGCAAAAAGCGCTGTTGTAGGCAATGCCTGAGTAGTGACTGCACTGCAAAGCTACCGAGTTTTAATCTGCCTGTCTGCAGCAGTGCCAGCACTGAACATGCAGCAGCATGGACTTCAGCCAGCAATGCATTAGCAACATATTGAAGCCCACGCTGCTGTCTTCATTTATCCTCATGTTTCATCAAGTCTCTAGAGTGGTGGGGGATGTGAAATCCCTCAGCACAGGATTGATTTGAGTGCCTTGCAGAGATAATTTACACGTCAATACTGTTAACCATTTCATTTTTTCTTATGAAGGAAGGAAAGGAGGATAACAAATCACATTGGAATCTACTTTCAATCTTTCAGCAAAATCAGCAAATCAAGGACTGGAAGCTATACTCATCTGAAGAAAATGGTAAAGGGCTTGTTAGGAGGTAAACTCTGGAAATCATAATACGGACAGGCCAAAATGATTTTAAGGATCAATTTACATAAAGCAAAGATTTTTTTTTTTTGCAAAAAAATATATCTCTAGTAGTGTGTCTGCCGAAGAGTGTCTAGAAGCAGCAAATAGTCAAAAGGATTGTGCTTTATTAGAGAAGTGAAATCAATGCATTCGGGGATTGTTAGGAAATAACTATGAGGTGACATATAGCTTCTCTATATGTCTTCTAGGAGAGAGGCCAGAGCAACTGCCTCAAATTAAAATGTAAACAAGCATGGTCTAAGATCAGAAAAGAGTAAGTAGTAGTATTCCATTAAGAGTCCTAAAAGAAATTATACACGGAACACTTATCACTTAAACAGGATTCAGTAGAGACATATGGAATTCCGTGTTTTTCTTTAACGGATCAATCTAAAACTGGGGGAAGGTCAGACCAGAAAATCTGACTTTTTATAACAAGTGAATTGATAAAAATTGTAATAAAGGAAGAAGTAGCACACAGACCAATAAATGTAACATAGGGAGACCAAGACACAAAGCCATGTCTCATGAGGGTATTCAGGCTCTCTGAAAGAGAAGATAAATAGGGATGAGGACATTTCAATTGATCTTCTGTACTTGGATTTCCAATGAGGATTTGACAAGGTTTCTCACCAAAGGGTCTTAAAAAAATTAAACTGTATGAAACTACAAGGAAGGTCTTTTACAGGATAAGTGATTTAGTAAAAGATAGAATGTAAAGCATAAAAATAGTAATTTTTCATCACATAGAGAAATTAAACTGTGGGGATATAGGAATCCTCCTCAATGTATTTAAAGCTCAGGAAAGGAATAAATAGGTGACAGAATTACTTTAGGACTCAAAATTATTCAGGACACTAGAAATGAAAACTGATTATGAGAAGTAGCAGAATGATCTTACAATACTGAATGAAGAGACAATCAATCGATGTCAGGTGAAATTTAAAGCATATCATTTGAGGGAAAAAATAGTTTAAATATATATCTTAATGTACTCTAAATTGTTTCTCAACATTCAGGAAAAATCTTTGAGTCATGATGGATAGTTCTTTGAAAAAATCAGTTCATGGCACAAGAGCAGCAAGCAAGGAAAACAGAATGGCAATAATCATTAATGAAGGATGAAAAACCATAGCAAAAACATCATTATACCACTTTATAAAGCCCTGGTGTTCCCACAGCTTGAATACTGCATGCCTTTCTAGGCACCTCACCTCTAAAAGGATAGAACAGCAGAAGAAAACAGATAAAGACAACTAAATGATCCAAGGAAAAAATACAGTATCCATACAAAGAAAGATCATACAGACTAAGGTTTTCTAAACTTGGAAAACAACAATCAAAGAAAGATAGGATGGAATTATGCAAAAATATGGAATGCCATTGCAAAGGAGTTTAGAGAAGAAGTTATTCATTATTCCACAGTTTGATTTGATGCTTCTTAATTCCTGTATTATCATGCAGCCAATTAAAACTAGGAAAAGAAAGATTTATCTTTTTAAACCACAATCTATAATGAAATTGTCAAAATTAATTGCCAAGTACTGTGGAAGCCAGCATCTAAACAGGTCTAGAAAAAAAATGAAACAACCCACCACTGCATAAAAACTATGTAAATCAATGACAACCTATAACACCCTGCCAGATGTGACTAAAGCAGCAGACTTGATCTGTAGCTACAGACTGACAGAAGTTGGGAAAATGCTGGGAGAAGTGCAACCATATACTCGCTCTGCTCTCATGTTCTCTTCACAAATATTTGCTCCTGATTGATATTACAAACAAGACACAAGGCTACATAAACCACTGGTCTACCCCTGTAGGAGCATTCTTGTCTGGAAAGTGATTGGCAATGAGAAACACCAAGAGAGCACGGACTTAACAAAAGAACAACCAGGTCCTGGTTTTGGGATCTCAATTTTATTTTTACTAAGTTTGCTTGGGTTTGTCTCCTATCTATTCAGACATTTATATCTCACTTATTTTGTACTCTGGGTCTATCACATTTACTACTGTACTTCTTTGTCACTTCCATTCACATTGTGATGGCTTTCCTATCATATTTAGACCTCACACTCCTGAAGAAGTTGCACCTTCTTATGCTAAGTCTGAATTTGGTGGAGTATGCTCCGGGCATCTGGGTACAGTCTTGAGGAAAAAGATCCCCTAGTAAGTAGGAGTTTTTAATGGACCATCTCTCAGGATTACATAAATCTAATCAAAATTGCTCAGACTTTGGTGATGACCTGAGATCTGAAGTTTCTGACAGTCCCATCCTATCATGGCACCATAAACCCAACTGCTTGTTCTTGATAAGCCTAGATCAGTTTGCTCTGAGATCTTCCCTTTCCTGGTAGAAAAAGGCTAAATTATAAATTTAGTAGTCTATTTATGATCTCACAATGCAAGAAGCAGAGGGATTGAAATGCTGACTAGATGCCCTGACTAAAATAATGATTCAGGTTTGATGGGAAGAAGATGACAAAGTGGTGCTTACCTACAAGATCCTCTGCATATTTACCTGAACCTACACTATTTATATCTATATCATCTATATCTAATCTATATCTAATCTATATCTATATCTGTAAAGAAATTGAATAAATATTCTTTTGCATCCTTTTATGACTCCCACATCCACCAAGGATCTTAACTCTGTTGAGGAAATATGCCTGAAAACTGAATCTTAAGTTTGACTCTGCTCCTCTGTATGTATATATTATCTTGCACTCTTTACTTGACTACAATAGTGTGAAGAAATGTCATAGGTCCAGCAGGACCTCAGAAGTGTCCAATAGACAGTAGTGTGTCCTGATGCACATGGAGGGGCAGAGACTCTTCAGTTATCCCAATCCCTTTGTAAACTACACTAGATTTTAGTGCCTATTTTGAATGAGAGGAATGATGGCATTTTTCCTCCCAAGTGAATTTCATCCATTCAAGTTCAGTGAAATCTCAAATAGAATGAGGAAAAATTGAGCTGAAAAAAAGCAAAGGATGCCTGTGAAACAGCTGAAGAAAGCTCCAACTCTATCCTTCATGGAAATTGCTCTTTTTCCTCATTTTCCTGAATTTGGTGACAGTGACTGCACCAAGTTTGTAAGCAGCTCTGTCTGGCTTAATAATAATACACTGCCAAAAGGAAACACATTCTTCCTCTGGTTTTTATTGCCTGCAAAATGTCGTGAGAGTTTCAAATTCAAGCAACCAATGTGAAGGAGAATAAACTATAAAAGCAAGGATTATTGCCTCAGAAATTGCTCTACTTTCTGTACCTCTCAATAATGAGGCAAGAACTTTATGGAAGATTCAACAGTGCCTGGTGGATGGTATAAAGGCATAAGAAACACATAGATGATTTGATAATGCAAAGAAAATTATTAGGTTTTACACAGTGTGCAAAAGAGAGCTGGAAAGAGCACCCTGATTTCTTTGCAAATAATACTCTAAAGTGGGTCTGTCTTTTAAAATCTGATCTTAACACTTCTATTTTGCACTAAGAAAATTCAATGCAACTACCAAAGTGCAAAATATCAAATGTATTCCTGCATAAATGCAGTGTGCAAATTGCATGCAAATGAGTTGTCATTTTCTAAAAGCAAATCTCCCATTAGAAATGGAAAACCTAACTCAAAAGCATGCTGTTCACATGCTGTTTGTAAACTATTAAGGTAAAATGAAAAAGATGCTCTGGAAACTCTATTTTCTTCTGTTTCTTGCTGATGAAATACACTGGAAGACCTACTTTTAAAACATTCACAGAGTCAATTTATTCTTCAGTGTGAAGCAGAGAGAAATTCTGGTGTGTCTTTGATCATGAAGACATACCTTGCTATGAAATTTATGCCAGATGCTTGATTCAGAGGGACTGTGTTTTTTGGTCAAACTCTGTCACTAGTTTATATCTTCTTTCCCTTGAACATTTTAAATGTCTGTTAACACATTCCTACAGAAATTATTTCAATTGTATTGGTGCTTGTTCAGATATTTTCTGTTTACTTTTACATTATTGTGCATAAGTCAAAATTATACTGAACTCAGCTGGACTACTACTGTGATTTTCTTACCTGCTTTGGAAATGCTTAAATAGGAGGTATTTAAAATCTCAAACATGCAGCACAATTAGAGACAGCTTAACATTAAACACCACAGTCTCCCATTCTTCAAATCAAAATCACAGTGAATCTTCCCCAATAGCTGAAGCTACGGTGTCCTTAAAGATATTAAAACAAAACTTGAAAGAAAATTGCTACTTTTACTCTGTTGAGGTAATGCATAGTGTCCATACTCAGACTGATATGCCATGAAATAGTGCAGAACACGTCTGTATTTCAGAACCTCTGTGTTTTGTTTTATTTTGTTTTAATTAATTCCTTTTTTTTGCCGGGGTGGTGGGAACAATGAACTCCATGTGATGTTTTAATGATTTGCTTATTCTTTTTCTTAATTTTAAGAAAAATGAAAATAATTATTTACATAGCAACATTCATCAGGAAGAGAAACACACACTGAAAATAGCTCTGTCTGGCCCCTTCAGAGGCTTCCACATGGTCTAAACAAATTTTTGAAGAGATTTGGTGTTTGAACTCAATTCGATCCTGCAACAGTTATGGATGTGAGGTTTTAATGGCTTAAAAAATCTGGGACATAAAGCATATGGGCCACCATTCACCATCTGTGTTACCAGAGTAACAGGAGGGGAATATTCTGAAAAGCAATACATCTGTGTGAGTAAACTTAGGCAGTATGTTGAAAAGTCACCTGACAGCTAACCTCACCAGAGATTAATTAGAGTCCAAATTAGAAACAAATAGGATAAATGTGTAAGTCAAAAGGCTAAAATTTCCCTCTCTTTTTAAATACATTTTTTAGGTTATATTTTGTGACAGAAATACAATATCAGTCTCAAAATATCCTCATTCCCGTTCTAATATAACATTTATTCTGTTATGTTGATTTTTGTTCATCTCTGAGCTGGAATTTAACAGTAGATTAGATCACTTTAGAGCTTTTGTTACTATGGTAACACTGCACTGCTGTTATATTTCTTCACCTCCAATCTTGATTTTGAGGTGAATAGTTATATTTATTCCTGTCCTTTACAGGATCTCAGTGTGATGGAAAAGCATTTGGTAGAAGAAAAATGTTAGCATAAACTCCCACTATAAGGTGGGGAGTCCATAGTGGCTATTTTGTTCTGAAGGTTAAGTTCTGTGGGTTAAATGCATTCACTTAACTTTTCAGGTCTTTAAGTTCTGAATTAAATTAAATTACAGGTGAGTAAAGTTTGTGCTGGTCACCCTTGGATTGTCTCTCTGAATAGCTTAGGAACAGTATGGCACTTGAGATGTGTTCTGAGAAGAGACCAACTCCAGCTCCTCTGAGAGATAAGATTTATCATCTGATACAAAGATGAAGAAAGCCAATCCAGCAGCAGCAGCAGCTAGGTCTTGCTTTATGCTCTACAAAACTCTCATTGAGGCTGTGGATATATCCTGCACAAGAGAACCACGAGATGTGGAGAGTGTACCTGCCTCAGGAAGCCAAATTACCTCAAATGCAGCTCAAACTACCCATGCAGAGGGCTACAGCAATGCTGCTCTGTGTAAAATTTCTTCATCTGGCTGCACTGTACCTGGCTTTATTGGCCTATAATAGTGGGTACCTTACATGAACACCAAGCACTCACAAAAATACAGATAGTATTGGATGCTAGGTTTATTAAAAACATCATCCAACACTTCCCACAGGAGGCTTTTCTATTATGTTCATTATAGTTTTGTTAAAACAGAGCTGAAGTTTCAAGACAAACAGATGTTTATCTAATGTGGTTTAACAGTGTCATAGAATGGTTTGAGTTGAAAGGGACCTTAAGAATCATTTAGTTCCAGCCCCTTGCCATGTGTAGGGACACCTTCCACTCGACCAGGTTGATTAAAGCTCCTTCCAACCTGGCTGACAACCGTTCCAGGGTGGGGGTTGAATCTTCTGTCTTCCTCTATAAAAGGAGGAAGACTTCTCAGGCAAAGTACCCCACACAGAGATAACCTCCTGGATAAAATTGCCGTTGGGAGGCAGGGCTTTCTCTCAGAAAACTATTACGGAAGTGTAAGGCTATTTTCTTATAATTAATATTGTGAATGGTTCCTTCTAGGCAATTTTAGCATGCTGATTTGTTCCATAAGAAATTTAAAGAAAAATGTTTGCGCAATTTTTGATGTAGAATTACAGAAAAATACATTTTCCTCATATGGCTTTTGTTTGGGATGTGTCTTTCGTCATCCTGTGAAAATTAAGCCAAATTCCATCAACTCAGGAACCTGTGAAATAAACAGCATACACATACATGTATGACTTCCATGTCCAAAATAAATCCTCTCTCCTCAGTCATGGTAGAGCCTCAGCTCTTAAACTCCATTCCCAAGGGGACAGCCAGCACTGTTCTTCCCCTCAAAGATCCCAGCTGCATCCAAAAAGCACATGGAAAAACCTTTGCTTCAGACAGCAGGAAGAATTAATTGCTTTTTAATTAGGGAACGCGTAACATTTGCCTAATTCTAGCAACATCCACAGGGTGGCGATCATGTTCTGTGCTATCAAATTAATGGGTTTTGGATCACAAGGTCATTTTGCACAAATAAACATCATGTACATCCTCTCGAAGGAGTTGCTTCTAATTCCTTCTCTTAATGCTGAAAAATTGCAGAATTCATCAAATCCAACCTGCGCCTGATTTTTTTTAACCAGAAATCTAAATTCCCACTCCTAGCTTATTTCATCAGTTGGTCTCATTTAATTTTTCTCATCATCTGGCAATGCCCAAAGAAAAATTATTGCATGATCTCATGCTAGAATTCATTTCATCCCAGCAATACTTTTAGGGGTTGCAGGCTACCTCTCATAAAGATATCTGATTGAATAGTAGCTGGTAAACACTAAACTGCTTATTGAATAACATAACTCAGTCCAGTGGCTCACTGAAGCTTCACTGGGTTTGTTCTTGAGGCAATGAAAATAATTAATATTTCACCATCTCTTTGATAATTTTCATAACATTTAGTTGCCAAAGCACATTAGCTGAAATGTAGCATATGCTCATTAAAAAAAAAAAAAAAAGAGACAGAGAGAGAAAGAAAAAAGATTGATTGAGACATAAAGACAGGTATTTACATGGATACCAAGAGCAATTCCACAGGATTCAGTCAACCTGCATTAGTACTAGCACAGCAAAATAATGCAAATACAGAAATTATTCTGAGCACAATAAGCACATGGTTGCATTTAACAATTACAAGAGACTGAATTGTTCATACCTAGGGAGGATTAAAGCACATTGGCAATTTTTTTGCTAAAAAGACAGCTTGTTTTGCCTGTAACTTGTGTGATTTTTTCCTGTGTGGCTGTAAATACTCTCAGATCAGACTGTCAAAACTCAAGCGAACTTTGTACAGGACAAAGTAAGCATACACAAGAGAAGAAGAGGAGAATCAGATTTTGCAATATTTGCTCTGCCTGTATGTTCACAGATTCTGAAATTTGGTTTTAAAGAAAAAATATATTAGCATCTAGCTAGACAAAGTTAAGGTTACATATAAAGTAGGCCAGGTTGATCTTGATAGAGCGAGAGAACCTGTCTGGAATAAAGATGATTATGCTCCACAGAAAAAAAATCAGAATGGGCAGCTTATTTAGGATGGAAATATTTTGACATTTATTCAGTGCTTTATTTGGCATTAGCAGCAGAAATATTACATATCCTTCCTGTGCCACTCAACAGAGGCCTCAGGAGAAAACCCCAAAACTACTGAAAAAATGAAGTCTTGGTGTGGCATTACTGGGAAGAAGTCTTTGGCCTTAGAATTAGGGTGGCTTGATTTTCACAGCCCTGAATCAACATGTACCTCACTCCAGAGAAGAGTGTGATGTATTTTGGAGGAGCAAAACTCAGTTCACTTGTTGGATGTACACAATTTTGTCACAAAGTTGGGCAAAAAGATCCATCTTTCCCAGTCTTTGCTTTGAAGCGTCAGGTTTGCACTTGGGATCAGTGCTAACTGGCTCTTGGGGAAGACCTATGGACAGCGTATCACTAGCCACTATCCATATAGCCACTGCAACACTGGTGGAAATTGTCTCCCAAATTCTCTGGTGCAAAAAAACATAGCACACATAAGCACACTCAAGACACAAACCAATTCTTCCATCCTGGGCATCACCAGTACTGATGTTCAGGAAGTAAAGAGAGAGAAGGTTGCTGGCCAAGAGAAGAAAAAACTTGTCTCTTTGCTACATCTCCAGGAAACTCTGGCTCACAGTAGGATCTAGCAAATGGAAGGAGCTACCAGTAGGAAGCTTGCTAGATGCGGTGGCTAAATGAGGCTAAACCAGACAAAGATCTTTCCCAACATGCCAGCCCAGGAAAGAGCTAAGGAAACATCAGGAAAGGTTGGGCTGAGAAACTGGAAAACAGCTGGGGTCATTTCAGAGGGCAGGTATTCATACATGCACAGAGTACAAGCAGTGGCTAGCCCTGAAAGGAAATTCAGTGAAGAAGTTGAGAAACTACAGAAACATGCGCTAACTCACATCTGTGGTCAACTGTTTTCTCTAGAGTGTGAGGTCTTTAACCGTTTAAATGACTGCATGTTGTTCCTACGCAAAAACACTTGGCAGTTTATTAATCTGCAACGAATCTATCACACATACCTTTCCTGGGTTCCTGTTCAGTTGAGTTTTAATTTAGTATCAGAAGGCAGAGATAGACACAGAAATTCTCCCAAGTGAGGAACTTGTGACTGGGGGAGTAACCTGGGTAAACTAACACTGGGATAGGGAGCCCAGACTTTCCATGCAAAGGAAGTTCACACACTCACAGCTCTCCTTCCTCAGGGTTTGGCAAAATGCTTCATGCAAAGAGACTTGTAGTACTCATTGGGTTGGAGTCACTACACCAGAATAAGGAATATGTGAAATTGAGATTTTTACTTTGTCTCCCTGTTTAGCAGAATTGTGCAGCAGTGTAAGTGTTGTACTTCTTTCCCTCCTTCCCTCTAGGAGTTTACCAATAGGTTTGCCCTGCTCTGTCATGGCAGCAGACAGCCCCATTTTACTGGGAGAGCAGGAGCAGTCATCTGCTCATGGATATGAGAGACCAGATCTGAAGGGTAAAGCTAAGTTGTATGCAATCCTCCCTCAGCAGAGAGACACAGTGATGCTTTGGGCTTCTCTGCAAAAGTGTCAGCTTGCTCTAGCTAACACAAGGGCATCTTAGCTACCTCCACAAAATCCTAATGGCAACGGAGTACCTAATGGAACTTACCTGGAGATTGACAGCTAAAGTGAAGTGTTCTTGTGGCTCTTCTAATCCCGCTGTCTTCTCATTAAAAATGATAGTAACCTGTTCTCTCCTGGCAGTGAGTTATGTGAGACACACTGACTATATCACATCACCCCATGCCCCAAGACAAATTAATTTTATCTAACAAAGATGGTCTGAATAGAGAGCTGCTAACTAGGATGCCTGATGAAAAGTTTTGCTTTCACTAAGGAAGATGTATGTTTTACCATATAGTAGAGTTGAAAATTACTGTACCCTCCTTAAAAGGATTTAAATCAACCAGTTCAACACAAAAGACACATGCCTTACCTTGATTAGGCCTTTAGAAAGGGCTGATTAGACCAGGTGTTGGCAAGAGCCTGGTATTGAAACCTCAAATTGGACAAATAATTTTTGTAAGAGGTGGGCAGCTAGAGCCCATAACCAGAAGGGAACATAATCATGCTCTGATTCTATTCAAATGAAAATTCAAGGCCCACTAAAAGGACAATCATGATATTCTATTTGAAGATAAATAATAAAATGATAGCTTTAATGAAAGTCATGCAATTCTTGTATTTTTACAGCTCATAGTGTTTCAGGTCCTTAAATGTAGCACTTTGCCAGGTACAAGGGCAAAATCTGCAATTTTCCTAATTACTTTTGATTTTCAGAACAGAACATTATTTTTCACTGTTACATTTTCCTAGGTTCGAATATACAACAACAAACAAAGAATCAGTCATGTTTCTGGTCACAGATGAGACTGCATCCTTCTGCTGACACATTTTGTCTAGATAAATTTGACTGCTTTCACACATTTTCTTAATTAGTTTTTTTTTTGCATTTTACTTTATAAAGAGACTATTCCATTGAGGAATTAATGGAGAACCTCATGTCAGAACCTCATCTGCTGGAAAGCAGTGGAAGTCAGGATGGCTCTAAATTGGCTGAGTAAAAACTAAGATTCTTTGCGGGAGAAATGGTGTCGAAGAAATATAACATATCCTTCATTTAAACACATGCTTTTCAGTAGATAAATTATTTCTTGACATATATTTGCATTTACTCCAAAAACATTCTATTTTATATATTTATGTATATTTTTGCATTATTAAGGTGTGGAAATGAATTTGTCTTCCAATATTTATTGTGTTCTTAATTCTGTTTCAATTTGGTGCTGCATATTCCCTAGTCGAGGGCATTACGTTTCTATTCATGTTTTGTTCTTTTGTTTCTTGTGTCCTTACAGCTAATTCAAAACAAGGATACTGAATTAAGAATAAGAGGATTTTTATAGTAGTCCTTAGCTGATAATATTTAAAGTTGCAGTTGATCAGATGATTTTAAAAAAAATTTCAACATTAAAGACAGTCTGAATATGAGACATTTGAATTTTAACTGTGCTGTCTGCTGATTTGATGGTTTTTGTTCTGATATAGACACAGCTTTGAATGAAGAATCACACTCAAAGAATCAGACACCCAAGTGTGAAACATTTAGCTTAAAGGCCTATTTATATAAAAATTAGTCTTACCAAAGTAGTGAGAGCTGGTTTAGTCTGTTCATACCCTGAGTTCCAGAAGCAAAGAGGTTAAGGCAATTTCATGCTGCTTTGTTTCTGACAGCATGAGTCCAGGGGCTGTGAAGTCCATCTGCAGTAAAGCACTGTGCCACAGGCAATGTGGTCTTCTCACTTTTTTACATTGCTTAGATGCTCCACGGAGTGATAATAAGATGAGCTGCAAGCTAAATGCTTGACCCTACACTTGTGTTGCTGCATTTTATACACCAGAGAAGTGTTAATTATACTTAGAAAACCAGTGGCCTCTAAAGGGTTCTTGAGACCAGCTTTTGCTCTTCAACAAATATGTGCTGTTGCGCCATTGAAAAGAAGGAGATATTCAAGAGGAATATTTTGGGGCCCATCAACTTTTTCATGAGTTGCCCTGACTTAATAAACCATTCACTCCTACTGAATTGTAAGTATGATTCAATATCTAAATTTTATGCTCCCTTCACATAAAATACCATGCTTTGAGTCAAACTAATTCTTATTATACGCTTCCTTTCATAATCTTTAAATTTGGGGAAAAACAGCAGCTCACCATTTTTCTTTTAAAAGAAAAGAAAATCAGGGCTAAAATCTTTGCCTGCCTCCTATTAGTGCCCCTAGATATAAATCCACTCCTCTCTTGCCAGGATTACCTCTTTTCCTCCAGAACTATGATTTTGCCTTCCAAGTCCACTGTGACTTGCTGTGATTACCTCACGGAGCTAACCTTAGCACAAGAACTTGACTTCGTGTTCTCTCAGGGGCAGCAGCAGGGGGAAACTGAACACTCATCAGCTTTCAGAAAGCTCAGTGTTACTCTGAGTTACAAAGAGTTAAAAGATAACACACAACAAAAAACCTCAACGAATCCACGTATATGCTATATTTATCAGCTCTCTTCATCCATCAGGTTAGGTAGCCTGATACACATGGACAAAAATTCAGCTCACTCCCTGCATTCCAGCCTGCCCCTCCTCGTTAGCCTTCACTCATCACACACCAGGACAGGCTCTTTATATCCTTTTCCTGATTGTTTGTCTGGTCTCTTGAGTGGAACAAACCAACACATGCAGTTTTCTCCTAGAGGAACACCTTTGACTAGATGGCTTGACCCACAGATGATTTAACTATTCATTTGTCTTAACAGCCAAGAGCAAACAAACAACAAAGAAATGCATGCTACACAGAGTACTAACAAAAGCTTTTATAAAATTATTTTTTCCATATATAATTACATTGGCCTCCTTAAGCTACATAACTTGAGATGAACACGTTTCAAAAACAGTGTCTAGGGTGCAAAATTCTGTCCTTGTGTGCCATGTTTGTTAGGATGTTTTCACTACTCTTCAGCATTTATACAGAGAGGTTCAAAGTATAGCTGAAAGAAACCCGACTAATTCTAAAAGATGCAGGGTTTTTTGTTGTCATAATCTTGTTTGTTTGTTTGACATGGATGAGTTTTTATGTACCTCAAATACTACACCTACAGTTTGTGTTTCAGTGAAACTGCTCATGTAGAGTTGGTGAGTTTTCAGGATTGACAAGCTTGGCCTGAAATTGATACTGCTAATGAAACTTAAGAGATCTGTATATAAACTTCAGCAGCATTCCCTCATTTCCATCCTCTCTCCTAGGCCAGTTTCTTTATTACTAAAAATGCAAGGACATCATTCAAGAGATACTTACATGCATGCTTTTATATCAAGCAATGCATCTATCTCCTGAATTATCAACTATAGAGAATATTTTAGCAATAGAGGGGAAGTACTAGTTTACCAAAAGTCTGATGTTCTTTTGGCACAGATGCTGTGATGATGTGACAAAGATTTCACTGACTGGAAATTATAGGTTCAGTCAATTAAGTGAGTCTTGGTACATAATGTGCAACAGAAAATGGAAGAACTGACTGATCTAGGAATCTACTTTTTCACACATCTGCTATCATCCAATGTAGACTTTCCAACACTGTCCTAGCCCCATCATGCCCTGTTTAGGTGCAAACAATTTCAATAAGTAGTGCTCTCCATCCACCAGGGACAACTATGTTTTATCCAAACCAGCTTCTAATATGGATTTGCTAACCTGACATGATTCCAGTGAACACTCTTATTTGAGAGACTTCTCACAGTCAGGTCTTCTGCTGTGTAAACACTGGTTCCAGAGAGCAGCTAGGTGTGACTAGCAGTGAGGTTACATATGACCCCAGGCACCAGCTGCTAATCTCAGGAAGGCTCAGTTTTGCCATGCCTCTCATCTGATCCATCCCCTTTCTCTCTTTGTCCTTTCCCTTTAGTTTTTTTTTTTTCAGCTTTCCTATTAACACATTCTCTTTTTATTCTGATATAGAAGAAGGAGGAGAGATGAGCCCAGCTGCAACCCTGGAGCTGGTGTTTTGTTTACAAGTTTTATACTATTAGTACAGATACTGACTGTGCCTTTATTCCTCCTTCAGATACACTGTGTGCTGGTGGGAACTAATGGGCATTTCTTTGTTTCTTTCTGAAGCAGAACTCTTACTAGACCTGTGGGATTTTTATCCAAATAATGAAAATATCACTGCAAGTTCATGATCCTATATTTCACATGCAGGCCTTTCAGAGGTCAGAAGATTTCAGTTACTGTAACATATGCATGGCTGGATTGAAGACCTTGCACTATGGGGAATAAAAGATTGGCATCCAAAAAAAAAGCATGTCTAGGTTAAAGAAAGGTTACTTCATAGACAGCAGACCTTTAAAAATGCTACATTAATACTAAAAATATACACTAGGGACTGTCATGGCAGTCTGGGTGCACAAATGTTTTGTACAAAGACAGGCATTTGTTTCACAGTGGATACCCTATCCTGAGGAATGTGCTATGCTCAGCTCTATAAAGAATTGTTTTCATCTTCAGCACCTGTCTTACAAGTGAGATGGTGTTATACTCACAAACCGATGCAAGTTACCTACCTCGGAGTGTTACACAGCATGGAGAGCCTTCATACAAATATTTAGTCATAAATACTGTCATTACAGAGAGGCACGAGAGCCTGTGCCTTTGTGATTAATGCACCTGCTGCAAGTCAGTACAGTCATTCAAAGGTCATGCCACAGCAACCCAGTACTGACCCAGCTGGCATCTGTCCAATAGAGCTGGAATGTAACTGGGATCTGTCCTCACATTGCAGTTGCACAATAGAAAAGCACAAGGAGTCTGGTCACATACCTATAACACATATTCTGCATTTAAACAGAGCAGTAAGTGCTTGCAACTGATAAACAATTGAGCACAGTCTACATGTTTGGAACAGGATACTTACTACTATTTCCCTTTGTCACCTTCAAGAACACTAACCTGGTTGGCATATTTTGGCCTTAATGAAAAAGGCAGTGAGTTCTGATATAGGCCAGCAAAGTGCAACACAAAGCCAAATCACACTGTCTGCCAAAGCTACATAGGGGCACGTTATTAACAATCCACCTATTACCATAATGGTGCAGCAGCTGGAGATGGCTCACCACAGGGAACTTGCATAATGGCTTTTTCTTCTATCAATATTCCTAGATCTAGTGAGTGTCTGAAGAAAAGAAAGATCTCAATAAACTGCCCTTTGCAGTGGGCAAAAAGGAAAAAAAAAGGAATCAAAAGGAAGGGATGAGGGGGGAAAAGCATTTTGAGCATGATGAATTTGATGCAAACCAAACATTGTCAGTACCTCTGCTGAAGTGAACTTTTAGGAGCCATATATCAACAGATCATTAATAGCAGTACCTTTTGAAAAATCATTACATCATGTCCCATGTTACAAATAGTGACTTTCATCTGTTCTCTCAGTGGACTAATCCCTCTTGTCATTTTTAATCCTCATTCCTGCACCTCGTAAGCTTGATCATGTTTTTTGTGTAGTCACATATTATGTCAAATAAAGATAATCAAAATGTTCCTGAAGTCTTGTGAAAGGCCTTGCCTTTACTCAGAGTTTCTTATGTAACATTTAATTTCTCAAAGAAGTAACTGCAACATATCTCAGAAAAGACTGCATTTGGGCAACTGCCTGCTGGGCTGTGAACAGGAGCGATGTATTGCCATTTCAGGTAACTAGAGGGCACTGTCAAGGAAAACACCATCAAATTTTGGTAAAAAAGCCTATTCAGACTTGATTGATGAATTACATGCCTTGCTTGTGCTTCACAGTGCTTTCAGAATTTCTGTTCCAACCTTATTTCCTGATGCCCACGATTTTCTAAAAGTGTCAAGGTTCTTCTGCCCCTCCTGTCCTCTCCCCCACCCCGCCCCCTTCACCAAATGACTTAAGACTTTTATGCATTTTGGGATTAGTGGTAAAAAGATGGAAAAGTCTTTCAATCATACAGTGAATACAGTTACAGTGTAACACTTTATTCTATCCCAAGCAAACAGTCTGGTGAGCAGGAGAATTTGCAAACCTTGACTTCTTCACAATTCTTATCCTTTTGGACTGCAAGGTATTTCTTACTTTCTTGATCACAAAAATATACCTGACCTGCATTTGTAATTAGATGTGTTATGACTTTTAATATAGAAAGTAATATTTAAAATCTTATTTATATCATAAAGATGTTGAAGCAACAAAGAGAGCTCTTTTCTGCTACCAGCTCTAGATGGGAGATGCATTGCTCTTGTACATGAGTATGCAATGTGCAAATGATCATAATGTATCCTTTTTAATTTCCATATCCCTTTCCAATTGAATAAAGCAAAAAATCATATCAAGGTGGAATGATCAGACCAACTATCAGAAAAAAACCCTGTCTGTTGTCTATTTGTGACAGTAACACTACATATATATGTGTGTGTATATATATATATATATATACACACACATATATGTACACATACATATATATAGCATGAACAAGTAATTAACACAGGACTGGGCAAAAAGTGCATTGCATTATTATGCACTAAGGCACAATAAATTGTCTTAGAGATCATGTTTTCTTTATAATTTTCATTAGAGATACTTAACAATTTCGAAGAGATGTGTGGAGATAATTTTATGCTCTAAAGATATTGCTGAATTTGCAATGAATTGCAAATATATCAATGAATTTGAACTGCTTGCTTCCAATAATTTGCTGATCTGTTGTCTCAATGTCGCAGCAAATTCCTTTTTGACGGTGGAAATTTACTATACCCCAGTTTGTCTGTTTAACACATTGTGATAAGAATCACTTTTGCCCCATTTTTTTGAAAGCTAAACCTATTCAACTCATGAGCACTTACTACTCACTGGAAAACACAGCATTGATAACTCCACTTTGATCCATCCACAATTTGCATTCACTATTTATATGTCTCCATTGTCAGAGTCAGTAATTATTGTGTGCATTAATGAACATTAACCGAAGCAAGGACCAAGAATCCAAAGTTAGAACACTAAATACAAGGACAAACTCCCATTAACAAAATGTTTGTGCAGGCTTCTTGAAGTTTTGTTTTTTCATTTTTCTCCCTTCCGCAGTCCCTTGAAAGGTAAAAAGGAGATTAATATTTCAATTATTTTTCAACAGGAGTATTTCTCTAGTGATGCCTGATATTTTGTTGTAGAGAATGGGCAATTATTTACTTCAGCACTGTTGCTTTGGTTTTTTTCACAGGACAGGCATTGTTTCTATGGTCATAGAGAAATGCATGTTGTAAAGGTATGGGCACAGAAATGCCTTAACCTCGAGGAATGAATATCCATTGCATTACCAGATGAACAGCCATGGGGTACCCTATGTACTGAGCATGAAGCAGCAGCACTGTGAGTCTCTACACTGTCCTGTCACTCAGATATCCATTCCTATGTGATGATAATACTGTAGCTAATACCTCTGATTAAAGGTATGTTGACAAAAAGAATTAGGGCCTCAGTGTGGGCAGGATTGGTGCATATAGCTGCTGAGTTTCATTTCCTACTGTTGTTATGTTACAGACAAAATTGTAATTTCAACCATCTTAGCAAACCAAATCTCACTAATCAGTCCTTAGCCAGAAAATAAAGTCCTCTTAAATGCAACATACCATTTATCTTCTCATCTCCTTGTTGCCCAGCTAACTATTCCTGTTTAGTTTCATTCATAGTTTAGGGGGTGTGTTTTATATTCATCTTTAACTGCTGAAAGGCTGATATGACAAGTCTGAACCAGCAGTTTTCAAAATCATTTGTGAAGATAACAAAATACTTCTAAGATTAAGTTCTTTTACCAATTTTATATTTAATTACTGAAATTATGAGACAATTTAATTATAACCAGTCAAGCAAGCCTATAATGCATTTAAAAGATAGTTCCGGGATCAAATATGTTTTTTTCATTTGTTCCCAACACAAAGTACAGCAGCACCATGTACACCATGTCATTATTGTGAAACATTTTTCTTTGGATGAAATCTGCTGTGCAGAACCAACGCAGCAAGGCTGTCCCTTCCAATCCCAGAAACAGTGGTCCATAGGAGACAGGCAGAAAGAGAGGTGCTGATTTAAGTACATTTTCAGGTATTAACCACCTGCAACATGAATTTACCAGCCTATGTGAATAAAACTTAGAGATATCTTCTTTGTCAAAATGAACTATTTGTACCATAGTAGCCAATCACACTGTGGTATTTCTTTTTGTTAACATGAGCCCACATTTAAATTATAAAGTTATTTCACAATTCAAAGCTTAATGCCTAGAGCTACTTTCTGTGCTATAGAAAGCTACACTGTGATTTTCATGAAGACTAATACCTGTATTGTTTACAGGACTAGAGACAGCTCTGCTCACTACCTCCTGCAGGCATTGAAAATTAGAACAAGTACGTGCTTAATCATTTACCAGGAAAATGGAACAGTTAGAATAAAACCAACAGAAAATAAAAAGAAAAAAAAGAAAAGGTTTTACAAGATTAAAACAATGCTATGAATAATGCAATATGCTACAAGAGTGCCAAACATCAGCACTTTTTACCCTAACTCTCAATGAGCAGCTTCTCAAACAAAACCCTTCACTTGGTAGTAGAGATATTTTTGCTTGCTGGCTACTCAGATGCAGCTGAGAAAATTTAGTGAGAGTCAACCCAATTGCAAGTGGAAGCTCAGCTTCTAGAAAATAAGTACAAATGAATTTTGATTAAAGCAGTGTGCTCAATTGTAGCATTATTTGTATATGAAAGTCTAGGTAAGAAAGTGACTGGTAATTCTTTAGCTTTGATTTCAGTTGGGTTGATTTGGTCAGGCAGTAGCTGAGACACCACTAGGTGAATGTCATTAGTCACCAGCTGCCTCATACACACAGCTCTCCAGCTGGGCTCCTTTCACTCTCTGACTGGAAGCCCTCACAACAAAGGAACACTTTAGTCTCCTCATAGCATAGGCTTCTTCACCATGGACTTAAAATAACACTCAAGATCAGAGACTGGCTAAAATTTTAATCCAGTGGGCCTTTGGTGAAGGAAGGTGAATCTCAGGGCAGCAGCAAAAGGAACCTGAGAAAGTCTGAGTAAACCTGGTAGAATAAATATGTAAATATTTCTAATTGTTTAACTTGTTTACATCATTAGTGGTTGTTACTTAAAAGCAAAATAAATGTGATGTGAACTAACATTAATAGAGAGCACAAATGTACTTAGTTTACATACACCATATTCTGAAGTAAAATGCATCTCATGTACCAGCTTCATCTTAACAACACAAATAAGTTGCCACAATTACCTCATTCCTATGTTACAAGAATTTAGGGATTCATTTCTTTCACTTTTACCCTTATATTAAAGGCAAGATTTTTCTTAGCAGATCAGCATCCTTCAGGATTCTTGCACAATAACTGTCTCCTAGGACACAGGAGGCACCTGTAACACATAACCTTCAAGAAATTGATGCCACAAATGTAAGACACTGCAGGGGGACACCAGTTTAGCTTGAAAACTATTCTTCACGTATCCTTGATTATCAACACACTGTGCCTGTCAAACAGCAATCAACCACCTACTGCATTTGCCAACATGCACCTACCATGAGCATTTCAGAGTGAGACAACCATAAACTTCATGCTTTCAAATAGTGTTGGATGAATTTTACCCAGTACAATCAGGAGTTTCTGGTAACGCATACTTCCCAAAAAGGATCTCTACAAAGGCAAACGATTTGAGAATGATACTGGAATCAGGCAGACAAGAAGTGAGGGAGCTGGCCTTGGGAGTCTCATTGGCTGGGAGATGCTGACCCATGCAGAGAACCTAGCTAGATTACCAGTCACTCCTTGCCCATTACAGAGAGAGGCTGATGTGAGTTTTAAGAACAGGTGCAAATGTTTATAAACTCCAGGGATCAATTATATATTGCTCAACAGACTTGAAGGATAACAGAGGGAAATATCTAACGATGAATGTGTGTCGCCCATTTTTACAAATTGCTACAGGTAAACTGTCTCTCAACTTCCAAGGGAGGAATAAAATGCAGTTCAGAGTCACTAACCAAAGACTAGATGCTTACTGCAAATCTGTAGATAATGCTGTCTATAGCTATATCATCTTGGTCTCCTGAGCAGCGCCAGTAGAGGTGCTTACCAGGGATTGCAGCACCAGCAACACCAGCACACTCCCATCAAACCCAGCCAGTACAGGTAACCTTACACTGGTCTTACAGCACCTGCAATGAGACATTATGCTGGCATTGCTAAGCAGTGGGGTTGTTCTCACACCTTCTTGCCCTGCTGAAGCAGCAAAAGTGGAACCGTTCCCCAACTTGGTCGTCTGAACTATTTGTGGATTGTCTAGTTTTAATCCTCCCCAGAAGAGGGATCCTTGGGGTTAAGGCACATTTCCTTTAGGGGTCATATGTAGGGAGGTAAACCTGCGTAGCAGACTGGTAGGCTGGCGTGTCATAGACAAAGTGATAGTCTGAGGGGTAAGAAGTTTTTTCAGAGAAGATGCATAAGTTGGTCGTAGCAGAATCGAGGGTAAGAGGCGCGTACTCAGAAGAAGCCTGTGGAGAGTAATAGAGCTTTGGTAGCTAGAATTAAGGAGAGGAGTTCTTGGGGGAGGTTAAGTGAGCTGGGGCTGAAGAACAGAATGGCAGTGAGCGTGTTTTGGCTTGTTTCTTTGCCACATGCTGTAGGGAGAGGTTTGGCCTGAGCCCTGAATGCACAACCCACGATCCACGGGCTGACAGGCTAGCCAAGGTCACAGCAACCTTGAGGCAGCCTGAAGCAGGTAAACAACCTCAGAGCCCGGGAAAAACACAGCCCCGGTGGCGCCAGCGCCAGCCCCGTGCTGCCTGCCTCTTGCACACAGCCCTCCCACCAATCAGAGCAGCCTGCCGCCTCGTGGACAGAGCCTCCTACCCTATCAGCACTTGTTGATGTTCGTGTGTCCCCTCTGAAAAGTTATATTAACCCGCTAATTCCCTAATAAAGTTGAACGTTCCTGTTGTTTTTTATTTATTTATTTAGCACACGGCTCTATCTCTATGAGAATACGCACGTGCGACTAGAAGCCTGAACCCGGGGTCACATCGGGGATGGCAGGTTAGGGCACGCCAGAGCCTCTCTCAACGCTCCTCTCCCCAACAACATGCAAACATCAATGTTAAGGAACCTGAAAGCAAAGTTTGTCTTTCTTGCCCTGTCCTCTTCAGGTGGTCATGCCCATATAGGAGTAGGACTCCCACCATCACACCCACTATGATCATGTGAGGGTAATGGCAGATACCAGATCACTGCAATACACAGACCATCACCTTTATATGGACCTTCACAACTACTATACCCTCATATTTTCCTAGACAGAAGAATAAGAAAGAAAGGAAAAAACTAGCAGGACTTATGTATATCACAACAACCACAAGCATACAGACAATGAGCACTTTTCTTCCTGTTAAGTAAAAGCCTCTGTATTTTGTAAGTGGGTGTCCAAATAATGGGCTAACTCAAATTTTTTTTTGTAAATTTGTATATTGTATGTGAAATATTTTGTCTTCGGCATTCTCTGAGCTACTCACATTTTGCCATTGGGAAGCAGCAGCAGTTTATAATAAAAGGTCCCTCAAGTAGTTAACCTAGTTCAGGAAGCCAATGCTGCAATTGTAAGAGAGGGGGAAAAAATCCTCAGAAGAGGCCTGATTCTCAATTTTTTGGTCAGATGGTTTGTTCACCTGGTTTCACCCCTTGAAAATGGAAAAACCTCTCCATTACTGACATATGTAGCAGACCAAAGAAAAGGCTTTTGAGACCTACATGAGCTTTTGGTATTAAATGGGTCAGTCTGGGTTCAGAGTCAGGATCTGTGCCCAGCCACTACAGCTTCAGCCTGCTTGCGGAACAGAAAAAGAATAGATATATAATACAGTCACTGAGAGCCCTCCTTATTTCCTATGAGAAAGTAAGAGCCTAAAGGGGTAGAAATAAATTAGGTAAAAATTAATAGCTTTTTTAATTCTAACTGGTAAGCATATCACCCAGAGGTAGGCAAACCACTCAAAAGAAAAAGAAAACAACAAACTGAACTGAAACCCTATGATTCTTGGGTTTTAGTAGCTGAGAATACTAATGCAAGAGCTCAAGGCAAGTACATTAATCCCCCCCTAGCTATGCAGAAATAAATTTTTATGTTCAGCACTGCTTTCTTCAAGGCCATTTTAACAAGGGGTTTTTTTCCACAAGATTCCTCTCAACAATAAAATTTAATTTCATTTAAATAACAAAATAATACTCCAAACAAACCCCAAGAAAGGTGGACAATAATTAGAAAGCATTCAAGTCCTGGCTTTGAGATAGATTGCATCTTTCCTACAGTTTAAAATACAGATTTTATTTTTTCCTTGTGTTCAAAGTTGCCAGTGAGGTACTGGAGTTCAGTGATGCTGAAACAGGAAGGCCCATGCAGAACCACAATGCAGGCTTTTTCCATGACAGTGCTGGAGAATCATCTAGCATATGCACAGGTACAGAAAGAAGTGGTCTACCAGCAATGCAAACCTAAGTTTGACAAAAAAGCAAAAACACGTTGTAATATCATACCTGCATGCAGAAGAATCTATTTAATTGCCACTCTGATAAACTTGATTTAACTGAGAAATAATAGAAGATTGTCCTTGAGAAAAGAGGCAGCAGGGTTAAGAAATAAAGGTGTTTAAGTCCTTTTCTATTTAGCACCACCTGCAATGCTGATATTGCCCTTCCCAGTACTGTTGAAGGATACTAACATTTCCAGTATGGATAATATATTAATTTTAAATGCAAAGGCAAGGAATCTTAATACAAATTTTCCCCAAGCATTTCTCAGTCACTAGAATCAAGCAGAACCTAACAAGCAGGTCTAATCAGCTCTCATTTTTCTGTTATCTGAGTTTTACTTGCTTAGAATTTCTCATGTAGATGAGAAGATAAAACACATACATTAAAACAATCCATCCCATCAATTTTTAAAATGCAAGACTAAGCTAAGAAAAACAAACGACCCAAGAAATAACCCTCCAAAAAGCCTTCCCATGCTTTCTTTCAGCAAAATAAGGTTGAAGATATAAAACAGTTATCTTTTTTTTATGTCATTCTACTTGACAGATTTCCACAAAACATAAATCAGTTTCATTTTTTCAGAGGCTTAGAATGAAGATCAATATTGATCTTTTTCAACCTTGTATCATCTGCAAACCTCTCTGGAGAAACAAACTGGAACAAAACCCTTCCCCATGTTGTACTTCATTCATTCCCTGTTCCACTATAATTACAAAGCAAGTCTAATTTACCATTAAAAAAATACTAGAAACAAAGGGTGCACCAGTGAACCTCGCATTAGTGCAGCTTTTAAGAACACACTTGTGCTTTCAAAAGTGCAGAGAGAACCAGAGACAGATGAAACCTCTTGAGGGGAATCTGAAGATGGGCGCTCTTCAAAACCTCAATTTAATACAGGATTTCCTGCAGATCATAAAGTGCAGGTGAAACATTTGACATCAAACAAGCAGGAGATGGAGAAAGTTACAGTGGCTGAACTTGGTTTCAAACCTAAAAAACTGGCACATTTGATAGGAGTGTTTTTCCTTCCTGCTTTCTAAAGAAATCCTGGGAGCATCTGTGAGTCTCTATTAATATGGAGCATCCCCTGGGCTAGGAGCAGGAGTGTGGCAGTGAGGAAACCACCCTGCTGAGATTGCTTGAAAATCTTCTGAGGGCCTTATGTGCTCCAGGTTCCTCCTGGTTGTAAAGAAACATCTCTGTATGGTGGCAGACACTGCTGCTCTGCAGAAACCTGCTGACCCAATGGCACAACTAGAGCAGAATCTCCACTTTTAAAAAATACTGTTAAAAAAAGTTCTCCCGAACATCATTGGAGCTAAACTTGAAAACATGAACTGAAGATATTACACATACCTATGTCTGCAGAGACTTGATAAAAAGGACCCCAAAATTTATATCAAGTGCTTTACCAAAACAGCAATACAAGAGCCATGTCTGTTATGGGAGAGGAGAAAAAAGGCAGGATAATCACATGTGGTGCTGAGAGATGTGCTGGGTGTACCCTGTCCTGCTCTCCTCTGCTCTGGTGTTCATTCCGCACCCAGCATCCCCTCAGCACCAGTAATCAACTAATGGTGTTGAAAAATAAGAACAAACAATAAAAAAAACTTTACTGAAAAAAAAGAGTTGGATTTTTTTTGTTTTGTTTTGGTTTTTTTTTGTGTTTTTTTTTTTTTTTTTTTTTGTATTTTGTTTTTTTTTGTTTTTCCCCAGAAGATGTCACTCTGAAATGCTACTGAGGATTCAAATCCCCTCCATGTCTCCTAGGTACATCTGGCATGCCAGGTGGTAAGACCAAACTTGTCTCTGCCTTCCTCACGTAGAGTTGTACCAAGCAGTGTTTCTGCAGTTCCTTCTCAACACAAACTTTTCAGTCTGGATGAGTACCATCTCAGATTGCTTTCCCTGTGTCTGCTCTCCCCAGTCATGATCATCTGTGTTGCCTTTCTCCCATCTCTCCAAGCTCAACCCTGACAAGTCCCTCAGTGGAAACTGAGTCCTCTTGGCTATTACTCAATCCTTCTCTGATTCTCTGCTCTTGATGCTTCCTCACTGTTATGCTTCTCCAAGGTTGTTATGACCTTGCATCGCACACCAATAATACTGAAGAAATATGTATTTCTTGCACAATCATGGCTGGTATTTGCCATGTCTTGAAATGACTAGGAAGAATTTCTCATATCAGGAGGAAGAGATTCATTTAGCTGGTAAGGCCAGTGTGGCTGTCAAAACAGTGTGGATCAAATGCAGCCCTGAGGTGAAAATATGCAATCACATTAACTCTGCAGTATGTTTTCCTCTGTGGAGAAGTCTTGTAATTTATACAATACAATTAAGCATATGTCCAACAATGCTTGTAACATAAATATTTTTAAAGATGAATGAAGAAAGACAAAACCAAAACTCACTGGCACTGAGTAAGCTGCCTCAGAAATGAAAATAAACTGTAAATAGTGTGATTTTTCCAGGTGAAAAGCAAATCATGAAGAGAACCTGATGTAAAAAAGCAGAGACAGGAAGAGTCTTATTTTTACAGAGAATTTTCTTACTTAACCTTAAGATGCTTAGACAATTCCAAAACCTGAAAATGACAAGACACATGAGGACAAATAATTTTGATTTAGTGCATTCCACTCAAAGTCCTCCTGATGTCATGAGGACATGACTTGAGAGGGAAGTGTTTAAATGTGAAGAGACCTTAGGTTTTGCAACTCTGGGTGATCAAAACTGTTAGACTACAAACTGGTGTGATAAGGTGCCAGAGCTGCAGAAACCAGGGCATAATTGGTTTAGGCTGTGCCCTGAGCCTGGCAGGTATATTTGGTACATGATGATTTAAGTTGAATTCCTCTTATTTTGCATCACAGCTCATGCTTAAGTCAAATCCCTGCCTGTGGGCTATAACTCCAAATACAAACAAGAATTTGATGATTGATGGGAAAACTCATAGGCAGGTGGTAAAAACAGCATTCCTTGTTTTCATATTTTATTCATATTGATTAGTACCCAGAAACTCCACCTGGGATTAGGGTCTGATTGCTGCTGTCCTTGTGTGCATTATTCAGTGCTATTTCATTCTTGTTGAGATTTCTAGTGTATAAGTATATGGAAAAATACTTGTTCAAGGGAAGAGCTGCAGAGAAGAATCCTTTCTTCCTTGGAAAAAATTTAATAGAAAAAGTAATAGCAGTGAAAAATAGAGTGTATGTGGAATAAATTCCTTTCATAACAGACTGTTGTTTGCTTAGAGATTTTTTCTTTTTATTGCTTTGTTTTTGGTTTATTGTTTTCAGAGAACATTTTAAGTAGCAAAAGACAGGATTGCTTCAAACTAGGAAATCAGAAACATATAACAATATTGCTTTTCTGTGTTCATTTTCTCTGTGAAAATGGACAGATAATGATGAATTGAACTCTTCCCTCATCAAGATTTATATTTCTAGTTTCACTCCCAAAAGAAAGGTTCACACCACAGCCTCAATGTTGACATCATTTGGCATGATACGGTGCTGTAGTAATTTAATTGTTACAGTTAAAGAACCATAAAACCTTAGCTCTTTTGGGTTTTGCTTTCTTTGTTTTGTCTTGTAGTTGAACTATTGGTGAAGAATGTGCAGCAGTCTGAGAGAGAGGATAAGAAAGTAAAGTTTAAAAAAATTAAGCTTTTACCTTAAAAGGTTCAGTCAATGTCATTAGGCACAGTATTTTCAGGGCAGAACCAGCATAATTTCTTCCTGACCCAGAGTGTTCAGCACGACAAAAGCCGTGATGTAGGCTCTGTAGAGGGCTGCATAATTTCATACGCACCCTTACTGCTTCTCACATTCTTGGACTTGAACATGCAAAACCCAGTGCTAAGGTTTAGAGCTGGGGTCACTGTGCTATGACAGTCACTAGTGGTATTACAATCCCATTGCTAGAACAGAGGCACTAGATCTGGATACAGGCCAGGGGAATAATTAAATTGCTCTCTAAGATTTTAGAGTGATGTCAATTGGAGAGAGCCTTATTATTGAGCCTTCCATGACTAAAATGTGCTATCATTTTCCTATCCCTACTCTTGGTGTTATTTAAAGGACACTGTCCTGATTTCAGTAGAGTGAATTTTCTTCCTAGTAGTTGCACAGTACTGTGGTTTGGATTTTGAATGTCAATAATGTTGATAACATGTTTTAATTGTTGCTGAGCAGTGCTTAAACTAATTCAAGGACTTTTCAGCTTGTCATGATGCCCAACAAGCAGTCAGGTGATGGGAGGGGATGGAGCCTGGACAGCTGACCCCAGCTGGCCAAAGGATATTCTATATCATATGATGTCATGCTCAGCCTATGAACTGCAAGGGAAAGCTAAGCAGGGCTGCTGCTTGGGAACAGGTTGGGCATTGGTCAGCTGGTGGTGAGCAATTATTTTTCATTTGCATCACTTGTTTTTATTTCTGTCTCTTTTTGTTATTTTCCTTTTCTTTAAAATCTATTATTTTTATTCTATTTCAGTTATTAACTTATTGTTAACTCACCAGTTTCCTTGCTTTTACCCTTCTGATTCTCTCTCTCATTGACGAGGGGAAGTGAGCGAGTGGCTACATGTGGCTGAGCTGCCAGCTGGAGATTACCTATGATGGATGTGTAAAACAATCTATGCAAGGGATTAGGTGGGGAAGGAGGATGTGTTTTTGCACAACTCTACAGGAGGCAGTCTGAGCACTGGTCCTTGCACTGCTTGTGCATGACATGAAGCTATAAAGCAATAACTAAGACCTTGCATGTCAAGGGGAATGGAATAGGCACAAGATCAAAGCCACCACTACACGAACCTGCTACTGTGCTTGGAAAGAAAACTGGGAGCAGGCATCACCATGTATTCCTCAAGTCCTATGTGTATCTGGGCTCTGGAGGTTCTACCACGGCACTGTCTTTCTTAACAGGGAAGAAAAAATCCATCTCAGCTTGTGAGGCAGCGTAATGCAAAAACCCTGCAGGAATTATTTGACTACAATGTTCACTCTCTTAATGCAGTTAGCCTTCAAAATGATGCAGTTTCCCCTGTTTTCTTCCTACTTCTGTTTTCAAACCAGAAGATTGCCTTAGCAAACAGCATATTTCCACTCTTCTCCCAGGTACAACATCATCTGAAAACTGCTTTTGTTGACTTCCTCTCCTCTAGTAACCAAACAACCTGGCTAACAACTTGCTGTCACAAGGCTGGCTGGGTATGGAAGAGCTGCAGTGACAGCCAGCATGACATTTACTTTTTGTGCTTCACTGCTGCAAGGGGCAGTACGAAAAAGGAGTTAGTTCATACAGGAACACATTGGACTCAGAGTGGCAACCCTTCTTCTCAAGGTGGCCTCCTCACTACTGTAGCTGCCCAGTCAGATAGCAGGACGAAACTTATTTAGTAACTTGAGTCTGGAATGACACCTTAAAGTCCAGTGGTATAAAATTCCCCTTGGTAACCATTTAATAAGCCATTGCAACGTCAAAGGTCTTTCAGTCTTCAAGTATGAAAAGGTTGCTGCTATAAGTGGTCTATATAGCTCAGACCAATGTGACTTTAGAAACTGCTGCTAAAGTTAAGCAAGACCAAGTCATTTATCCCTGGAGAAGTGCGAGCTTTGAGAGTGAGCCCATAAGCAAAACCTACCTAAATTCACTCCTGGCAGATGAATTCTGCACTTGCCCATCCAGAGCAATTTTAACTCTGTATTAGATCTCCTGGCTCTAAAGCTACAGAAAATGCCTCACTCTTAATCTACAGAAATATTGTCAGAGTCCACCGCAGTGTGAACAGAACTGTTTTGTGAGCTGAATAGCAGAGAGACGCGAGGAGTAGAAATGTATGCTGCCTGCTGATAGTTGTATCACTGATTATTCATGCAATCTCATAATATGGCTTTACTTGTCATATCTGAGTTATTTTTTCTCTTTAGAAAATACCTTTAGTGTTACAGAGACATTAGTTACAGAAGAGGCCACCTTGTGCCACTCATACAGTGGTGCAGAACACCACAAAGATGCCCATAAAACCAAACTTTTTCATTATTTAAAATAAGGTATGAGTACTTCTCTTTTGAATGACAAACACACACTTAGAAAGACATGCCACTTCTTGAGGATTTTATGTTTATCAGTAGCACAATAACATCAAAAGAATAAAGAGCAACTAATTTGTTTGATTTACAACTGGATTAATTTTTTCATGCACTTAGCAAGGAAGACACCTTTTACGGATCAGTTGCTTGATGAGATTTCATTAGAGCTATTAAGAAATGTTTGCTGTTTAAGATAGTATCATCAGAGCCACCATGCCTATATGAAGGTTTTGAAGGAAAGAATCAATACTGGATGCAAAAAGAAGTGTAAAAGGTTTTTGACATTCATTAAGTTTAGGTGTACATGAGTACTAACCTTGCTTTTCCATGTGTTTTCTTTTCCTAGCCATGAAACTTGGAGTCTGCAGACTTCAAGTAGATGAATGTAAATGCCCAGTAATAAACAAGTGAAAACATCAGAGATGCAAATTTTAAATGTGTACCCATTCCATGATCAAACACCATGGGACTCAAATCCTAAGTGCTTACAATGAGAATGGGTCAGCAAGATAATTCAGAGAGCATCTATTCCCATGAGCTACAAAAAGCTTTAAGTTTGCCTGTTTACTTGTTTTTTTTTTTTTTTGAGAACCTCATTACAGGGAAACAAAAGTTACAACTTCTCTACCGATTATTACAGGAGAGCAATGAAGGGCATATCTGTTCTCTGTTCAATGATCCATGCAAGCAGAGCCATATCCACAGCAGGCAAACTCAGACTGTAGAAAGCTGAAATGGCTAGCACAGCAAACATTTTAAAATGAATATAGTTAGAGCTGAATCAAGGTGATCTATGAAGCCTACTCCAAAATACTTTCTCTTGGGAAACAAAAATACATTCAAATAAATGAATAAATGTTTTCATATTTGTTATAGCTATAATTTTTACATGGTAAGATAGAAAGACTTGGGCTATACTGAATTTATAAAAACTGCAAAGGACAAAACCAGAACTCAATGCTATTCATGATTTTGCTGAAACTAGAGAGAATGTTCAATTTTGTGCTTTCTTTTGTCTTTACATGCAACACATCAAAAAGACCACTTTTCACAATTTTTACCAAAAGAGGTTTGTTATTTCTAGAAAAAAGAAGTAATTGATCATGGCACCCAGTGTCTCCAGCGCTAGGAACAAGTAAGTGTTCTCATTGCTGAAGACTTTTTGCAGTAAATTTTCAGCCTGGCTGGAGGCTGCTCTCCTGTTTTACATATGCAGAAAAGATTATATCCTGCAGCAGTCACCCTCTACCGTCTCAGTACTTGCAAGGTACAATATGAAGATCTGAGATTCACTAGGCCATGGATGCAAATAGGGGCTCATCTAGAAAGATAGCCAGGAGTGGTGGTACCATATAAAACTTGAGCCACTGCTACTCCTCAAGCACAGAGGGACTGTCTTTGCAAAGGGTAAATCTCATTTTTTGCAGGAGACAACTTCCTTGAGGGGCTTTACAAGGTTGTGAAGTACAACCCTGCAGCATCAACACTTTCGACTCTGTCAGAAGCTTCAACATTTTCTGCAGACTTCCAAGAGAAAACTATATTTCAGCCTGCCTTAATGAATTGGACATAGGTATACCGTATAGAAATCTAATAAAACCTAGGCAAGCAGAGAAAAGAAAAGAGGATGAAACATGTAACAAGCACCCATGACATCTCTCAACACACTGCTGAAAGACTCAGGCACTGCAGTAGTGGACACTGTGTCAATCAGAAGTTTGAGACTAGAGGACACCAGAATTACCCTGCTTTGAAAATGAAAAACATAGCAACACTTATCCATATAGTTTCAGCCAGGTTGGGGGTATGTCAGCATGGAAATAATTCTGCAATAATTTTCTTCTATTGTTTTCAACTTTTACAGCTTCCATGCAGGTATGAAAGATGAAGACAACACTGTCCTATTAAAACCAGACCGCAAATTAAATATTAAATACTGCAATCTCATATTTTTTTCATTTTTGGAACTCTATGGCTTTGATCAACTGAAGATTTTACTTCTTTGAGATTCATACTTACTTCTATTAGAAGGTATGACCCCTAAAAACTTACGGTCAAGTGTCCCTAAATTGCATTCATCAGCGATGAATTGGTGTAAACCAGTATTTTTCTGCTGGGACAATGATTTATAGAACAATGTTAAGGGGCCTCTGGATCTCAGACTCTGGATACCAGAAGAAAACAACTATTTAAACATAGTGTTTGAGAGGGACCTCCTGCAACCTACTGGTATCATAGTGTAGGGGACTCTTGATGTAGGAGCATGAAATTCTTAAACATAATTTTTTTTTCAATGCCTTTCATAGCGTTGTGTGATTCTAGTCTGAAAAAATCCCCACAGAATAATTGGATAGCTCTGGAAACAACTTTCTTGTTGAGATATCTTACTCACTTCTTTTGCCATGACTACTGTAAGCTGCATGTGTACATGTGAAAAACTTACCTTATTCTTATCATTGCTGTTTTGTTTGCTGCAAGATATTTATAAGAATAATAGAAATACTATAAAAGGGCCATGGGCTTCTACTTGTCTAATGCTTATTTGGTTTTGTTCTTTGCTACTACTGCTTATCTAATTATTCCTCCTTACTGCATTTACCTCAATGAAGACATCATTTACACTGTCAACATTAGTTTCTTCTCAGAGATGGGTGGCTACAACCTTAAGGCTAGTAGGTACACAAGACGTTGTGTCCATCCTACCCCTTGGCTTTATAACTATTTTTACCCCTCTTGTGCTAACAGTGACAGTGCCAGCACCAAGCCTGATACTGCAGGACACCAGAAGATGAAGCACACTGCACCAGTTCAACTGTCCACCATGAAGATTTTCCCAGGCTATCCCCATAATTTCAAGGAGGGACATGTATCTATCTGCACATGAAAAGAAAGAATTACAAGTTCCTAAGTTCCTTTAGAAGGTAATCGCCATTTTCCTCTCTCCTCATCCCCCAAAATTTAATAAACAAAGATGCTTCTCTCTTTAGTATTATCTAGGAATGAATAACCATATTAATCTTTTGTATAATACTTTTTGCTTAAATCTCCACTGCATTACCTCCATGGGTGCATACACACACACACACAAACATACCACTAAGTTTTTATTGAGATATTGCTAGCTAAAGACATCAGAACTGCCACTGCTTTGAGAGCTTCAATTCTCTTTCCTTTTCTCATCTTCTCATTTGCCTCCAGGCACTCTGTAACAAGTACCTTTATAACTTCTACTCCTCAGATAGTTTGCTAGTGTTTTACCTGTACATAAATTTGTCCTTTCCTCTGTTTTGTGTGATGAAGCAAAAACCATCATGCTTCGTTCAGTAAATGCCTAAAAGGTCACCTTACTCTTATGTTGGCAACTGCTTCCTTGAAAAGATCTGCTTCTGCGACAGGTAAAAATCCTTTCTAGAAACAATTCAACAGCAGCATAGAAAAATTAAGACACATCGAACAAGAACAACGGACTTGCAACCTGAAAGAAATCCCAAAACCAGAATTCCATTCAGTGGTAAGACTCAAGCTAACCCAAAGTAATGGAGGAGCACAAAAAATGGCATTGTGAACTGGAAAAAATATACAAACACTGGGAAATAACCATAGTCCCCCTAATTTTCCAGTCATCCAGATCATCATAATCTGCACCTCCACCGTATTATTCCACTAATGCATTGGTAAGTACTGCAGTTTTTTCTTATTTATTTTGGAACACAGCTGTTGCATTAATTAAGCCTAACAAATAATGTGACCACTGCTGTTTCTTAGTCCCCAGCTACAGAACATCATGGGGAAATCAAAGTAGGTATAGTATAATTTGCTTTTTATCCCTGCAAAATTATTTCCATAAGATGCAAAAACAAAGAAAGATGGGTCAACCCATACAGCAGGACAATCCCATATGAGACAAGAACAGAGTTTTTACCTTTTGTAAGGAAGGTTTAAAGTAAGGACAAAGGGAACATGACTTTTCACACAAGATCCAGAATTCCTTCTGCATGGCTTTCTACATCTTAATCTTTTGTTACAACATAGAAAGGTTTTCACCTTCAGTCAACAAAATCTAATATTTATAAAGAAAGTTTATTCAGAACTCCAGAATACATATGTATTTTCCTGGGTTGGAACATTCAAGAGCTACCAAAGACAGAAGACTCACTCTGCTGCCCCCGTTACAACCGGCTTAATTATTGCAGAAAGAACTTAGATTTGAATATTTTCCTGAGCAAAATTAAAATTCAAAAAAATACTGATTTATTATTATTAATTAATTAATTGCTAAGAAATTCAGAGAGAGAGGGAAATAAGAACATGTTAGAAAAATGCTAAGATTGCTTTTAGAAGCAGAGAAAGAATTTTACCACCAAAAATCTACCATTTGTTGCCAAATTAGTGTTGGAGGGAGGAAAGCATTTTTTAGCCTTTTTTCTCTGTTTCTCTGTTGCTTTTAATCTCTGTGGCTCCAGGGGGTTCTGGCAGCAGTCTTTGAAATGCAGATGTGATGCCTGGCCCCTCACCACTCACATGTGCAACACGGCTGGTCCCCATTCTCTGGAGTGCAGTCAGGCCGGCTGGTCCCCATTCTCTGGAGTGCAGTCAGGCCGTGTGGATCTGTTGCTCACGTGAAGCTGTGTCACAGGCTACCCCAAGCCGAGCAGGGCCAGGTCTTGATGTAGCAGAGACAGAACTCATGCATGTAGCATGGCAGATCTCAGTTTTCCTCAGGCCAGCAAAGCCCCAGCCTCTGATGGCAGGCAGCCTGTTTGGCGGAAAAAGGAGATGAGAAGGTGAGATGAGGGGGGTAGGTAGGAGAGAGATTCTTAGCTGTGGTACCTGGTACTCTCTCTCTTTTCTTTACAGACCCCACCTAATTTCCAAGGTGTCTTTTTTGAGTTTTTGTAGTGTCCAAAAGAGGTTTGTACAAGAATTTTTGCATGCAGCTCTAGCTAGACTTCATAATAACAGGATGCAGCTTTAGCTAGGCCTTTACAATAACAGGATGCTTTGGTGATGACAAGCTGTATATTTGTGCAAGCTCTCAGGAGGCAAGAAGTTTATGTGTATGAGGATTCTTTGGCCAAAGCTGATGACATGACAAGGAAGATGTTGCAGGAAGCTTTCTGAGGAATATTTATTTGTAAAATCATCTGGCAAAACTGTTTTCATTAGGATGTTTTTGGCAGATAGAAACAATAATTGAATTCATGTACTTTTCTATTATCTGTGTATTACACCCTACTCCCCATCCTCCTTCTGAATACTTCATACCTGATAAATATGACTGGATATACACTGCCAGAGGCCTGTGTTCCCTCACCTGTAGTCATGGAGCAGTCACCTTGATTCCTGTTGTTCCTGCAGCCGCAATCAAATCTACTGATAACAACAGCCTACAGCCTACAGCACAGTTCTGTTTCCCATAAAGCAAATCCATTCTATTAATACTTAGAGGCAAGAACTCTTAGGATACACTGATACTGGAGCAACCAAGAGACTACACTCTTCAGGACTTGACTCCCACCCAGGTAGAACAGCACACAAGATCTTCCTAGTGCAGAATCTTCTTCCAATATTACTTAGTAATATAATCAGAAGAGAGGTCAGAGGGTGATAGTGGGCGGTTGATTGCAGACTTATCAATGCACAAGACAGTGCGGAGTGAATGATGGAAAGAAACAATAGTCAGGACAGTTGACCTCAGACATACTGGGGAAGACATGTGAAATATGACCAAACCTCTTCCAGAGATGACAGGTTGGGGTGGCAGTCTGGATTGTAACTTCATAGTTATAAGTCAGAGACAGAGAACAAGATGTGAAAGAGTAGAGAAACACGGCCAAGAAAACAGGGTCCTAATACAAGGAAAACACAAGAACAAAGTACTCTAGAGAACTGCCAAGGAAAATGGATGGTGAAAATGGTAGGAAATAAGAAAGATCAAATATAGATGGTCCTTGTCCATCTGTGTAGGATGTTGCCACCTTCTCCCTCCTGTAGCAAGTCTGTAGTTAAAGCGTATGTATGTATGTATGGCCAGACTTTGCAAATGAAGATTTGGGAAGGACTCTCCACACGTGAGTGTGCCCTTCCAGCTTGCACAGTGGATTTTTCAGGTGAGGCACAGCGCGCGCAGAACTGGCCCCACCATTTAAGTCCTAAAGTCCATTTGCCACGGCCGAGCAAGCTTGGACAGTGACAGTGAAGTCCTAGGGACTTGTCTCCAGCACCCGGTACTAACTGGGGCTGACCCTGCTGAGCATCCAAGATCTGATGGGATCGGATGTCAGGGAGGTATTGAACTGCCAGGGGACGGGTCCCTACTGAGACTCGAACTCATGACCTTGGGATTCAGAGTCCGGAGTGCTCTCCATTACACCACGGAATCACCCCTAGTTAAAGGATTCTTTACTCAAATTACAAACCAATCCATAGGGATTTTCTACAGTCTTTAATGGCAACATACTATCCCTAGTGAGCAGGGTTGAATGTTTAGAATCAATCTTATTTTGATGCCTTTCTTCAAATAATGACTGATTTGTGTTTTATCACTGTTTTCTTGGGCCAAGGGCAGGGCTCTGCAATATCACCACTGAATTAACACTTGTAATTACAAACAATAATAACAGCAATAATAATCATCATCATTTTGAGGCCATTGGTCTATATAAATACCCTCAATCTCAAACTTCTTTCAGTTACTATTGGCTGAATGCAAAGCATGGAGTGGGCAGGAATCACTCCATGAAGTGTTTTATGCTTTGCCTCTAGTGCAAGCTATGGCTAATGCTATTAATAAACATGTTAACCCGTAGACACTTGTCATACAGAAAAAAGTGATTATGCTGCTTAAACTGCACAGATGACCACATATATGAGGAAAGAATAGGCTGTAACGATTGCACATGCTTGGAAAGAAAATATGTCTTCAACAATTACGAATAGCTCAATCTGTAACCTGGCAAGATTACAAGAGTTTTGCAAGACCATTCACTGTTGGTTTTGCAAACTGGAAACAATTGTTGTGGAGTAGAAATCAGGCTGAACATAACATAGGGCATATTAAAAGACTGAAAATAACTTTGCAATTAGATATTTTCCATGGATGATAAAGACAGGTAATAGATCATGACTGTAATGTCTGTGACCTTCTAAAAGTTTGCAAGTGCCTTCTAAGACCAAGGGAACATTCTTCTCTGCACAGTATCACTGAAATAACTCCATTTTTTTCATGAAAACTAAAAGAACAACTAGGTAGACAAGCAGGGAAAAAATTTCGTGATTTAACATCAAACTCTCAGTGCAACTTTGGCACCCATGATCTATCACTGTTTGCTTTGTATACAACGTGAATTATTTCGCAATGGAGTAATTTGATGAGGAAAAAAGGAAGACTACACAAGATAATATTTGCAGCCAGAAAGCTTCAGATTCTGGATGGAGCTTTGAATTTTGATATTTTTGTTTGCCTTGCAGAGAAGTCAATTAAAATTAAGGTGCTTAACAAAGATAATGACAAAGAGTGGTAGCAAGGGAGAAGAGAGCATATGTTCATTTATTTATAATAATATTGTGAAATGTTCAACATATTTAAATGATTTAGGCACATAGTCACCATATAATTTAATTAGCACTTACAGTAGATACCATAAATGTTTCTAATGCACATTTTCTATTCCATACACTTATAAATAGCATGCTTATTTATAGCAGCAAACTGACCAGAAGATGGCCCCATAGTGAATACAATGTAACTTAAAATTCACTCAAGGGAATGGGCTGATGTCAAAAAGTGCAAGCTCTATTTATCAATCCTGAAAAGTGCATTAGGTAAGTCTCTCTGAAGGGGTAAACTATTTGTCACTGTAGCACTTCTAATTATTTTAAAATTCATTATGAAATAGATTGAGCAGATACATAGATAACCCCCAATCTATTTTATTATCTTAAAGTTTAAAACCAGAATAATTAATGCAAGCAAAAATCTGACATTACCATGTAGTATTGTTCAAAAATTGTATATCCCCAGTAAAAGAACACTCAGTTTTAGGGGCTGACCCAATGACTATTGATGAAACCCATAAAAAACCTCCTAGTAAATTCACTGGATTTTGCTTCATGGTCCCCTGTGGAGTGTCCTCAGAACAGCAGAGTCACAAACCTGTGCCTTCATTTCCACTGCAATTTACTGGAAAGAATTAGAAACCATTTCACAACATTCTCGAATATGCTTCTTCCTTTGCATTTACTGTCCTAGGAAGCAGACTGTACATCTGCTATCACCAGTGAAGACAAATACATCCTCTTTCGCAGCTGGAATGGCACGTCACTTTTCTTCAAGCTTTGTGCATGTGTAGGAACTGTTTCTTTTGGTCAATCATTATAATTGCCCTGAAAACAATAGTACTTTGCTAAAAGTGATGATATCAGAAATAGGAGATATAATAATTTATGAAATTTAGTACCTTTATACTTCAGGTAGAAGAAACTGCTAACTAAAACAGCAGGTGTGTTTTTGTTTTCCAAAAGCAGAGGATTTAAAAAAAATTAAAAACCACAAATTTGAGCAAAACAATTCAATATGGCTGGAATCAATTATAGCACACTTTACACCACAACTCTGTAAAGCCCTTTCTTAAAATTTAATTACCATGCAAGGATATCATGTGACCTATTCTGAATACTAATAATGTACATTACTACACCACATTATAGATCCAGACAGAGCAGGGAGGAAGAGAGCGTTAATCTGGAGAAGTTTGAAAGCAACAAGGAGGTGATTCCTTGCAACTGATGAAAGCCGATGGAAATATGAACTTACTTCCATCACATAATTTCTTGTTTACAGACATGTACTGCGCAGACTAAATGGGCACAAGTGTTTTTGGGAAGCCATAAGCCATGACAAGTTCGGACAGGCAAGTTTGCACCAGGGTTAGAGGCACATTGGCAATAGAGAGAACATGTGCTGATGGATAAAAGTACAGTTTTGAATGCATCAAGTCAGAGTAGAGGGAGATAGATACCTGTTTTGATAGAGGGACAATTCCTTGCATGCTGATAGTCAGTATAAGGTTCACCTTAAATTAACACATTAGTTTTAAGGATATTTGAGAATGGTTTTCCAAAAAGTCACTCCAAGACAATAATTATTATTTGTCCTCTCAGACACACATCAAGCTACATAAGATCTGAATAGCCCATTTCATCAACACTGGGAAAAGGCAAGGCAAAATTTTGGCTAACTCTAGGGAAAAATCATTAAAACCCTCACAAGCTGTTTATTCCACAATTCTATATGTTCCACAGGGTAGCTGTGTACCTCCATAGAAGCCACTGGCCATTTGAGAATTAGAAACAAATGTTTTCTCAAAGGTCTTTATTTTAACTCCACTTCCAACTTTCAAGTACTGAAGCAGAGTTAATTAAGATTAATAGAATGTAGAGCTTCTACAATTAAGATATACTCTAGACATGCAAAAACATAATGTTTATTCAAACAAGAAAGAACAGTGCATCAATAATTATAACTTCAACCATTCATTTTAATTCAAAATTGGGTAATACAAAAGTTGCACGAGGAATAATACCCTGCAGTCTAGACAAAAATTCGTCCAGAAGGAAGACAGTGATTCACCCCAGAGCTTTTGATCAACACATCCCAAGTGTAAGCAAATGTTTCCTGAAATAGAAAATTCTTATCACTTGTCACAGTATAATTGCAGCTGTTCTGATTTCAGATGACAACAGTACCTGCCTTGAAATTTCCAAAGTCCTTATCCCACACTGCTATGTTCCACAGCTGGTATGGTACAGTCTAGCAGCAGGTACTGCAATTACCAAAAATATTTCATTGCCACCAAATAGCTCAGATCTCATTGCCACAGATGCCCTTACCCTGTCACAGGAAAGAAAAATGTATTTTTTTGCTCCATGAATAAGTACAGAAAGATAACCTTAAAGAAGGAGGTGAGGCAGAGCAGTACCTACAGCAGGCCTTTGGAGTGTAGTGAGGGTGGTAGAATAGATCTGTGTAATTCTGAAAGGAAAAACCAAATTACTATTAATTTACCTACTCCACTCCATACTTATATGGCTTTTCTGTGTGGAAGTCTGAAACGTAGACTATGAGGAAACAACTATATTCTAAAGCAGAAGGTTACAAGCATTTAAAAATCCAAAATCCAGCACATGTATTTTGAAGAATGGAAATACTTTTTCATAATTACTTTAGGCTTCAGCACTCTGATGTATCCCAGAGCTGGTTGCTGCCATTTTGGATACCAGACCTTTTGGAGAAAAGGGCTATTGCTAGAAGCTCCACAGTTTATTTGGAGCAAAAAGTCAGATTACAATTCCCACTTGAAATCAGTTTTAGAAGAAGCAGGCTTAAATAGTCAACAGGCAGAAATAGTTAATTTTCTTAAAATAAAGAACAGTACAGAAGTCCCCACTATGCTATGCCTTATTTATCTGACAAGGAATATGCTAGCACAAGAGGACTAAAAGATAATCATATGGGTAAAATTACAGAATTTCAGATTGCCAAGGTGTCAGGTTAAAATTATCCTGCCGTAGTTGACTTTGAATGTTTTTCCCCTCTTACATATTCCCAACTCAAGAGAGGAAGCCTGACTTCCATATAATAACTGATAATTCTCTAAACCATTTTTGCAGATACTAAAAAAAGTCACATACCTTCAGAATCTTGAAAGGGAGTTTTGAAGAAGAAAGATGAAGACACAGAATGAAAAGACATTTGAAAGATGAAATTAGCATTTAAAGATGTCAAAAAGAGAATGTATGTAAAGTGAGTTTCTCATTTTCTTTATGAAGCAGTCAATAAGATCAGCTTCACGTTTCTTCCTTTGATTCTTTGAAATATGAATCCCCCCCCCATGATACAAGTGTTAATTTTAGCATTCATTTAAAATTCATAAACTGAAAATGGCAATATTTTTGGGTTTTATACAAAGAATATTTTTGAGCAGTTCAGACAGCCTCAGACTTTATTCATGAGATGCATCTAGAATTTCTATTCATTCATTCACACATCAGTACTTGTAGACACCACAGTTAATCTGCCACTGCCTATAGAGGCATCACTCAGCTTTTTGTGATTATATTTGCTTCCAAGTACTAGGTGGCAACGATGGTTTTGTGTCTTTTATTAGCATTTCTTGTAATATATTTGCTGACATACATTTGTTCTTCAAAATATGAGATTTGAACAGAATTTAAACAGAGATTAGACATATATAGCTAACTAGACTCACTCAATAATATGTGGATAAACATTCAGGGTTTGAACCCACCTGACTGTTACCCTACATTTGACTACTGCAATCTTGCACCTACTCCAAATCATCTGAGGTTAACTACAGCTGATGATCCAGCCTGCATATCTGGTTGCAATGCAGTCCTGGTCAAGGAGCCTGGTCAAAGAGCCTGAAATTCAAATTATATAATGCAGTACCTTGGGCACCTCCCAGCACCTCAGCTGTGGGCAAAGGGAGCCCTGTGAGACCCTTAACAGTCCTGTTATGCTAATGAGAACCTCAGCAGCACTGTGACTCCAGCCTGTCGCAAGTCCTTGGTGCACACCAAATTCCTGTAGGCCATAGTTTCTTCCACACATAAACTAATCTGGGGACAAAAAATATGAGTGCAACATACTCCACTCCTTACCTGAATTTACCTAACCTCGGAGTAGGCAAAGCCAGAGGGCACAGATACCCCTGGATGTAGATTTGAAGTGATGGGCTCGTTGCTGAAACAGCTGCAACGCCAGGAAAGTATTTCAAAATCTCTAGGTTAGAAGAAGAGATCCCAGTCAAATTTTCTTAAGGAATCTCACATATATATTTAAAAACAAACAACCCCCCAAACCCCAAAACTTTGAATCAGCTTCCTCTTGTGATTTGTAGCCATCTAGCCACACTTTTATAGAGCAGTGTTTGGTGTAGTATGGTGACATTCTAGCATTCAGCAGATAAGCACGGATTGCAGCCTGTCCTTGGACATCCAAGACATCTTTAGATATCTGCTCTTTAATAAGCTGTATTTCTGTTAGTCTCTGATGTAAGGCGACACAAACATTGTGCCATGTCAGGTCATGTCAAGTCCCATCAATTCACATGATATAACACAGCCTGATGTAGCCTGGCATGGTGCATATTAGTGCCAATGGAAAAAGTCTAAATGCCAAGCCATTTTCAATATACTCCATGTGCTGGTGCATAGCAGGACCCAGATGGGGATTTATCCTGGAGCTCCACAAAAGTACCAGTCATGAAAAGTTGTGGAGTTTCAGAGAGACATGGGGGGAAAATATTCATAGAGCACATTCTGCAGAAGCAGAGCTCTATTGGCATTCATGTCCGGAGCTATTAAGTATGATGTGGAGACTTTATGAATTAGCAAAACTTAATTATCTTGGTTGACTTTATTTCTGTTAAAATAATCCCATGCAGCTCTTCAATAAATGTGGCAATGGAAATAGCTGTATTTAAGCTCAAAATTATCCTTATCTTCTCCTCCATGCCTGTTTCGGTTACTCATTGTTGTTGCTCAATCAGCACCAAGGATTTGTTTGGATACCATCCTAGTGACAATCAGCAGAGATATAGACTGTTTGGGTATGACCTTTCAACTTCATATACCTTTATGCAGCCTACCCAAAATCTAGCCTCAGGAACTGAACTGATTCAATCTCTTTCTGCATTTATATTTCTGAGAGGTGCCTTCTTATTTCTACATGACAGCATCAGGTTCAGATGGAAAGAAGAGTACCAAGAAGTGAAAAGTATGCCAGGGGACATCAGGGTAGCTTAACAACATATCAACCTGAGAATCATCTGGGGTCACTGAACTGTCAGTGCACATACAGACAATTATAGTAACAATCATGTTCATTTCATCGTGCAAAAAACTCCAACACATGCAAATTGTCAAGTCTTGGAAAAGATCTCTCCCATTCCTCATTTGAACAGTTTGATGAAGCACTTGGCTATGTCCCATCACTTTCAATCACGTCCTTAGTGTCTCACGGGGACATAGAGCTGTGCGGAAACAGGGGCCAAGCACTCCATCAGACCTACTCTTGGCTAAGCCACTGCCTCCTTTGGGAAACAGGGTGGCAATTAAAAGTCCTTCAGATGGCACATTTGTAGCAGCAGAGGTAATTTTCTGAAGGTAGTACAGCCATCCAAAAAGACTGACCACATCTCAGTTTTTGCCTACCCACATAAGGCAAACTCCATATGTCTACACAATATTTATACATGAGAACTTTGCCATTTAGGTGTTTATGTTGACTTAGAGATGCAGTGAAGAAACAAAGAGATCAAAGCTCATCAAACTGACCACTTGCATAACGCTGTGTGGATTGGAATATGCATCAGTTGAAGAATCACAGACGGGTGGGAAGCCTTGGCAGGTGCAAGACTCCAGTCTTTTCAAAGACTGTTAGCATCTTTTCAAAGAAAAAATGATAGCTAAAATGCACTGCACAGAGCCTTCCTTCTTATCAATATTAAAAGTTACCCCCAGGTCTTCAATGAATTGTTATTTTTTTAATAGTGCATACAAAGGAGAGAATAATACTGTTATCCTCAACTTTGTTATGACAATTCAACTACTTCAATAGTCCTTTAAATACTTACATAATATCGTTCAGAAAAAATTGATTCAGGGTAAGCATCTGCTCCTTACACAAGTTACTCACTGCTTAAGGAAAAACCTTTTTCCAGTCACTTTTCAAGAACCAGTTGGAAAAGGCCAAAGGTGAATTTTGGCATCAATGATGATTTATTCGCACAAAACTGTTTAAATGCAAGCAATACATTCCTGTCACTCAGATAGCTGACAAAATGTCAGTCGCCCTTATCAATTGTTCCAGTATCTACTGTCAGCTGCCATCAATCTTTGAAATAAACACTATAAATAAAACTGCATAGGCAAATGGCTATCAAAAAAAATCACAGATTAAGCTCAACTTACCTATTATGCAATTTAGTGCCAATGGTTATTTTGATCAGAAGCCCAAATGCAAAGTGAATAGAGTTTCAGCCATAGAGGAGGGAAGGCACATTGAGATAAGTACACACAAGCATTCTTTCAATAAACCCAAAAGGAAAATATCCTTTGGCTACCTTGGTCTTGCCATCTGGTGGACTAGCAACAGCAACATAATCCTGAAAACTGTCCTGTGCCCCTACTCCTGCCTCAGGCAGATCAGAGAAGGAGAGGTGAATGTCACTTAGGAACACAGAGGGCAGCACAGCCAAAGGGTACTAGGCATCTTGGCTGGGTCTGCAGGACTACAAAAGTAAGATATGATGGGGGAAGCCAGCATTCTCCTGGCATTGACCAGTTGATGCCACTAACCCCACTTGCAGCCCCCAAAGCTCGCTCTTCAGCTGCTTGGACGCCCTTCTGCACCCCTGGGAGTTCCCACTCCAACAAGATCTGCACTAAGCTCTCCTTTATATATTCACACACAGTGGCAAGGGAAAGGGGGGACTGTGCCAGAAGGTGAAGGGGCCAATTCACTTGCCCAGCCAGCCCCACTTGTACATTGGAGGAGTGAGGGAGAACAGCACTTCATATGTGATAGGTCAAGATGGGAATTAATGACAGGGAAAAAATATTATAAAGGTGCCTTTCTGAAGTTTCTTACTTTTTAAGCCTCTAGGAAAAATGATGTGAGAAAAAGGTGAGGCCATTGTTCTGAAGAATATAAGCAAGGAGATGAAGATAAATTTATAGTTTACTACAATACATTCAATTTAAGCCTTTTCTAATTATACACAGATGTATACCATCAGCCATTACTGGCTCCTTTCCTAATTCCTTATGGAGAAATCCTGTCACTGAAAGAAAAAAAATCCACCTGTTCTTCCTGCCTCAATTGTCATCTTTCCATTACC
Organism: Pithys albifrons albifrons; assembly: GCF_047495875.1. Taxonomy (NCBI): domain Eukaryota; kingdom Metazoa; phylum Chordata; class Aves; order Passeriformes; family Thamnophilidae; genus Pithys; species Pithys albifrons. The sequence continues at coordinate 102,755,306 of NC_092459.1, forward strand.
ATGAAGTCAGCATAAAGAGATTAAAAAAAAAAAAATAAAAGAGGGGATAGCACCTAATTTCCAAAATCAGGTGAATGTTATAATGGCTAAAGTACAGAGGGAGATTGCAAACCTGACTGCAGAAAGCAAATACTGAGTGTAGATTGCCATCCTTTTCCTCATTTCAATTACCATACATGATTTTTCCACCTTGAAAGATAACATGCAACTATTGGCCAAACGGCCAATTGTCTTTTAAGTCCTTAGAAATGTCATTACACAGCTCCCAACCTAAATAATAAAAATATCCCAAGGAGTATGATAAGGATCTATTGCTATTGAGGGAATTGATGTACAGGGCAGAAATTCCATGACAAAAGACTTGTAATATCCAACTTAATATTATAAGGATTATCCAACCACAGTGATTTCAGAGCCTTCCCCTCACCTATCAAGCTGTGTCTGTAACACTTTGAGACCCATTTAAATGCCAATGGCCCCAACATTTCAAAGTGGCACTGCACAATTGTTCAGCTGAAGCTGGAGGCTGAAAGAAGCAAAAGGAACAATGTATTTCCATGGGATGATTAGGTCTCAGATGTTAGGAAGGAAAATATTACTTAGCACTTGAGTCAGCCCCAGCAGGGTTAGGTATGTTATAATCTCTGAGTACCTCAGATGAGAAGTCCACTAGATGGTCTTGAAGGTGAATGCATCTATGGGCAGAAGAGAGAGAATTTGAAGGCTATTCATCAAATAAGGCTTTTATTTCTTGCGAATACAGATGAAATCAAGGCCAAGAGTGAATGTGACAGAAACCAGGAAACGATGTCAACTTAAAGTAGTTAAAAATATTTTCCAGTGTCCAAATCTGGGTATAGTGCATACCTTTTCCATATACCAGGTGAGAAAGTGAGCACCAAGCATTGAAGATGACTGCATTCTAGAAAGTCCCTAAACAGTAGGGATAGAAGGACTGCACCGTGTGCTGTGAAGCAGACCTGCCTTTTGGTTTGATCACAGACAAAGAACAATCATCCTTGTGAGTCCTGTGGCTATGCTCAAGCATGAGATAAAGGCTGTTGCACAATCATAAAAGATACTGATAATGAAAGAGTAGAAAGTACGACACTAAAATTGTTAAGAGTGGCTAGATCATACGAGGGTAATTGCATTGCAAGCTAGGAGGAGGATCAGCACAGCATTGGGTTTGGTTCAGAGTTGGAGAGGTGTGAAAGATAATCTCTGTGAAACCAAGGAGCCTTCCAGAGGCACAAATTACCCAGCAGATTTCTAAGCTCAAACATGTCTGGGGAAAGATGTAGTCCCTAGAGGGGTTACAACTGCTCTTAGGCATTATTGTAATTTCAAGGGTGGAAAAATCTAAAATAGTAAGAAGACTATAACTGGATATTTTTTTTTCTTTAGAGTGTGAGAGTACTTTCACATGCCTGAGCTTTTCTTTAAATACCCATTCTGCATCGTTGAATTGCAAGTTGTATTTTGGATTAGTTTAGAGCTGTGTTCTTTGCTGTAGATTTTGCAGACTGCAAGATCTAAAAGACTATATGTGCTTTTAGCCTGATAAAGTTGAACAGGGTCACAAGGATTTCCTGTAGAATGTAGTGGATTTTCTTTTAATGCACTGAAAAGTGAAATTGTTTTAATCCTTTAGAGGAATTAAAGAATTATGAGGCAACATCCAGTTAATTTATAATTTTTTTAGGCAGTCCCTTATTGTAGGCTTTCTGTTACATTATTTCTAAATAGTCCATCTTGGCTGAGTGTGAATTCTGAACCCATGGAACGCAACTCCCTTAGACTCCAGCAAACAGACCTCTTGGGAACTGTGTTTTGCTTGAGAAAAAAATTAGTAGTACTTTTCTTTCTTTTCCTATTCTTACACTGTTTTGTTTTTTTTCTAAAGTAGTCCAAGCCAAAAGCTGAACCAACTGTGGTTTTGGGACATAATTAATCTGGCCCTTTTGACAGTGTGTTCCCCTTGCTGGAGCTGTGTTTGGCTTACTTTTACATAATTTTGGCAGGATTCCTTTGACCCATCGAAGTGTAGATTTAGAGAGTGGACACAATGTTTGTCTTCTAGCCTAGGAAAAAGCCAAATTGTCTTTTCCATGAATGAGTTCTCTAATTATATTATTATTATTAATATCTCTTACCTGTAAAAATTAGAGTGAAACCCTGGTACCATGGAAACCAATGGCAGAATTCCCACTGATGTCATCATGGCCAAGGTTTCCTCTCCAGTTCCCCAGCTGTTTTGTGCTCCAGACTTGCCAACTTCATTCCCTCAGACTTTTACAGCATTACCTACATAATAGAGTGGGACTTGCCATATTGAATTTGACAGAGACTTCCCCCAGTGTCTAGATCATGGTTCATCATTCAGTATCCTAGTATCCATTTGCTAATAGTAAGTGAAGTTGCCTGACATGGGTTGCATATTATGCCATGTTATTTGTGTCAGGTCAAAAATTGCTGCAGGAATGGTTAATTGGAAGCACAGCCACTGTCTGTTTTTCCTCTAGGCAGACTGGCAGGCGACATAAACCTGAAAAGGTATAAGTCTCACACATCCATGTTTCCTTACTTTTAAAAAAGTTTTTCCTGCTTGCTGGCTCTTGTGTTCCCTCCTACAATATGTTGCCATCATCCACTCTCAACGCAACTTGGTCCTATGTTTTGGGAGCACAGATGAAAGCATTTGGAAACACGGGTGCCACAGTCTCTCAGGAGTCCCAGAAGAAGGGCAATTGGTCAAGTCCAAAACTCTAAGACAGAGAAGACAGTGCTATGCACATCTGGCACTTGCAGCTGTCTCAACAGAAGGAGGGAGAACACAGGGCTCCAGATGTGCACCTCAATGCTAGTTGCAATGGTTTTCCTGAATGTGTAGAAACAGACTTCTCCCTCTAGAAAAGGATCACAGTTCAGATACCATCAAACTGGATGTACAATCTGTCTTCTCCAAAAGCTGACTGGTGTGCCACATTAACACTTTCTTTTTATGAGTGTATTGAATTCACAGTGAGATTTGGAAATACCCAAAATGGAAAAAGTTCATTTTCCCTACTAAAATGCAGCTTCTGATACCAAATATTATTGAAATCTCATGCTCAGCCTCCATCAGAAACATCAAAATGAATCATTTCCAGTTAACTACAATGGGTTTGTATCCTGAATGCCAGAGAGAATTCAAACTGTTTACCTAATCATGCCACTTAGAAGGTAGGCAATTCCTTCATAAGCTTGTAATGGAAGGGGATAACTAAAAGTTTTGAGCTGAAAAATATTTTTATTATTGGATTTTTCATTATTAAAAGGAAAATGGTTAAGAAATACTATTTGTAATTTTCTTTTCTGTCTTTTTTTTTTTTTTCAAAACATGGTCATGATGCTGATTGAATTCCACAAAATTAGGGGCTTAATCCAATAACTAAACAAATTTTTGTATATTTATCAGATAAGCTATATTCTTCACTTATTAAATGAACAATTAAAAGAAATGATTTTTTAATTCTTATTACATTTAATTGGTAAGGTCAATGCCAATTATAATACAAGAGCACTTTGACAACAATTTAAAAATTTATCTCCTACATCAGTTTTCATTAAGGTGTTAAATGAAACAATTATTAAAGAATAAAGGAAACTGTCCACAAACCAAGCAGGCAATGTCTGTTAGTATATTGTCAAATGCACTTCAGGGAATTTGTGCCCGTGCACTCAGCTATTGTGGCAATTATCATGAGATGAGAGAGAAAGGGGACTGGAAAACTCCACACAACACTTAATATATGTCTGTTGGACTTAATATCTGATTTCATGTGAGGAACAACAAAAAAATAACAAGACATGAATCCATTCTCACCTTCCAGCCAGTATAATTGGCGACCTTAAAGGAAAGAGAAATTTATACCTGACATGAGGAAGGTTATAGAATATGACAGCTTTAATCTGTTATTTTACTTCTCCCAGAAATGTTTTATTTACACTTGTAAATAAAAATATTAATGGTTTTGCTCACAGACTAGGACCAGCAGAAAGTTAACATGCAGCAGTAGAGAGTTTTGGACCATGCACGAGACAGAAACGAGGCAATAACAACTTGAATTTTTTCCAGCCAGACAGGATACTGCATTCCAAGATCAGGAAAATGTGTGTACATCATTAAATATGCATATTAGTTAGTTAAATGAAGGTTGGGAATAAGACCTAGAGCCAGACAGGACTTGTGGAGCCAGGGCTCAAGCAGATGTCACTGCATTGATTATACTTTGGAAATATGTCAAGCTCCATTAAAAATTAAATTAAATTAAAAAAAGCTCAACACATTGCCCAAGTATAATCACTGTCGTGATGCCTGTCCAAATGTGCATATGCCTGAAGCCACAGTGCCCAAAGTGCTCCTGGTATATCACTGGTGACATTAATTCTAAGATGAATTAGGTTGGCGTGCAGGTAGGGTACATGTGACAGACTGTGCAGCATCCAGAAAAGAGCACATCTGATCTGAATATCCAGCCCTCACAGATAACCACTTCTCTGCTCAGATAAATGCTGGGAGCTTCACTCCAGACATCACCATCTCTGGAGTGGGGTAGGGGCACAAGTTACCCAGAAGAGCTGATCTGTCTCTTCCTCCATTCCATCACAGAATCATCCAAATTACTGAATTCAAAGCAAGGTACAAGGCAAACTTGTCAATTATCATAGAATTTAAGGGTTTAAGAATAGGTGGCATGAAAAAATGTTGAAATTTAAGTTTAGTCTAAGTAGTTTTACTCTTACATTTTGAATAAAAAGATACCTAAAGCTGACAGTACCTACCTCCCCTTTAGATATATCCAGAAATGACTGCAATACTGATGCTGCTGCACTTACCTATAATTTAATTTCTAATAAAAATGTATTTTAAATACATAGCAATCCTAGAGATATAGCCCTAAAGTAGCAAGGAATTTCTCAAAAAGCTGCTGATCATTTCATTCCCTCTTTAGACAGAGGAAAAAGCTACTGTGAAGCTGTCATGTCTGTAATGACAATCTGAAGTCTTATCTGAAATATGTTAACTGTGCATGTATTTTTGTGCAGAACAAAGCTTGCCAGCATAACTGCCCATATTAAAAAAGAATTTAATACAAAATGGAAGCACCATTACAGCTGCCTTTGTTAGGGAATGTTGCTACAAGTTAAGGGAGAAAAATCAAATCACCTATGTCACTTCTAGACAGTAGCAGACAGCAAGGCAGTACATCGTGCCTAAAGGAGAAGAAAAAGGTAGTGAAGCTGCACAACATTTCCAGGGGAAATATGAACGATAGCAAAGAGGAGTCATGTGGAAGAGACAGAAAAATGGGGAAACATTCAGGCTGGAGGAAAAGAAAAAAGTGAAAGGTGACAGGAACATGAAATCAGGGCAGACAGAGATTAAGCAAAATAATACCAAATATTAAAAAAATAAAATCTGAGTATAATGTTAAATATAGCTGATACAGAGCATTGGAAAGCTAGATATAAGGGGCTTCAAGAGCACAATAAAGTTCCCTTTCAGAATGCCACTCCAGTTTTCTGTATAATCTCATCTCATGGTGTCCTTATTGTCTACAAATTTTTGGTATGGATACAAAGAAGTAGGCTTTGTTTACATACTAGAGTGCAGCATTGCATTGTGCAAGGTTTTTGGTAGGGTCCATGTAGCACCCTCTGGGCCAGTTTTGGATTCTGAGATACCCTCTGAACACAAAGCACTGAAATTAAGATTTCTGGAAGAAGAAGGGTCATTTTATGACTACTGTCACTGTAGGCATATAAAGCCATTTACAGATGGGATATAAACCTACTCTTGTCTGACTTTTCCTTAAACACCTTGAACATCTGATATTACCTTGAAGAAGTATGACACAGGGAGTAGTACAGTACTGCAGCATGAGAAATAATGGAAAAGTTTAAGGAAGTCAAATATGGCATTAATTTAGAGTGAAAATTGCTAACACAGAGGACTGAATTATGGCTTTGGCTTACACCTTGTGCTTGCAAGTTTTTGTAATATTTAGGATAAAAATATTTAGGATGACCCTCTCCTTGAAGTCAAAATATCATTTCACCAAAGTCCTATAGCTGCAGCTTTTGTCAGTGAGAGAGGACATACTGGATCAGCCTGACAGCCAGGTCACATCCTACATACACCCCCTGATGCTCTCCCTCTTTGTGCAGAGCAGCAGGTGTTGATGTGGCAGAACAGCAACACTTGCACTAGTGCTGCATAAGCTGTATTTGGTCAGACAAAAACTGTGGGTCTTTGAGACTACCAATCTGACAACTTCATGAGTGTTAAATTCCATGAGAAACAGAAATAAAAGTACTTCTCTCTCCTCCCTTCTCCCCAGTTTGTATCAATGAAAAGACATCTTTGCTTTGGTATCATGGATTTCAAAACTGAAGGCAAGACCTTCTTTTCTGAATTTGAATTTATGAAGCACTGAACACCCAAGCTCTAGGAACTCATCATGGCTTTTTGCCAAAAGAGTTTAAGAACTCCTGTGAATTACTGCTTTCCAATTACACAAGTGTTTATCATGATATCTTCTTCCTGGTCCATGTCTGGACTTTTGAGCAGAGAAATAAGAACAAGTATTTCCTCTTCTAAGTTTCAGGCTATGAAATTTTATTTTTTTAAGAGTTATGTTTGGAACATGACAATCTTGCCACAGGGGCTGCATTTGAATACTGTTCAATGCTACCTAGAGTAGCAGCAGATAAAAGTAAGGCCCAGCTATGAACAGATTATGACCTATTCAATATTAAAGACAATATGCAATGAATCATACATCACAAACAAGCATGGCTGTTTCAATAGGAATTGTAGCTAACCTTAAATATTAAGAACAGTCACTGAGTAAATTAGCTTGTATAAATGGAACTTACCTCTTTGCAAAGCCAATATGCAGTTTGTGCAATTTTTACAGTCATGATCCCACAGGATGAGCAGTGAATCTGTTGTGAAATTATAATTTTTGTCTACCCATCTAGTATCTCTTGTGATACAGACTTTTGAATATGGACTATCATGGGTACATTACTACAGTACTGCTTTTAGAACTGCTACATAAATATATAAGCAATGTAATGGTCCATTTTATGGACAAATTCCTTACTTTTCTCCACTAAAATTCTGAATTTTCCCCTTTTGTATGTGATTCTGTTGATCTTACAACAAAAATGTGTAGAGAGAGGAATTATAAATTGATAAGTAAAGCAGTACTAAGCCAAGAGATCTCCAAATTTAATAAGGTCAAATCTTTATTATGCTCTGTATGAGGTTACATTTAACCTAACAAGCTATGTTGAAATAATTCTTCCTACCAGTAAGCAAATTTGTAGGGGCTGAGCTGTACACTACAGACTTCAGGGAAACTTTTGTCATTGAAAACACTCAACATAACTTTTAGGGCTTTTAGTTGCATTTTCCCCTTTGTTGAGTTACTTGTTGCCCAGATCTAGTGCTCACTAGACTGAAAAGTTGAAAGGAAAGTGAACAGAAAGTAGCTTATGTTTATTGAGCTAGTAAATTACTTTCAGGTAGGTAGCAAATGCTGCCAGTTTGCTTTCTTGCTTTACAAGAAGCTCAGAGTTGCCTCTACCCTGAGAGCTCACTTCTGCTTCTTCATTAGCAAGAGATGTAGTACTCCACCACTAACTTTAAATCTAAAATTTACTAAAATGAATGTCTCATGTGTATACCTGAAATAGGGACAGAGAGAATAAAGTGCCTCAATCCACTGAAGTCTTTATTCTGCTCTGCATCTTCAATACTGAAAAGTGCTTCAGAACAATCCAACTCTCAGGACAGTTAACTTACTGTGCTGGTATTACAAGTTAAAATATAGAGGGTACAGATGACAATGCATAGGAAAACAAAATCAATAACCGGATGCCAATCTCAAATCTTTGTCTAGCAAGATGAATTTAAATGGCAGAGGACTGAAAAGGTTCAATATAAAATATGCCAGTAGGCACTTTACTTCTTGAATCTTAATGGCGTTTCTTTTTTGCATTTATGTAAGTTCTTCAAAGATTTATTCTCTCAATTACCAATCAAAAGAACTCATAAAGGTAAAGTCAGTGGACCATGAAGGATTAGAGCTGTCTGGTAGGAAAGATGCACACTTGGCAGACCCTGTGCATTAAACAACCCTCTTTGACACCAATCCTTGGCTCAAAGGATGGCTGACAATATCAGTTGTTTATCATGAACTATTTTAATTTAATAAAAAAATAGATAAGGAAATAACTACCTTTTCACATATCCTCCACCTCACTGAAACAAACCCCTATATAGTCCAGATTTTATTAAGACTTAGCCTGTAAAGACTGATTCTTAAATCTTGTTTATGGGAACCCAGGACTTCAAGCTGGTAAAAAAGCTGGAAGCTAAAGGCTGACTGTATTTTTCTGCCTCAATTTTCTTTTTAGTAAAAACACAAAAGATTAGTAATGTAATAGTATCTTCCACATAATTTTTTCTGAGACTTATTTATATATATTCAAGCAATGCTTAACATACATATTTAATTAATGTTTTCTAAAATGGAGTCCTTATTTTCTTTCTTGGGTTTCAACAAAGCAATTAAGTATGTTAGATGCAAGCATAAGAGTATCCCATTTACTTGAAGGCTAAGTGGAAAACCTGCTTTATGAACATGCCTAAATTTAAGCTTATTTCATTTGATTGTGGCTTGCCCAGAGAAGCAGTCTATATATTGAGCTTTTTTTCTTTTCCCTATTGCACATCTACCATTTTCCATGGAGGATGAAATCTTGAATATACTCAGAGTCATAGAACAGTTGAGAAATTTCCAGCTCTGGAATTTATCTGTTCCACATCCCCCGCTCAGAGCAAGGCTAGATAAAGCTGTCAGGTTTTGAACATCTCCCCATGACAAAGGCTCCACAGCCACCCTAAGCACCATGCTTCAGTGTTTCTTTAAAGACTATTTGCTCTTCAAGACAACTAATACATACTCTAACATGGATATTTCAAAAGCCCATGGAGTGTTACTTGTTTAGCTATTATTTTTAATGATTCTCTTGGAGCTTCAAGGATACTGATCAGTGGATCATATAGTTTATTATGAATTCCTACATAAGAATTGCAAGCATATGTAAGAAATGGTACAGTAATAAATGCTATCAATACTTATTCCTTCATTGAATTGCTGCTAATTATGTGTAAACAGCTCTAAATAATGTATCCAGTAGAAAATTCAAGGTGAACAAACTGGGTAGGACATTTTCATACCACGCAGGATCTTAGCTAGGATTCAAACTTGCTGACTTTTAAAAATGCTCAGTATTGTATAATCCTCAGAGCATCACCTTTGTGCCTGATATAATACACAACTTCTCCATAAACAAAAAAAATGCTCTGACATCAACAGGAATTCTCTGAATCCAACAGGAAGTACTACCTTGCTGGTTACAAGATTATTTTTTGCCAAAATGTCTCTGGCACCAGAGGCAGCACAGCACAGTCTCTTGTGCTAGTAACATCTTTGCTAGACATCAGTGCTGCTTTCCTGCTCTTTGATCAGATCAGCACCTCAGTGTGATAAGGCTCCATGACAACGGGCAGACTCAGCAGACAAAAGCTCCAGCTTGAGTGATCACAATGATGCTTCACTGAGCAGTGGAGACTTCTTCATTGACACTGGCATTCCCTTACAGGCCACTAATCCCAGAAACCGTCTTGCCTCCTTTCCTGAAAAGTCTGCCTTTGAATTAATTCTGATGGTTTTCTGAAGACATTGCTCTTAGCTCGTTACAAGAAAGAGATAATTAGAGGAGTTTTCAGATCCTTCTTTTCAGTTCTGTCTGTATGACCCTGCATAGGTCCACAGATCTTAACTTCCTCCTTTGCTGTGCCAGGCACGGAGTTGTGATGAATGTGATTCCAACCTCATTTCATATATTGTTTTGACAGCCAGCAGTATAAACTTTCCCTGGAGATTTTAGTCATAAATCAAGAGGCAGTGTGGTCTGGTAAATGTAGCACCGGACAGGGACACAGGAGACTTGATTGTCACTTCGTTTTCCTATACTTAATTCCCTTTTCTTATTTATTCAGTACATAAAATCATTAGGTCACTTCTAACTATGTACTATGCATATCAGCTTTACATAAGAAAAATAACCAGACTCAGTATTACTTCAATAAGAACAATACTTATCAATAAGGCAGTAAAATATGCTGAACTAACAAATATCTGAAATAAACCCATGATACATAAGAAAATACATTCACAAAAATTTATCTCTTAGTATCTGGTGTCATAATATCCTCCCAGTCTATTTGCTATGTTGAAAGGATCCATTCCATATTTATGTCCTTCTTTAACCAAGAAGATCTTTAAAGAGCTATTTTGCCAAATTGTACTAGAGAAGAGCAGTGCTTTAACTATTTTGTCACATTAAGTCGGATTCTAAAGTAATATAATTCTTTTAAGATAATAGAGGCTTTTTTCTTTTCATGGAAAAGAATAGAAAGAAACTAGCATAATTTTTTCCCCACTTTTTTTTTTCTGTCATTTTCCCCCTCTTTTATTATTTGGACCATCATTACTGATGATATGGCAGGCAACATACTGCTGTATTAACAAGCTTACTCAGTCACAAAATCCCATTAGTAGTGAAAATGACAGAACTGCAATGTGTAGTGACAAATAAGGTAGGTTCTCTCAGAATATAGGTCTATAGGTCTCAGGTTCAAATTTACACAACACAGAAGTAGAAGAAAACTCACATTCCCTCTGCACACCTCATAGAGACATCCCCAGCTTCCTCACTTCGGCAAGGAAAAGTCAATGAAGTCAGTAGATTCTTTTGAGCTATACCTATAAAAACTCCATATGTAACCATAAATGCTACAGGATATTGAGCAAAACAACTCTGTTTCAATGTTTATGACACCAGTACAGTCACATATTTTTTAACAGGGAGTGCAACAAGTAAGAGATCCATAATTCAATTAAAGCAGGGTATTATAGAAAAGGTTTGGTATTTAATGGAAAGGCAAGATAGCAACCGCTTAGGCACAGCCCTGAGCAGATGTCTAACCTGTCCTGCCAGCCAACCTCTCCAAATTACAATTCCTTCTGTGCTTCCTCCTGGCTCCTGTGCATAAAATACAGCTCTGGGACTTACCAGCAGCATAGGGCAACATCCTCTGCACCGGCTCCCCTGGATGGCTTGGGAAGGAGGGACATGAGCCCACCAGGCCCTGCTGCTGAGCAGCGTCCCAAGGGAGCTGCACTGCCCAGCACTCCAGCCCTGGGGAAGATGAGGGGTAGCATGGAGTAAACAGCTTCATCTGGATGAAGATTTGTAATCAAAGAGCATGAAACAAATAGCAGGCACTGCAAAGAATAGTGCAATGGGTAATAATTCAATGGGAAAACACAAATCATATTAAACCTACTACAGCTCTACTATCTTCAAAATCTGCAAGTTTGGCAGATTAAGGAACTGATGAAAAACATCTGAGCAGAATCTTGATTAGAGCCTGCTGAAAAAGGCAAGCTGTCTTCAATTTCTCGTAATAACTGTATTCCCTATGAATTTTCAAGGAATTTGTCAGCAACAGACATGCAACTGGGTTTTCAGAAAGTTTTCCTGCTTTTAAATAATTAGCATTTTTTATAAGAAACCCTAAAAATTCTTGTTAGAAAAATATGTTACATTAACCTTTCAGTTTGTATATAGCTGTCACTCAGCTAAACGTGAATATTTATTGGGATGTAACAATAATAATAATAACAACAACAACAACTGTAAAGTATGATCCCCAGCTGGGGAAGCAATTTGAAATTCTCACTCCTATAGAGTCTAGTTGAAGTCTGTTTCAGGCACATGGTCCAGAAAATCCTGAGTGAATTGCACAACTGAAGAAATTTACCTATCACTAGGATTCCCATCTCTCATATGTACATGAAGAGATGAGACTATCTGGTCCAAGACCTATAGGAATTTCAGATTCCTACAGAATTTTCCACCCCAGAATCTCGCTGAACTTAAACTTTTAATAAATAAAGCTTAGCATGGTCCTATGAACTCTCCATTTAGCATAGAGAGAAACCAATTGCAACAGATGCAATCTGGAAACTTTCTGTTCCCTTCTGATTCAGCTGAAATTTCAACTGTTCAGCATTTGTTTGGGTTTTTTTCATAAATTGTTTTGATTACATACTTTATTCAGAAGCAGCCCACACTCTCTACAGAATCACTAGGCATGAGCTTCTGCAGGCATATTCATGGATAGAACAGTGTTCACTGGATGTGCAGAACACAGCAATAGGGATGCAGATCACATACTGAGCCTGACACCAGAGCAGGAGCCCACTGAACACCATCTCACCAAGAGGCATCCAAATGAACACTTCAGTCTTACTCAGCTACACCAAAAGCTGCAGAGACCCACATGTTCTCATTTCTGCTTATAGAAATAGCCAAAATTAGGTGAGAGGAAGAAATCTGATGTTTGAAGAGGGGCGGGGCATAGAGTATAAAATCTCTGATTCCCCTGATCTTGTTGTTCCATCCATTTGTACCTGACATGACTGAAGATTCATCACAAAGGCCAGTGTTTACAGAGGCTGAATGGGGTTGCAGATACTGTAAAAAACCTACCAAGTAACAGGAAATTTTTTCCATTAATCTCAGCTGAAAATTTTAAGCACATTATCCATCCCATGCACAGACTTTGTAGGTACAGCTGGCCTTTCACTGAAAAAAGAAATAGTCTCATCTCAAAGACGTTTGCTGCTTACAAACTTTTGCAAGGACTTAAAAAATCTTAAGGCATGCACTCATTTAAAAGATATTTGCATAGAAACTTTAGCACTCTTGTAAATGAATCAGGCATTGTGGATCATTTTTAATGAATTCAGAGAATCTTACTGAGCTACACAACCTAAGGAGAGCTTGATTTTCATTAGGTACCTACTTAATGCTTATTAAAATCAGATCATGAGCACAACTTGGCTCTCCAGGCAATGCCCTTTATGTTCTTATATTATGTACATTGACAAATATTTAAAATTTAAAGTAGATTTAATGCAGTGGAGATTGAGAATTTAAAGAACTGGAGAGAAGCCCTAATTCAGGTTACATCACTGTGAGTTTTGCTTGTTGCTACTCCATTGCAGAGGAAAATTAAAAACAACCCCCTCCAAACAGTTTGGCAAGTTTCTGAAAGCATTTCAGATACATAAAAGCCTATTTAGATCCATAGTTCCTATGGACTGCAATTGGGCATAGCTAGGCAACTACTTACTGAGTATTGGAGTAGGGGAGGTCCCACACCAATGGTGCAAATTCCAAACAGAAGGTCAGACTGCAAATGGAAGTTTCTACATTGCACACTCTCCAGTGTAGAGGCTGAGTTTTGTCGAATGCTCATTATGGTATCCTTTAATTTATATGTCCCTGTCTTCTATTGCACACATAAAGAGTGGTTTTCTCTGCATTCTGGGAGACACCAAGATCACACAGCAAAGGCAATACCAGCTCCAAGTGGAGACTCAAGACCAGCAGGTATTTGGACAAGGGTGTGTTCCCAGGACACACAGCGAGGGAGTTTGGTGAGGGCAGCAGTCTCCTGTTTAATACCTAATGCCCTAGAGAAAGGCAGCTTGGGACTCCAATGGGAGCCAAAGCAGCTCATCACCTTGTGAAAACCATCTGATTTGATCTGACTGCTCAGAGCATAGGTCATGGTTTCCTGCTGTTTTCCTTTAGGCTTGGGACACATCAGTGATGTACGGAACAGAATAAATGTATCGGTAACAGGACTTCAGTGAGTCACTCACAGGGGCATATTTCCACCTTCCTAAGCAAAATTTGCAAAAGGGGGAGGTATAATTTGTTAAAAAACCATTCCAACTAATTGACATAAAGTGTTATAATTCTCTGCGTTGCACTTTCAGGTTCTCAAAAATTTTAGCTGAACTTTCTAATACAAAAAGCTAAAGAAAAAGCAGCTTTTGAAGAAACGTCCATTTAGCTTCATTTTCTGATTTTTATTTGTCCTGAAATTAGATTTTATTGGAAATGTATTTACAAAACTTGAGCTGCGGAATATCTTTCCTGCACAGTCTGTCATTGCTAATGAGCAAAGGACACATAGCAAGTTCTTATGGTTCTTTTTTCTCCTATCATTCCCAAGGTGAACTAGGATTTCTTTCAAGAGCTTTGTTTGCACAGAAGAGTAAGATTTTTGTGAAAGTCAGAGGCAAAAATATTAATTGCTTTTTCCCACTTTACTGACAGTTCCTAGAGCAGTAAATGTTATTGCAAATGAGGAAAAAAGCTTCCCACTGCAAGATCACATCAGTCCTGAAATTAGCTCAAACTTTGCTGTTCCTTCCACCTTCCTTCCCCAGTAATGTTTGGGAGGGTGCTGAGGCATCCTCTCTGATAAAACAACTGTGGAAAAAGTCACAGAACATTACAATCACCAGGCAACTTAAGTGAAACAGTAAAAGCAAGTCCTATAGAGGTGGAATCTTTTTAGTTCATGGAAGGGAAGGGAGGGCAGAACACTAATAGGAAACTAGAAGGGATATGACATTTTCTCCCTTCACAACAGATGAACTTTCTTCAAAAATTTCTCCTTTCAGTACACAGGTTGCATTATTAGATGCTGCTTTCATGCCTTAGAAATAACAGATAAGGCAAAAATATGTATTTGCCACCCAGAATAGAATATTTTTTTTCTTTTCCTATCAGCCTGCTAAACGAAGTCCAAGTTAAAGCAGACTCTCTGGCAACTTGAGGTCATCATAATTCTCTTTAGTTCCTCTCCTTGTCAAAAGCTATGAAATCAAAACTGCCCTTTTGTTCCCCTTAATTCTATCAAATGCACTCCCCATCTCCAAGCTTCCCTGCTTTCTCAAGTTAAGATAAGGAATAACTCAGAGACTTCTACTCAGACATTGCTATAATCATGATCTGAAGTGGAAGAGGCAACAAAGGTCTCTTTGCACAACTCCAGCCCTACAGACAATCTGTGTTTATGTGGGAGATGGAGGGGTGTAATGTGATTGAGAGTCAGGCTCTGCAGCTTAATTGGTAACAACAACTAAAAATAAAATGTCTGATTCCACTAAACTTTTATGCATAGTATAACAATTTTAAGGACTTCTTGAACCTGCATAAACCTGTAAATATTGAAGGCCATTGGAAACTGTATGCTTTTTTGCATTTGGTGTCTTAAGGCACATACCCAGAAAAACCTGACTGAAAATGAGCTGAGTAGCTCCCACCTTCACTCAGTTTTTAAGGCCTTCACAAAGTAAGAGGCCTTCTGGCCCCATCTCCCAAGACGCATTAACTGCCAAGGCTTACTGTGTGCCTGATCTCTTGGGCTTTGCAAAAAATAGACCTAATAGTTCTTTTAGAATATACAGCCAGCTGCAGGGAAAACATTGCTTCCATTACAGGCTATGCAGAATGGCTGAAGTGCATCCCTTGGAAACTTCAGCTCAGTCCCCTTGGTCTGAGAAGAATTTAAAACTTACTCTCTCCCTCAGAGCTGCATTTTACCTGGTTTTTTTGGAGTAAAAGAAGGCTTTTTTTCCCCAGAGTCATCACTTACCTATGTATTCAGGATTTGGAATGTTCTCCTAGGAGAGAAACCAAGCTAAATAACAGTCTGTCCTAGTTCAGCAGGAGGGACCAGCTAACCCTGTGTGGGGGTGATCAAAGCTGTGTATTCTACCCCCTCTATTCATTCCCCAAGGACAATGGGCCATTTGCAGCAGCTGCCCAGGGAGCCATTATCACCTTCACACCCAGCCTGAGGGGGGCGGAGCTGCTAATGGGCCATCAACAGCTCAACACCCCCTGGCTCCCAGAGTTAATCACCCATTGTGTGAGTCCCCGCCCAGGGGGAGGGACTGAGTGCTCCCTGAGGGTACATAAGTGGTGGGTAAGAAGACCTTGGGAACTTCTCTTTGGATCCAGAGCAGCAGCAGGACCTTGACAGGAGGAGATCACCGCTCTTGCCCAGACCACAGCCCTTGCCTGCACCAACAGGTTTTTCTTTTCCTTTTGCTCTGGGCTTGGGGGAACCACAGGGGTCTTAGCACAAGGGCAAACAAACCCCCTTGGGTTTGTGCCCCAGGACACTGGGTTATACTGCTGGGGTTTTGTGAGTTGAAAACAATTTCCCTTGTGTGTCAGTGTTGTTATTGTAATATTATTATTAAATTTTAGGTCTGACTTATAATCTCTCTCGTGGTGAGTTCATTTCCCCTGCTGGTTCATCTTAAAACCAGCACACAGTCACTGTTAGAAAAGTACAAAGTAGATGTAACCCAAAGCTGGTTGGTCAGTGTTCTTTGGTTTATTTGTTTTGTTTTTCCTTTTTACATCATAGAACCTCTAATGATGTAATTGCTGCATAGATTTATTATACATTATTTCCCAATGGGTTATTTCTTTCATTACATACAGCATGAGATAACCATGATGCCAACAGCTACATCTCCATGATTTAGTTAGAGAGCACCTGTCCATCATGCTCCATTCATCAGGAATTCCTGATATGATGGGAATGAGCATAAAAAGCAAGAAGCCAGTGTCTCAAATTTCACTATGGCCTTTACTAACAGTTTAGAATAAGCTTACAAGCAAAAAAATTAGTTAGAAAAGCCAGAAGAAAAGCCACTCTGCTCATTGGGAACTTGTCCCTGGAAAGTATATACAGTACAGAGGCCAGTGGCGAATCACATTCCTATAAGAATTTCTAGTATAATCACACTATAAAACACCCTTCATTCATTGCTTTTACTGTTTTTTGTCCACCAGTTCTGACCATGTTTTCCCCTCAAACCAGAGACCCACAATTACAGACACTGGTCATGGAAGGGTCATGGTGTCTTATAACCTGGAGAACAGAAACAATGACTTGTAGTTCTCCCTGGGAAACTGGTAGCAGAGACTGACCTTGAGAACTTTCTCTGTGGTCTTGGGTAAAACAATGAAAGTTTTCAAATCTCAGAAGGAAAAGGAGAATGAAGGCAGCATCTACAAACAGGTTTCCTATAAGGAACATTAGCACCATTAGCATGAAGACTGCTGTCATTGCTAAAGCTTTAATATTCAGAATACTGCCAGGAGTCTACAAGAGAACACCTCCTAAATTGGAGGAAGGCAAAACCAAATACTGCTAAGAGTTTAGTTAGTACAGAAAGATCTGAACATAAACCAGAATCCAGATTTTGACAGCATGCAATAGTTATGCTTGGATCAGGTATTGATTTTGGAATTGGAAGCAATAATTTCAAAAATTTTAAATAACCCTTAAAGAAACAGTATTTTCACAAGTTACTTATTCTGACTCTTCAGTGAGCTGAATAGAAATTGGCTTTTTTCTTTATTCTCCTCTTGTTAACAATAGCAAGCTGAGATACCCTGTAAAGCAACTGTTGGAACCAGTGCTTACAGAATAAAACATGAAACATCATGAGCCTTGTCAACAAGGCACTCAGTGTCTTCAGCGAACAACAGATCAGTGGTGGAGCAGGGAATAAAACCCACAACCCCCAACTCCCACTACTCTTTTGAACATCAGATGAACTGATTCTCAAGCTGCTTGCTTATGGATGTTATAATCAAAACTTTTTTTAATGACAAGCTCCCAGCATCTCACAAACCTTTGACACTAAGTGGTCCCACAGAGGAACAAACAGTGGATTAAAACTATCAGGCAATCCAGGGTTTAGAATAAAAATGAAGGTTTTTATCACTAAAATCTTAAAAGGCAAATCCATTTTTCAGCAGAAGGAATACCACTGGAGATGGATGGTTTCAGAAAAGTGACCAGCTTTGACAAAGTTGAGGGTTCTGGTTGCTGTACCTTTAACAGTTAACCTGACTGAAAGGACCAGCTGATAACTCCCCTCATTCCTGCGGACTCAGGAATGCTGTAAAGCCTTGGATCAGGAGTTTTTAAAAAGTCAGTTTTTAACTTCAAACAGCAAACAGATTAAAATATATTAAAGAAAATGTTTTCCTAGTGACTAGTAGTGTGAATAAGTGGGTTTGGATGATAATTTGTAATAATCATCACCCTTTTCAGACATTTTATTAAGGACTGAAGTAACTAGTGTGTCTTCAGCTATGTTGCAATCCAGAAACAATTCAGAAAGACAGAAAGACTCTTCTTCATTAGACACCTTAAACTATATAAACACAAATATTTCTTATCCTAAATATGCAAAGTGGTTAATTTATTGCAAGCTATACCATTCAAAATGCTTTGTTTTCAAAATAAGAGCTTCTGCCCTAGGGAGTTATATGAAGAAGGTGTGTTTTTTGTTGTCTTAATATACCTTAACTACATAATTGATGAAATATTTCATTCTCAATATTAAATGCTCTTGTACCCAGAAGGCTGTATTTAATCAGAAGAAGAGCAAGAAAATGCAGGGGCAGGAATACACACTAGTGGCTTAAACAACAACAAAAGTTAGCAGCCCCCACCTTGAACTGAAAGCATAGGCACAAATGTTTAGATAGTAATTAGTGTCAAAACTGTGTTTTCTAGGGTGAAATCCTACACTGGACCCCCATTAGTCAGTCACACCTCTCCCCTGACTGCAGTAGGGCCAGAATTTAATTTCCCTTAGCTTTCAGTGAGGACAGGCTCAGAGCACAGCACAGATAGGCAGACTGTTAAAATCAGCTATTTCTGGTGTCCATCTTCTTATGATCTCCATAAACATTTCTAATCAACTGTGTTGTAATTAATAGCAGAAATATGGCATTAAATACAGAAAAGTCTCTCTAGATGTACCCATTTAAGAGGAGAATTTAGAAGCGGGCATAAATCCCCTTCTCTCTACATGCTTTCTTTCTTTTGGTTTAATTTTTAATCTTGCACTTATCCATTTTCCAATACCTTTCATCCCTCATTCCATACTCCTCCCTCTCAGGGAAAATGCAGGATGACAGTATAGACTGCATGGCAGCAGGAGGAATGAAAGCTTTATTTCAAAGTTTCTCTGTTCTTTTTTTTCTGTGTGTGGCTTTGTTAAGTACATACCATATTTCTGAAATCCAGCTAGGAAAACCTAGAAAAGTCTTCCAATTATAATCCTTGATACTTCCCCTGAAGCTAAACCAAAGCCCCTTTGAACTAGAAAAGTGTCTTTCAAAAATGAGAAGGGCAAGACCTGAACTTTTCTACCTGTAGTCTTCTAGTCCAAGATTAGAGTTGCGGGTTCATTTTTCCCCCTTCTCCTCAAGGAAGAAAATACACTGATTTTAAATACAACTATTTTTAGCTAATCCAGCTTTCCTTTTTATCCTCTGTAGCCAATGCCTGCACCAGTCATTTGAGCATTATTTAACTTATATGTCTACATCAAAAGTAGCAGTTTCCCTGGTGTATATTTGCTGGCTGTGCAGAGAAAGTAAATAAGATTTTGCAGTGCTTCTTGTCAAAAATCCCATTGTCACAGGCATGTTTACTGATTGATTTTTCCAAGTATGTAAGTTATGGATTAGCCTTTGCTCATGTAATAAAACAGTTTCCATTAGGAAGTCAATGCCTCATAAGATGTAGATGCATTTAGTGTGTGTGTATGCATCTGGAACCCTCTCAAATGGCTCCATGGTGTGGATGTAGGATTATTTCAGGAGGGAGGGCATTTATCAGTCTTGCTTGGGTGGTGGCTGATATGCTTCTCCCCGATACTGTGGGTGTTGCTCATAAGACCACAAAAATTGAGACGATATGCATGTTTGTTAGCATAACTACTTTAATGCAGGTGGTTTAGAAAACTTATAGGTCACATAAATGTGAGTCTTCTAGCATGCAGTATCATAACAAGGTGCAGTGAGGGTTTAATGCACAGAAGAAGGATAGTTTCAATTTTTCTAAAGGGTTTTCATATATGTATGAAAAAAAGCAGTGCAGCTTCCTCCACCTTTTAAAAACAGCAAGCTTTATGTAAAAACTATTGCCTTTTTGCTTGATCTATGCTTTTAAACATAATATTATGCCCAGAATCTCAACTGAAAAGGTAATAAAGATACTGTCTTCTGGGACCGGGACAGCAATGAAACTTCCATTTGCATAACTCACCGACCCTGAGTATAGCTTATCCAATTTATTCACATGGAATGTTTAATAAAGAGATTGAGGGGAACACATTCAAATGAAATCATGTTCAGTATTTTAATTTGAGGTGTGTGTGAGGACAAGTAATCATTCATTTTGGTTAATTCCTTTACATTTATTCCTTGTTTTCAACACTACTCCAACAAATTAGACAAGAAACTTCAATGTGTTACTGCAGTTGTGTCAAAGATCATGTTACCCACTTTTTAGGCTTCCAGTAAAAGTCAAAAAGCTACACAGAAGACAGACTGGATCAGAGTGAGGGGAAATCTTATGAAAGGAAGTCTCATGGTACATTACCAAAGAATGGATATTTCTACTACAGTAAGTTCCTTACTGAATCCAAGAGAAGTTGGATGACCTCTTGGTTAAAGTACAAGTATAAAACTTTACATTTCAATACCTCAGGCACCTCAGAGCTACCAGGTAACCAGAAAAGTCTCCATCCAAATGTTAAAGTGTTTTGGTATTCTTAGTTAACCCATTATTTTAGCATGAGGACCTCTTCCTGTTTTGAATGTTTTTCCAGTACACAAGGAGTACTGCTGTGTGGAAGACTGTGAAAACTGATTCTTAAGGCATCAAACCCTCAAGTGTCATGATTTAGACTCCTGTGGTGGAGCTAATACTTCTTTTCATCACAGGCACTTTGCAAAGATGCATACATCCAACAATTAGGGCAATCAGATATTGTGGTTTCCAAGGGCCACTTACTGGAAAGCAAGCTGAAATGGTAGAATTCAACAGAAGAACAAGAGTATTCACTGGCTAACAGGACACTGCCTGACTCAAAGAATCCTTTAAGTCCCAAAAGACAGGTCTGGGAGCTGAGTAGAGGATTTTAATGAGTTCTGAGTGAAGCACAGGGATGCTGGTGAGTGCTGGGCTCTCTCCTTCGCTCTCATTGAGAGGTAAAAACCTTCAGACCACAGTCTAGCACTGCTTTTGCAATGGTCACCCCAGAAGATCTGAGGATGTCTCATGTTGGCCTCATCAGCATGGAAAAAGCCACAATATATTCTCTTTTGGATAAAGGATAACATAGAGCTACACTGCAGTAGTCCAAGTCTCTTTTCTAGACATAGTGAATATGATGTGAAACAGCTCAAATATTTTAAGGTCACTACGCAAGGGAGATGAGTCTCACTCTGGACTTAAATTATCTGTATTGCCTTATTAGCTTGGCATTAAAAAGCTGGACAATTTCCTCTGCTTAGCAGGCAGCAGCTTCTCAGAGAGAGAGGTAAGCCTAGTGGCAGCTTTCAAGCTGCCTATTGTAAGGTATGCAATATTTTACCAAGCATAAATTAGAAACATGGGCAAAAATTTTATACAGAAAACACTCCCACTGTGACAATAAAAAAAAGATGGTTAGTATTCAGAAGCACAGCTCTTTAAGCTGATATTGATTGATTCATTAGATGTTCAGAAGTGGTATTAAGAGGGCAAGGGCTCCTTTCCAGAAGGATAGACACACTCAACACAACTTTACAGTGCATCGCAAAAGCAACCATAGAAATTAAAAACATCCCATCACAAGTAAACCCTATCACATCAGGTCTGTATATTTTCTATTGTCACTTTGATACTGTCTCACTAATTTTAGGGGCTGTTTTGGGGAAAAACGCTGAATCCTATCATGTGCCTTGCCTTCACAATGTGCCCTGACTCAGATGCTGTTTTACTCAGACTGAGAAGGTAGCAGGCACTTTCAGATCAGGTGTGAAGAACTTTTGAAATGTATTAGTGCAATTCAGATATCCCCTGCTGATCACAGCCCAGACTAACATTGTAAGAAAACCAAGAGAATGTTAGAATTAGTATGTGTGCAGGCATACTACTCATATGTGATAATGTATGCACATCTCCTGAAACAGCCTGGAATTGCTTTGAGTTCATGATTTTTTTGCCAACCCAAGCAAAGCTTCCACTAAAGATTACCAGAAACATTATTTGACTTGAAAGAGCAAGCGTGAATTTTGTACATCCACCCAGCAATGTGAAATCAATTCCGATAATGCCATTGAATGTAACTTATTTGAAAATTACTTTCTTGTGCTGTGGTTTTCCTCATGAAACCCTGCAGTGCTTGAACTGATAATGTTGGATCTGAAGTCTCATGACTATTATGCAGTATTACTCTCCAGCTGGGAGACTTGGCAAGGCAACACTGACATCTTCATGAACTTAGCACTTCACATCAAGGAGAGGATGTGAACTTGTCAACTTGACACTTGTAGTGCAATCTCTTTCAAATTGGCCCTTAGAAATCTTTACAATATGACTGGAAGCTCTTCACAGTGATATAAATAGGATGCATTAGATTCATCTGCCACAAAAAACCATCGAGGGGTACTAATCATGTCCTTTCACCCAAATTAATATTGTCACATTTACTTACTAGTACTAATATTGGTGAAATGCCTTTTCCATCTGTTTTGGTTAATATGTACATCATTAGGAGCATTTTTAATTTTATCTTTACTGAAGCTGTCTTTCAATTAACATGGAATTTCTTCCTAACTTGCCAGATATTTTTAAAGTTGTGAATATACGTCACTGTAGTGTTTAATCCTTAAGAAATACCTTCACCTCATTAAGTCTAAACTCATCTTACATTCATTACAAAGGCAGGATTAAGAGCAATGATCAGAATTATTTAAAAAAAAATTTGACAGAGTTTTAAAATGAACAGAAATCTTGAGAACTTCCTCCAAGTCTTCGTGGCTATGAAAGTGATTAAAGAGGAACCAAGAACAACAAGAATTTGACAGTTATAAAAAAAAAGCCCATTTACAGTGCCATAGTCCTTTACACTTAATTGGTATAATTTACCTATTACTAAACTACAATTTAGCTTACGTAGAGGAAATGAAATTTTATGTCACTCTCATGATACATATCACAGAAAATCTCAGAGAAATTATGAAGTCTAGGCATCAAGAGGATGCAAACACTCTCTGCCAATTCCCTGCACCATCATCTTTTGTTAAAGCCATGGAGATCTTAATTCCAATACTTCACATCACTGAAGTATTGCACAAGGAGATAAACATCTTTTGGTATTTTAGCACTGCTCAGATCCTTATGATTTTATAGTTTCATATCTATACCAGCAATGTAAGTCAAACTTCTGGTTGCATAACAGGTATGTTTTCCTACCTGTGAGATATGAATGCACAGCAGCATATGGACTAACTGCAATCACAAAACTGCACAAGGACCACTTCTGTGTACAGTGCAGCAGCAAAAACCTACAGAATCAAAAATGGAGTGTGATCATGCAAAATAAAAGCCTTGACAGCATCTCTGGCTGCATGAGACAGTTCCCAGGGGTCTCAAACAAAAAGTTGACATCAAACATCCAGCCATCCTTTCATTAATTAGATGGGAAGCTCTCATTTTATTAGCTCCCTACTAGGTGAATTGCATAAGCTATTCTACTGCATGAGGAGGATTCTTAGCCACGGAAATATTTTTTCTCTGAAAACATACTTACTTTGTGAAAAATGTATAATCCTTCCTGGCAAAGCAGTGAAGATATTGGACGTTTGAAGTAGGCAGATTGAGCCCGGGGTATAGCTTTTACATTGCAGCCCACAGTGTGGGACAAAAAAAAAAATGCTCTGGTCCTGGGAGAGTCCTTGCACAGCTCCTGGCTGAAGGCGGCCCTGCCAGCCAGGTTTGCCTGGAGTGAAGAGGGAACATTCAGCTTCTTTCTCTTCGCAAGGCAAGCATCAGGAGGCAAGATAAAGGATGTGGGTCACCCCACCATTGCTTTTCTACCTCCTCCCTTTTGGAGGGGCTGACACTAAGAAGCAGGTGAAGAGGAAGCCATTCCGAAAACCAAGCAGTAGTGTTTCCAGAGGAGTACATGGAAATGGCACCTGCTGTCCTCATGTAAGGAAGAACCAGTTCAGGGTCTGTCACTTAGTTCTGTGAATCTGAGTACCAGCTACGAACTACAAGAGTTTTAGATACTGGCCATTTTTTTTCTCCATTTTGGTGACAGAAGAAAGAGCTAATAATGCTAACCCTTATTTCAACTATTTTCAAGAAGCAGCAGAACACACACTACATTTGATAATCTTATTGTATTTGTTGGTAGACTGACTGGCAGAAGATCCCATAACATGAGTTACATGGCAATAAAATTGCAAGCTCCCATAAGACCAATTTCTGTTCTTGAAATTAGAGAGTATAAGCCTCTGCCTTTGCAGCATCCTGGTGAATAAAAACCACAGTGAAATTTCATCAGAACTTAGCCAAAACAACTGCATCCATTCCAGAGATTATAATTTTTTTCTTTCCTTACACAAATCACATTCAACTGCACTTGGCTGCTGACATCAGGAATGGGATGCTCACTGCAGGGAAGAAATGACTCTGCAGATCCCAGCTGAATACACAGATTCTATACAACCAAAATAATTTCTGTTTTGTTTCCATCACTTTCAGGTCTCACACAAATTCAGTGATGAATTTATAGAATGAGGCATCTGTGACTTGTTAAAGTTTACTTTTACATGGCAGGCAACACAGACAAAATTCTTTCTTGGCCACCACGAATGGATTGCAGTAAAGCGCCAATTAAGGTGGAACTCAGCTAAATTCAAGTGTCCATTGAAAAGATACAGTATTTTACATTCAAGAGCAATTTCTAAACTCTGGGCTTTTTGCAAACTCCAAAGAAGGGACAATTTATTATTTAAACAAGTACTGCAGTAGATTAG
The DNA here is from genome assembly GCF_047495875.1 of Pithys albifrons albifrons. Classification (NCBI taxonomy): domain Eukaryota; kingdom Metazoa; phylum Chordata; class Aves; order Passeriformes; family Thamnophilidae; genus Pithys; species Pithys albifrons. Next base: position 102,780,221 of record NC_092459.1, read on the forward strand.
GAGTCAAACTGGCATCCTGTTATTAATTATCCTCCAGGGTGACCAGCAAGTAAAACCGTCAGTATCAAACCATCTTCATCATACATGTCAAAGAGAGAAGAAGGGATGAATATCTAGCTGCTTCCTACTTATGATTAAATAGCTATTTGAGGATAGAAGCGAGGACTTACAGTATTGACAGCAAGTCTGGCAGTCAAGGGCTGTCTACAGCCACTCCTCAACTATGGGGAGATCTTTTGGACCTGCATTACAACTCTCTGCACTTGTACATAGGCTTTTTCCCCCTTCAAAGTCACTGTGGGAAAGGGATATTGCACACCCAGGTCTTGTCCCAGCAGGAAGTCAGGCAACATCCAAGGTGGGCGACTGGATCCCTGTTCACATATACCTCATATACAGGGGAGAGATCCTGTGACTTCCAACAGGTCCAGGATTTGCCCTGAATCAGAGTCCTGCAGTGATGGAGAACTCATCATATACTTACTGATTTCATTTAGGCTGGAGTTGGAGGGGAAAGGTCTGTGTCCACTTGAGTGCTAAGATAACACCATTGCTATTTGAGTTTAGCTGCTCTGAGTGAAAAGAACATGGCTTCACCTGCACAGGTAAGGGCATCTAGGGAACTAAGGTTTATTACAAACTATGGGCACTTGGGGTTCAGCCCGGAAATAACCTATGAATTTGCCAAAAGGCTAGTGCTAGGCAGGGACTAGTCCTAACAGACAGGAACCCAGGAACTGACCACACTAGGGAACAGAAGAGACAGGGCATGTGCTGAAACGTGGGGAGTATGTTTTTGGGAATCATTTTAACTTGTGAATTCCTATCAAAGCAACCTCACAGGGTTTCTGTGCAAGTTGCTGCTGGTGAGCTGTGATTACTTCTCTTCTAGATACATAGTCATTCAATTAAACACAACTATGCAGTCAAAATGGGTTGAACTCAGGTAAGATCATGTTAAATGCAGTACCAATATGAAGTTGGGTTTTTTAATCTTTCAAAATAGCTATGAAAATGTTTCAGAGGCAACACGCAAATTTTCCTTAAGCATACTTTTTCCCAGTATCCCTCAGCCTTTTCCTGCTGATGTGAATGCCATGACATGGTACAGGAGAGCTCCTACTATCCCCCACCTATAATTCCTGAGGGGCTGCAGTTCTTCCTGCAAAGTAACAGTAAATTCAGAGAGGAGTTGCTAAATCCTTGGCTGAAACACCAAATGCTCCTTTGCCATGTGCAGAGTTTGTGACAATAGCAAGGGCTGATGGCAATTCAAATCCAGCTCTGAATGGCTTGCTTTGCATTCCGTAACCTAGCAAGCATGCAGCAGATTCTCTGTTTGGGAAGAGCAGAACCTCTTAGTAGTCTCTATCTTTTTAACCACTGAGTTGGCAATTTATTGACTACTGAGTTGGCAATTGACTGAAAAAAAACCCACAGGAGAAACAGTAAAGAAGGGAAAAGAGGTGCAAGACAGAGCTGAATGTGATGCCATGGGTGGTACTTTTCTAAACCACTCCTGCCCCTGCAAGACACTTAGCCTTAAAGCAAACATAGTTTCTTCCTCAGCAGCACTTTTTCTTTTTTGTCCTGCTGCATATCTAAGTACCTGACTCTCTTGTGATAACCACTACACACTTAGTACTAATCATGGTAGATTTTATTCCCTTCTTCTTTCTTGAGCTTCTCTTAATTTCTCTACTTGTTTCTGATTGGATCAGCTGTAATTGTTATATTGATTTTATATTTTTTTCTATCTGCAATTTATCAGCAGTACCTTTTCTATTTGCTACTGCCTTTGACTGCAGGAACAGTCTGAATGAATCAGAATTAGGTCTAGTCACAGTTGAGCTGTGGAAACCTGCAGAGCCATTATAGCTGGAGCCCTGGATCCCGGAAACTGTCATAAATAAAAGCCATTATGAATAGTGCCTCATGCCGTTTCTGACTGTGAGCATATGGCAGCTTACTCTGTACAGCCAGGAAAACAATAACTACTTTATGCACCTATTTGAATGTTAATACAAAGAGCTTTTCTCTGATGTTTCACAAAAACATCAAAGATCCTAGTTACTGCATAGTATGATTTCTAAATTCTGCTTCAAACCTTCAGTGCTTCTCTTTCCTCCATGAAATGAAAAGTTGGTGTGAAAGAGAGTTTCTTTTCTATTAAAAACCAGGTGAAACAGTGAGTATTGCACGTGACTCTACAGGGCCAAGTGAAGTGCAGGAATCTTTGTCCCCTTTCCAAGGCAAGTCTGTCTGAGAAAAAATCCCAGTCAATCCATGTGAAGAAAATGCAATGCAAATAAAATAAATAAAATATATTTGGACAGCTCTGGAGATGGGAGCAAGCAGAGAGGAAGCAAAAAAAGGGGGAAGCTGTGGAGGGAATGGGGAGCTCCATAATGAACATGGGAGCACGGGAGTGAGAGGGGCATCTGCAACCTTGTGCTGTACAAGGTAATAGGGTTTAATAAACATTTCATTAAAACCCGTCAATTCCTATCCTAAAAACAAGTTGCTGGAGTCATGTTACCCGTGCTACAGAAGATCTCTCATAACTGCTCTGTGTTTTCTTCTGTATGAAAATGCTGTTGTGTCAGTAGTGTAATTTCTGCTCAAAGAGCTCTTTTCCTATCTTCCTCCCTTCTTTAGAGTCTGCTAGATCTGTAGATGACAGTCAACCTTTGTTTTTTTCTCGCCTGAAGAAACCACACTTGATTTCTTTCATAAGATTGGCTGCTAAAACCATCAGACCCTTCTCATTCATACTATCTTGAATTAATTTTTGTGAGGTTATACACAGAGGAGCACACAATATTTCAGATAAGGTCACATCAGAGCCTTGTACACAGCATGGAAATAACCACACTAAAAGAAGAATTTTATAACTTATGACCCCAATAAGCTTTTTCATAGCTATGTTGTAGCTGACTAAAATACATGACCTGGCTTCTTCTCTGCTTACTGCTCAAGCACTAGTTAATGCCTGAAATTCTCGTTCATGGTCCCAAAATGTACATTTTGCATTTTGTATTATCACATTTGTGGTAGTTTTAGCTAGGCCTCAGATTAGCAGGGAATCTATGTAGATTAGGAGAGACAGGTATCACCTGACTTAAGCAACCAAAGAAATATTTGATACTAGATGACACAAACCTGAGATATGAATACAGGAGTGGGAGGTGTTCGCTCAGTTCCATCATGGCCAAAGTAGAGGCAAGACATGCAGCTGCTGTCTTGCTGTCTGGGCCCTGCTGCTGCTGTCGCTACTTGCATTTTGTTTTAATTTCAGGGAAGTAGAAACCTTTTGTTGTTATACTTTCTGTTTCTTGCCGAGTGTCTTTTGGGGTGCTTATAGATCTAGAGTGATGGAATCTGTTTTCGGTGAGAGGTAGAAAATTGTTATATCTAACTTGTGTAAGTGTGTGTTACATTGTAGTTTGCTTTTAATTTTCTCTTTTCTGTATAAATAAATATATAGTTAGTTTAAATTTAAATCTACTTTGAGTTTCGTTTTTTTTTCCTTTTCTCCCTTTTCTCAGCTGGGAAGGGGAGGGAGACTGACTCTGTATTGGGCAGTTGGCATTTTGCCAGCTCAACCCAAGACACATTCTATCACATTTAAATGGTTCCTGATCTCAAGGTCATGCAATTATTCCTATATAATACAGTAATTCACATTTTTGTTGTTATGGGGAGGACTGAGCAAGGTCTCAGTAGCCTGTAATCCTGCAGAGCCAGACTACCAGGAAGATGCAGAAGCTCAGAGACAGGAGGCTAAGAAGAACAAAACATCATTGCTACCTGGGCAACCAGAGCTGTACCTCAGCAGACTCAAGGCATCAGCAAGATTTGGAATTCAGCCTTCCCAGCATCCTACATTATGAGGTTGTGAGGAAAATGTTGTCCTTTCTTCTTATCCCTGATGGGATGACAACAGACATCACTACATGAAGATGCCTTTGAATATTTCTTCCCTAAAGTCAATTTGCCTACTAAGGACAAGAGATTAAGGAATTCAGCTGGAACAGGATTCCTTCCCACACATATATGTGTTTTTAAAGCATCTTTCTTATTGCGCACAACAGTAATTCCAGAAACATTACTCTTGAAAATTATTGGTTCAGCACAAATGCAGTAAAGTCCCAAGTGCTACATTTCTGTCTATTCGTTCAGTGTTTGCAGCTTTTTTGCAGACTCCTAAGAAGTCCAAACTCCTGTAGGAGCTATTCAAGATGATAGCCATATTAAAGGCCATTGCAGCTTTTTTTTTAAAAAAGAAATGTCAGAGCTAATACTTGCCCTTTGTGCTGTTTTACTCTGGTATTGCAGAAATCCTGTGCAATTTTCCCATTTGACCTTATGACCAGATACCCTTGGCAATAAAATGCATAACCATACATGACTCAGAAATGCAACTGTTGCATTTTTTGGTCTTTCTGTTAATTGTAAAAATCACACTCATTTAGGTTTTTTATAAAAAAATCTCTATTCAGGGAGTGCTGTGGACATTATAGGTAAAAATAACATGTTTGGTATGCAAGTGCATCAGAATAAGCCCTTGTTGTATACTGCACAGTGAAGTACAGAGTTTATGACTGCTGATTTGAATCTGCCAAAACATTTAAAATTCATGGAGTCATGTTTTACGCTTCTATCATACTTCCATCTATGATTCAGGCTTACTGATATTCTTTATTGCAGCTAATGTTCTCATGTCAGAACATGAAAAACTTTTTAAAAGATAGAAAAAAAAGTATTACTTTTTTGTTCAAGGTAGACTACCAGGTCCTTTAGAGCCATTTGCAGCTGAAACTTTGGAGTCTGGTGCCATACTCGTATTACCTGTACCACTGGGGACACAACAAGCACTTTGCCTGTAAACATCCTCATACTCTCCTTTTACCATTCCTTTCTAGGATGACTTAAAATAATACAAAGTCCTTGAACACATCCAAGCTACACGTGTTATGCCCCCAGCAAAATTTGATCCAAATTGTGATAAGTTGGGTTTTTAAGCACCAGGGGTTCAGAGAATCTAGAAAGTTTCTGAAGTCCTTTATTCATCTTTGTTTTATGGACGGTGCAGCTGTTAGCATAATATAGGCTCTAATACAAGAAGTAACAGAGATGGTGAACTTAATCTCAACATCAATGCTTTTTCATTTCATTCTTTATTGAAAAGGTCAGCTGTAATTAAGGTGCTTACTTATTTAACACCTATAGATAAGGACGAATGATCTCTCAGAGCAGTGCCATGAATTCTTAGATAAAGATAAGCTAGATGTTTTTCAAGTGGCTGGGTCTGATTAAATTTCTCCTAAAATACTTTTGTGGAACTGGCTGAAGTAGTCTCAGATTTGCTAGTGGTTATCCTCAAAAATTTCTGAAAAATAAGTGAAAACCCAAAAGACTGCAAAAGGATAAAAACAAAGCTCCTTTACTATAGGGTAGGATAAAAGAATACTATAGACCACGCAGTTTCAGCTCTTGGTGAACTAGTGATAAAAAAAAACCCAAAAAACCCCAAACAATCAAAACTTGTGTAAGCAATTAAAAGAAAAAGAAGGAAAAATAGAAACAGTCAACAAGCAGTCACTAGGAACAAAAGATGTAAGACCTATCTAGTTTCTTTCCGCAGTAGGGTAAATGGCTTGTATTTAGTGAGAAATTGCAATAGATACCATATGTCTTGACTTTGGTAAGATTCCTGACCTTATCTCCTATCACATCTTCATATGCAATCTAAGAAACACCATATAAATGAAACTAGAGGATGGAAACCAAAGTGTCCTGAAAAACATCCAGAGAGTTTATACACCCAGAGCATACACGGTCAGTACAATCCTGTGCAATATCTTTCTGTCAAGGGATGTATCCTCTCTGTGATTCATTTACAACCCAGATGATAAAATATAGAATGTGTGTTAAATTGACAGGTCTGCAAACAGATTAGGTAAGAGACAAATGCAAAGTTCCACATTAGTAAAGTAATTACATAAAGTAATCCTTCCCTTCTCCTTGGGGCTCACAAGGCCTCTGTGGGAACAGTGCATTCAGTTTTGGCCAGCATGCTTGCTGGGAGATATTGAACACTGGGAAGAAGTAATGAGTGAGAAAAAGATGTGTTTTCTGAAAAAATCTGGGCTAGTTTGGTCAAGGAAAAATGCTAAGAGGCAGCATATAACAGTGTTCATCTATGCAAAAGAGCACTGTAAAAAGTTCTTACCTGTGTCAAAAGAAGACACTAAAAAGCTAATGAACTTCAACTACAGCAAGAGTAGATTTTAGAAAAAGCTTTCAGCAGTAAAGATGCTTAATTATCAATGGAATTTTTAGATATTCCATCTCTGAAAATCTTAAGTAACAGGTTCAGATAAGTAGTACATTAAAAACTCCAATTTACCCATAAAAGTTAAAAACCACTTTTCCTCTCCTTATGCTTTCTTACTCCAGACTCCTTCCTTCAGTGCTCATTTGATTCCCCATGTCTGCAGTTCCTCTCCCCTGACTGAAGTTCTGCCATGCTTTCATAACCCCTTCCTACAGCAACTCCCACTAACAACCCCTTCATATTTTTTGCACATCACATTTTTCCCTTTGCTACATTAACCCCCTTGCTTTGAAAGTACTCTGCGTCTTCTTTAATCTCTATACAAGCTTGTCATCTAGTTGGCAAGGGATGATACATTCCCTGGCACATGTCTGACCAACTAGAACATGCACTCCTCCTGTCAGTTACAGCTATGGCACACATAGCTAGATGCATTTTCTGCACATCTCTCTGGTGGGAGGAAAGCACATACATATTCCTCTGGGAAAACCAAGCAACATGGCGTACCTCTGAATTGTCAGCAGTCTGCCAAAATTCCCCCCACAGGCTGGGCTGGAAACCTACCCTGAGCCATAGACTGGACCTGGCTGGTAGGGAGATGGATTACTTGCCTTGCTGGGCTTCCATTTACTACTTCATAGAATAATATAATCATTTAGGTTGGAAAAGAACTTTAAGATCATCAAGACTAGCTGTAAACCTAATACTGACAAGTCCACCACTCAACCATGTCCATCAGCACCACAGCTACACAAAGATGTGGCCCTCTCAAGAAAAAGCTCTATTGCAATTCCACTTTCTTTATCCTCCTTGTTATGTTTGCAAGAGGAAGAGGTGATGGTCAGGCAGCAGATAAATGAGGTGTTACAGTTAGATTCCAGAAGGCTTCACTAAGTCATGGAAAATCATTCTTTGAAAAGCAAAGTACACTGCTACCCATGAAAGGGGCAGCAGAAACCTTTAACTCCACAGTACTGGCTGAAGCTGCTATGGACCAGCCCAATAAATTCAGCCCTCCAGTGAGCAGTCAGACCTACTCATGACACTCCAATACAGGTTGTCCTGTCCTCATTGCTGCAAAGGAAAAGGACAGACTCCATGCACTTTCTTTATCAAGCAAATTAACTCACCTAATGTATTGCAGGCCTTATGTCCAGATTTTATGGCAGCTAAAAGACTTTTAGTTGAATAGAGACTACTGTACTGGATTGCAGGACCAACATTTTCATACGGGATTTTCACCCATTGGCTTCAGATGCCTGCACTGAGATTGCCAGGCCTGAATGATTTGAAGCATCACATTTTATTAATTAGAAGTTATTTTCAAAGAAATCTATCCCAAACATGCCTGAAGCTTCAGTGCCAAGTTGATCACTTCTGGTTAATACAAAATACTTTAAATGTGTCTCCTTTCTGTCCATGCTGCCTCATTTTCAATACATGTCTCCAGTTGCTCTAAGTTTTACATATACAAGGCACATGCTGAAAAATCCTGTGAACATTTTGCTAAAGCTGCAGATTTTAATTAAATAAAATGTGATTGCCAATCTTTTTTTTTTTTTTTGAGAAACAAATAAGACTTACTTGAGCCTCAAAATTACAGGTCTTCAACTTATCATCACCTAGTTTAGAAGTTTGTATTTTTTGACTATGGCATATTTCATTTTGACAGATCCATCATTTTTCAAATGGATGTATGCTGCTATCCAAAATCCATTACTCATACCATGAATTGAATAACACTCTATTATTTACTTATGGCATGGTATAATCAGACACATGCATCTTTTTTGGCTTTCTTACTGGCTTTCACATTTCAATAAAGCAATCTGAATATATTAACCTAACATTTTAATGAATCAGTAACACTAATGGGCGCTTAGAGAATAGATTGCTTTTGTAAAGTGCTACTGTATTGAGAACTGCTCTGAAGTGTTGTCCAATCTTTACCAAGTAGTTAAGAAGGCATGATTTATTTTGGACTAGTTTTATTAGGCAGTTATTGACAGCTATATAATGAATGATCAGTATGCAAGGAAAAGCATTCGATTCCTTCTTTCAAACTATTCTTGTCATGTAGTGTAACCAAAATAAACAACCTCCTTTCAGTGACTACTTAAATCACAATAAAAATCCCTACCAGAAGTCAATGAAGGACTCCTTTTCCCCCTCTTAAGGCAATTATTGTTCAAGGATATAACGAAATACTGGTTTTTTTTCACTCAAAAGTCCATGACTAAAAGTTATTCTGCACATGTTCAGAATGTTGGTAGCATCTCTTCCTTCCTATTCTTTTCATGTGAGTCAAGCACAGTGTAACAAGACAAAAATCACCCAAACATACTCTCTTCATACAAAGAATGCAGTGGTTCAAGTTGCAATGAAGCAACACTTCTACCAGTGGTAATCCTCCATCACATGTTTCCACATTGTTAAAAGTCATAGTAAAAATAAAAAAGGGAAAAATAAGCTATGATATCTGACTACCTGCTCTCACACCAATAGCTACTGTCACCAGTTACAAAAATATTAATCACAGATTTATTCAAATTCATATTTTGAACAACATCTAAGCATGTTTGTGAAATGCATCACCAAGAAGCCATCTGTGCATTTTTAATGATTCCATTTATATTTTATAAACCCAAGCAGATGTTTCGCTGTGATTTTTTCTGAGCCTTTAAAATTGGCTTTCAAGACTCAAAGCCATTGAGGTTATAGAACATAAACCACAAAGCATCTAAGTGTGCCTGGAAGGGTGATGATGAGAAAAACTTACAAGATGCATAAGGGAAATTCTCAGTGCTGAGTTACGTCTTTACAATCTAGATTAAAACAAAAAGTAATTCTCAGGATTATTTCAACCCTCCAGCCTAATTTCCCAAAGTCTCTTCTTTTTTTAGAAAGGGTTTGATACTTAGGGTGGGAATGCAAAACTGAACTCCCAATAAGGAAAGCAATCAGACAGTATGTTAAAAATAACTATTATATCTAATTCCATCAGAGTGAAAAGCTTAGGTTAATACTGAGGCTGTATAACATGGATAAATAATATTATCTGCTTAGCACTGTATTTCTAAACACAGTTGCATTTACTGAAGAGCAACTAATATTTATGTTGGAGGCAGAAAATCACAGTGAGTCACTGTTCTTTTTCTGAGAATTTGTTCACTGTTTCTGCCTGAACAAATATAGTTATGTTGATTAAAATGGTAATGCACACATCAGTACAGGCAAGTATAACATGCAATTTAAGTTAAACACTATTCTGCGATTAGCCACTTTTCACCTTAATATGATGCATTCCCCATTATTATAGAAAATAAACTCTCCAATATGTTTATTCTTGTTGCTTCACAAGACACATAGGGCTGCAGCTTTAAGAGATTAGATATTGGTAGGAAGATTAGGAGGAATAAAGCGGAATTGTATCTTCTGGTAAAATCACGAAGTCACAGAATATCTCCAGTTGGAAGAGAGCTGGGAACGTCTCTAGCCTAACCTCTTGCTCAAAGAAGTATAAAAACTGAATTCAGAACGAGTTGCTCAGACATTTGTCCAGTCAGGGCTTGAAAGACACTGTGACCTCACTGTGCAGCCTCTTGCAGTGTTTGTCCACCTTTTCAGGGCAAAGGAACCTGTCCTAACCATCTTAGTGACCTTCCCTAAGCTTTTCCCAGTTCACTGATGCCTTTTTTGACCAGGGTGGTCAGTTTGGATGCAGTACTCTAGATGCAGTATAATGAGTGGTACTTCCCACTACTTTCTCCTTCACATGTCCAAAAATGTCTTCTGAGAGGATTTATTCCTACAGAGTAGGCCAAATTGACCTGTACTTTCCCTGAAGATCTGTCGGAGGAGACCAGACTGATGAGGAATTCACCAAGTGCCAGATATATTACAAACGCTGGGTGGACGAAGATGCGGAGGTCCGGGACCCCGGGGAGCGCATGCAGCGGCTGGATCGGGACCGTGGGGGCTTTCGGATGGACACTTCCCCAGTTTAAATGTTATACCCTTAATGTGGCTACCCTGGTTATTTTTCCCTTGGTCGTTCCTTATCCAAGTTTCCTCTTCCCACAAAGCCCTCCGAGTCGCAGCCCCCTGTCCTGGCCCAACCTGGCCATGGGGGCGGTTGCCGGCGGGGTTGCCCACGCTCCAGGCAGGAGCTGTCCCTGCCTCGGAGTGCCGGAAGCCCTACGGTAGACTTTCCCCGCCCATCTCATTCTCCCATTGGTCCTTTTGACGCTCCTCCCCTCCCTCCTTCCCTTCGTTTGCATGCACCCAATGAAGTGCGTTACTCCGCCCCGTCTCCGCCCCTCTTCCCCGCCTACATCCGGGGAATTCCCATGCTCTCCTTATAAGCTAGCGCGTGGCATTAAACTTGGCTTTTCCTCGTGGACCCCTGGCTGCTGTGGAATTATTCCTTTCGGGGTGGTCGCCGGGCCGGGGGTGGGAGGAGCCGACCTCGCTTCTAAGGGGCCTGATCCTAGGGGAGCCCTGCTTGCCTCTTTCCTAGCCTTGCTCCTGGAAGCAGAAACCTCTCCACCATATCGGTGGCTATTTTCAATCCTGTCTTGGTTTGAGGGGAAAAAACCAAAATGTTTACCCACAAGCGGGGGAGGGACCTCCTCCACGATAATCACACCACTCTTTATCAAATTTAAGAAAAGGAATTTTAATACAAGAAGGATAACTGATATATATATATATATATATATATATATATATATATATATATATGTAAACAGATTAGTGCAACCCACTTCCCCAACACCACAGGAGAAAGGAAAAAAAACCCAAACAACAACAAAACCCAGCAGGTTTTCCTCCAAGAGGAAAGTTATACTTAAGCAGTGTCAAATGTCACAGTCCGGCTGGCTTCAGAGTGAGCTTCTACAGCGAGACAGACGAGTTGTGAGCTCTCAGATGAACTCTGTCTCTTCCCCCTGTGTACCTTGTCCAAGAAGCAGAAAACACAAGCAGCCCGAAGCAGTCCTGGGGACAGGCAGCAGCAGCGAGCCGACTAGAAGCAGTCCTGGGGACAGGTAGCAGCAGCGACCCCAATAGAAGCAGTCCTGGGGACAGGCAGCAGCAGCGACCTGGCTAGAAGCAGTCCTGGGGACAGCGGCAGCAAGACAGCCAGGAAAGCCCCAGCAGTAACCAGCAGGGCAGCCTGCCTTCTCCGAGCCCCCACTCCCGCGTTCCACTGAGCCAAGACTGGAAAGAATATCCCAAAAAAACCCAAAAGAGACAAACCTGCCCCCACCCAAGTGATCAACAGTTAACTACTTCTTTTGTTAACTGCTGGCCTGGGCAGTTAAGTGGCAGGGGAGAGAATTTACATAATTATCCCAAACTACAACAAATCCGCTGATAATTGACGCCCAACGCGGTGGTGGTATCCACTACGCCGAAGCAGCATAAGCCGCGGGACGGGTGAGTCCCTTGGTCATCAGTGGACCTCAGATGAAGTGATTGGGCAGAGCACCTCGGCATTTTTTCAGCTCTCGGCTGGCAATCCCTCGTTGTTTTGATGTGGGACCAAAGGACTGACCCTCAGTCTACCTTTACCCTGGGTAGGTAGCCCTCCGAGCAGACCTTGCTCCCTATCACCCTTATTTCATTTATTAAAAATGGGGAAAATTCTCTCTAAGAGAGAAAAAGAGACTTACTGCCGCCTGAAGTCCCTTCTAACTCACGCTAACCATAAAGTGAACAAGGCAGCAGTAAAATCGCTAATGAAATATATGTCTAAAGAGGACTACTCCCTGCCGTTTCATCTTACTACAATGGAATGGGACTGTTTAGGCCGAAAATTGTGGGCAGCGGCTAATAGAAATGGCAAACATGCCTCACATGCCTTAATAGCATGGTCACTGATTCACTCGATCCTAGAAGCAGACCAGGCCGCAGGGATCCAGGGGGCCCCAGGACAGAGTAGCACAGGGAGTTGCGGTCGAAGCGCGGTACCTGCGTCACGGTTTCAGGGGCCCCCCTCCACCGACCCACCTGCGAACCCTGGAATTATTGCTAGCACGGTGACGGCCGCTGTTGGGGCCTCTCCACGTGCACGTGTTGGTTGCCCACAAGATGGCGACGGAAAGCGTGGTGAAGGGCCACCACAAAATGGAAGTTGGGGGAAGGGGGAGGAGGTAGCCGATGCCCACCCCCTGGGCGTGGTGTTGAGAGGGGAGGGGCCGATCTCTGTGGGGGGGCGGTCCCTGTGAGCCCTTACGCCACACCCAACTTCCTCTTTCCCACGGTGGCCCCGCCCCCTCCCTTTGTCAACATCCAGCCCAAGATGGCGGCGCCCATGGACTAGGCCCAAACCAGAGGCCTACCGGCCTATCGCCAACAATCCGTTTAATCCTTCATTTAAAGACACGCATAACACCACGGATCTGTCTGTGGTTTGTCATCAACCACCTCGCCTTTCTTGTATGCAACGTGCTGCCGTACAAGCTAAAGATCTTAGTGATCTGCAAGCAGTGCAAGCTTTTCCAGTATTTTATGACTGTGCCGATAACCCACAATGGGAGCCTTTACCGATTCTTCTAATTAAAGATGCAAAAAAGGCAGTGACAGAGTACGGCCTGTCTTCTGCATATCCTCTAGGTGTTATTGGTGCTCTTTTACAAGCCTTTACATTTACACCAAATGACTTGAAGAACTTGGCCAGGACACTTTTAAATAATATGGAGATAACCATGTTTTTAGATACATGGCATGCCAATGTCCGCAAGTATGCTCACGAGACGGCAGGTAGCACAAACAGAACAGTTCCGGATACAATCGAAATGCTTTTTGGGATTGGAAAATAGGCGTTTAGAGCTGAACAAGTAAAAATAGACCCACAGGACTTGCTCACTACTAAGAATCTGGCTTTTAAAGCATTGCAGACTGTCGCTGAGGCTTCTCAGGTGACGCCACCATTTACCTCAGTTTTCCAAGAGCCAGATGAACCTTTTATGAGGTTTGCTGAGAGGCTCAAGGAAACGATAGCAAGGGAAACAAAAAAGAAACATGTACAAGACATTATTTTTAAACAAATTGCCATATCCAATGCTAATGCACAGTGCCAACCAGTCCTGCGGGCGCTTAAAGGTCCAACGCCCCTAGACATGGTAAAGGCCTGTAAAGACATTACTTCCACTGATAAACTGGGTAATACCTTAGCGCAATCCCAAATTACAATGGGAAATAACCTTGGTTCCCGTATGGCTGAAAATAACAAGCAACTAGTGAAAGATGTGGCTAAAGAAGTCACCCAAGCACTAGCAGTGTCTCTCCAGCCTAGTCAGGCAAAATGTTTTGGCTGTGGAGAACTTGGACATTTTAAAACCAACTGTCCTAAAGAGCCAGCGGCTAAAACCCCAGTACCCCCCAATATTTGTCCTAAATGTAAAAAGGGAAGGCATTGGTCCTCAGAGTGTCGCTCATGGTTTGACCAGCAAGGGCGGCCCATCACTCCAGCAAGATCTAAGCAGTCGGGAAACCACCAGCTGAGCGCTCGAGGCAGCGCGACGACACAAGAGGCCCAACATCCACGCAACAGCAAAACCCGGCGAGTGCTGCCGGCGATACCAGAGGGGGAACCATCCCAAGTAGGCTTAACTTGGGGCTGGCAGCTGCCTCAACAACAACTCTGAATACCGATGCGTATCATACGGTGGTCTTGACTGTTGGGTCTGGGACTGTAATTCCTAATGGGACATTTCGTTTCACTGGAACGTCAAATGCTACAGAGATGGGGATTGTTGTAATACCTTCTGTGGTCAAGTTAATTAATGCAAATGTTGTTTCTGTTTTTCTTAAGCCAACTTTTATTCCAGTTGAATTGCAGAAGGAAGATATTGTAGCCCAACTACTGCCTATACAAGTAATGCCATCTCAGGACAACTGTGTCCAGGTGGCTTGATCACAGCCAGTAACGTTGCAAAGACCAATGATGGATTGCGAGGTTACTTTCCCTAACATAGACCAAAAGGTTAAGCTGACGGGTCTGCTTGACACGGGGGCAGACGTCACCATTATTGCTGATAAAAATTGGCCTACTATCGCACCTTCCATTGACATTAGGGGGGTGGGGGAAATTCAAATTCCTCGCCAAAGTTCTTTTCCACTACTAGTCAAACGGCCAGAAGACCGACTGGCCTCCACCCATCCATTTATTCTCGACATTCCAGTTACACTGTGGGGGAGAGATGTCATCTCTCAGTGGGGGCTTTCTTTAAAAATTCCAAATTTGTGGTAGAGGCCACTGGAGCACCGCAAGCTCCTCCTCTCACCTGGACCACAGACACCACGGTCTGGGTGAACCAGTGGCCCTTAAGGGGAGATAAATTGCGGCATTTGCAAGAACTAATCAGTGAACAATTGGCAAAGAAAAGAATAGTCTTCACTGACAGCCCATGGAATTTTCCTATATTTACCATCCAAAAATCCTCCGGAAAATGGCAGCTCCTCCATGACCTGCGGGAAGCTAACAATTTAATAGAACCAATGGGACCGTTGCAGTCAGGATTTCCACCCCCAGCAATGATCCCAGAGAATTGGCCTATCGTAATTATGGATATAAAAGATTGCTTTTTCAATATTTATCTTCACCCTCGTGATGCCCGCAGGTTCGCATTTACTGTTCCATCAGTAAATGCAGAGGAGCCAGCCAAACGGTTTCACTGGGCTGTACTCCCCCAGGGAATGAAAAATAGTCCTACTATCTGTCAAGCAGTGGTGTCGAGAATATTAGGCCCGGTGAGATTAACATATCCTGAAGCTGTTATATACCATTATATGGATGATATTTTGTTGGCCGCACAAAATGCAGAGAAACTGGAAAAGGTCCATAATGAAGTAGTTAGCATTCTTAAAGTCTCGGGGCTAGAAATAGCACCCGAGAAGACCCAAGTTACAGCCCCTTGGCGGTACCTCAGGTTGCTTCTTTCATCACAGACTTTTGTTCCCCAAAAGGTGGAGATTGTTAAAGAGGTCAGAACCATAAATCAGTTACAAGCTCTCCTCGGCAACATTAACTGGGTGCGGTCTCATTTAGGTCTGTCTACACATTTCTTAGCACCACTGTTTCAACTGCTGAAGGGAGACACAGACTTGTCCTCCCCCCGAGTTCTCACCCCAGAGGCACGAAGTGTTCTGGAAAATATCAATTACCGAATTTCTTCATGCCAAGTGAGGAGGATGAGGCCAGGTCTTCCTTCGGCTTTGATTATTTTTAAAAAGCAACGACAACCTTACGCAGTTGTAGGACAGATTGATGCTGCTAAGAAGGACTTTGTGTTGTGGGAATGGGTCTTTCTCAGTTTTCAATTTCAAAAGACAATAACTACCTTTCCAGAGATGCTCGCAAAGATATGCCATAAGGGACGAGTGAGATTTTGGGAGCTCTCGGGACAAGATCCTAATTTTCTTTATTTGCCCTTGTCTAAGTCTCAGTTGCATTATTTTGATGTTCACATATTTGATTTCCAAACAGTTATGGCTGATTTCACAGGAAAAGTTCTGTATCATTTACCGTCTATTCCTTTTTTACAGTTTCTCTCTACTCTGCAGCCCAAACTTAAGGTTATGCTTTCACATACACCCATTCCTAGAGCACAAACTGTGTTCACAGACGGCTCAGGCAGAACAGGAAGAGCTGTTGTGGCTTGGTCCGAAGGTGAAGTATGGAAGACAGATGTCCACCAGGTGTCTGGATCCTCTCAACTGGTGGAGCTGTCAGCAGTACTTAGAGCATTTTGTTTGTTCCCACAACCTCTTAATGTCGTTTCTGATTCTGCATATGTCGTGAGAGTTGTATCCCGTTTAGAGAATGGTTACCTCAAAGATCTGTCTAACAAGTCTCTTTTTCAGATGTTTAGTCAGCTCTTAAATGTTCTTCAAAGGAGAGAATGTCCATATTTCATCCAACATATCAGGTCACACACTGACTTGCCAGGGCCTGTTGTGGAAGGTAATAGAGTAGCAAACAAAGCGACAAATTTGGATGTAATGATTAATTTAGCTCCAGTTCCCAATGTGTTTGAGCAGGCACAAATTTCCCACAAATTTTTCCATCAAAGTGCTGAGTCGCTTCGAAAGACCTTTAGTTTGTCTGTTACTCAAGCTAGAGCCATAGTGTCCGCTTGTCCAGACTGCCAGAAAGTCACTCGTGTTTCACAGGAAGGGGTCAACCCTAGGGGGTTAAGCCCCTTAGAACTGTGGCAGACAGATGTGACACATGTGCAACAATTTGGCCGCCTGAGATTTGTACACGTGTCCGTGGACACCTGCTCAGGACTTATAGTTGCCACAGCCCATACCGAGGAGAAAGCAAAAGATGTTAAGCGGCATTTCTCCTCAGCCTTTTCCATTATGGGAGTCCCAAAGCAAATCAAAACAGATAATGGTCCTGCCTATGTCTCTTCCACGATAAGAGACTTTTTCTCTCTCTGGGGCATTAAACACATTACAGGTATACCACGTTCACCCTAAGGCCAGGCAATCATAGAGAGAGCCCACCTCACATTAAAAAACATGCTCATTAAACAATGCAATTCGGCTGCTGGGCTCTCTCCACAAGAACGGTTAAATAAAGCATTGTATGTTCTAAATTTTTTAAATAGGCTACATGAAGACAGTTCTCCCATTGAGCGACATTTTAGAGTTGAAAGACTAAAAAAGGGTGAGGCCAAGGTATGGTTCCATGACATTGCCACAGGAGAGTGGGTCGGCCCTGTGCCGTTGCTCACATGGGGCAGAGGCCATGCGTGTGTCTCCACAGGGTCCAGCCCTCGGTGGATCCCGTCCAGGTGCATCAGATTCCACCAAAAAGATACTCTAGCAGGATGGGCAGCAGCAGAGAAAGAAGACAACTGGGGCCTCACCTTGCTTTTTGGATGACGGTGTTAATCGGTAGTATGATGGTTACGGTATTAGGACAGGAGGTACTACCATTATGGCAGAAGACTACAACAAGTCCATTACTGTCATTTTCAGTGAAAGGACAAATAACAACAGTAAAGGGTATCAGTAATTCAGTTATGCCTACGTGGGCAATAGCGTCATCAAAGAATATATGGATTGGCTTAGCGCAATCCTTGAACACAGATTCCATCTGTTTGTCGACCATGGATCCATCAAACCCTTTTAAAACTTATTTAGTGGGCATTCCATGGTCAGCAGAACAATGGGGTCAGATAAATTCCCGTTATAAGGCTGTTTATAACAAGCCCGTAAGCTGTACTGGAAGCCCCTTTGTAGAATGTAAAGTCACACCCAAGGGTGAACCTGAGAATGGAATTAAGAACGAGGTGCACTGGGAGAGAACAGAAGAACTGGAAATTTTGAGTACCCTGAGATCTCCCATGTGCTTTTATTTTGAGCCAAAACTACGAGATGAGAGAACGGTCTATTTTAATGTTACATCTAAAGAGGCTTACTCCAATTTTAGTTTTTGGTGCAAGGAGGAGGTTCCCTTCTCAATACCACCCACACGTGTTTCAACCATGCTACCGAAAGGGCTCTTTCTCCTCTGTGGAAAGAGAGCCTGGAAAGCCATCCCACTAATGGCGATCGGGGGGCCTTGCACCGTGGGTAGACTAACCTTATATAACCTGGCTATATTTATTAATAAAAATGATTTGCAACTTAAAGACACTATAAATGCTGCTAACATGCCAACCCATGTCCACCGGCGGTCCTTAAGACACCGAAGGGCTGTAGCTATGAAGGATGGAGGCAAGCCTGTTCGACAGCATGTAGGTTTCAGTGGGGGGAGACGCCCAGTAATGATAAGAAAGGAGGAAATAGCACCAGAAAGACAAGCAGCCTTAAGGCAACTACTACAAAATAGTGTAACCCCCGAGTTGCCACCTCCACAGATTTGGAGAAACCATCATCCCCTGCAAAAAATGGGTAACTTAAATGAGTTCACTGAAAGCTGTGATTCCACCATGACATTCTGGTCTCCAGGGAAAAACCTAGCAGGGAGTCTCTTTATTCCTGCTATAGGGACTAAACACGCATTAGACTTATTAACAAAGATGGGGTGCTGGTTAGCTAAAGAAGCCAATGCTACTAGCCAAGCCCTAGAAGAACTTTTAATGGATACTGAAAATAACAAAAAAGCGCTACTCCAAAATAGAGCTGCAGTTGATTTTCTTCTTTCAGATAATGGGCATGGTTGCCAGGAATTTGAAGGGTTGTGTTGTATGAATTTCTCTGATCATTCACGCTCAATCCACTCCCATATTTCACAATTAAAAGACATGGTGCACCAAATAAAGGAAAAAAAGGGTTTCAGCTTTAATGACCTGTTCAGCTGGCTTCCCTTTAAAGGGTGGTCAGAGACCGTTAAGAAAATAGTAGTTAGTGCCGTTATAGTGTTAATTGTTGTTGTCATGTTTCTATGTGTCATCCCTTGTGTCCTTCAATGTTCTCGAACATGCAAAGCTGCATCCTCTCCTCAAGCTTTTTCAGCTCAACAACAAAAAAAAAAGGGGCAGATGTCAGAGGAGACCAGACTGATGAGGAATTCACCAAGTGGCAGATATATTACAAACGCTGGGTGGACGAAGATGCGGAGGTCCGGGACCCTGGGGAGCGCATGCAGCGGCTGGATCGGGACAGTGGGGGCTTTCGGATGGACACTTCCCCAGTTTAAATGTTATACCTTTAATGTGGCTACCCTGATTATTTTTCCCTTGGTCGTTCCTTATCCAAGTTTCCTCTTCCCACAAAACCCTCCGGGTCACAGCCCCCTGTCCTGGCTCAACCCGGCCATGGGGGCGGTTGCCGGTGGGGCCGCCCACGAGGCGCCGCTGGAGCCCGGACGGGAGCTGTCCCTGCCTCGGAGTGCCGGAAGCCCTATGGTAGACTTTCCCCGCCCATCTCATCCTCCCATTGGTCCTTTTGACGCTCCTCCCCTCCCTCCTTCCCTTTGTTTGCATGCACCCAATGAAGTGCGTTACTCCGCTCTGTCTCCGCCCCTCTTCCCCGCCTACATCCGGGGAATTCCCATGCTCTCCTTATAAGCTAGCGTGTGGCATTAAACTTGGCTTTTCCTCGTGGACCCCCGGCTGCTGTGGACTTATTCCGTTCGGGGTGGTCGCCGAGCCGGGGGTGGGAGGAGCCGACCTCGCTTCTAAGGGGCCTGATCCTAGGGGAGCCCTGCTTGCCGCTTTCCTAGCCTTGCTCCCGGAAGCAGAAACCTCTCCACCGTATCAGTGGCTATTTTCAGTCGGCTGATAAACATCCTTCTTGCTGTTTTAAAACAGTGAGACTGGTGAGAAACAGCTGTCTCTCACAGGATCTTACCAACCCATTTCCTAAATACATCAAACTGTACTCCCCTTAGCTCCAGAATCTACACTGTTACTTGTCTTCTTCACGCTTGCCAGCATTTTGATCTCCACGATTTCATGATCACCGTACTCAAGGTTGCCACTGTTTGTCACATCCTAAACCAGATCTTCCTTGTTTGTGAGTAGATCCAGAAGAACACCACAACTAGTTAATTATGAAGTATTTGCATCAAGAAATTACCTTACACACTTCAGACTTTTTTGTCTTTTTTGCCTCCCAGTGTGCTGCTCTTCCAGGCAGGTAAATTAAAGTAGTCTTCTAAGTACCAAGGTCTACGATCTGCAGATTTCCTCAGTGATCAAAGAGGACTTCATCCTGCCCCACATACTTGCCATATCAACCGGTATTCTCATTTAATTGGAACCTGTTATCAGAAGCTCCCACATATTTAGTTAAAAACCCTCCTCAAGGGGCTTCCAAGCCTGCTGGCAAAGATGTCTTTATCCATTTTCTCAGCTCACTACACAGGCATTTGTTACCTTGCAAGATGTGTCCACACTTATCCAAACTTCTCTCTCACCTACTGGATCAAGAAGGGCTAACAAGGTCCTTTATCTTTGCCCCTAAAGCTCTGCATTCCTTCTTGATGTGCTTCATGCCAACTGCAGGATTATTGCTGACCAAGGTCAAATATGCAATACTAATAGCCCAAGGACCAGAGAATAAAATTAAGGAGGGGACTTGCAGTCTTTAATCTCCAAGCATACCAAGAGCAGAACACACAGAGTGAAACGTGGGTCTACTGACTCTACAGCCAAAGTTGCAGTGACTAGAGCAATTGAAAATTTCACTCTGGCTTTCTATAATTTTGGGCCTAATCCTAGCTGAACAAAAATATGTCAGGAGTAGCTGGAGTTTATGCCATTCCTAAAAAATGTTGAGGCAGAGCCAGCACCACTGGAAATACGCAAGCAAGTTGGAGGTCCCCATGGCAGGGTTCAAGGCACCTCTGTCATCAGCCTTCAGAGCTTCCACCATAATCACATTTTGGCAAGGTATATGACTAACTCTGAAGTGAGATGATGCTCAGTGAAAATTTACTTGAAGTACTTTGTTGTTTCCTTAGTCTCATATAATGCCTAGAATGGGAGCAATACCCAGGGGCTGTACAATAATGTTGAAACAATCAGGTTTATTATCTGCTTGTTTTAATTAAATGCTGCTATTTTTTCCCTAGAGGAAGAGAGGTTTTTATATTGAACAATTTAATTTGAAGTAAATGGTCCTCTAAAAGATATATCATTTACTCTGATTTGATTTACTTTGCACTGAAGATTCCTGTTCATGACTATTAATATGACTTAGCCCAATCAGATATGTTTCATTTGTGTCCTACTTCAAATCTTTAGTTTCTCCCATATGTCAAAAATGTTGGGGCTGCTGAATGATAAAGCCTTGTTGCTATGGCAATTAGTTTCATTACCTAGGTGACAGTGCTGGCATGATGTCACCGCTAAAGTGATCTAACTCCTGGAATATTTTTAGTGTCTATTGCAGATGAACCACAGTAAAAACACCATTTATCAATGACCCAAAATACCCAAAGGTGATGGGAAGGAAGGTGCAGCTTGTCCACCATCTGTCCTACCTGGAGAAGTGCAGGTAGAAAGTAGGTAAGACAAGTGGACCACCTCCATTCAGCAACACCATAAGGGAATGAGAAGGACTCACAAAACACCACCACCACCACCATCACCCGCCCCGGCCCAGACACTGCTACTACTACAAATGTAATAAAGAATATATATAGAAAACCTGCAGATTGCTTTTTCAGTCAACAGCTGAATGGACTGTGTCTCTCTGCTCCCACCAAATTTCCCTATCCTAATTCACTGGGGTAATATGAAGGCATGCACTGTAGCTGCGTGCATTTGTATATTTTAAGATGTGGTATTAATTACTATTAGTCACAGTTTGAAATCTCAATCAGGAATCACAGTCCCATTGTATAAGGAACTGTGTAGACAAAAGCAATGCTTGATAACCTTTGCCCTTCCAGAGCTTACAGGCTTACAGAAAGTTTCAGGTGATGGTGAGGCAAGAAGCAGTTAATGCCATTTTCCTGCTTCCCTACAATTTATGAAAGCTTTTATCTTCTAGTCACACCAATTCACATAGCCCACAGTACAACTGAAGTCCACAGGTAGCAAATTTGGCAGTGATTAAAAGGATGATCATGGTAGCATCTGTTATGTTTTGGGCGTTTTTTCCTCCCTCAGCTTTGCCTCAGATTTCTGGGGCATGCTGAAGTGCACTGGTATAGGTTGCATAGTCAGCATCCAATTACACCTGCTTTGACCAGGAAATCTGCATAAAACATGACAGGATTTTCCTTCTACTTCTTTCTCAGATTAAAGTCCATGTTTTGGTAAACAGCCAGGAAACCAGTAGATATGGGAACACCCAATGCCACAGAGGATTTTGTTAATCTTTAAGCATTCAGAGAGAACAACAAAAATGTTATTTTCACTATCACATACACTAGGTTCTTTCCCCAGCCAGGTGAGTGTATAAGCAACTAAATACACCCAAGTGAAGAGTATGCAGCAAATAACCAACGAGAAGAATTATCTTTCCTTTTTCTGATGAAGAACTGCTCCCAAAAGAAATAAATTATTACTTTATTTATTATTTAGAATTATGAGGCTGTGCTTAGAGCAAGTAGCCCTTGATCCATAAATCATTGGCATGCCATTAATTATACACGCTCACCGCTTGCTGACTTGGTTAGTCATATTAATCATACGGCACCCTGAACAGGTAAATGATAGTTTTTAAACATTGCAGTTTGTTGCTTTTATGCCACTTTCATCACCTGCTCCTCTACTGGACTTTGTCAGGTACACTGCATTCTGCTTGCACACCCTCAGCCTCTCTTTGTTCATCCTTTGTCTCCAAACATTCATTGATACAAATCACATTTGCAGCAAACTTCTGAACTTGCCTAGTTCAAGATGTAGCTCATGGTCTCCTTTGTGCTCTCTGCTTGCCCAGCTACAATTGTGAAGCTGAAAAAACTCATAGCAATAATGCCATTGTGGGGGACAAAAAAAGGAAAGATCTCTGACGAAGATGCAGACTGACTTCACAACTGTAGAGATTGTACTGCTTGTACTCCAGATTGTCAGCAAACCACCAGAGGAAACCAACATGCAGACACACTTCTGACATGGTCGAAGGTCACATCAGTAATTTCTCTCTCATGGAGGATTAATATTTCATATTGGTCTTTTGCTGGGACATTCCAGTAAATTAATGCTGGTGATGTGCCCTTTACTTATTGGCCTGTGGACTTCATTAGAGCTGGAGAAGAACATTGTTTTTTATCAGAAGTTACAGCAAGAATCTCTTTTACCAATCTGCCCATGCATTATTTCTTGTAGTGTCACTCTGCTCTCTGAACATCCATTTACCTCTTACTTTCTACTCCTGTGTTCACTGACAATGAACACAGATGACTGCATCAGAAGTTCACATGACTGTGGATCCAGGTCTGCAGTTTTGCAGAACAGTTCAAGAGGTGAGAGAGGTCACACACAATGTTAATCCTCTGCATATGTTGAGAGATTACATAGTTTTGATTTTCTATGAAATATTGAGGAACAGAACAAGGAATGGCATTCGCAGTTGAGAAACGGGGAATATTAAAGCTTGTTTATGAACAGTCACAAATGTGAGAGAGTTTACCTCATCTACCTGCTCAGCTGACAATTTTCTTGCAAACACCCTACAAGACACCCTGCTTCCTTGCCATTTTTGGAACATTAGTGTTCACACAAGAAGTGACAGCATTCTTATTGTTGTGCCCCAAGATGTGTGATCTTCCAATTCATTCTGTGTAAAATCCCTGTTTTGGACCCATGACAGCCTTCACCAGATTGCATACTGGCAAACAGAGTCAAATGCTCAAGTTACAGTTTTATACAGCATGTAAAGGACTTTTGCTGTCTTATCAATATATTTTTTCTGTTTCAAGGAGGTATCTTTGGCCTGGGTGCTTTATGATGATACTCAGCTCCAACAGTGCAACCCTGAGACAGCTATTGACTGACAGCATATATGGGAAATAAAGGGAATGTCTCAGCAGGTGATAAATATATAAAACTGGTTTGCTCTACACAGGAAAGTACACAGACACATCCAGTTGGAATTTGTAAGTGAAGAATAAAGCATGATGCCCTTCCAAGACACCCCAAATTACTACCTTTGTTCCTATCCCAGTGCTTGGTCCCAAGGAAGCTGAGCAGACTTCTCTGCTAACACCACCAGTCAAGAAAGTGCACATGTACACTGTGAATCAAAAGCTTTCCAAAGAAAATGCTCAGACTCTACCTAGGGATCATTTAACAAATGAATAACACACAGCTACCCAACGTGGAACCAACAGGAGCACGTTATGTTGTGCAGCAGTTTAGTTTACAAACTGAAAATTACAGCTGATAATACTGTCTAGCTCTTGACATGAGAAAGACACTGAAATAGCTGACCTTCCACAGAAGATAACCTCAATTCATTCAAAATAGTAACATGCCATAAACTAACCTCATGCACAAGTGGTACCAGTGTTACAGAAATAAGTACAACCGGCTTTGTACCCTGCAATTTATACATAATAGCCATAAGACACCTTCTATACAAAAATTCAGCCTGAATTTGCTAAAACGGGAATGAAGATACTGTCCTGAGCTGGGTTAAAGACACAAAGCTTTAAAGACATTTCTGACTTACTGTTACAGTTTAAGCTAGGCCTAAATTTAAGCTTTAGTTTTCAGAGTAGGCCTGAGATAATCAGCTGACTTGAGCCAGGTCAGGTTAGCTGACAGCTGACTTCTATTGGCCAATAGTATTCCATACCATATTCCTACATCATCTCTGATATAATACAGTAGACTAGGAGGAGTTTCTCAGTTCATTCATAGCTGTGGTCCCAGTAAGATGCACTGTGCTGTCCCAGGAGGGACAGGAGGACCAGGCCCAGCACCGGCTTACCACCATGTTATCTTAAGGAAGCAAAATTTTCTTAGTCTTTCTCTCTGCTTGGGTCTGTCCCTGGGGAATTGAGTTGTCTGGAGTGATTTGTAGCTAGAATGGTGGGATTTGTGTTCAGTGGGGAGTGGGGAGTTACTTTTCGTTAGTTCTAACTTGTGTGTATGTATGGCCAAACTTCACGAAGGAAGATTTGGGAAGGGCTCTTCCCAGGTGGGGCTGTGCCCTTCGAGCCTGTGCAGTGGATTTTTTAGGTGAGGCTCAGCATGCGCAGAACTGGCCCCACCGTTTAAGTCCCAAGGTCCATCTGCCACGTCCGAGCGAGCTTGGACAGTGACAGTGAAGTCCTCAGGACTGTCTACAGCACCCGGTACTAACTGGGGCTGATCCTGCTGAGCATCCAAGATCTGATGGGATTGGATGGCAGGGAGGCATTTAACTGCCCGGTACGGTCTCCACTGAGACTTGAACTCACGACCTTGTGATCAGAGTCCGGAGTGCTCACCATTACACTATGGGACCGCCCCTTCTAACTTGTGTATGTGTGTATTTATATTGTAGTTTTCTTTTAATTTTATCCTTTCTGTATAAATATATAAACCTGTTTTGAGTTTCCAGGTTTTTTTTCCTCCCTTTTCCTGGCAGGGGGAGGGAGGCTCTGACACTTTGTATTGGGCAGTTGGCATTTTGCCAGCTCAACTCAAGACACATACTTTCAGCAATATTAAGATTAGGCAATCTTTTAGTTTGCCCTTAGAGACAATTCAAGTTCTGCAGTTATCATATGAGCACAGGTAAAGCATATCAGAAGCTATCAGCTATAATATCAGCTTGCTTTATTTATTTCAGGCTTGTGTTAGGATTGCAGGGAGACCCTGGGAAATGTGGTGGTATAAATTTCTTATGAGCTGTTCCTGATGTTCAAAGATGCCCACTTAACTAATTCATTCTTCCTTTAAAATGGGTCTCAAAAACTGAGAGTGCAAACATTATGTCATCTTCTACCAAGTGAGAGAAAATGTAAAATGTTTGCAATACCAAGAAAAATGTCTTTAAACCCTCAATTCATGTTACCCCTGGTAACCAGTAGCACTGTCATGCTGTAACATACTAGTGTTGTAGGTTCTTTAGAAAACTACAGCTCTGACTATTTAGTACATACATATACATATATAAGTCCATTATTTTAAAAAGTACATTCTTGCCAATAGCATCTACATTTTCAACTACTGATATTTTATTTCTTACTTAATTGAGGAAAAAGATTTTCCTTTAGTTAATAGTCCTACGGGTCAGTTCATGACAAGCACCTAGAAACAGAGATATTTTATTTCAGGGGCAAACAAATAGCATTTTCCAGTACAGATGAAAGATTAAATAGTGATAATTATCCAATTCACAGGAATTGGTCATTTCCACAATGACCATATTTTTTGTCTGTGCAAGTTGCTTTCTTAAGGACTGAGCACTCCTGTCAATAGTGGGAGGTTTTACTTAGAGCTCTTTGATCTGGAGGGGACTCAGAGATCCATCTCTTTCTCAGACATTGCATCTTTTTTTTTCTTTTTTCTTTTTTTTTTTAACAAAAATAGACCACTTCAGCAGGGTAGAAAAAACCCAGGATGGGATATGAAAGGAAAAAATCCTCTTTTCCCCTCTCCTCCCTATGCTGCTTCCCAGAAAGCAATGCACTGATAGAAGGAGGACTACTTTTAAAGGGAAGAAGAGCTTGATTTTTCCTTAACCAAGCAGACAAACAACATCTAGCTCTCCCTTCCTCTGTTTCCTCCTCTCTTTTTTCAATTATAAGCCTCCTGCATAGTACAAATTGTTTTATATTTGCTTGTGCTTTCCCACTGCCACACAGTCACATCAATTATAAATGAATGAGAAAAAGAGGCTATCTTTTCTTTTCTAGCCATAGCCATAATCTTCCACAAATCTCAACTATTCCTGCCACTAAAATGCACCTTGGCATCCTTGAACTTTGCTCAATATCATCTGTAGATATCCAAGGGCAAAAATGTCCCTTATGTTACTCGAAAGTGGTCTTGTATAGCTCTCATGTTGTTGAGACAGTTTGGCTACACAGGAGGTTGTTTCCTTGCTGGGGAATATCCTATAGTGACAGTCATATTATTGCTGTCTTTTTAAAAAAGCAGACAAGCAAAAGTCAATGAAGAGATTACTAACTGTGCTTAAAAATAATGAAATGTTGTTTAATGTATTAATACATATGTCTAGGAGCATGGACTGTTGGATAGTACTCACAAGTAGTCTCACTGATTCACCTATACCACTTGCAAGAGACTTTAATAATCTAAGACCAAACCTCAGCAAAACCCATTATTTTTTTAAATTATTTCTGACAACAATTTGCCTCACTCATATCAGCATCTTTCCACAGTACAAGCAGCCTAAGTAACTTCAAGTATAACCACTGAATTTTGTTTTGGGCATACTCTGTTTCCATGAAACACTACCTAAGAAAACAAGAGTGGCGGGAAGACACGAGGGACTCAAAGCCATGGTTGTTCTGGAGAAGTTCTTCAAATGCTGGGTATAGTTGAGTTTTCTGCACAAGCACAACATGTCTATAGAAAACCTTGACCTTCTTCTGGGAAAAAGACAACCATTCTGCCAGTATTACAAAAAGAAAATGGGACCAATATTTGGGTTTGATCTTGAAGGAGGAGAAGGACTAGGATTTATCTCACTAGCATTCTTCTGAGCAGGTGGCAGACTCCATCTAACAGAAAGGCTTAAAATCTATGAAGGGAAACTTAGAGCAGGAAGAATATAGTGATGTCTGGAAAAGACACAGCATGAAGGAAACAAAAAGAGTCATCAGAAAAAACAAATCTGTTATTTTACTCTCATGTTCACCTTCAGTTTGAGGAGTGGAAAATTAGTGGCCAGAGCTTCTGAAAGTGTATCAATAAAATCAGAGCATTGGTGGCACTCC
Organism: Pithys albifrons albifrons; assembly: GCF_047495875.1. Classification (NCBI taxonomy): domain Eukaryota; kingdom Metazoa; phylum Chordata; class Aves; order Passeriformes; family Thamnophilidae; genus Pithys; species Pithys albifrons. Next base: position 102,807,874 of record NC_092459.1, read on the forward strand.
AGAACAACTCCCTTTTTGGCTCAGTGCAAATATTTCAACTGACATTTTTGAGCACTCATTTCCCTCTCTTCTACCTATCTAGGATACCTAAAACCAAAGTATAAAAGAATAAAAGAAATTGAGTGAGAGAGTCTGGGAAGGTTTTGCTGGAATAACTGAGCTTTGCTTATCAGCTAATGCTCAAACATCAGAGCATTTGGAGGCTTATCAACACATTAGAAATACCTTGACTGGAGTTCTTTTGCTCCATAAAACTTTTTTCTTCTCCAGAAATACCCTGTTTAAGTTGTCTGATTGATCTTTAAACACTTAAAAAGGGAAAAGGTCCACTAATGCAATTTCACTGTCATTGTTTTCAAAGCTATTGAACTGTAAACCCTGAGTGTTAGGCAACTGATGTGTGAACACCTTATTCGGCAACCTCTCTTTAAATAAAATATTTCAGTAGGTAAATTTAGCTAAACTGTATAATTAGAACATAAAAAAGCAACTTATTTAATGGAACATATGAGACACCTGATAGAACAGTTTATGATAAACTCAGTTTCTTTTCTAGAGTGAATCTTCACACACATACAAGCATATACAGAAGTGTACATGTTGACAATGTTGTAAATACTGCATGCAAAAATCGAATTTCTCCTTTAACTATACTGTGAATTATTCAGTTCCCTCTATGTGAGATAACCTGATATGCAAAAAACCCAAACACCAAGCCTTAAGTCTGAAGGTTTTTTGTGTAATTGTGAAGTCCACAAGAATTACTATAATTTTTATTTAACTTGGACCAACTATGATTTTTGAATATCATTGGAATCATTCCTTTCTCACTTATAACATGTCAATACTTTGCTGCACTGCACAAAAAAGTTATGAATCAACACAAATTTCTGAAATCCAGTCAGTATGCACTTTCAGCAACATAAAGTGGTTTTCTTTGTAATTTATTTTTATTTAAGTTAGTCTACAAATTTCAGTACGCTTGATATTAAAGAGTCAGACAAATAAAATAGTTGATTTACACACAGCTGGTATGGTGAAAATTATGGAAAAAAATCTTTACATCAGCATTCTTTAACGTATTAGCTGATCACCAAAATGCAATTATTTTAAAACGGGTTGTGATTCTAGTAGCATATAGTAGTAGCGACCCAGATGAAAAAATAGTTAAAAAAAATTCTTCAGAGAGCATAAAATTAAAGGAGAAAATAAGAGTATAGCTAACAGCTACAAAATTTCCACACACAAAGTCTCTGGATTAGTCAGTGACATAAGCTGCTTTAGATCACTTGGTTATCTAAATGTTTGACAGGATTCAGTCTTGAGTAAATATTCTATAATTTACAAATACATTCAATAAGAAAAAAAGCATCCCAAGAAGGTCATTATTCAAGACATTGTCAATATTAAGAAAGACAGCCTTCAGCTGGTATTCAGCACACTAAGTCTTTTCCAGTCAGTGTGAAACTAGAGATGTGTCTTCTTCAACTCAGACTGTGTCTGCAGTGATGTACGAATAACCTTCAGCTATACCTTATCTCAGACGCACTATGTACTCTCCAAATCAGTTCTCAATTTCCCCAAGGTGACTAAATAACACAAGGAATACAGTAAAACCAGCCTGGATTGCCCCTGATTCCCAGACCCATTCGATTTACCTCCTTTGTCAGATTTTCTTCTTCCTCTACACACCCTACCCCCTAAATGTTGGTGAATTTCCAACACTCTAAACCTTTAATAAATTAGGCAAATTGTCATGTTATCATCCCTATTCACTTGCACAGAAAAGGAGAAGGTTGTAGAAACTCTAGGGCAGGCATACAAACTAGTTATGTTCATGAAAGGAAGATATGTAAGGAAAGGACTATGAGAAGTTCAGTAAACCAACACTGAAAGAACACACATTTACAGCCTGACCTCCGTGCCTGGCAGGGTTATGGAGCAGTGCATCCTGAGTGCAATCACACAGCACCATCAGCGTGGACAAGGGATTAGACCCAGCCAGCATGGGTTTAGGAGGGGCAGGTCCTGTCTGACCAACCTGATCTCTTTTTACAATCAGGTGACCCACCTGGTGGACGAGGGGAAGGCTGTGGATGTGGTCTATCTAGACTTCAGCAAGGTCTTTGACACTGTCTCCCATAATATACTCCTGGAAAAGCTGGTAGCCCATGGCCTGGACAAGTGTATCCTCTCCTGGATTAAGAGCTGGCTGGAGGGTCGGGCCCAGAGAGTGCTGGTGAACGGAGCTGCATCCAGCTGGCAGCCAGTCACCCGTGGTGTTCCCAGGGGTCTGTGTTGGGTCCAGTCCTGTTTAACATCTTTATTGATGATTTAGATGAGGGGATTGAGTCCATCATCAGCAAATTTGCTGATGACACCAAGCTGGGAGGGAGTGTTGATCTGCTGCAAGGCAGGAGGGCTCTGCAGAGGGATCTGGATAGACTTGAGAGATGGGCTGATTCCAATGGGATGAAGTTCAATAAGGCCAAATGCCGGGTCCTGCACTTTGGCCACAACAACCCGCTGTAGCGCTACAGGCTGGGCACAGAGTGGCTGGAGAGCAGCCAGACAGAAAGGGACCTTGGAGTACTAATTGACAGGAAGCTCAACATGAGCCAACAGCATGCCCAGGTGGCCAAGAAGGCCAATGGGATCCTGGCCTGTATCAAAAATAGCGTGACCAGCAGGACCAGGGAAGTGATCCTTCCCCTGTACTCTGCATTGGTGAGGCCACACCTTGAGTACTGTGTTCAGTTCTGGGCCCCTCAGTTCAGAAAGGATATTGAGGTGCTGGAGCGAGTCCAGAGAAGAGCAACAAGGCTGGTGAAGGGACTGGAGCACAAGCCCTATGGGGAGAGGCTGAGGGAGCTGGTGTTGTTTAGCCTGGAGAAGAGGAGGCTCAGAGGTGACCTCAGCACTGTCTATAACTACCTGAAGGGAAGTTATAGCCAGGTGGGTGTTGGTCTCTTCTCCCAGGCACTCAGCAATAGAACAAGGGGGCACGGGCTTAAGCTCTGCCAGGGAAAATTTAAATTGGATATCAGAAAAATATTCTTTCCAGAGAGAGTAATCAGGCATTGGAATGGGCTGCCCAGAGAGGTGATGGATTCACCATCCCTAGAGATTTTTAAATGCAGATTGGGCATGGCGCTGAGTGCCATGATCTAGTAAATGAACTAGAGTTGGACCAAGGGTTGGACTTGATGATCTTGGAGGTCTTTTCCAACTCAACTGATTCTATGATTCTACAATAAAATGCAAATATAATTTCTCATAACATCCTGCAATTTTTTTGTGGAAACGTGACTCTACAAAGAAGACTTCAGAACTGCTACATCTCACTCACTTCAAGGAACAATGCTGAGTTTGCAGGAGAAAACATGGGCTCTTGTGATTCATACTGGAATCTAAGTACAGTGGATAACAAATACTGGAATTAAAAATAAAAAGTCTAGGTGTTGTGACTTCTTTTTGTTTGTTTGACAAGTGCCTATTCTACCATCAATAGTAAAGTACTTTCTGATTAAATTTTATTTCTTTGTAAGAAAAACAGACCAGTTTTCTACCAATCAGCTCCTTCTGGAAGAATGTGTTCTAGATGTTAGCTGGAAAAAAGTACTGGACTATAACCCCACAGCACTGACCAGTATGCTCCCTTGTGGGCAGTCAGAAGATGGGACTGGAAAGAATTTCACAGATTACTGAGATCAAATTTATGTCATTGCAGGCACCATGTCATATAAACACACTTGAATGAATTCATCAATCTTCTTACAAATAGTTCAAGCTTTTTTTTTTTGTCTTGACTACACCTGCTGCAGCCTGTCCAACATGGTTCGAGGCCAGAATTTTCCTTAAATAATTGGTCTTTTGCCCACTCATGCTGCTCCCCAGGTCTTGCTTTGCTATGTGAAACAAGGATTTTCAGTCTCCTGCTGCAGATTCACCATTCCTGCAAGCCCTTCTTATCTTTTCCATCCTGAGTGCACTTCTAATGAACACTCTTAACAAGCTTCACATGATACTCCACATAGCCCAGGCTGGAAATCGTTTTCGTGACACATCTTCCAGTCACATTTGTCTTTTTTGCATTTACTCAGTGTTGTTAGTGTATGACCATAGATGATACTGTGACCACCTAACGAACTCAAAACTGATGCACCTGAGCTGGTCTAAGTACCACAGGCATGCATTTAATTAGATCACTGAACAAACTACATAAGAGGAGGCTCTTTCTCCTCGAGTAAGGTATCACTGTCTGATGACTGACAGAAGAATAATGCTCCACAGAAGCAACTTCCAAGTGAAGCTACTGTTTAGTGCAATTGCTGTGAAGGCAACAAGCCATCAAAACTTGGCAGGAATATCTTTGTCATTAAGTAATTCAATCTCTTAAGTGACAAAATTATTTGCAGGTGAATGCATTGTGTTCTCTGCCTTTCCTTCTCACACTCTAATACAGCAGTGTAATTTGAGATAATTTTTTCCCCTCAGCTATATTTCTTTCAAGTCTCCTGTCATCTTCTAGCAAAGATAGGGGTAAGAGGTTTGGATGCCACCTCTGTTCAAATATTGTGTAATGCAACAAAAATGGAGCTGTTAATGATGGAGATAAAGCATAGCACAGAGCAAGGAGAAATGAAATATACAACTTAGCTAAGTGTCTGGAGATATCTTAAGGAAACAAGTTACCTAGCAAGAGTGGAGCAGAACCTCATCCTAACCTCATGCTCTTAGTAAAGTCTGGTGCATGGGTATTTTCAAGTCCTGATCTTTCTGCTTGGCCTGGTTGGGGATGAAGGTCAACATATGAGTTCACAGTCACTGCAGCAAAGGCAGACTCTGTAGAAGTCAACAGAGCAGCTATAGATCAATGTCACAAAACTTGGTAAATGAGAACCTCTCCTGAACTGGGCAAAGATATTTCTGGCAAAATGTGGAGGCAAGCACAGGAAGGTGTTCTCCAAATATTATCTTTTAGTTGTTAAAAAGTACAGAATAATCTCTCACCCCTGGAATTCAAGGGTTTCCCATGCAGACAGATACAGACCATGGTTTTTGCTCCAAAATAAGCTGCAACTGTCTCTAAGACAGCCACCATCCCTTTCGACATGAGCAACATACTTGTTATTAGACTCCATTGCTGAAACTTCTGAACTGATTGATGAGCTTGCATAGAGAACATGCTGACACAACTCAGAGCATCTAACGTTTAGGGAAGGAAAGGTTACATCTTGAGTAACATGTTATTCAGGACAATGACTAGCCAAAGGACAAAGAGTTGAGTCAGTAGTTCAACAACTGAAAGAGACAAACTGTTGGTGATATCAATATTCCAAAGACATTCTTCAGAGCAAAACAAAACAAAACAAACCACACCACCAGTTTTTCACAATGCAAAATTAAAGGGACACACTAGGCATTACTCTGGTCATACAATTATGCAGTATGTACAGTGAGGGATGTTCACATCCACAGTGCTCCACCGAGGGACAATTTCTGTCAACACACACAGCTTCATTGTTTTCACACACTCATTAACCCCAAGTCACCATTTCTGCTCTCTCTGTGGCTATGATTAATTACTCTGCTTTGAAAAGCAAGCTGTTCTGTGCCAACTCTGAAGGTGTGCATTAAACACACAGAGACACAGATAGACCTTCAGTCTTCAACTGGATCAGGACTCCTTAAGAGCTCTGACAGCATATTTTGCCATACCCATCTGACAGTGTGAGTTTGTGTGCTGGTACAGACCTGTCTGTGCTATTGCCATTATGAATACCCTGCTTCCTTCTCCATGGGCTTCCACCATTACCCTACAGCTCACCCAACTACACAAACAATGAAAATAAACATAGGCATCAACATCAGTAGCCTGATTTTCAGATGTGTTAAAAAACAGACAGCTCTCCAAGTTAACATACAGAAAAGGTGGGGCTTTCTTGGTGCCTAGCACCTATTTAAATGTGGATATTTTTTGCTTAACTACCTGCCAAAAAAATGCATGGATTTGCAGTATTATTCTTCTAGATACATTCTGATATCTCTTTCCTATCTTTTAAATGCAGGGCTTATCTGCATATGTTGGCCCCTGAAGAGCCATTTTTGTATTAGATGATTCATTTTCTGCATGTAAGTTACAATATAAAGACAGTCACTAATAAACCATGCCCCTTCACAATGTACCTTATGTAATTGCCACATTTACAAGTTTTGCATGTGAAAGGCTACTGATATTTGCTCACACAGGTGCAGTCTCTGTTCCTCTGCAGGTGTATGTAAATTTTAACAAAACATTGCCCACTTTAGGTTTGCTTGGATTCAAACACTGCTGAGGAATTCATCTTCTTGACCTAATTGATGGCGTGGGACTTCAGACAGAGGAAGAATAAAACCCTTTGTGGTCTGTATATAGAAGGCACCGAAAAAATAATTAGCTTAACTGGAGGCTAAAGGTAAACTACAAATGAGAGGAAATTCCAGCATTGCCCATAGTAGTTATTTTTGTCATTATAGAGATTTTTACTGTGACCGTAATCTCTTACAGATAAAGCCATTTACCAGCAACACATCAAAAAGGCATTATCAGAAAAATCAGCAAGATAGACTATTTCAGCTATAGCAGTGCATGCAACACTGCCTCTCTTAAAGGCTCAGATTTATGAGGCAGAAACATTGCTTCAGGCAGTTTTCAAGAATAGGTACAGGAGGCGGAGATTACAAAGAGGAGGGTGTTGTGTTGTGGTTAAAGGTTATATAGCTGCATTTACACTATGATCTTCAATAGCTATAAAATTAACTTAGATATTTCAAGAAAGGACAAGTACAAAATCATCAGTACTGTAGAGACAAGGGGAAAAAACTTTTCAGTAAAATTCCTGTCAAAATGGAAAACAGGGGATTTATGCAGAGGTATCAGAAACAAAGTTTCATCTGCAGAGAGTTCAATTTAGAAGCAGACTGTTAGGGAGGGGGAGAGGACAAGGCGTAGGAAATTTAACATGCTTTCCAGGCACATGCTGTGATGGTAGGATTCTCACCTCCTAAAGCCCGTGAATCAAAGGTATTGAAAACTCAAGCATTTTTCTCCTGACAGTGGGTGGCCTAGTCCCAAAATCCAGCTGCCTTTCTGTATGAGACAGCTGAAATCATCTTCACATATACGCTAGATTTATGTTATTATGCAGATCATATCAAACATATATGCTCTGTTGAGTTTTCTCACAATATAATTACCTCTTTCTCCAAACTAAGCATATATCCCATCACAAAAGACCAAAAAGTTCTTTAGGCATACCACAAAAATCAATGAAGTTATTACACGATTATAAATAACCATTTGCTCTTTCTTCTCACTCCTCCTCCTCTCCAACCTTCACATCTACTTCAGATTTTTTCAGTGCTGACCTGAAGCTCAGCTCCTTTCAGAAACAGAAGTGGAAGGCTAAGCTGAAGAGATGTCAGACCAAGTACCTACTTGATTACTTGATAGTCAAAGACCCAGAGTAACCACACAAGCTTCCAATGTGGCCGGGAGCAGCAGTGTACGCAGCCAGCCACCTTGTGCTCAACATTTACCAAAGCAGGCTACTCCATGAAAAATTCCTTGCAGGCAATTCCACAAGAACATGGAGTCTCTTAGAAATCTCTCCATTTTAGCTAAGAGGTCCTGTGCTAAAAGATTTATATGCCTCTCCTCAATGCTTACAGAACCATAGAACTGCTGTGTACTATCCTAATGTCCCGTCATTTTACAACACTTCCTCTTCAGCAAAGAATCCCAATCATACATATGAGAGGCTTTTCACAACACTAAATATTCTAGTTATCTTCCTTGGAAAACCCTCAATTTCTGTTGCAGCCCTTCCATCACTGATCACTTTTATCAGGCCGCATTTGAGCACCAGCTGTACCTTTACCCTGCAAGATGATTTTGTCATTTCCACAAAAATGAGAGTCTTTAGACCAAAAAACTAGTGCACTAGAATTTAGTTTTTCAAATAATTTCTTTACCACTCACCTTGTAAAGAGAATCATTGCATGGTCTTCCAATGCTTCTCCTCACATTTACCTCTCAATGCAGTAGTTCTGCAGTGATTTAGTGGAAATAGCTTATTACTTAGTAGTAACTGGTGTTACCCATGTTGGCTTTTACGCAATGTTAATCTAAAATAGGTATGTATGAGTGCAGTATCTCCATCTTCATCTATATACATGTTATTTAAAGAAGGGGATCTAAATAAGAATTCAGGGGACTAATTTTGGATACTTACTTTCTAAAATGGTAGCATAAAAAAGCTGCCATTTCATTTTGCATTAGCACCAGGCTTTTTAACAATTCTCCAAGTGCAATTTACCATTATTCTCTTAAATCTCTTCAACTTTGAATGAGACTAGCTCGTAAAGATCCCAATTTACACACCAAGGTACGTGTGTGTTTGTGTGCATGTGTGTGTGTGCGCGTGTGCGCGTGTGTGTGTATTCTCATTTGGGCATCTAGTCCTTGGAAAGAACAGCTGGAAGACAAGTATTTCAAGAGTTTCATTTAGATGTTGAAGTAGGCTCTGATCTCTTCTGAAAATCAGATATTAGTGGCAAAATCTGTAAGTATTCAGCTCAGTAAGAATTATCGTCTCTGTTGGGAAGGACACATTTGCTTTACTAGATAAAGCAGCAATCATTTAGCTGGTTTTCTCACAGCAAGAAATCTCATGTTCCATGAATTTATGAGAATGTGGCCAAATCCTGTATGCTTTATCTTCCCTCTGTATTTGCTACATGAAGGAAACAGGTAAGGTTTGCAACAGGGAAGAGAACTAGCTGAAAAGCTAATGTCAAGCTTGCAGATTTCAAAATAAACAGATATTCAGGAAGGTTCTATTAATTGAGCAAGAGTAACTGAAAACTAAAACTACCAGCCCCAAGAAAACCCTACATAAAGTCTGTGCTATTCTGCTATATTGTTTCTACTCCAATGATGCTATTAGGGTTGTACTTGAAGTGTTGATACTGAGATCTGAAGTGTGTTGAACAGTTCTCCTTAGTTAGGAAAACCCATTTGACATCTGTAAATGTGCCATTTACGTATTACATACATAGCAAAAAATAGCTGGTTCTTAAGTAGAGTAGATCAACCACGTGCATACTGAACTCTGATTTATCTACTATCCTGTGAAAGGCATAAGGGGGCATAGCTTGTACAATTGAAAAAAAATAGTATTTGCTCCTTAATACTTTTTAAAAAAACCAACTTCCATTTTTTATAACCTCTGCAAATAACAACCAGAATTCACTGCTGAAAATTTCTCATCACACACTAGCAACAAACTTTAATCATCCAAACAGAAGGTTGACCATGCTCTGATCATGCATAATACCTACCGCTCTCATCTTTGCCAGGATACTGCCTATCCTATTAGGTAACATATTTTTCTTCTTTTGGCTGGTACATAATCCTTGAGGAGCAAAACTGCCAACGCTTACCATTTTATAGAGTTTCATATGCTATTTTCTGTTTCCTCTCAAGGCCATACACCTGAGAATATTACACACCCCCCCCCACACATACAAATGCATCTTTCCTTTTAATTGCATTTCCAGCCCTGGAGATTACGAATCAGCCTGAAACCATAAACTGTGCATTCCGAAATATCAAAACTAATCTAAGATGTCTGCAATCTCTGGATTTTTCCTGCTTATGATTTCTGGGGAGGGGTTGAAGACTTATGATTTGAGAATGTTTCTCGTGGGCTGGGTTGCAGCTTATGCGACAGCTTTGACTCGCTATTTGCCGCCCATATGCCAGCACATCTCTTGTTCCTTGCACACTGGCTCTTGGCCAGCAGCTGTCTGGTGCAGCACAGCAGGACTACAGGTGCATCCTGCCTCATTACCTGAGCACTGCATGCTCAGGAGAGGAAAATGCATCACATGAGCTACAAAATTAACTTGGAAATCATGTGCACACATGGAAGGAGAGGAGGACCTAGAAGCTGCCTAAGAAGAACCAACTCTGTGCAAAGATGGATCACAGCAAACCTTTCTGTAGGATAAATACTGAAACATTACCACTGTTTCCTTAACTTATTCATAAGCAGCATCAACTCAGATGAATTGAGAGCTCCAAGGCTGGAAACGCTGCTCACTAAAACCATTTGTGGTGACAGGTCAGCTGCAGTGTAGATGCCATTACAGCCAGTGTCTTGGCTTGCTTAAACAGCCATTTATTTCCTAGCAGAGTAAAATTGGCCCTTATTTTGCTTTTATTAAAAAGTGATTCAAAAGATTTACTTTAACACCATTTTTCTGGCAGAGGAACATATTTTGGAGCCTTAGTTTTCTGGGCTTTTTTTTTGTTTGTTTTGGTTTCTTGTTTTTCACTTCTAATTCTTTTTTTTTAAAAGCCATAGCCTTTGACAAGTTACTAATTTTAATGAGTGTCAACTTCTTAAATAAATAAAAAACATGAAAGAAGTGAAATTATTAAAATTTCTCCCGTCTTGGAAACTAGAGACAATTTCGTATCTGTGGGAGGTGCTGACTGCCCAACTGTTTGCTCAAACATGTTATTTAAAGTATTCTTGAAAATACTGTTTTCTTATAACATTAAGCATCCCATTACTCTAGCCATCAAATTATTTTCATAATGAATGCAGGGCAGCACATGCATTCTCACTCAATTCATGACAACAGGGAAAAGAGAGAGTAGACAGAAAATCATGAATGGTTGTACAATGTTTCTGTGATGCAGTATATGAATGACCAGAAAGGCCAAACTAATCATTTCACAGAATTCATGGAATATACTGAGTTGGAAGGGAACCACAAGGATCACTGAATCCAACTCCTCGCCCTGCACACGACGCAACCCAAGAGCCACACCATGTGCCTTAGAGTATCATCCAAACACTTGAACTCTGCCAGGTTTGGTTCTGTGACCACTTCACTGGGAAGCCTGTTCCAGTGCCCAACCACCCTCTAGGTGAAGAACTTTTTTCTAATATCCAACCTAAACCTCCCCTGACACAACTTTAGGCCATTCCCTCAGGTTCTGTCATTGGTCACCACAAAAAAAGAGATCAGTGTCTGCCCCTCCACTTCCCTTCACAAGGAAGTTGTAACTTCAATGAGGTCTCCACCCAGTCTCCTCCAGGCTGAACAGACCAAGTGACCTCAGCCTCTCCCCATAGAGCTTCCCCTCAGTGTCTTCCACCATCTTCATTGCCCTCCTTTGGAGACTCTTGAACAGCTTAATTTCTTTCTTATACTGGGGGACCCCAAACTGTGCACAATATTCAAGGTGAGGCCACCTCAGTGCAGAGCAAAGTGGGACAGTCCCCTCCCTCAACTGGCTGGCAATGCTTTGCCTGATGGCTCTCTGGGGAGGTCCTAGATGATCTGAAGTTGGCAAATATCACACCAATCTACAAAAAGGGCTGCAAGGAGCACCTGGGCAACTGCAGGCCTGTTAACCTGACCTTGGTGCCTGGCAAGGTTAAGGAGCTGATCATCCTGAGTGCAATTACAGAGCACCTACAGGATGGACAAGGGATTAGACCCAGCCAGCATGGGTTTAGGAAGGGCAGGTCCTGTCTGACCAACCCGATCTCCTTTTATGATCAGGTGACCTGTCTAGTGGATAAGGGGAAGGCTGTGGGTGTGGTCTATCTGGACTTCAGCAAAGCCTTTGGCATGGTCTCCCATACTCTTGGAAAAGCTGGCAGCCCACAGCTTGGATAGAAGCACTCTGTGTTGGGTTAAGAGCTGGCTGGATTGCAGGGCCCAGAGAGTGCTGGTGAATGGAGCTGTGTCCAGCTGGCAGCCAGTCACCACTGGTGTCCCCCAGGGATCAGTGTTGGGCCCAGCTTTGTTCAACATCTTTATCAATGATTTAGATGTGGGGATTGAGTGCATCATTAGTAAATTTGCAGATGACACCAAGTTGGGAAGGAGTGTCAACCTGCTGGAAGGCAGGAGGGCTCTGCAGAGGGACCTGGATAGGCTGATTCCAATGGGATGAAGTTCAACAAGGCCAAGTGTGGGGTCCTGCACTTTGGCCACAACAACCTCAACAGAGTGGCTGGAGAGCCAAGTGGAAAGAGACCTGGGGGTTTGGATTGACAGGAGGCTGAGCATGAGCCAGCAGTGTGCCCATGTGGCCAAGAAAACCAATGGGATCCTGGCCTGTATCAAGAATAGTGTGGCCAGCAGGACAAGGGAAGTGATTCTTCCCCTGTACTCAGCACTGGTGAGGCCACACCTTGAGTATTGTGTTCAGTTCTGAGCCTCACAGTTTAGGAAAGATATTGAGGTGCTGGAGTGGGTCCAGAGAAGAACAATGAGGCTGGTGAAGGGGCTTGAGCACAAGTCCTGTGAGGAAAGGCTGAGTGAGCTGGGGTTGTTTAGGCTGGAGAAGAGGAGGCTCAGGGAAGACCTCATTACTCTAAAACCACCTGAAGGGTTGTTGTGGCCAGGCGGGTGTTGGTCTGTTCTCTTAGGCAACCAACAGTAGAACAAGAAGGCATAGGCTTAAGCTCTATCAGGGGAGGTTTGCATTGATACCAGAAAAAAATTCTTTACAGAGAGAGTGGTCAGGCATTGGAATGACCTGCTCAGAGAGGTGGTGAATTCACCATCCCTGGAGGTTTTTAAGATGAGACTGGATGTGGCACTGAGTGCCATGATCTAGTAACCAAAGTGGTGTTAGATCAAGGGTTGGACTTGATGATCTCAGAGCTCTCTTCCAACCCAGCTGATTCTATGTCTCCCAGGCCCTCCTGGCTGCCAAGACACTGCTAACTCATATCCAACTTGCCATCGTCTGGGTCGCTTTCCATGGCACTGCTTTCCATCATTTAATTCCCCAGTCTGTACAAACATCCAGGGTTGTCCCGTCCCAGGTGCCAAATCTGGCATTTTGCCTTGTTGAATGTCATATGGTTGGTGATTGTCCAGTTACCCAATTTGTCATGATCTCTCTGTAGGGCCTACCTGCCTTTGAGAGAGTCAACAGCTCCTCCCAGTTTGGACCATCCTATTTTGTTAGTGCATGAATCAAAGATACACTCAGTTCTTCATTTCTCGATCACCCCTGAAAAATAACCAAGTATGAGCAACCTCACAATCTGACCATCAGCCCTCAAATTTCAAGCTGAAAAAAAAAAAGCTCAAAATGTAATAAAGAGGGTAAGAATACAGCTGCCTTCATAAACAAATCACAGTGATGAATAAATGGCATCCAAGCTAATACTGCCAGAGGCAAAACTGTGACCTGAGAAAAAACATCAATCTCTTTATGTTGCTATAGCCTCATTGGGATTGCTGTATTTATTGATATCCAGATTTTTCACATACATCAATTGCTACTACTACTTCATACCTTCTCCCCTGCAAGGTCAAAATGCAGCCCACAGCGCCTTACCATTAAAAATTAAAAAAAAAAAAAAGAAAAAAAAAGAAAAAAAAGAAAAAGATTTGTTCTCAGTCAGTTCAAAGTCACCATGAAAGACAGACCAATCTGCACACAATAGCAACCTAGAAAGGGGCTTCGAACTGTAATAGCAAGGATACCAATAGAACCACAATTAAAGGTCAATATAGTTTTGAAATTAAATTAAAAAAAAATCAGAGCCTGCTCTGCACTGTCTTGGAGGTTCGTGTCCATGTGAGTACAGCTAGAGCTCATCAGTGACACCCACTTACCTCAACAGACTTCCAGTGTAAATGATCCTGTGCCACATGGCTCATCCCAGCCTGGGATACTGATACTGGACACATGCAGGGTACCTCAGTACTTCATGTTCTCAGGATCTCATCTATGCCCTCCCTCTGTCACTCTGGTAATTCAGCCTTCCCCATGTTCATCTGGCAAGCAATTCAGCACTACTAACTATGAAAGAATGGACATGACAGTTTTCCCCTATGGACCATATCATGGGAGCTTTCCCAGAGCCATCCACTCCTCATGGGACAGTCTGAAGCAGGGCTACAGGCTAAGCAAAACCTGAGATGACCATAGCTTATTCTGTCCCAAAAATAAACATTCTCTGCCTGGAGCTGTGCCTGGAAAACACCACTGTAACCTGCATGGCTACAGAAATCAAGATGGAACAGCCATTACCTTTGGATGCCATTTCAACTCTGGTTGCAGCATTGTACAACATTTACAGAGGATGTCAGCAATCTCTAATCAGCTTTGGCCCTACTCGCAGTGCAGCTGCCCTTCAAGAGACACAGGCATTCCCTCTGACCATGGCAAAAACGACTCCAGGCAGGGAGCATGGACAAATGACTGTCAGAGGATGAAATTGCAGCAGCTAATTCATCCTGGTAATTTCAACAAGTACTAAAAGATAATCTCTCTGCTGTTTACCTTTTTTCACAGATTGTTTCCAGGCACAAAGTAGACAAATTAAGTCACAGCCACAGCAGGCAGTGTATAAAAGTTTGTTATTACTGAAGCCATGCAAGTGCCACCATTCTGGTTCACAGGTGTTGTGATAAGCAAGGTTCTATTTCTCATATGCACACCACTGACTTCTTTTGAGTCTAAATTTGCCTGAGATGCAAAGTGGACTCAACATCCATCAGGTCTAAAAAATGCAGTAAAAGTCACCAACTAAGATTGCCTCAAAACCTTAGAGAAAAGAATGAAATTAAGGATTTTAACAAGGTCCAGGATAAGTTGTGATTGCTTTCAGATGTGACAGTAAAATTCGAATACTCATAGTTGTTTTTAAATTTAGGAAAGAGCTATAAATCTTCCTCTCATTTGTCAGTTCAGTTAAGTTCCAGTTCTGCTGCTCTACTCAAATATTTGACAGGATTATGCTTCTGTGTTTTCTTTCCTACTCTGACCATTATGGTAACTAATTTATTTCTATGTAATTTAATTATCTTTAGCTGTTCTGCATCCTTGGTGCTCTTTGATACTCCATCTCTAGCTATTTAATTTTCACTCTTCTCCTGTATTTGAATGATCACTCTTCACCTAGAATGCTGGCATGGTAATGTTGCTTAACTTGTAGTGTCTGCAGGCTGAGCTGTTAGTTAATTTCAATAAATCGTCTGGCCAAGGGGATGGGCCCCAATATTTTGATCTTCAGTCCTTAGGGCTTGCATTCATAAGCCACTATTTTCTCACTGATGTTAACAAAGTTGCTCGACTCTTTCCCTCTATCAGTTCCTGCTCCTGTTACACCACCAGGTACTCTTTGCAAAGCAAAGAGGTTTCCTTGCTCCCTTGCAAGTGCACCTTTAATTCTTTTATTTCTATTTTAAAATCCTACTGGGCTACTGCTGGGAGATTCAAGTTGAGGAAGAACCTACTTCCTGCCCTTTTTGGTGCCACTGGTCTTAGCACATATTTCACAGCTGAACTCTGTGAAGTGCAGATTTTACCTCTACCTACAACATAAATGCATGCAATCTCCAAAATCCTCACAGCAACCCAGAAGTTTGGGATTCTCTTAGGTCAGCCTTTCCTCGGAGCTCCTTCCAGCTCCTGGGTGCTTCTCTGCCACATATATCCCTCTTCCCAATAACTAACAACTGCAGAGTACAGGCATTCTTTAGTATTCTCTCTGTATCACCTTTCTTACAGTTGTTCTGCCACTGCAATATTTGTAAAAATATAATAACCTAAAATGTGGCATTTGAATAACAGGCATTTCACATGAACTTGTCTTCAATTTAGCCATGTGTATTTGTGTCTCAGAGGAAAGAAGCATTCCACATACATTCCTTTTCAACATTTTTCTAAATTAGTAAGTTTCAAAATAGAATAGCAGCAGATAAATTTAGTTATTAGGTGAGAGATGCCAAAATTTGCTGCTAACAGATGTATGCAGGATGTATTTCTCCACAGTAAAGAAGAAACATGATCTCCAAAAGATTTCATTTGGCACTAAGACAAAAGCTTTTTATTCTAAATACATGTTTACAAGGTTTCCACATAAGTTTTACCTTTGCAGTTAAAAAAAAGCTAAAAAAAAAGTTCTCATTTAATGGGCTGTTGAAAGGCCAAACTACAATTGCCAGATGATATCTTAAATAATACAAAACACACTCCAATTATCTACTGACCTTTGAGAAAGCCTGCACACTTTTTCCCAATTTTAAATGCTTTTACTTGCTTTTTTCTTCTTGGTCGATTTCATACTAATAAGTTATGTAGCACTCTTACCTGTTTTGCTTCAAAACTACACACTGCCCACTCTCTGAAGTGGCAACTTAGATGCCACTTCCCAATGTGAAGGTATTTCCAGAGTGAGAGAAAGCTGAGTACATAGTGAGATGATGGGATAAGGGATTCAAGTTGGGTCTGATGAGACCGTCGAGCAGCATGAAAGAATACTGTCAGATGTTTTGGCTTCCTCTGAATTTCTTTTCTTGAAAACTTCAGCAGAAATCACACAGTGATTCCTCGGTGTGAGTTTCCAGAAAAAACATGCTGCCCAAATGAAGAAAACCAAAGTGAATTTAAATCATCCACTGAGAAACTGGTAGACTTTGAGTGAAAGCTAGAAACCTGATGGAGCTTAGTGGTGGCAGGGATCCGCCAGCTGTACTGATTCTGCTCCGCTTGCACATCACTCCTCTGTTCCAACCCTGCTGGGCATGAACAACCTTCCCTGAGACAAGATTCCAGGGACAAGCACAATTTATACTGCAAACACTGCTCATGCCTGTTGGAGGTGGCAGTGGGCTTGACAGATAGCAGGGAGAATATTCTATACATTTTCCTTTGTACATTTGGCAAGTTAGAAACAGGAGCCGAGTGTCTGCAGGAGCATCAGCTGGTACCAGGAGGTAATTGCAAATAGAAAAAAGAAGGAAAGTGAGAGCATAAAAGTCTACCACTGCAGAGCAACAGGAGCTGGAGATCACAACAGGGACTACTATTTTCTGGCAACAGAAAAATAGTGAATCGATGCTTTTATTCTGATCCAGTGGCTGGCTGACATCTATGGCACCCTGCCACGGGTGCCTTCTACTTTTGTGGCTCACACGGCAGCTTTGTACAGTAAATCTTCCACACTTAGAAACACTACACGAAGCAGAAGAGTTTCTGCAAGATGTATTCTGTTTGTGATTTCAGAAACTTCTGTAACTTCACAAAAAAAAAAAAAAGCAAACACTCCCTACCCCCCCGTCCCTACTCCCCAAAAACAAACCCAAAACAAAGCTCCCCAACCTACAGATAGCCAAGGTCAGAGAAGTAAGGAAATTCCAGAGCTGGCTTCATCAGTACAACCTTAATTTTCTTTTTTTTTTATGACAATATATAAATACACTATCTTAAATGCAGGAGAAAACATTAGATCCTTTTTAACAAAATACCTAGAATTATGACATGCATCTGGAACCTGTTTTAGCGGGTTTAGTGTTTGGTTTTGGTTTTTTTAAACACACAATGGCATACAACCTTTCTACCATGGCTACATACTTGAAATTATGCACCTACATCCTGAAAGAGGCTTGTTTGGGAAACTTGTATTTCAACTATATTTCAACAAACTCACTAGTTTACAGTTTGAAAATACATCACAGAAGGCACACACTGATTTGCTTGGCACTGCTCCTCAATCCAGGCTCTATAAACAGACCCCCAGCTAACTAACTCAAATACTAACCAAGGAGTAATTCTATGCTCCAAGTATTTGTTCTGCTTTCCTTGCCGACACCAACAGAATCAGCAGCAGAAACTGCTCTAAGACACAGGCTGCAAGCCCTGGATATTTTAGTCTGACCCTCAAGCAGGAAAGCAAGGAACTGCCGTCAGACCTCTGCTTTTGACAAGGTAAATTGTGAGTGAGACAATATGAAATCACCAAGTATGAGCTACCTGCTGTTTATGACAAATTTTGTTTCCTCCATTACTGTAGGCAATATAAAACCAGGACACTGCACAGCTTCCTCACATACATCCAGTGCAGAGACAGATTTCTTACAGGGACGTGTGCCTTCAGTATCATTGCTTCAGTACTACCTATCTTACGCCATCTCTTTTCACTTCTCTGCTCAGAGTCCAGACATGAAACTCTGGCCCTTTTATAATTAAAAAGTAGATTTTTTATTTTTTCAACTCAGTTACTGATAAAGCTTTGTGCATATTGACAGCTGAAACTTGAGGAATAGAAGGTCACACAAATTTTGCCTCAAAGACACTCTTCTAAGCAGAGATCTAGATGTTAAAAACCCCAGGTTCTGTCAGCAGTTTTCAGTTTCACTGTAAACCTGCTTTTGTTTTAGCATACCAAATACACATCCCTACATATTGCACAAAGACTGAATTTTATTGGGGATAGACCATCCAAGAGAATTCATATGGCAGCATTGTTTGTTTGCCAAGTCAGTGGCTGTAAAACACTTCAAGTTTAGTGCTCTTCTTAAACTTATAAAAGCAAATTGGCATTAGTGTGTACTCAGAAATCCATTTAAATAGGTACATTTAAACAGATAATACTTGCAAGTGCTAATTTTGCATAAACTCTAGCAATGTTTATTAATGAAAGAGACAATTTGTATCAATTACGAAATGTTCATCTACCTAATAACAGACAAAATAATCACCTTTGGCTCTTCAGCTGTCTTTGCACATGTTTAAAAATGAAAATATTCAAGTTAGAACAGTCTAAATATGCTTTTTCTCCTTACAGATCCTTCTCTTCTTAAATGTTTAGATGACACAGTTCAACAATTGAGACTTACAAAGCCAAAACCTAACTACACTTTCCCTTTCACTTACACACTATCACATGTTATCAGGGACTACATAATGGCAAAAGCATCTCCAGTTCAGGAGACCAGGATAAGCAGCCCTCCCTCTGCTGGAGATGACATTACTTCTCAGTCAAGATCTATATCTTGACTCATGGCTGCTGCACCACAGGATTGTCACCTGTTCTGATGGCACAGCTCCTTACTTTCTTGTTTTCTCCTTTACCCATCCCTGTTCTGCACAGTCCAGGCCTGGTAACATTATCGCTGTCCTACTTTAGACCAGGTTGTTCTATACCACATCATTGCCAGGGACAAAGGAATTTCTGGCTTCCAGGAAGAAGGGTGTGGCTTCCAGTCATAAAAACATGGTGGCCTTGTCCACCGTTGTTGATTACCTCAGGGCCCATAGGGAGTATCTTTGCACGTGAATTATCCTCTCTTTTTGTATACTTTTATTATTAACATAGCTGCTGCTACTATTGGCTGTCTTATTTCACTGCTGTTTCCGGTAATGTTATTACCTCAACCTGAGATCTCTGCCTTTTTTATCTCTCATCCCAGTGGGGCAGGGAAAAGGGGAGAAGCTTGTGGTCTTTTTAGTGGGAGTACTAAGCTGGGGAATACCATTTTTAAACCATGACAATCTCTTATGCAAACCATAAGAAACTGCAGCTCAAGATGATCAGGAACCCCAATGATGCACCCAAGGTCAGCCTGGTATGTGCAAGAGTAGCAGTCTGGGCATACAGCATTTTCCCTGACACCATTACTGCCTTCCTAGTAGATTTTGCAATAAGTGTCTCTATCAGCTCTCAAGTACATTGGGAAATGCTGAAGTCACACTGCTGGGTGTTGCAAGAGACTTAACAGCATTGCTTCAGCTGCCTGTTTCTGCTCAGCAAGGAACTGCCCAGGGGGAGGATTCAGATGGTCACAGGACCTTTAAGTAAAATCCTCCAGGAGATGCCCTCTGTGTCCTTTCTGCCTCTCACTAATATTTGAGTTTTTTATCCAGCTCTTTCATATCAAGACGTTGGAGAATCGTGCTTCCTTCCAGGCATATTTAGTTGAAATTTGCTGTCATTTACTCACAACATGGGAAGAACAGTATTTAATTATGGTTATTTTCAAAAATTAAGTGAACTACGAGAAACACTAATTAATTAATAAAATCTTAAAATATATTATTTGTAGTATATATTAATTAGAGTAAAATATAATATAAAAATATAATGAATAGTCTTCTCTCTGGTGACCAGTGACAAGACCTGAGAGAATGACATGAAGCTGTGTCAGAGGAGGTTTAGGTTGGATATTAGAAAAAGGTTAATTTGGCGCTGGAACAGACTCCCCAGGGAAGTGCAAGACAACACTCCCAAGCACACAGTGTTATTCTTAGGGATGTCCTGTGTAGGTCCAGGAGCTGGACTTCGATATTCCTTGTGGATCCCTTCCAACACAGAAGATTCTATGATTCCCTGATCTATTGAGATCTATTCTCCTCCCTTCACCCAAATCCATACACTGAGAACTCCTTTTCTTTAGTGTCCTTCTCATAGGCTTACATCGTGGAGATTAGCAGACAACACAGAACGGTCTGTGAGCATGTTGGCAACAGTTAGTGTCAAATTAGCCAAGTTAACAAGATAGATTGTGATAAATTGAATACCTGGAGTACTATGTGCTTGAACTATGTGGTGCTGTGTATCACAGCAAATGTATTTCCTAAAAATCCCTAATTGGGCAATTTCATCCATATAAAATGCTACTAAATATGCCTTTGCTTGTTGTCAGACAGTTTCTTCTCCTTTTCAGCAACTATAAAACATATGGTTTACACTGCTAAAAGCCATTGTAAATCTTGCTGTAATGCCTGTGGGTTATACTTAGCCAGAGACATGTCTTCAGCTGATGTCAATTGTTATAAGTGCCTTGACGTCACAGCCAAGATTATTTACAGGACCTGAACATATGTGTTCAGCACTTACCAAGGTAGGCAAATGAGAAGTAATTTTGCTTTAGGTTCAGGAGGACTTTTAAGTAGAATTTGGTCTTGACAAATTTCAGCTAGCAAGTCACTCAAATCTAGCCCATATCTGTTTGAAGTTCCAAAGGGTAGATCTCTACATATAAAACAGTTAATCTTGACTCTCCTGCTCAGCATTCCTGCTGCTCTTTACCTTACATGGCATAAACCTAAAGAAACATCTCTGAAAACATGAATACATACACACATAATTTTTTAGAGCTGTTTACCAATTGTCTCGCCGTCTAAAAAATGGAGGATGACAATTATCTTTCAGAGGAGCAGCTAGGACAATGCTGAATCATCTCACTGACTTCATACCAAGGTAGGAAAGAGACCACTTGAAGAGACACCTCCACACTGTAATTTGCTCAACCCAAGAAAAGAAACTCCAGACAGCTCCTACCTCCCAAAGACACACAGAAATGACTCCTGGACTATAACCACAGCAGGACGCCAGGCCTCCTCTCCACAAAAGTTTAATAGGAGCTTCTATTTCCCTTTTCTAATAGTCCCTCCCTTTAGCAGAAGGGACACTTCAGCTAAGTAGAGTGCTACAGCCTAGGGATAAGCACAGCTGGACAAGGGACACAGTTTCACAGGTGCACAAGAAGCGGGGTTAACCATCCTGTTAACCCCTGCCATTCCTGCAAGCCAAGACTCCTGGACTGCAGTCATGCTACAGGTGCCTTTAAGTACTGCTGCTTCCAAAGGTTTCAACTGGATCCACTCCTGTGTCCTTCTGAAACCTTTCCTTATCGTTCCCAAATACCAATTAGTAATTGCCAAACGGTATAAAACAGATGTAACAATTTTTTCCATGCATTTAAGTCCATTAATTAATAACAGAAGAATAACTCTAACTCTCAAGAATATTGCTTTTATAATTTTTTCTTAGAAGGTTAATAATTTCAACTGAGCTGCTTTCCTAAGCCACTTCTTAAGCAAAGTTCCAGGCAGCCCTCACAATATTATAAGCTTCACACTGCTGCACTACATATAAACCTCACAACAGAGGGTTTTGCAACTTCTACACTATAGTTTTATAATAATGGAACGAAATAAAAAGTTAGGCAGAAAAAAAAGTAAAGCACACCATAACTGTCTGGTATCAAAATAGTCTCAATCTTCCCTACCTGCAGGAAGAAGTACACCTCACAGGGTTAAAAATTATTTTTCAGACAATCATGTTATGCATCCCACACACTAAAACTTACCTGACATGAAAGGGAATAGATGGATATAAATATAGTACATGAAGTACAGCACTAACTTTAGTAAAGACAAATTATGTTAAAGACTGTCAACATTTAGTCTGGCAGCTACAACAGCTACAACATTTGGGGGGGGTGGGGGTGTTGGTTGGGAAGAGGGTGGCAGGATGGTCTCATTTGCCTTCTGCAAATGGGTCATTCAAAATTAAATCCTAACCCACTTTAGGCTTTGGGGAGACTCAGTTGAGAGATGTTATTTCTAGCATGCTTATGCAACATTTTAGAGTGACTTTGTGGGTTCTGCATCAAAAAGAGACAGCTTTGTGAAGCTCCTTGGGGGAGTGTAAGGATTCATCTGGGAGATGCCTATACTGCAGCACTCGCCAAGGACAGCGTCTCCTCCTCATGTAATCCTGCTTTCAGGAGGTATTCACAATGTAGAGGCTTCTTAGAATTGTTAAAACAGAAACAAAAGTAAGAGCTTAACAATTTCTTTCAGTTAAAGGATCAAAAAGAGCCAGAAAACCTGACTTCCTACTTATTTTTAGTGCCACTTTAATGTGTATCGTGCTAAGCTAACATCATTCCAGTGTGAGCTGACTAGAAGCAGCAGCAGGTATCTGCCTGGCTAGCTAGTAGGGATCAAAGTGGATGAAAGAAATAAGACTAGATTTACCATGTAAAACAAACCCAAGCAGGGGATTTTATTTGTACCCCCATCCACATTATAAAGAACTTCATTTTTGTATGGCAGGGCTCCTCAGCTCAAGACATAAAACTCCAGTGGACCCCCTGGAAGGGGAACAAACCAAGCATCCCTCCTGGGCTCTGCCATGACAATTGCACAAGCCTAATAAGGCTGCAAAACCAGCTCTGGAACCAGGGCCTTCATCTGTGCTTGTTGCAGGCCCATTTCAGTATCACCTGGGGGGAGGAGCAGGAGCAGCTTATCCCAGACACAGAAGGGGGATTTTGTATCCCATAGAGATGCTTCCAGATTTGACTCACATCTACCTGCTGACTTGCCAACAGCTGTTCACTAACATGCTGGGCAAAGGCTTGGATTTAATACCCAGTGGCCAAACGCTGCCATAAAACTTTCTTTAACAGATACTTGCCCAATTGGAAAAAAAGTGTACTCTATTAACTGCACATACATACATCAGCTTTGAAATTCCAAGGTCAGGCCTCTATTTAAAGACATACACACATGGAAAAGGAACAGGGAAAAAAATTACTCAAAGGCAACATTTATTTTTACAACAGCATTTTCAAGTTTATTTAAAAAAGAAATATTGTATTATTGTAAACTTTGCCTACTGTGGGAAGGCTTGCTAGGAAAACTATACTGGCTAGATTTTGTGGTATAACTAGGATTCAAACCTGATACCTGTTAGCCAAAATAATGCACATGCAAATACCTTGCTACCCAAATCAAATAAGAGAGCTGTGTTTTGGATCTAGGACTTTGGAGAAATATAGATTTCACACTCTATTTTGCCTTCAGTCTTTCAGCAAGAAATCCTGCAGTAGTCACTTCATCAATATTTTTAAGGCCAAATTTACTGTTCCATTTTACTTCACTAACCTACTAAAGACATTTTGTGACTTTCATAATAAATGGCAAGCAAGAAACAGAAGGTAAAAAAAATAAATCTTGTGTCTGACAGCAGAATATCTTTCATAAAACATGTACTTAGAGCTATGCAAGCACAGCTCTATCTGCAAATTGGTGAATCTTTTAAGAATTGGTTTTGAACAAAAGAATGCAAAATCATAGTATAGACAGGCCAGCTGAAACTGACATTTATATTTCCTTGGAGGTCCCACCCTGTAAGTTATACTCCTCAATATTAAATTATAGAGACCCCAAGTAATACCAGTTTCTTCCCTTCATCAGAAAAAGAGAGTTATTTGATAGAAAAATAAAATTAAATGTTGGTGGCCCACTATGCAACACCTTTGTGTTTCAGACTCCTGAAGTTCTCTTGTTTATGTCAGGCCATAATGTTATTGTAGTCAACTTTTCCATGCTGTAAACAGTGGACTATTTAACTGTAGGACATACCTTAAATGGACTTTACTGCAGCTGCAATATCTGGGCTATTTTCTGGTTAAAAAAGCCCCACAAACCCTCAACCAACTACCAAATCCCCTTCTATTGCAGAGAGTCACTACTCAATATATTGCTTCCACTCTGACACGTCACCCACAGTGTAGCACAACAATTTAGGACATCCTTCCTCTTCCCCCCCCCTCCCCTCCCCCTCCCCTCTGGCTTTTACAATTTCTTCAGCTGTGTCACTGCTGTCAGACCAGCAAAACACTGTGGATTCAAGGAAACAAGAAAAGCCCACAAAATAAACACTCAGTTTTTAATCCAGAACAGTGAGGCTGTTTCCAGGGCAAGCTCCCTCGCTGATAACTTGGGTCAGAACACAGGACTACAGATGCAGGCACTAAGAAAAAAGGGAGGACCCCCATCTTCTGCTAGGAAAACCCATCACACAACATTATTCCTTTTCCATACCTGGCCTGCCATCCTCTCTGTTAGTAACCTGTGATGAATGTATGGCAAACTGTTTTTCAAACACTGTGCAATAGTCCATTCACAAGAAAAATGCATATCTGTGCTCATTTTTACTATTATGGGAGAAGACAAGTACTCCAGCTGGGGCTTTAGGGCACACAGCTGAGGCTCTGCACAGTCTTCAAAGGGACAATAGTTTCCCCACAGAGTTTATGGTCGCTACTATACAATCACTCATCACATGTACAAAACAAATGCAATGGGGAAGGTAAAGCATGAAAAAGTGCTGGAACAAGGGCAGCAGTATCTCACAAATCCAAGCCCCTTAAGGTTAAATCAGCAGAACGTTACACCCATGCATTTTTGTTAGAACAACTGCACAGTCTCCAGACACACAATTAAATCTTTTCACTGAAAACCAGACCCCAGGGACCAAACACAACAAAAGAAATCACACTTTGAAAGCAAACTAGCAAATCATGGTAATTCCTACAGTTGAGCACAGCAGACTTCTGGTCTGCTAAGCAATCTGCCAGGGAGCAGGTCCCAGGACAACAAAGAAGTACTCTGCATTTTGGTAATAGGAAAGTTAGTAATGATTTTGCACCCACCTTGGAGGAGGTGGACACCAGAAAGTACTGGGAGCAGGGAAGGGGGTAGAAGAGCACTTTTTTTTTTTTTTGGATCCTGGGGACCAGCCCCCTGCCCTCTTCCAAGGAATTTAAAGATCCCCAGAGCTACATCCTGCAAAAAGCCATCAGGCGGGTTCAAGCAATCAACAGCATCTCCAGTTCTACTACCACTTTGCTTAATGGCATTAGATTCATTACAACCACTTTCACGCTGGCTGGTTTGATATCCCTCTCCCCATGGAAAAGCTACAGCCTACTCTGCCAGAAGCTATGCATGGGACTGCAGTTATCCAGGCAGAATTTCCAGCTCTTCGTGATGGTATCACTCACCTCTCAATGTATCAGAATAAGACAGTGAAAGACAGATGCAAGAAGTCATTTCTAATCATTTGCTTTTTATCTTGTCAACAGAGTAACACCAATAACTGATACTGAGAGCAAAATACAGGGGAAGGATAATATGCCAAACCCTTTTACCTCTATGTCTTAATTTAGTGTTGAGACTGGGTGACACAGAGAGAAATTCCCTCTCTCTCTTTCTCCACTCAGGAGGAAAAGTCTGTCCTCAGAAACCTCAGATTAACCCCTTGGTTCATCAGGGAGCTGAATAATAGCACCAATGGTATCTACCCATGCATTTTGTAAATCTGGTGACAGGATTATCAAGCAAGGGGACAATTCCCTGCAGCAAGGCCCATGCTAGTAAACAGCACAGGACCCAGCCAACTGAGAGCAAGATTCACTGCAGCTGCCAGACAACTGTAGCAGGACCTATTTTGCACAGCTCCACTTACAGCATGACACCTAATGTCAAAAAGCACCTGAAACTCTTTGCTAGTCATTGGAGTCAGCCTGACTTAAAGGCATGTGCCAAGCTATAGGCAAGAAGAATGGATGGAAAGCTGAGCCTGCTGAGATGCTGAAGATGAGATAAGGCAGAGGGCATTCCAGGATATCAGGTTCAGAAGTGGCTTGGTGGAAGCAATAGACACTTTATGTTTCAATTGGCTTGCTTGTGAAGTGGAATAAATACATCACTATTATGGACATGTTATTAGTCTAAATCCAGTTACAAACCATGTACCTCTCTGAGGTGATGAGAGTGAGCACATTCGGTTCAAAGTCTGTACAGAAGCACTGGATGAAAGGCAACTGGGCACACTGCTTATAAAATAGCCCATCCATGCTGGGACATCCTGCCTGCCAGCAGGAAAAACCCAGAGCCCTGTTGTTCCCTGAGCAAAGTGCTCAGAGATGTGAGCAAAAGCCTTTCACAGAGCCAGCATTACACAGAGCACTTGAGAGGAAGGGAAATAACCTATGTCCACTGAAGACCAAAGCAGTTCCTTCCTGGAGATCACAATGATGGACAAGGGAAACAGAGGGCCTTTCACAGGCCTGGTCAAATTATGTAGGTATGACAGTACCTGTAGCTTTCTGCTGAGCCCATGCAGAGATGCATCATATTGCTAGTAGAAGATGGTTTACCCCATACAAGGGCAATAACAGCAGGCAATAGTTCTCTCTTTTCTGGCTTGCAGCAGTGGGTCAAACATCCATTTGATAGACATGCATCACTGTCTGCATGTTAGCACAAATTGGACTCCCAAATGTACCAAATGGCTTTGTTTGAGGCAAGGTTGCAAGGGCAACCCATTAAAGAGAAAAACTACAACACAACTAAAATGTTTTGTTGTTTTAATTATACTCGTCGCACTGGCAAACCTGCTGAATCTAAGGAAACATTTGTCATTGGGATTTCTGCCTTTTTTGTTTTGCTTTTAAGCTTAAAAACACCCAAACTGCAAACCAGCAAATGCCTAAGTGATCCTGGTGAGCTTCCCCTCAACTTCCTGCAGTTTGCAGTAAACTCAGCAAGAGACCATCTCAGCACTGAATATTGGATATTGTTTCCAGCCGGTCATGCAAGGCATCAAGACAACAAATTATCAGGACAGGAGCCCTGGCTGTCAGCACCATTCTCTAGTGCAGGACTGCCTTTCACAGAAATGATGAGCAAATTGCAAACAAAGGACACAAAGACTGTGAGACAACAACTCTAGACACGATTTGTTTTCACAGAATCACAGACTATTCGGGGTTGGAAGGGACTCACAAGGATCATCGAGTCCAACTCAAGTCAACGACCCATTACAGGGGATTGAACACCTGACCTTGTCATTATTACAACCAAGTTTTAACCAACTGAGCTAATCTCAGGGTCATGTACTGACTAACTGTGAGTTTAGCCTTTTTAAAGCCAGTTTCTGTCTCTTTACATATCCTTCTGCTGTAGAAATTGCAGAGATAAGGAACATTTTCCCTGACACACTTTCCTAACACAAAACAAAGAGGAAGCACCAGGTACAAAAACTTGACAGAAAATGTAGGTCACATTAAAAAATATTACCAGGAGTATGCAGAGTATATCTACAATAAGCTTTGCTTTCATGAAAATTAATTAGACAGAGATTTCCAGTATTGCTTTTCATTTTATATTGTCTCAGCTTTTTGGTGTCAAAACTGAGAAGAGCTTGGCCTTGGTATTCGTAAGTACAGATCACCTCCAGCATGGCCCCAGTGATCAGGAACTGTCCACTGAAATTAAGCTTTTGATATCTCAGAGCAGTGCCTGAAAACTATGGTAGCCAAATCGAGTTGCTGCTGCTGAAAATTTAACTCCTCTAGAAATTCAGTTTCTCTGACAAAAAATTGCAGTTCATGTGTTTAGAATCAGCAAAGTTTAGACAGTTAAAAATGGCAGAAAGGCACCTTCTTCAGGATGGATACAAATAAGTCAGTAACACAACTAAGAGCAGCCTTTGGGTTATGTTGGGTGATTTGCACTGAAATGACTTGCTGGGACATGACAGCCCGTGCAGGACCAGTGCTGGGCTAGCGAGATGCACATGCCAGCAGTGCTGCACCCTGAGAACTCCAACTTTTTCTGTGCTCCATCCCTGGCAGTTTTGGTTGGGGTCAGCTAGCTGGCACCTGATCTGTGGGAGAGGTTGTCACCAGACAGGTATGGAAAGTTCTTATTCAGAGGGGAGAGTGTACAAGTGCAAGGCCATATTCTGCCTCATGTCTTCAGGATGAGGAAACAGGTGACTGCTGCAGCTACCGGTAATCTCCAATCAAAAGGCCAGCAGAGTCCCAACAATAATTTTCCATTGGTGATAGCAGTGAAGGGCAATCACAGAAAGAGTCTAGGAAAACCACTGCAGAGAGACATGATTTTTTTTTTAATTTACATGCTAAGTGGGATTTGACATAAGGAAACAATTTCACACGTTAGTTTCAGAGCAAGTTTCATTTCATTCCCTGAAGTAGAATACTGATTGCTCAAACCACATATTTTCCAATACATGGCCCAGCTGCAGATCAGCTAAATGTTCACAGGCATCACTCCAATGTCTCTCAATTTTCTTTCTCACTTCTCTCACTGTCTCTTGTTTTTGCCTTCAGGAATTTCAGTAACTGTAATTTTGCTTCTAGATTTTATCATCTATATTCATAGATATGTTTGTACAATAAAGGGCCATGTTTAGAACGGGAAATTTTCAGGAGTTTATTATGGGATATAGGGTCACAGAAGATATGAGACAATATATTTTCTGTTCATCTCAATCAAATGATTGAAAAGTTGCAAAAGGAAGATGAGCCTCTTTTGTTACCACATTTTAAGTACTCTTTACTTCAAGAGCTAGGGAAGATTACGGTGACTGTGCATCTAAGTATCACTGGAAAAGTACTTTTCCAGGAGACCAGAATGGAAGTAGGGCTTTTTGGACTAAAAAATGAGGAGTCAGGCATCTGTCATAGATTAACTGCAGGGGATCGGGATTCAAAGTTCCTACAGTCTTGCTTCGGTACTTGTAAAAGTCTCCTGTTTAAACTACCTAGATACTTCAGCCACCAAGAATCTCATCCAAATCCCACAGTTCTTTATTTGATGAATATGGGAAATTTGACACCTCCCTCTATATTTATCCCATGCAAACTCATGACTATGCAGGTAGGTAATTCATGGCCCTGAGGAAGTAAAATCACAGATTTCTAGTCATCAGTTTTTGCAGCTCCCAGAGAACAGAGATTGAACCAAGCCTTTGTGCATGGTGTCCAGGGAACCTCAGTTTATGTCCTGCACATGCAGAAAGGAAGACCCTCATAAAACAGCATTTTTCTTCCTGCAATATTTTCTCTAAAAACACTGGGTATACAATCATAAATGAAGTCTTGCTATACCTCACTATGCCAAGTGAGACAAAAGCCCCAAAGCTCTCATAAAAATTAAACCAAGACAAACTGTGCTTCATATCCCCAGAAAACAAGAAAAACAGAGAAACATAATCCAGTTGGCTCCTTTGTTGCTGCAGCACCAAGTATTTATGTTCTGATGGAAACTGATGGCTTGCAATATCAGCATGTGATAGATAACTCAGCAGCATGAATGGTAGCTCAGAGCAACTGTATCATTATTTGTTACTGCATGATATTTACTGAATTTCTGCATGTTGGTCCACCTGAAAGTTTAACACCTAATCACTTGAGTGCAGGGGACCCATTTGAAATTAATATATCCTTTTCAGAACTTGAAACTTTATCTTCCACTTGCCTTTGCTTCACACGACTTAGAAATGCAAATGTGGTTTTAGGAAGTTATCTTCTAAATAATCAGCTCAAATAGTTTGTTCTGAAAGGAGGTACAGCTTTTTGATGGGTCTGTACTAAGATATAAACACAGCCTCGTATTGTGTAAGCACCATTTCAAAGCACTCTTGACATAACTGTTATATCAGGCTGCTCTATTGTATAAGAAGAAACATTTTGTGTTATTTCTTCTTGCTTTTCCTACAAAGGGACACACTAGGGTTTGGAGATAGATACAGTTATTGTTTCTGGAACAGAACATGAAAAACTGCAGCATGTAAGTTACCTCCAGCAATTGATAGCAGGCCATTGTTCATACTGCCATACCATGTATAAATGGAAGCACACGTTCTGTAAGCTTGTGGGTATTTTATATCTGCTGACTCCTTTGCCCCTTCAGAGCTATTTCAACAAGCTAAAATTAAAGGCCTTCCACAGTAAAAAGATTACATAGGCAACAACAAAGATAACAATACAGCTGCTCAACTGTTAGTGCTACAGCAGTAGTCATAGCTCAGCTTTAGTTGTCATATTAAAATAATTCACTGTTAATTGCTTAGCCATTAAGATCAGTTTATCAACTCTACTTTATCTAGCATGAAACCCATTGGCAGCTGGGCACTTACTGTTGCTCTTTTGTGATTATAGCATGGCATTTATTAAGGAGCTTCTTATTGCTTGTGCAGTTTATATTGCTCCTTCCAACTTTTCTCCCTTTTTGTCAACTAATGGCTAATTTCACCTTAGTTGTATTTTTCATACAAAAGTCCTTGGACCTCATTTCACTCCCTCCCACAGAATGCCTGATGAAAGACTGCAAGCAGAAATTTTCCAAGGATGGTACTTCTCTTTGTGTGAACAAAGCCAGGGGACTTGCATGTGGGATAACACCCCTGACTGTTAACAAATCATTGCACTTGACACAGAAATAGAGTGGAAAGACCTTGAGACAATGCTGTGCTTTAGAGAGGTTCCCTGCTCTGAATGTAATAGTGAAGAAATCCAATTAGATGGTACAACACTGACCAGAGGTGAGTGATGAGTGCGTCCTCACCAGAAAACTTTAACAAATAGGTGTTAACACATCTGGAGGTGGACAAGCATTACTATTCATATTAAAAGTGGTGATCTGAAGCAGAGATTTCACTGCATGTCTAAAGTCAACCAGGGAGGCTCTTGGTAAAGAAGGAAACAGCATCCAGGCCTCTCAGCCATGGGCACAGCAGCGCCTCTCTGCCAGATGGTTGTTGGTGGCACCTTGTGCTCAGATTTTGTTCACCAGCTGCCTTGGACACTGCACTGAAATGTGTCATTGCACATTTACATCACTAAGTTGTAAAACCAGTGAGGAAGCTATTAGCTAGAGATACCATGTTCTGAAAAATGAAAATATTACTTCTTTGGAATTTGACTGATCACATTGATTATTGTGAAAAATTCTGTAATTAGCCTCATAAACACACAATTTTTTATGAGATTGCACATATGACAAAATACTTTTTCTCCTGGACAAGAAATGTATGAAATTAAAATTAAACCAGCAACGGTTTTGGTTTGGTATTGCAAATACTTTTTTTTTCCGCACTTTAAGATGTTCCCCCATGGAAATTCACGACAAAAAGGTTTGTGGCAATTCTAAGAAGGTATGTAAATAAACTCGTAAATGAAAAAAAATTGAATTTAAAAGTCTATGCTTCCCAGCTGCTCAAAGAAATGCAACTCTCATGATCCTTACATAGCAGATTATAGTAGACATCCCTACCTAGCAGACAATGTTTTTATTTAATATGGCTGCCATCTAAAGTGCTGGGAGAGGGATGTAATTTTCCCTACAGTCTCAGTTGGAATTTACTTTGAAAAAAAAGGGCAGCAATTCTTTGCAAAGTGCAGCACAAAAGCAACACTAATGCTGTGAAATCAAATAACATGAATGAGGGCTTAAATCTCAGTTCTGATCCTTTACACTCTCCCTTCCCTCTCAGCATGGGCAAGCTGCAGTCCCTCTCTGTAAAGGAAGAGTAATTATATTTACTTACTTTGCATGAAGAACTGGTTAACACTCAAGATACACCATGCTATGGAAGAAATGTTTGTGAAAGTCAACCAGAGTGGAAGCAGACTTCAGGTCTGGGGCCCAGTCACTTGCTCTTTCCATGTGCTGGTGAGCAGAAAGCACCATGTCCTTGTCTGCTGGCTTCTGAGCTTCAGTGTGGCTTGTTTGAGAGAAAACCATGATCCACCCTTATGAATAACAAAATGTAACAGGAGTTCAAGTCTTTTACCAGCTGGAAAAGATTGAGCAAACTGCAGCTTAGTTAAAAACCCTCAAGGCTTTAACACCCAGCATCTTAAATGGCAAATACCAGACTAGCCTGCTGGGAAAGAAAAGATCGTACAACAGGGAACCCAACAGCATGGATGCTTGTTTCCTTGGTAAAGAGTCTCCTTAGGAGCTGTTAGCAAGGTAACAGAAATAATTCTTGCAATTTCAAATAAACTTATAGGATCGCACAAAAGCCCAAATATTTTAAGCCCTTGAGTTGAGCACCTCACTCTCCTGTATGTGGGGGAAAAATCTTGAAAAAGATGTGTTGTTTTAGCACAACAAGAAGTTTATTTCAAAATTGCACCACTTTTAATTCTATTTCTAAATCTTTGTAAGATTTACGAAACAAGACAGTTTAAATAACTCAGCTTACCCATTTTTATGTTACTACAAGGATAAACAATGACATGCTGTGTTTTGGGGGGAATACATGTCACTGAAGCATACACAATTCAAAGATCATTTTACTTCCAACTTTTAAAAAGCTCTGCCTATGGACTAAGCCCAAAAATTCAAAATTTCATCCTACATGTATTTGCCAAAATTGTAAGCATCTAAATAATATCTAAATAATAAGGGCTTTGTTGTGATAATGACACACACCCCTCTCTGCTATAAACAGTAAGTAAACAGTAAGTTAGGACTATTCACAAATTCTTCTCTTGTAAATATATGTACATTGACAAAATAAAGAGAATTATAACCTCAGGCTGAAACTAGAATGTGGAATTTGAACCCTTTGATTTAATGGACCTGCCTGATGACAATGACCCAAATGCAGACATGTGGCTCAAATTATCCAAGCTGCAAACCACGTCTTTACTTTTGGTTTGCTGTTGAACACTTACAAGTTGCTCCTCATGCAGTGAATCAGTAGGTCCTAGTCCATTTCCAAAAGCACAACGATGCCCGTCATCGAGGTGGCAGTGCCAGCACCAAGGGCTGCATTTTAAAGTCTGCAGAATTCCTCTTGAATACCCTCTATAGTGTTGTGATGCACACCCACTACTTTTGCCCCCAAATCCCCCCAAACATGGTAGTCTGCACCTGGGCTCTGCTCAGAGATGCATAGGATGTCCCTGGTGAGACAAAACCGTGTGCAGTGAAAGCACAGTGCAAGGCAGGCAGCTAAGACTGCCCCTCCGGGCTTTCCTTCTTGCTTTTCTGTTTTGCAGCAGTTGACCTTGCATGCTGCCCTCCCCCATCACACTCTCACGCTTTGCCCTCCAGCGACACAAAGTCTCAGTCACTGGACTGTGAAATAGCTCTTTTTTCATTTTTGTCTCCTTGATGAACTGTGATGCAGGTGAAGAGAATGAGACAAGAAGCTCTGCCAGCTTGCCCTCCCATACATTCTGGTGGAAATGTTTCCCAGCAGCAATACAGAGGAGTAGAAGCAACAGGCCATGTCCGGGCCCGCTCAAACCTCAATGTAACACAAGGACCCATGAAAGGACAAAACCAGGAGCTGGCATGCAGATGTCACCGGGTTCAAACAGCCTTTAGTGGTGTTCCGAATCCTGCTATCTGGAGGCAAAAGTCCCATGGACCTGGTGAGAACAGTGCTCCACATGTGGAATCATCTCTTCTGTTCCCTCCTAAGCATTTGCTTTGCCCATGCAGACAGTTAAGGGTAGGGGAGTGGCATCACCCACCACTTCTCACCGTGTGTTCTGTTCTTCCCGTGGGAGATGGGATGTGCTGGCAATATGCCCCAACATGCTGGACATAACTATTTCTAGGAAGTGCCTTATCCATCAGAGCCAGGCTGCTCTCCATTGTAGCTCCCACAGACTTGCCCTCTCTCTGGCTCCCAGTCTGGACTATGTGGCCAGGGGAGCGCAGGCAGCCCTGGCTTCATATGAATGATTATTCCCAGGAGGAAGTTTGCTGGCATCCTGGGTGGGAGAGCGCAGCTGCCTGCAGTCAGCAGAAGACAGAATTAATGACTTTTTTAATCTCGTTAGTTGAACTGTTAGGCATCTGGTTTTGACAGAAGAGAAAAAACTCCAAGCTGCTGTTCAGTATCTGATGCTGAACAGAGGGATCTAAAAATCTACAGGGATTTTAGTCTAGCACTTTTGATGAGCCCTACATTCACCCCCAATAAATATATATCTGTGCTCTTGTAGAAACCATTCTAAAAGGAACTTTGAGTAAACCTTTGATAACTCTTCCCTTTCTTAAAAACATCCCCTTTGGTTGACAGGGTAATATCAAGACTTCAAATTGGAGCTGGTGAAATGTTCAGATTAAAAAGGATGAATTTATCTTAACAGTAATCTATAGCTGCTATGTCAGACACTGTGCTGCAGTGTGCCCTGCTGTGTGCAGTATGCCACTTATGAAGCAACAATAAACCTTTCTAGATAGTGCTGCACACGAAGTGTTTACCAGAATATAGATTGCTGTGAGATATAGGTAAAAGTTGCTGAGAAATAAGAGACTGTTGAGGCTGACCATTTGTGAGGAAGTCAGTGATGTTTTGGCGGGGGGGTTGTGATTTTTTTTTCCTTTTTTTTTGTTGGGCCTTGGTTTTGCTTTTTTTTTTTTTATTTGTTTTTTTTTTGTGCCAGCAGCATCTACGTGCAATAAAATATCAGAGTGAGAAAGGATTGCTATAGCAACAAAGTATTTTCTCCTAATGGAGGCTGTAACAGCCAACTGCCACTGGAACATTAAGGGGAAGGAATAAAATCCATCACAAAAGCAGGAAAAGGAAAAGCATTAAAAATTAACATTTTATTGTTCCATAATTTATGTTTACTTACTTCATATTTCCAGATGAACTAGAGTACTTACAATAGTTCCCTGTTCCTACTTACTGCTTCACACAAAAATTTTCAAGAACTCAGAAAAACAATGGTGTGAATGATCTACTAGTAGTAATATAGTGATAAAGTTTTGCACTCAACAGTAGCATGATCACTATGAATATGAGGAATTATGAGACTATAGAGGCACTAAGAGACCACAAGTACAACAGCAGTTAAGAGGGACATGATGCCAACACATAGCAAGTGGCCATCCTTCCTGTCAGGATTCACAATGACAAAAGTAAGAGAGTGAGGGGGAAATTGCTCCAGAGAAATAAAGAAACAAGTTCATGGTCACTCAGCAAGCCAGTGACAGTGTCAGGACTGTGTCCTTTAACTGTCTATCAGCTATTAAAGCTGTCTAAAAAGCCAATTGTAATGTTCTTGTGCAGTATGATTGCCACAAACCTTAGGGTTGACTGTGTACACAGAGAAGCTGGTTTGTGTCAAGAATTCACCGTGATTGCTAAACTGTCCTAGGCTGCTACTTTACCCATGCTCCACCACTAAGCCCTTACCAGTGTTCACCCTGAGTGGGGCACTAAGACCAACTTTCCCCTCTTTCCTTTGTCCCTGTGGGTCAGATTTTCAGTCACCGGTACTGGTCCCAGCAGAGAAAAAGAGAACTACAAAATAGGAGCAAGCTTTTGACTTTCATAATCATTACACAAAGTATCTGGAGAAAGATATTGGTTCAGGAATCTAACTTCAAGTCACAACTAGTTTTCTCCTATTATTCTGGAATGAAGCTTCAAACACCTTCAAAGATATTTTATGCTGATGGAGACAGCTTTTGTCCTGTGTGGTAATCCTGTCCTGTCTCATGCTGTGATGAACAGATTCTCAAATCTAATCCAGGCTGAGAGAAATTCCTTCTTCTGCAAGGGAACAAACTGAAATGCTGCATTACGGTCAGTGGCAAAGCAGGGAAAAGAAGCAGCAAGTCCAGAAGAGTGGAGTCTACTACTCCGGTTGAGTCTTTGTGTATTCAGGTCTGGTAACTGCAGAAGTAGGTACTGTTACACCCCAGTCCAGTTTTACCAGGTGTGCACATTAATTTTAGACTTTAAGAGATTTCGCCCACACAAACTCTTGCAAAACCTTTGATTCTTTGATACTTTGACTTCAGGTCTGGAGAGAAAGCTACGCATTTTTCTCTAAGAAATTTCTTTAAATTGGTAAGAAAATAGGCATTTTGACAAAAAGGGTTTACAGGAACAGTATACAACTTCATAAAAGCATTACAACAGGCTACTAGGAACAAAAGGACTTCCCTGCTTCCCTCCCAAGCATTGTGAGCTCTGCTCTACACACCCCCAAGGGTTTGAAGCCAGAAGGCAATGCTGTAGAGCAGGAGAACTTTAATGTACCCAGCAAACACAAACCCCTTACAACGTAAGAGAAATACCATAACTTAAGTGAAATACAGAAAATAGATATTTAAGTTACCCACAAGAGGAAGAAAAGAGTAAAGGAAAAGATGTTAAGAGAAGAAAGAATAGAGAGAACAATATAGTTACCCCTAAGAGGTGACATGCTGCCAAACTTGGGGAGAGCGGGCACGGCGGAGACCTTGTGTGTGCCTTTCACCTGTGGTGGCCACTCTCCCATGTGGGGCCTCTGACCACCGGCCACTCTGGGCTGCCAGGCTGGTGTGAGGGTGGTGTTCCTGCTGTCCCTGCCAATCTCTGCCGGGCCAGGGTCTCTGTGGGCTGTGGGTGTTTGTGACTGGCAGGCAACAGCCTGGTCCCTCAGACACACACATTGACCCCATAAAAACTGATCTGGTGTCTGACAGGTACCAAAGCAGGAAAATCAAAAGGCTCCTTTAAAAGACTCCCCACAGAAGAAATATTTTCTGGCATATCTTTGCAATGAACCTCATTATATGTTGTCCTATTTATAACTCACAAGTCTCCGTAACAAGCAAGCTCTTCAAAGGTAGGAAAGCGAATGTGATTTGAATAGAGCTGTGCATCACAGCTTAATGTTCCCACTCCGGCTATGATTTATAACAAAAGTATAGCAGCATGGGTCAGTCGGTGAGGGACATCCTACAGCAAGGAAAACCAAATAAGTTAATGTTTGCTTATTTGTATGAAAGGTTTTTTTTGTTTTGGTTTGGTTTGGTTTTTTTTTTTGTTTTGTTTTTTTTTTTAAACTGAAAGAGAAAAGTGTTTTGGGCTTCTATCCTACTAGACTGAGCAGCAAGTAGTCTTCATTTTACAATAGTTTCTTCTAATTAGTTCCTTCTGTATTTTAAACAAGGCATTGTATCAGAAAATAGTTAGGAAAAGGAAATAGGACTGACTAACTCATAACCAAGGATATGAGTTATTTCAAAAATTGTATAATGAAACACTTTAG
This sequence comes from Pithys albifrons albifrons, assembly GCF_047495875.1. Lineage (NCBI taxonomy): Eukaryota > Metazoa > Chordata > Aves > Passeriformes > Thamnophilidae > Pithys > Pithys albifrons. The sequence continues at coordinate 102,845,164 of NC_092459.1, forward strand.
TTGTGTTCCATCTGTGACAAACAAACAAACAAAGGCAACACTGGAATTTCCCTTAGACAGAGGTCATCTTAGGTTAAAGTCATGCCAATGAGGATCAGTCCCAGCAGTGCAGGCAGCAAGACCTTTTCCTTGGGTGGGAAAGGGCAGAGAGGAGGCAGATATACTCTCTTTTCATGACTACTCTCCTAAACCTAAGGCACAAACAGCTGAATAATCTTTTGTTGAACTGAGAGGAAACCAGCAATGTTCTAGTTTGGAAATCTCAGACGATTGAAACCCAGTAGGTAAAGCTGTCTCCATGTAATCTGTAATCAGTTTTACAGTCTACAGCAAAACACTGACATATCCAAATTATGGTGGATAATAATCTCATCACCAACATAAATGCACAAACAGGGGAGAGAACAAGGTTCAGAAAATCAAGGACTGCCATCTCCTATTTGCAATGGTGAATAGAAGTGCCTAGTGTTAGGAATCGTGCTCTGTTTTCTGCTTTCTCTGGTCCCATGTAACTTTTATTGCTTTTTCATCTGTTCCCCAGCTATTGTCACCTCCTGCTCTTCTGGATAATCATCTTCTTAAAATGAGAATTGTGCTGCTGGGTTGTTCCAAAGAGTTTTTGTGAATGCTGATTCTCTGAGAGGTTATTCAGGGGCCAGACTGGACACAGGGCTTCCCCAGAGCCCTGCTGCAGGCACTGATGGGACTTGTGATGCTCTCCCAGTTTCCTGCTGGTCCCCAACATCCTCACTGTTTTGATGCAAGAAACACCTATTCTTCTTTAAGGCAGAAAGTCAAATGTGGCTAGTGAGCTCCAGTTTGGGGGCCACACAAATAACAATAGGCAGTCCAGCAATAACTTTTTGAGTTCAAGCTACTGCACAACAAAAAGAGTTTTGAAAGGGTCTCTTGCTTGTGCCCATTTACCCCAAAATGATGAAACTAGCTTTGTGAAGAAACTGAGCACATGCTGCATTTCCACTTGAAAGCTTAGCAAGTTTCTATCCATTTGGGAATTGTTTCCCAGTCCCAGGAGACCTAGCTGCATAAATATTTATGATGAGTTTACTTTCATTCTCAGTAGGGGAAAAGAGGAAATATTAAGGAAAAGTGAGGAAGTGACTCTACATGACTTCCATCAGCTTTTTCCAGTTGCCATTGCCTACCAAGTTGCTGTCTAGCTGCCAGCAGGATCTGGGGAACACAGCAAGGGCTGTAATAGTTATAGTTCATTATAGATTTTCTCCATTCCCAGAAGCAGCTGACTGATCCTTGTCTCATCTTTCAGTGGAATATAGCTTATGTACATCACATTCTAGCCTAGTCCTTTTCCAAGTATGGGTGGTTTTGACAAATTACTTATCCATCCACCACTCAATACACAATAGACTAAGCATGGGTTAATACATCAGCTCTCTCTCATTTAAAAGCTTCCCTCACTGGGAAACATACTGATGGAAAGGTCCGGCTCTTTAAAAGGGATGCTATTCAAGTGCTGTAAAGGTGTTCAGACTTCCTGGAAAGAACTGTGGTTGGACTACTACAACAAAAAAATTAAACAAACTGCAGGGACTTCTCATTCTATCAATGACAGAATTCCTTCACAGACATTAATTGTAGTTACATTACCCTTTAGTGTTTTTCCTACTGAAAAAAACTCTTGTTTTAATTGAAGAGTTACAATATACTGTGTTTGATTTAATATGAAGTTATATGAGAAAAAAGTGAAACTAAAGACTATCTCTTCACACAGAACAGTTATAAAACAAAGCCATAAAAAGTGCCTCTTCTATTTACTTTGTTTGCAGATGATCTCATTTGTATCGCGGGCACAGATTTACCCTGTTCAAATCAAATTTCTATGAATAGAAAAAACCCGTAACTGTGACAAACACCTACAATTATAGCACTTGAGTTTCTCTTCCATAATTTAGCACTGCTTCAGCTGGTAAACTCTCTCTTCTCAATAAAGGAAATTGTAAACCCTGAATTTTTGCACAATAGTTTGCAAGGTTATGGCATGCTCCTCTGACTCATGTGTGTTGTCCAGTAGTGTCATAGAATAGTTGGTGTTGGAAAGGACAACTAGTACACTCAAATGCACTGTGTATGTCTGTGATGAAGGCACTCAATAGTGCTGGTCCCAATATGGACCTCTGAGCAACACCACTTTTCACTGATAGCCAACTGAATGACTGAACTTCTATCCTCTGGGTGCAACTTTCCAACCAATTCTTCATCCACCAGAGAGTCCATGCATCAAATTCACATCTCTCCAGTTTAAAGAAGATGGTCTGGGGGACTGTGTTAAAGGCTGTCTCGGGCTGAGCTGGCAAACTGCCAACTGCCCAAGTACTGAGAGAGTTACCCTCCCTGCCAAGAAAAGGGAGGAAAGGAAAAAACCTCTCAAACTAGGTTTATGCTTAAACTAACCACATATATTTATACAGAAAAGAGATACGTAATACTACAATATAACACACACTTACACAAGTTAGAAATAACAAGAAATAACTCCCCACTTCCCATTGAAAACATAAGCACCCTAAAAGACACCCAGCAAAGAACAGAAAGAGTAACAACAAAATGTTTCTACTTCCTTGAAACTCAAACAAAATGCAAGTAGCTGCAGCAGGAGCAGGGCCTAGCACAGTAGAAGAGCTGTAGCATGTCCTGCTTCTACTTCAGCCATGATGGAACTGGTCGTACACCTCCTACTCCTGCACTCATATCTTAGGTTTGCGTCATCTGGTATGAAATATCTCCCTGGTTACTTAGTCAGGTGATACCTCTCTCTCCCAGCCCACGTAGATTCTTCAAGCCTGCCGATCTGAGGCCTAGCTAAAACCACTACAAAGGCCTTAGGAAAGTCCAATTATTATGCAGTCATAGCCCTTCCTTTTTCCACTCATGTTGTCCCTCCGTCATAGAAGGCCACTGGGTTGGTCAGGCAGGATTTGCCCCTAGGGCAGCTGTGCTGGCTGTCTCAAATCAGCTTCCTGTCCTTCAGGAGCCTTAGCAGAACTTTTAAGAGGATCTGTTCTATGATCTTCCCAGGCATAGGGGTGAGACTGACAAGTGGGAGTTCTCAGGGTCTTCCTTTCTATCCTTTATTAAAAATGGGTGCAAGTTTTCCCTTTTGCCAGGCACCAGGAACTTCACCTGACTTCCATAACTTTTCAAATATCATGGAGAGTGTCTTGGTAACTACATTAGTCAATTCCCTCTGGACTGGGGGATGCATCTTCTCAGGATCCATAGCCTTTAGTATGCTCATGTTCCTAAGGTGGCAGATTCTCTCTTGAGTGCTACAATGCATGTTTTAGGAGTTATGGAGACAAATCATCCATGCCACTTCCTCCACTCCCTTACTAAATCAAACAAATTAAACAAAGAAAAATTAAACAAGAAAAATTTTGTTGTGCATCTGCTTCCCTGTGTTATGTAAAGACTTCCTCCCTCTCAAACATTCCCTGGTGCTTTTTCCCCAGGAAAAGTCTTTCCTAGGATAACCGCTCCTTTTCCAGGACAATAGTTAAGAGAAAAGGAGGCACATGGCACAGTCTATTCGTGAATAGCCACAGTTGTTCAAAGCCTTCCATGTCCTGGATTGATGATTTCTAGAACCAGTTCCTGGGCCCACTGGCACCAAGGTTCCTGAAACCTGTATTTCAGGAAGGTGAGCCCGGTTGAGTCCTGTGTGCCCCAAACACCCCCACAGGCTCGGCAGCACAGACAGTGCCACTGGGCTGCATTCGGGCAGCTGCTTCCCTGGGCTGAGGACAAGGGCTGTGTCTGCATCCCTGCCCTTCTCTACTCACTTTAGGGGCCTGGTCAGTATCACAAGCTGTTTGCCCTGGGCATAACCATGGGGGCTGAAGACACTGTCCTCTTGATGCACACCAGCCCAGCTGTGGCAATGCCTCTGGCATGCCTGCTGTGCCAGCTTTCAATCCCCAAGATGCTGGAATTAAAGCAGGTCCAAAAGGAAGATCATCTTTGGATGTTGTGTGTCTGCTTTAATTGCTGATCCTGAGCAATGATGTGACTAAATGAGAATTGATAAAGAGTTCAAAACCTGCACTTTTCAGGAAAAAGACAGGAAACCAGAGACCTCTGCAAAAGTCTAATCTGGGTCTTTTACACTCCAGCCAGAAACAGGGTGGGTCTGGTGGCTGATGTTCAAAAGGAAACTCAGCACCTTCGCAAAAGTGCGGGCGCTGTCTCGCCCCTGGTCCCACTTGGGATTTGGGATGCTGGGAGGCTTTCTAAGGAGGACTACTTTCTCCCAGTTCCAACTGTTGGGGCTGCAGCCTGAAGTGTCCTGCCATGGGGACAGCACCCTCTGGTGGGGCTGTCCTTGGCAAGGGCTTCAGAGTTGAACAAGGTCCTGGCAGAGAGGGAGGGACAAGCTCTTCTCCAGCCATGGACCAGTAACTTTCCATAACATCTTTCCCTGCCCTAAGACAGAGCTGGGCAGATCTTGGGCAGCTTCTCCATGTTGGAGATAGGGGGCTGCCACGGCCCTCTGGGCAGTCCAGCTGGCATGGCTGGACAGGCTGCAGCCAGCCACTCTACACAGCATTACCTGCTTGCCTGCCACCAGTGGGAGCAGGTCTTCCTTGGGTGGGCTCAGCAAATTTGGCCCCAGGCAGATGGCCAGGCTGTTGGAGGTCATTCTGCTGGTGGACACATGCTGGCTGATATGCTGCAGCAGGGAGAGCAGCTGCTGGAGAAGGAGGAGATTCACTGCTGGCAACTTCTTCGCCATGCTGAGGAACAGGAAGGCAACATTCATCAAGCACGTGTTGCCCACAGCTGCCCCCAAAGCTGGCACGAGGCAGGGGGCAGCCAGTGGCTGTGTTGTGCAGCTTTGCAGGTGCTCTCAGCCAGCACTCAAGGCTCTGCACTGGAGGAAGGAAGCACATGGTTGCCTCCCAGCTTCTGATTTCACTGAAGTCCATGCACGGGAAGGCTCTTTGTCCACTCCCCCATGGTCTGACCACAACCCAGCAACAGCGAACTGCCAGAAAAACCAGCGTTTGAAGGACACTGTCCCCTTTCAGGCAAGTCCCAGCCTTCTCCCAGGCCCTGCTCAAGAGGCAGGTTGCTGCCCACACTTACCCTTTGAGCTCACAGATCTTTTGCTCCCTGCTGGCCATCTACATTGCTGCCATCCAGTCCTTGTAGAGCTCTGTGATAAGGAGCTTGGAGGGGATGCTTCAGAGGAAGTCCTGCAATGCCAAGGGCTCCCAGTGACCCTTTGAAGCTTCCAGCCCAGCCAGGAGCTCTTGCAGCTGCAGGTCAGAAGTGTTCACCTTCAGGAGGATGGCCAGCTGCACTGCAGGCTGGCTTCCCATGTCAACATCCGCACCCTGGTCCAGGGCCTCCTGCAGCTTCTGAACGGCTGTCACGCTGCAACATCTCCTGAATATACCCTCTGTGGCTGGTCCTCACTGCTGCAGGACAACCAGCAGCTCCTGCAGGACAGGCAGGAAGGCAGGGACTTGTCTGAGGAGCTGCCTTACAACAGCAGTGGCAGGGACCAGAGCTGTGCCCCACACTGGGTCCCTTCTCCCACCAAGTGGCTGGGCCCAGACACCCGTGGCATGGGGGAAGAGCCCAATCCCCCATGGCCAGAGTCTCTGGGACACTGGCTCTGGAGGAGCCAGAGGGAGGGTTGGGGACCCCTGTCTGGGCTGCCTTACCTGGATGGGCTGGGGCAGCAAGCTGTCCTCCCTGCAGGAGGCTGCCAGGGGCTGCCTGAAGAGTACCCTGCTGCAGCCAGAGCCCACCTGCCATGTTGCCTGGGCAGCAGCACATGGACTCCTCAGCAGAGCAAAGGGCCAGGGCAGCCACCTCCTGCTGCTGCTGCTGCTTCTGCTGGTCCCTCCTGCTGCAGAGGAAAAGAGAGAAAAAGCCCATCAGTGGAGATCAGCAGGCCAGTGCTCCCACAGCCTGCCCTGCCCTGCTTTCAGCACAGTGCTGAGGGATGCAGCAGGACAGGCAAGGAGCTGGCAACAGAAACTGTGGCTCCAGCTGGCAGGCTCCTGAGAACTGGTGTGTCACTGGGACAGCCTGTCCCAAACCATGCCCTGCCCTTTTCCAAGCTGTGGGCAGCAGCAGAGGCTCTTTGTCCCTGCAGAACTGTGTCCAGTGTCTGCCTCCCAGTGGGTGTCCTCGCTCTTCCAGCTGATGTCCTCCCTCCAGGTGCCACACCTGCATGGTGACATTCAGGGGACAAATGAGCACAGTTTGGCCGGAGCATAAGGGCATCTTTCCTTCAAAAATTCACCTGGTGAGCACCAAAGTCTTCCTCCATTGCCAGACAGAGCCCTTACAGGACTTTGCTTGGGATCAACCTGCAAGAAATAGGCTGCGCTTAGAGAGCAGCCCTGCAGCACAGAGGGCCGCTGGCAGCTGCCACCCAGCAGCAGCAGCCTGAGCGTGGCACAGTTGGGGCCCTCTGCCCTGCCGAGCTCTCTACCCTGCGCAACATCCTTTCCCCCAGTGCTGCCAGCAAGGACGTAGTGGCATTCCTGGGGGCTCCCCAATCCTTCTGCTTGCCAAGTGGCACTGCATCCTTCCTTCCTCCTTCCAGCACAAGTGCACACTGCTAGTCACACGTTCCTGGTACCACAGCACAGCCAGAGCTGGTGGAAAGGCAGCCATTCTCAGCTCTGCAACATCCTCAAGAGGCCTCTCCAGACTGCTGGCACGCAGTGTCCTTCCCTGGGCAAAAGAAGAGTGGCAGAAAATGAGCACTGATGCTTATGCTGCTTGGCTCGGAGAGCAGTGCTCAGGGACAGAGCCCAGAGCAGAGAGACACTCATGGCACAGCAGCAGCTCAAGTCCTTCTCCAGAGGTCTGGTGCCTGGCAAATGGGTCACTCAGGCTCCTTTTACCCTGGGAAGTGCGAAGGGACAGGGAGAGAGCTGTGTGAGCTCCAAGCTGCCTCTCAGCCACAGGGCACACCTCTACTGAGGTGCTCTGTCTCCCTGTCTGACTGCTCCTATAGCATCCTCCCAGCTTATCCCTCTAGTGTGCCCACCCACAGTTCCTTCAGTGCCTGGCAGCTGCAGAAAGAGAGGAGAAACAGTGTTAGGCCCTGCTGTCCCCCAGCCTGTGGGCAGACCCGTGCGCTTGCACAGCCCAGCTCCATGGGGAAGGATGAAGCCCCATGATGGGGGCAAGACAGAGCTGCTGCCCAAGCCCTGTCTCCCTTGGACCTGCCAGAGCAGCAGCTTTCACCCTTCCCTTCTGAGCACCAAAAAAGGACCAGGGCACAGAGGACATGGAAATGCTCTCATCCAATCCTTGTGCAGGCTCTGCCTGGAGGGCAGAGGCCATTCCCAGTGTGCATGGCTGGCAACCTCTCCTGCCCTGCCCTGCCCTGGGATGTGGCACCACAACTAACCCAAAAGTGGTGATGCAGGCAGGAGTCAGTGGGCCAGATTGGGATGATGGAGGTGCCATCCTCATCGCTGCCCTCCTCCGGCTCCTCCTTTTCTTTCTTTGCTCCTGCCTCCTTCCTGCCACTCAGCATCCACAGCTGGTCCAGGGCCAGTCAAAGCTGTGGCTACAGGGTTCTGCCCCATCTGAGGAGAGGAGGGGAGGGAAAGGGAGGGGAGGGGAGGAGAGGGGAGGGGAGGGGAGGGTAGGGGAGGGGAGGGGAGGGGAGGAGAGGAGGGGAGAGAGGAGAGGAGGGGAGGGGAGGGGAGAGAGGAGAGGAGGGATTTGTAGCTGGCCTCCCTGTTGTCTCTGTGGGCAGAGCCCCATCATCCCCGCATGCCACTGTTGGGACAGACTCTGGTGCATCCAGAACCAAGGGGCTGAGGCCTGAGGCTCACGCCAGGCTGTGTCTGTCCTGGTTCCAGGGCCAGGGATGGTACAAAGGCATCTGGGTTCCCAGGCTCTTATTGTAACTTGGCAGCGGCCAATTCCTCCTGGAGGAGAAGGCACCTCTCGCCCCTCTTATGGCCACAGCTCACAGCCATGTCCTTGCTCAGCAACATCTCGGTGTTACTGAGGACCTTCCTGGAGAGCAGAGAGTGGCAGGAATGAGAAAGACAGACACTTCTGTGGGCCCTGGCCATGCCTGCATGTCCCTGAGCTGTGGGGTAGTCTACCTGAAGCCAAAGCAGCTGGTGGCCAGGCCCACCCTCCCCGGCACAGAAGGACCCTCACCTTGCACCAAGGGCGCGGCCAGTTGGTGACAGTGAGGATGGGACATGGGCTGTCACGGCTGGCTTGGTGCCTCTTGGCCACAACCTGCCTTGTCCCAGCATTGATGTACACCAGGACAGCTCCCTGCTGCTCCTTCCACTGGACATTGGCTCCAACTGACCAACAGTCCAAGCCCAATGAATGTTGGAGTGGTCACTGGGGCATGGAATGGGGACAGAACTTGTGTCCAGGGTGGCCAATGGCCACTTCGCACTGGAAACCCATGAGGGCAAGGATAGTCTCTCTCCACCTGCTGCTTGGCATACTGCAGCCTTGGATGCACACAACTGTCTTTGCCCCACGGGCACTTTGTCAGCTCCAAATTGGTCAGCCTGGCATCCCCACCAGGACCCCAGGTGTCAGCCCAGCTGCTTTACAGCTGCTTTGCAGCTGCCTCTTCCCCAGCAACTTCTAGTTGCTAGGGCTTGCTCCTGCCTGAGTGCATGAATTGGCTCTTCCCCTGCTTGACCGGCAGGAGTTTCGTCTCAGATCCCTTCTCCAGCCCTTCAAGGTTCCTCTGCTTGGCAGCAGCACCACCCTCCAGCACATGAGTCTCTCCTCTGAGTTGTGTGGTATCTGCCAGATGTCTCAGGGGACGCTCAATCCCATCAGCCACATCACTGAATGGGAACAGGACCCACAGAGGACAGCAGAGAGAGTACAGACATGCACTTTGACACTTGGGAATCTCTCCTGAGAGGGTCAGTAAGTCAAGGGGAAAATCCACCTCAGTTTTAGCATTACAGATACACTGTTTCCCTTTGTTCTTCCTGCAAGCTCTTAAAAGGTGTTCACACTGTCCCATATTTTCCTTTGGATGGCACAGCTCTTCAAAGCACTGATGTTGATGTGCTCATCAGATGGGACTGTACCCTCACCTAGACTGCTAGCCAGTATGCGGCCTACCTTGCTAAAAAGCAGATTATCCTCATTCATGGGCTGCAACCAGTGGCAGGAGGTTGTCACCAGCAGCTTGGCAACTGCATCAGCCAATTCCCTCGGGACTCTGGCATGCACCTCGTCAAGTTCCATAGACTTAGGCCTGTTCAGGTTCCTCAAGTGGGATATTCTATCTTGAGGGCTGCAATGCATGTTTTAGGAATGTCATAGTTTAGCAACCAGGACCAGTTTATCACTAGTGGGTGTGACCAAAGTTGTGTATTCTACACCCTCTGATCACTTCTCACGAACCACTAATAATGGCTCACGTGCAGCAGCTGCCCAGGGCACACCTGACACCTCAGGCTACAAGCTGGGTGTTAGAGAACCCTGGGAAACAGGGGAGTGTTTCCTTGTTTTCACATCAATGTATGATAACTCCTCTCCAGTGAGACATTAGCATCGTCACACCCAGCCTGAGGGGTCATGTTCGCTAATGGGCCAGCAAAGATTCCAAAAATATCCCATGACTCAAGGAGTAAATCACCCATTGTGAAACTCCTTGCCCTGAAGGAGGTACTGGGCATTCCCATCTGAACTTAAGGTTGCATAATCCTTGGGTTTGGGGACTTCTGGTAGCACTCGTTGGATCCAGAAAGGGACCAGAACCTCAACAGGACTGTGACTGCTACTCTCAACCAGACTGCGGCCATCATCCTCACCAAGAGGTTTTCCTTTCCTTTTACTCTGTACTCAGGGGCTCCATGAGGCTAATAAACACCACTCTGTTCATGCCTCAGGGTGCTGTGTCATACATCTGGTTGTTGTGGGTTTAAACCAATTTTTTCTCTGTATCATTGTATTTATTGTAACCTTTTTAGCAAATTGTAATCTCTCTTGAGTTGGGTCCATTTCTCCTACCAGTTTACCTTCAAACCAGCACAAGGAGTTAGGGAGATCAATCATGCATGCTGTGGAGGACCAGGCATAAGCCTGATATGTCGCAAACTTTGTGACTGTTTGTTAAAGGTTCAAACAAAAGGGTGGGGGGAGGAATTTTTTTCTCTCTCCCAACACAAAGGTTTGGGGAGTTGAAATACCAGGACCAAGAACAAAGGTGTGGTTAATGGCTCTGGATTCCAACTTAATGGTGGGGTGGAGGTGAGGAACAGACTCCCAGCACCTGGGAGGGAGAGAAGCTTTTCCTGTGTGCTGGCTTCAGTTGGTCTTTCAGTGACTGCTGTGCCTAGGAGCCACAGTTGCTGGACTCGTGAGGTGTTTGGAGGGAGCCGAGTTGCCTTGATTTTGGCCACCCCTGACCCCAGCTCAGCTCTGGAGTTCTGTGCTGCTCATCAAAGGGAGAGAGAAGGCAGAGCATGGCCACCGCCCTGGATTCTTGCTACAGATCCCCTTCCTGAGTCAGCTTTCCGTCTGCAGAGGAGTGAGCACCACCACCACCAGACCCTGTCCACAGTCTCTCAACTCTGACTGTACGAAAAAGAGATGACTCCACATTGCCTGCCAGAGGGTTCCACCCCATCCTCTTCTGTGGCCTCCATCTTCCACATGAGTAATTTGTAGGAGTCAGTGCCTCATGGACCACCTTTTTTTCTAACCAGAGAAACTGTGAGCCACTTTGCTGCTGGCTGAGGTGTGGCAGTGCCCCCTGCTGTCCATAAATATAATTGCATCAAAGGGAACAGAGAGAAAAAATTCAGTTTTCATTTAAAGAGTTTTGTTCTTTTCCTTTGGGGGTATAGTGTAGTTGTTTGTTCTGTCCTAGTTTTGGTTATATATATATATTTGTAGTTAAGAACAGTGATCCTTTGTTCCTATACTTTTTCTGATTAGAACTCCTAAGTCTCAAAGCTGTGGTGATTCTTTGGGGGAAGACCTTCTTTTCTGGCCCATATAAATATCTTAGTTGTCTTCTAAACTAAGACATTGTTGGAGCAGGAAAGCTGGGATTAGAAGAGAAGGTGCTGTAGAGCTGGGGCAATGTTGTGCTGAGCCAACTTCCTGCTCTGCCGTGTCCCAGCTTTTATGTGTGTCACAACAGCTCCCTACTGCTGCTTCTGGTGAACATTGGTTTCAGTCAGGGATTTCAACTGACTGTCGTGACTTTTCAAATACATAGAGAGTGGCTTGGCAACTACATCAGTCAACCTCTTCAGGACTCTGGGGTGCCTCTCATCAGGTCCCATAGCTTGAGGTATGTTCGGGTTTGTCAGGTAATCAACAACCTGTTGCATACACTGCACCCCTGATCTTCTCTTAGAGTCTCTGCCTCATGGTGCATCTATTCGAGAGGTGTGTGAAGAGTGACTATCTGTGGCAAAATGTAGTTGAGTACCTCAGTCATGTCCTCATTTCTTGGTACCAGTGTACCATCAGGGCAGGGGAGAGGTGGAGTTGCACTTTTTTTCACATTCACTTTCTGGATGATGTACCTGTAGAAGCCTTTCCTGATATCCTTTGCATGCCTTGCCAAATTCAGCTCCATCCACACCCTGGCCTTCCTGACCCCATCCCTACACAACTGGACAATGTCTCTCTGCTCTTCCCAGGTCACCTGTCCCTGCTTTAAATGTGTGCACATTTTCTTCTTGCCCTTGAGTCTGACCATCAGGTCTCAACTCAGTCATGCTGATCTCTTGCCTTCCTTTCCTGTTTTTGACACCTGGGGAACAAGGGCTTTTGCATCCTATGGAAAGCATTCTTAAACATCTGCCAGGCTCTACTCTGCACCATTGTCCATGGTGGCAGATTCCTGGGGGATCCTACGAGGGTCAAATACACAAAACAGACACTGTGGAGATAAACAAATGGACCTGCTAGCTTGGTTGTTGGGGTAGCAAATTGTTTATTACTAATGGACAAACACCTGTATACACATGAGCAGAGGGCTGTTATCCCTCATGCCATTTCCCACCAATTGGTTCAATTCCACACAGGGACCATATGTGATTGGTCAGTTTTTCCCAGGCTTTTGCCCAGACTTCAAGTCCCAGCAATCCCTGCAGTGGCCATCTTGTATCCTCTTGCCCTTAAACCCACATATCCCCTTTTTTACTAATTAACAACAGTGTAGAAGCCATACAAAACAATGCAACTCAAAACTTGAACTTTAAACAAACTTTTTAATGAAGATTTGTTTAACCAATAACCTGCTCTTTAAAACCTTTATTAAAACTGCCTACCTTTATAAACAGCTACTTCTGAGGGAACTAGGGTTTGTTGGTATGGATTTTCTTTGGAGGGTTTATATATAACTAGGGTAGAACTTGTTAAACCTTTATTGGGGAGTGAATGTGTTACTGATGTAGAGTGTGCTCAGACCTCATTTAATGGAAGGTTTGGGGATGGGGTAGTATGGTGCATCTGTGTTGAAAAGAGGTATTTGTGTAAAGAGATTAAGGTGTCACATCCTTTCTGATTCAAGCATTCACACATAACTGCTTTCTTCCAATGGCTGCCCATTTACATATTCATATAAAGAGATTTGAAGACTTTATTTTTGTGTGTTTTATCTGTAAGGTAGGGTTTTGGCAGCAATTGTCAAGTTCTGCATTTCTTTGGTCCCTGATCTGTTGCTTGGCAAGTCCAGCGTGTTTTCTTCTTGTTCCTGTAGGGGAGCTCCATATAGTCTTACGCACTGAGAGGGAATCCATTGTAACTGGGTACCTGTGGATAAGCAGGCATATCCTTTCCCCCGTATTACGAGGTCCACTGGTCCTGCCCACCGTCCCTGCCCACCGTCCCATTACTAAATCCTTTATTTTTACCAGTGGTTTGGGAGAGGACAGAACTTTAGATTCATATTGTTGTTCGTACCCACTGTACCGTGTTTCATCACAATTTAAAAAGTTTAGAATATATAATGCTTTATGTAACCATTCTTGTGGGCTATAGATGGAATCCCTCTTTTTTTTTTTTTTTGTTTTTGCTTTTTTTTTTCAACATGTCCTTTAGGGTTCGATGTGTTCTTTCCAAAATTACTTGTCCAGTGTGTGAGTGTGGGATGCCTGTAATATGTGTTACACCTCAATCTGTTAAACAGGTTCCGATTTTAACAGAACAATAAGCAGGACCATTGTCTGTTTTTATAGTTTTTGGTCTTCCCAAAACTGTGAAGCAAGCAAGCCAGTTGTTGTAGTTTGGGATTATTATGTAAATTATCTCCCCTGCCACCATGCCACCATGCCAGCAGTTAACAAAAAGAAGTAGTTAACTGCTGATCGCTTAGGTGGGGGCAGGTTGTCTCTTTTGTTTTTGGGAACATTTTTCCATTCTTAGCTCGGCAGAACGCAGGAGCTGTGTGTGTGCTGCCGAGGAGGGAAGCTACCCTGCTGGCTACTGTTGGGGCTTCTTGCTGAGACGCTGCTTTTCTCCTCGCCACGGCTGTTTCTCCTGGTTCCTGCACCTGGGGTCCCGGCCTCTACTCCAGTCTCACCACCGCCTGCACCATCACAGCCTGCCTGCCCTGGCTGGGGCAGTGACCCAGGAGAAAGAGGTTTGCAGCTGCTTTCCAGGACACGTGGCGGTTCCCCACTTACAGCTTTCTTTTTTTACAAGAGACACAGAGTTCATCTGGGAACTCACCCTGCTGCCAGCCAGGCTGTGACACTAATACTGCCATAAGTATAACTCTTCTCCCGAAGGAAACTTGTTGTGGGGATTGTTGTTTGTGGGGGTTGTTGTTTTGTTTTGGTTTTTTTTTCTCTGTGGTGTTGGGGAAGTGGTTTGCTCTAGTCTGTTTATAGTTATACCTATACCATATATATATATATATATTTATAGCAGTTAGGGACAGTTATCCTTCTTGTATTAAAATTGCTTTTCTTAAATTTGATAAAGAGTGGCGTGATTATTGTGGAGAAGGCCCCCTCCTCCGCTTGTGGGTAAACATTTTGGCTTTTCCCCTCAAACCAAGACACCAGTGTCTGATTGTGTTTCTTGCCCTTTCTCCTACATGAGCTGTAGCATGGATGTATTTGAAATGAGTGTAAACTGTGACATGAATATATATCAATCTGGCAAATTCCTATATATGGGTAACATCAGTTTGGCAAATCTTATTGGCAACTAAACCTCTGGGGTTCACTCCTTCCTTGGATGGCATAGGAGTGAATTGTTGACAATCAGGGCAGGACATGATGAAATCTCTGGCTTGATTAAGAGTTAATTTGAATTGTCTTTTTAGAGCTCTTACATTCTGATGAAAGAATGAGGGGGAAATTTTGGCTTGCTCCACAGCTTTGGGAATAGCAACTGTCATAGCAGCGCATCAGCTCTTTGATTGCCTTCCACTATGGGTCCTTGGAGTCCTGTGTGGGAACAAACATTCAGAATGTAAAACCCATACTGTCTATGATTAATATTAAACCATAATGTACATAATTCTGCAAATAAAAAGGGGTTAGAAACTTCTTTTATAAAGAAGGTTTCTAGGTAAGAGACCATACCTGCGACATAGGACGAGTCAGTGACAATATTTAAGGGCTCATCACAAAACAGTTCAAATGCCATCCAAATGGCAACCAGTTCTAACACTTGTACAAACCCTTGCTCAATGGTCTGTATTTTACTTTTCCACTGCTTTGTGACTCTGTTGGTCCACGTCTCTGCTGCCTTTCTTGTTCTGCCTGATGTGTCTGTGAAGACAGTCACTCCTGCTGCCTGTTGGGATTGACAGTGGCTTGTGGTCATCAGGGGTAGGTTACCAATCTCTGCCCATAGCCAATTGTTCTAGGGAGGGTTCAGAAAAATGTCAAAAGTGAAACTAAAAATACCACTGAGAGTTTAGTAAAACAGTATTTTATTACCAGAGGCGGCCAAGTAAATGGCAACCTGAGAAAGTGACAGAGGGAAATAAGCCCTATGTGTAACACCCCCACTCACCCAGGTGTTACTCATGAAGTTGTCTTACCAACCCAGAATGCCAGGACAGTCCAGAGCAGAAGCTGCATTCTCAAAGCTTTGGCAGGTTCACAAGAGCAGCAGGCATCCCTGCCAAAAGGCAACACTGTCCTTCTTGTGAAGCAAGTGAGCCATCTGCTTTTTATCCAATCTGCCAATGAGGTCTACCCGGGCAGGTGAGGCCAGGACTGCCTAGGCAGAGGCCCTTGGTCCCTCCCCTTGTTATGTAAGTGGTACTTCTTCTGTGCATGTGTGTGAGCATCGGAATTTCCCTGCACTTGCGTGTTATCATCCAGAGTCTGGGTCTGGGGGCTTACTTCATTATTCTCCTCATCACTTTCTCCTCCAAATGCCCTTGAAAAGCTCTTAAGTCAACGGGGAACCTGAATTATTTTTAGTTTACACAAATGTTTTCTCTCCAAGGACAAAGCTTTCATTTATCAGCACTTGTTTCCCATAACTTGGCAGGGAAAGAATAAACTCTTTAACAGGTGGCTGGTCAACACACAGACCAAAAGTATTAACATCTTATTAAGCCTGGATACACCGATGTTTTGGGAAGTGGATGGACAGGTCACTTGAGCACTCTACCAGTGCTGCCTGAAATCCCACGTCTTCTGCAAGAAGCCAGGTCAGGTTGTCCTTTGTCACTGGAATATAGATGACTTGTGGGTCCTGTCCATCCATTGCTTGAAGCCTCTCTCTACCTTAAATAATAACCTTAGAAAAAATATCATTAACAGTCCACACAGTTTTGGGGGGTGACTGGAACAAAACCAACCATTCCAAGATCCTTAGGGGTTCTAATTCTCTTTGGTCCCACTGGAATAAGACAGCGAAGGGTTGGAATTTGCTGGTTAAAAGGGCTAGGTGAATGTGCAGCTCTAAACAGCGTTGTCAAACCTGTCTGTTCTCAATAGCTCGTGCACAGATGTGTAATGCCTGCTTTGCTTCCTTGATGAGTGTGCGGTTGGAAGACAAAGTAAGGTTGCCTTTTAAAAGTTCGAATAAGGGAGTGCAGTTCCTCTGTGGTAACACCTAAAATTGGCCAAAAAAAATTATACCTCTGAGCAATCTCTGTAAGTCATTGAGGGTCATGGTGTCTGTTACCTTGAGCGCCAAGGGCTGTGGTGTAATTTCCTTGCAGGGTAATCCACCATCCGAGATAGGTCTGTGGTTAAGTTTGTTGTATCTTCTCAGGGGCGACCTGTAAACCTGCCTCTCGGATAGCGGTAGTCAAAGACTTCGTTATCAAGTCCAAGTCTTTCTCTTGAGCAGCGGCCATGAGGATGTCATCCATGTAGTGATAGACTATTGCAGGGGGATAATGCTTCCGGATGGGCTGTACTGCATTTGTTACCACGGTTTGGCATATCATAGGGCTGTTGCACATGCCTTGTGGCAAAACAACCTAATGTTACCTCTGCATGGGCTCTGGATGATTTAACCTTGGAATGGAAAAAGCAAAACAGGGTACATCTTCAGGGTGTAAAAAACAGTAAAAAAGCAGTCCTTTAAGCCTGTCACTATCAGTGGCCACCCAACAGGCAGCATAGAGGGTGATGGGAGCCCCAGCTGCAAAGGTACCAATCAGTAAAATGACTGCATTGATTGCTAGGAGGTCATGGAGTATCCGCCACTTGCTGCTTGTCTTTGAGATGCAAAAAACAAGGGTATTCCAGGGATGGGAGGTGGGTACAATGTGGCCTGCCTTCAACTGTTTTTATGTTAGTTGACGTAATTGCTCCAGCCATTCCCTTTTTATGGGTCATTGGTCGACTCACACTACATAATCTGTTTTCTATGTTAACTTTATGGGTCTCTGGAATGGCTGACCAATGACCCCCATGGAAAAGCACGCTCCTTTCCCATCATGATTTGCACCACTGTGCCTAACTAGCCTAAGACATCCCATTCCCACAAGCTGCAGAGAATGGGAGCAATAAAAGGAGCAATCCTTGTGGTTTGCCCCTCTGGCCCCACAACAGTGTGCAAATGTGAGCTCTGTTTGGGCCTCTGCATGCCTCCTACTCCCATAATGGTTACACTGAGGATACTGTAGGGCAGTCCAGCTGCCACTCTGTGTCCTTTATTATTGAAATGTCAGGTCTCATGTCTACCAAACTACTGAACATTTGATTGTCTATGCTGCACAACATCATTGGCTGAGATGTTGATATTGTTTTGGCCCAAAAAATCTGTGGTTCTCCAGTGCTTCAAAAGGATCTATCACCTCTCTGTCCTTTATCCAAGGGGGAAGCACTGAAGAAAAGGATTAATTGGGCAAGCCATTCTCCTTTAGAGTTGTGACAAGGCAATACTGGGGTCCATGCCATGATCTGAATCTCGCCTTGTAAATCGGAATCAATGACTTTGGGAAGGATGAACAGCACCCTATTAGAAGGTTGTGCACTCCAGCCCCTAGAGTCCTCCACATCCCAGTAGGGATCTGGGCCACAGCAATGGATGTTATCATTACTGGCTGGCTGGAGGCCAGATCCAAACCAATGCTTCTGGTTGTGGCTGGGTTAAGCTGTCTGACCATGTGCCCTGATGTGGATTTTTTTGATTGGCCAGGCGTGCTGTCTCACCTGTCTCCTGTTTCCCTAGGGTATGAGCTCCCCCTTGTGATTGTACCAGGATCTAAACTCATTAGCTCAGTGCCTGCCCTTCCTACATTTGGGGCAGGTCAGGGGAGGAGGCCTTTTAGGGCAGTCCTGTTTAAAATGGTCAGCTGTCCCACACTGGAAGCATCCTACTTTCTTCTTCATCCCTCCAAGACATTTAACTGAGCAGCTAGGGCTGCGGCCAATGATGTCGTATGATGACTAACCAAACCTTTATTCTGGCAAGCCCACACCATGTCAGCTATGCTACAAGTCTCTCTCTTAGGGATGGTCTGGAGGGCTGGCTGACAGTGTTCATTTCCATTCTCATGTGCTAATTGTTTAAAAAGAAGTTCCGTGCATCATCACAATCTATCTGCCTCTCCAGCAAGGCTTGCAACTGGTCTAGAAACTCCATAAATGGCTCTGTAGACCCCGATAAATCATAGTGAATGACAAGTTATCATCTCCACCCCGGGCACGGGAATCTCGAAACTGACCATAACACAAGCTTAGCAATTAAACTCATAAACTTTCGTGGGGTAATCAACTCGGGCTCCAGGATTTGTAAACTCCTCTTCCCCTGACAGTTGGGCATATGTTATCTTTGCGCATTGATTATTAACCGGATATGTATTACAACTTTCTCAAAAATCAATCAACCAAACAGCAAACTGGGTAGTGGATAAAACTTCAACAAGGACTTCCAATTACGTAGGGTAAACAAGCATGCACTACTTAAAGCCTCTAGAAAGGAAAACACATGGGATGACAAGACCCCACTCTCCTTAACAATTTGCCCAAACTCCTTAACTATGTCATATGACAAACTTTGAAACTGGGGGAGGATGGGGGAGGGGGGGGGGGCTGCCAAGCTTTATAAATAATGGGACACTCATTCAATACCTCCCAACCTCCTGTGCAGGATGTCTCCTCCTTACAGTGCTCCCATCTCACCAGATAGGCACCACTGTGCAACCTTGGTTCCCCACTGGGGGGAAAAATTCCTCTCAGGCACCTTCTGTTAAACCTTTGCCGGATGGATTTGTGTATCGATTACTAAAATCTTCAGGCTGGGGTGCACGGGGACCTGGAAGTGGTGACAGTGGGACCAAAGCCTCCATTGCCACCACTCAGAAGGCACTACACGGCCTCTCCACACAGCAGTCATGGCAACATGGTGGCAGCTCCTGCCTGCCCACCTGGCACATATGAAGCAGTAACAGTTCCCCTGTGCCTGCCTGGCATGTGGGGAACAGCCGGAGCCCCTCCATCCCTGCCTGGTACAAGAGTAGCAACCACAGCTCCTTCTCCCCTGCTGCGTGGAGTGTGGAGAATAGCTGTGGTTCCTCTGCGACTGCCTGCCTCTCGTTCTTCCAAGACCACCCAGCATTCATAGAATGGTGGCGGCTCTTCCATGACCTCCCAGCACTCACAGAACTGCAGTGGATCTTCCACAACTGCTTGCTGCTCATGGAGCAGCGGTAGATCTGTGGCGCCACTTGAATGGGCAAGAGGCGATGGTCCACATGGCATAGCATGTCCCTCTCACTCCCCTTTCTCCCACCTCTCCAGGAGTCTCCCCACTCCTGAAAACTCACCTTCTGTCTCCGAGAGGGACCTCAGGAGGGGCAGAGGGGGCATAATTTGCACCTGCAGTGGTTTGCAGATTCCCCCATACCGCCTTTAAGGCATTACTATTTCTTTACACATAGGCAGCTGTATAATGTTTGCAAGCCTCCATAAATTGCCTTTTCATAAAGATAACGCTCCATCCTTTGTCATACAGTTACCTGGGGAATTCTGACCCACAGGAACCCCGGCGCATACTTCTTAAGATATTTGAAAAGGCAATTATTTTAGTCTCTTGTACATTTCTTCCTTGCCTGCCTAACAGGTGGTGCAGAGTTTCAGCCACTTGCTTCTGCTCTTGGGATGTATTACCTCCCATTCCCCTGTCACTCACCTCCTATTGGTGGCTTATTTCAGTTCCTTTTTCTGTTTTCATGCTTCCTATCCCTTATAAACCTAATTTATCTGGGGGCATGATGGTGCATGCAGGTCCTTTGAGGCCTCCTTCCCTGAATGTCACTGAGGTCTCCACTGGCCAGGTGTTCCAGCGGTCCTAGCCCTGGTTTCTGACACCCCCTATATCATCCCAATCTGGGCTGCCATTTGTGGACATGAACAAATGGATCTGCTAGCTCAGTTGTCAGGGTAGCAAATCATTTATTACTAACAGACAAACACCTTTATACCCCTGAGCAGGTGGCGGTTATCCCTCGTGCCATTTCCCACCTATCGGTTCAATTACACCTTGGGAGGATATGTGATTGGTCAGTTTTTCCTGGGCTTTCATCCAGACTTCAACTCCCAGCAATCCCTGCAGTGGCCATTTTGTATCCTGTTGCCCTTAACCCCCATAAGACACCCGTTGCCTCCTTGATATTCTGTGTAACTTGGTGTTTCCATTTGAGAGACAGTGGTAGAAGACAAAACCTGCAGGTATCCCTCTGAAAGCTTTCTCCTTCTCAGAGGACCTCGAACAAGTGCTTGCTGAGGAGACGAGTGCTCACTGCATCAGTCCTGTTATGCTGTGGTCAGTGCAGGCTCACCTCCTGATGGTGTCTAAGGCTTGTGTTATGCATACACAGGGAGTTATTCTGCTTCTCCTTCAGAAGAACAAGAAAGCATACGAGCAAACAAGCGGGACAATGCAGATCAACTGAGTCAGGAATGTCTTTTTGTAGACTAAAAAGGCCAGGATCGTGACAGCAAGAAGTCCTCAAAAGGCAGAGAAAAAGAATAATCCAAGAGGTAGAGGGTTGGGTTAGGTAGAAAAGAGCTGGACAGGACGAAAATTGAAAATGAGTGAGCAATGATCACAACAGCAGACAGCAAAAGCTATTTGCAATGAGCAAGCCCCATGAATATCAGTAGCCAAAAAAAAAGGCTTTAACAGCCTCACCAGTCCTGCTTACGAGTTTAATTTTCTAGCATTTCTCTAAAAGCAGTGAGAACACCTAGGGAATGAAATCTGGGGTCATCTATATGATACAAAACATAAAACTTCATAAAGATGAGATGTAGATTTGTGAGGGTTGTAATATAATGGAATAAATGCACACATAAACTGTGGAACGCCATAACAACAATTCTCATTTTCAAGAAAAGCCATATGCTAGGATTCTGTCCCTTGTCATTTTGTTGTGGAGGAAAGGAGTTTAAATAATCAAAGGTGATCATGAATATTTTAATTGAAGAATAAAATTATGTTAAAATAATCTTCAGATTTCTCTTACGCTTTGTTAAGATACCAGTACTATAATTGTATTGTGATTTTTAGAACTGCATTATAGATTCAAATACTTGCTATTCATAAAGTTCATTGATGCCTTTTTTTAGAGGTGCTTTATATAGGATTTAGAAACTCTTCTAATATATGAAAACGTTGTAGTTTGTGACTAAATATATCCACAACATAACTATAAAGATATGCATCTGCATCATAAAATCAAAATCAGGATATAGCACAAGAACAGTGAGAAGTTTTTTCTTAAACTGAAAATGTCTATTGTTGCTAATGTTTTATGCAGTATTCTTCAGATGTCCACGTCACCTAATAAGTTTCTTACAGAATCACAGTAAGGGTCCTTAAGAGTAGTACACTTCACAGCAGCCAGAGGTGATGCTGGAGTTTATCTTGTGCCAAAATTTTGTAGTTTAAAGGTGTCTGTGCTCATTTCATTAAAAAAAGAATTACAAATTTGCAAAAAGACTATACAACTCAGAATCAAATGCATTCCCCTTAGTGGAAGATCTGAATATCAACTCAAAATTATACCTTAATTTTTGTTTAGGTTTCCTGTGTTAATATTCAAGGTATCTACGTATTAGAGCAAAATATGACTGTCTTATTGGTGGTGGCATAAAGTCTAAAATAATGATGAATAGACTTTAAAATTTTATATATTTGTAAATACATACTCCTTCAAAGGACTGCCATTACGCTTCTATAGCCTAATATCCTGCAATGACTAGAGAAAGCTCCAAGACTTCTTGCATTGTGTTCAAGCTGCTTGCTTTTAGTATTGCTTAACATTATATAATGAGTTCTAATTCTTTAAAAACAAAACTAATATAAAAAAATAGGATTACACAGGGGTTGACTTTGTTCTTGAAATGAGTATTTTTTTCCAATGCTATACTACTAAAAAGTTCTTCTATTTTTGATCCTTAATTACTGTAGTATAATTAGATTTTTGTGTTTCTATTCTCTAGTTATCTGAGAACATCCAAAAACACACTCCCTTTTGTCCATGAGATACAGAGACCAGAGCAGGAAGTCTACGCAACAGAGCAGTTTCCACAACACACTGATGACAACTATATGCCATTTAGGAGCCATGTACATGAATGTACATTCTCTACAGATTTCTCTGACTGCCAGAGGTACAGGCCTAATGAGTGCAGAACCCTTTAAATCCTAAATAGTTATATTTGCTGACAACTGGGGCACTGATATATTATAACTTTTACAAATGCAGTGGAATATCCACAAATAATACTTCTTTCAAAACCTACCACCACAGAAGAAATACTGGTCTCAGTAGGAATTATGTCCACCATAACTGGGAGGTAAATCCTGTAGGACTGCTGCAGCCCTGACCTAAAATGAAGGGCTGCAGCATCTTGAGAGAAGCTTGGGTTGCCTGACCCTTGCTGCCATGTAGGGTAGCCCTGGGCTCATACTGGTGTCTGCATCTGTTCACCTGTGGTACCTGATACCGGTGCACAACTTCAAGGCAGCACCTTGGACTGCACTCCGTGGAGGCAAAAGGCAGGAAGGAACAAATGCATGAAGGACATTGAGGCACTGGCACCGCTTCATCTGAAAAATACCTTAATGTCTGATGCTAAGTGGCCATCAATTAATTTAATCTTTGAGCTGCTCACACAGTACTGATTGAAGGGTCTGGTGTATGGTGTCCCTAAAAGCAGGCTACTTGCAAGCAAGCAGTATAATTATATGCCAAGAGGGCACATGGGCTTTCTTTGGAAAGGAAGAAGAGCTTTTTTATCTGTAAGGATAAACAGGCAACACAGGAGGGATTTTTGAGAATAAGCTTTCACCTTCCCACAATTACCACAAAAGCTTCTCCCAACAGAATAATCATATCTAAACTCCTAGCTATCCAAAAAGGTATTGCTCCTTATCATCTTTAGGGTAGTCACAGTTTGCCCTGTTCTTCACCTCAATAAAGAAAACTGCTCAGCTTTTAATCAGTTTGCAAACATAAGGATTCACTTGAGAAGCAGGTGCTTGTGCTCATCTGACTTTATTTGTACCTGCTTCATGCTGCCCCATTCCCTTGCCTCAATTCCCCTGCCCTTGCTAAAGCATCCTTCACGATGCCACCTTATCTTAACAAAACAGACAAACAGCTCCCTCCAGATGCCATGCCAATGCCATTGCTGCAGCAATAAGCGGGCAAGTCGGGAAGGAATAAAGGTACAGTTACTGAATGAAGAAGTAAATGCTTCTTCCAGAGACTGAATACATCACCTACACCACCCTAAGGTCAGTAAATAGCAAGTTGTTTCTGAACTTCCCTCCATCTGGATGTGCAATTATGCTAGTTAATCTTAAAATGCCTTTGGCAGCTGCCATTTCTTTTTTTATATTATTCTTAAAAGTTTTCTAATGGTAAGTACACATGCAGTGAGGAATAATAGCCCTTTGTGTAACAAGCAATATACACACTTTGTCCAATTCATTTTACAGTGTTTTTCTCCATTTCTGAGGTTATTATCACAGAAGAGATTGAAAGCTGAGCCATCATACCACAGTTTACATGTAGCAGCGAAACATTCCCTCTTCTCCCCCTCCTGCCTGGCATTCTTTTATTTTTCAAACCAAAGGTGTGCAGGATGCTAATGGTGATCAAAGTAGTATTATTTCTCAAGAAACCTAGCCTAATGCCATCCTAACTTGCTGCTCTGCTCTCAGGTCACAGCCTGTGTGGCCCTTTCAGGCTTCAAACAGCCCCCAAAACAGCAGTTATCCCTTGCCATGGACTTCTGTTGATGCCACAGGTTAATTAACCCAGGAAAGGACTCAGACCCTGCATAAACAAGAAATAAAGCAGTTTTTGCCATTCAGTTTTGATGCCAGGTTAAGACTGGTGAAAAGCCTATAGACTGAGACAGCTGGAAGCATTGGAAAGAAGCTCACTTTTGAGACACCACAGTTGATGTGCTGAATGTTTGTCCTCAACAATTTCTCCTTGGTTTAACTAGGAGCATGCAGGGACAGACTGTATATTACAGGAGAGAGGGATCCTTAAGATCTTAGTTTCAGCACTGATCTCTGACTTACTATGAGAACCCAGCTGATTCCAGAGCTCTCACAGTGATGCATTTTCCCGGAAGTGCCCAACCTGGGATGTTACAGTAAAAGTAATTAAAAAAAAATTAGAAGTGTAAAAAAAAGAAAATGAAAAATCAATTGAGAAGCTGATATTAGTACCAACAATCTCCAGACTGAACTCCCAGTGCTCTGGATGGGAAATGCTTGAGGTTAACTCTGAACACAGACTCAAACTCCCGTACAAAGACTATGAAGAACAAGATTGAATCCAAAATCTATCAAAGATATGAACTCTAAATTCAGAGAGTGCCTGGTCCATGCACAGTACTCTTCCCTTTTATCATTACTTTCCCCTTTTTTATATTAAACTTCTCTTGAAGTCTTGTGGATGAAAAATACTAACAAAATCATGAGAAAACAACTGCCCCAGGTATGATCCTGGCTTAACTCTCAGGATCTGATGCCTTTTCTACAGCCTGCCCTGGCAGCAAAGATTGGCATCTACCTTCTGCCTGAACGTCCTTCCTCCCTGGGAAAACGCAATCAGCTTTCTGGCAGAAATGTTATTTCAAATTCAGCAAGTAGCGTTTAAAGCAAAGGTCACCATTAGTTCTGGATGTGCTAATGCACTGTATTAATAATAGCTCTATATCAACATATATATTTCAGAAGATGAGGCCATTAGAGTTATTCCACCTAGGATTCTTAGTAGGCATTTAGTGCATATTTTCATTAGACTGTAGTAGCCTCTATATATTTTAACAAAATGCTCAAAAGTATTTAATCTTGGAGTTTTCAAAACAGGGGGTTTTTGATTTTACCTTTAGCCCATATATATTTTCTTAAATTTAAAATTTTGAGTCCCATTGGTATATCTGTTTCAGTGACTGAAAGAAATTAAAAAAATGTAAGTCCCAGCATATGCTGTTGTAAGAGAAATCAAAGATCAGATAACACTGGACAGCCAGAGCTTCCAAATGATTAAAGAGTAGTAGGTAACTTAGCTCCAGTTTGTGGCACGTGATTGTATGCTGCAGCTTGAACAACAGAAATCTCTCACAAAGGAAAGTAACCACTCATCACATATTAAGGTTAGAGTAATGTAGGATATGTGTGTATACTCAGTTGCACTTGACTGACAGTCACAATACACTATTTATCATCTGGGAATTTTTGTAGTAATCTTAAGACAGTGAAGTAGTTTATAAGATATTCCTTTTACTCAGCATGTTCTTATCAGAAACATAGATAACAGAATAACCTGCAACAGAAATCTAGTCTGAGATTTCAAAGCTCTGGAGACCCTGATTAGACCATTGCTCAGACTGTGGATAATCTCTTACTAAGCCAAATAGATGGTGCTTTGTCCACATAAAAATAACACTAAGAATTTGTATCTGGAAAAAGCAAGACTGAGCTCCCTGATGTGCACGCAAAAGAAAATAATAATTAAAAAATCTTATTTAAGTAACAAAAGAATGAAATAGGGATGAAAAATGTGGATGTTAAAGCAGACTAAAAACTGACTGGCACAAAATTTTTACACTAGTTGTACGTATTCTGAGTGGATTGCACTCTCAGCAGATGACTAATTACATGCTTCTCAGTCTGGAATCTTTGGGCCAAATGCAGCTCTCAGTTACCCAAATATAAATCTCAAGTAAATCTATTGATGTTACCACAGAGTTATGCCAGCTTCACTGAGAGCAGAATATGATGCCTTATTTACAAAATTTAAGCTCTGAAAGGTACATCTGTGCGTGCATTTTGATTTGCCAATAAAATAATTTTATGGAGCTAAATTTATGCAAATACTTAGAATTTAAATCCAAAGGAGACCTTTAGTCTTGTATTCATTAAAGATTATGCACCATTTTACAAGAAGGTACTAAAAAATACAATATGGAGTACAATTAAGAGGAATAAATTGACAAGGTTTCATATTTTACCAAGTCTTTGTGCCCTGCATGCATAAAACTGACTACTACCCTAGGAGAAAAGAATATGCATAGGTTCCAGTCATTGTATTTGTCTACCTTGCAAATATCAATTTCTTCTCACAATAGCTGAGGGAAGAAGAGAGGCAGCAGTACAGCTCTATCTCTAATCAAGCATGGAGTCAGGAGAAATCATGAGACTGGCCAAAGGTGAGTGTGAGATGTGTATGGGGAGAGAAATGCAGGTCTTCTGCACTAGTCTAGTAGTAATACCTTCATAGGAGATGTAACATCATGCAAGGATAGAGGACTAGGAAATGACTACTAACTCCCAGATCAACACACACAAAAATTAAGTCAGAGGAACTGTTGTCTTAAGTATGTAGGTATTTATTTGCATTTTTAGGTACACCATACTTGAGTGTATCTGGCTTCTTGTAGTTTCAAATCACTGAAGGCAGAACTATTTACAAAGGACTTCTGCTTCTTTTCCCCTGCATGGCAAAATTCAACACTGCAGGTGAGGTATTTGGGGTGAGTATTCCAGAATATAAAAATCACATCACTCTTTCAAAAGGAGGATCACCTGCAGGCTTTCGCACAATTTTTTATGCTTACAACCACTCTGTTTAAAAGAAAACTTACAGGATGGCTGGCAATGAAGGAATTCGTTTTTAAACTAGGCATCTGGAAAAAGTGGTGAAGGAAGAAACACCACTTCATTTTTCTCAAAGAAACAAGACATCAATTCCACCATGAATATACCTATGAATTATCATTTATTACCTTTAAAGAAGAGTTTTTCTAACATGGTTTGGCAACCCTGTAGTAATTCTCCTGCAGGCTGCAGAATCATGTTCTTACTAATGGAAGGAGCCAGACAGTTATCAAGAAGCCTGCTTTTTTAACATGTTTGGATAATGAAGGTATAACACAAACTACATAGATGTGCTGGTGGTGCTACCACTCAGGCTACTTAGCTCTGAAGAATCTCTTATCGGTTTAAATTAAAGACTCTGCTGGAGTCTAGCACAGCGGGTGAGTCTACTGATTCACACCCAGCTCTTACAGCTTCAATGTTCTGTCCAGTGCAAGGAGACAATTGCCAAAATCATTTCAAACCAGCTGGCAGAGAGCCACTGTTCCATGAACTAGAGCAAGCCTCAAATGAAGCACTACTAGCCAAATTGATTTTGATAGGGCAGAGAATACACTAACAGTTTACGCTGACTGCAGGCAGTGAGCAAGTTGTAAACTCACCAGCAGAACTATGCAGAGATCAGTAAGTGAAATAGTGGTACCCAGAGTTTGGCCTGCCAGGACAGACAACCCTTCACTGCACCATCAAAGGCACAACCATGGTCTCCTACTAGATGAAGGCTGGTTCTATCATTTGAAAAGATATCAATTTTTCTGAGACATTTTGTCAACCTTCCTTAAAAACACTGAGAGAGCCTAAAATACCTCACAGAATCTACTGGTGGTGTAATCTACCTATATCCTCACACTCATTTTCCAACTAGCTTTAGAGATTGACATTTGTGCACGTGAGGGTTGTGTGAGCTGACACTGTGTACTTTTTCAGGTGGTTCAATCTCTTCCTCAGTTTAATAACAAAAACATTTTCAAAGTACACTGTCCACAGAGCCCAGCAAGGTAGATCACATAAGTAATTCTTTAATTTTACGTACCAAACATCCATGTGACTGGGTGTCTGCTACACTGCACAGTATTTTTTGTTCAGGTAAAAGATGACCTTTCATAGCAAAATGCATAATGTGATCAGATTTTTCTAATACAATGAACAGCAGTTAGACTGGAAGCTGCTTTTCATATACTGAATAAAAAATAAAATTCTTCTATACCTCTTTGCAATTTTTTCCCAATTCCCACTAAGCATCTTTCCTCACAACACCATTCTGCACTGAATGCTGCTAAGTGGAACACATGTAAAGGAAGCCAGTATTATGTCTTTGCCTGAGAAAAGATGAACCCATGAGCTGTGGATATAAAGGAAAGAGTGAACAGATGCCTACTTAAACTGAAAAGACATACAGAAAATACTCAGAGCAGTGGATCCCTGATCTCTCCATTTCAACAATGCAAATCATCTCCGCTATGTATGTGTGCAGTGATACAACATGAAGTGCTTCTATAGTAGGCTGTCATCATTCCAGGAAATTCTTCAGCAAGACTTTTTACATCAGGATTGGAAAGGTAACATCTGTAAGAAAGACCAGACAAAACCTCACCAAAGCACACCCCCACCAAAGAAAGAACATGTACCCAGGGAATCACCATTTTCCTTCAAAAGGGAGCAAATACCCTTTCTAATTCTGAACATGACAGAATTTTTCATTTTAAAATTATTATGCAAGAAGTAATTAAGTCATCTTTACAGAATGCTTTTGAAGAAAAGTGATATAAATAGTTTCCCAATCCCATTTCTCAGATGAAGAATCACAGAGTGTATTCAGGCAAAGGAAGGTTTTCAGGCTTCAGTTCAGTGCTTCTCCCTCAGCACAGCGCTGTCTTTAGAGAGAATTGATCAGCTGAAAACAAATGCAATGCAATACCCTTGATATTTATAAAATACAAAACGTGAAAACCTCTGATCCTCAGACTGTGAAACTTGCTTCGTGCAGACACCCCAGAGCAGAAGATACTTTTGCCACATCACTGCACCATGAGACAACCAGACATGTTTGTGGCAAACAGTTCATATGAATATCAGGCTCCCAGGTGCCTCATAGTATTTTTATAGCTTATATCACCAAGCTGTAGCATGGCAAACTTGCTTCATTGGATTTCAGTGGTTGCCCCTGCTCAGCCTCCCGTGTTGTTGTATTAGGAGTCAGCTAGATGGTGCTCACGGGGTGGCAGCCGATGTGCAAAGTTAGCACTGGGATTTCGCTCCGGGCCTCTTCCCCCGCCTCCGGCATCCCACACAATCTAAGCACGTTGTCACAAATGAAAAACCAGGACCTGGAGGAAAAGGATGAAGGAGGGAGGTGAAAAAACTGCATCTCAAATACTGTATGGGCGCAGATCCTTACAAAACCACATTGGCTTTCGAGGGCTGGGATGCAAGTATGAAACAGGCTCATTTTGTGCATATGAGCCAGCTCATTTTCTCCTACCTGGCAGCCTGAAAAGAGCACCATTCTGACAAATTAGGAAGAAATCATGTTGTTCAAGAGATGTGACAATTTGGAAGATGTTTTCCTCTGACAAATAGCAATGCTAACTATAAGACTCATTGTGGTCATATGTAGCATGTCTTCACGGATGTTTGAAGTTAGAATTAATTAGTCGCTTTTAGCAGTCTGTGAAGTTGCCTAGTTTTGTTGGATTAATTGCATTGCAGATAGTACCGTGTAAAGACACATTGCTCTAACTCCCAATAAATACGAAAAACTTGAAGTGCACAGGGATGGTTTCATGTGGACATACTGCTCAGGGATCCATTGATTGGCAGAATACTTATAAATTGTTAAATCCGAAGATCCCACATGGTCCCTTGGGCTGAAAGTTTGTATGAAAATTTCATTTCAAAACGACAAGCCTATATATGCACAGGAATAGTTTTCTAAATAAAACCCTAGATCATCTCTTATTCATCTTACATCTAAAATGCCCAGAGGCATAGCTCCATAAAAATTTTAAACTTTAAACAAAAGCTCCTTTTGAGTTGCAAGAAAACAAAACATTCTGAAAGCAACAGTTTATATTATTTATTGTGATGTTTACTTAGCAAGAGAGGCTGATGAGTTAATTCTCACTAGAAGTGCTGAATTACTTTAGGAACAGAAGCCCAATTAATTAGGGATCATTTGCTATTGATTTCACTGTACTACAGTGCAGATGCAGCATACCTGAATATATATGTACTCCTATACACAATACACCTCATAAATAATAATACACTTAGACCAGTTACTGCAGTCCTGATGACCTGTAATTCTCACTTCTAAGACTTTGATGTGAACACAATAAAAGCCAGAATGTTTCTTAACAGAGAACCATAAAAGCACAGAAGAGGCACTGCACACACTCCAGATCAAAGACAATAGCCAAATGAAGAGATAGGTTTAAAAAGCAGACAAAAGTGGAAATAAATACAATTGTATTGGAAATATCAATAGGAAAATGTCAAATTTACACATAAAGCTGGGAAATTTTAAATTAATTTAATAAATTTCATGAATTTAAATTAATTTAATTTATAAAGCACAAAACCTAAGCATGTAAACGATGGCTGAACTTCAAGCCCAGATTCACCTCTCTACTTCATTATGAGCACAGAAATTGAGCCCCAGAAACTTCCTCCCTATGATGAGCTTGCTGAATGGCCATCAAGAACCAGGGCATAATTTTTCTCTCTTGTTCTGGTTAGAGTTAACTTTTGAAGCCACTACGAGGGGCAGGGTCAAGACCCTGCGGTTATTCCCACCTCACACCATGCATGGGGGGATGGAAGGTGGTGGCATTTGTCCAGTTTTCCAGGGTGTGTGGTTAGGTAGTGCTCTGTGCTGTGTGGGGAGTAATCACATGTGAATTGTTCGCCTGTCGTACACTCTGATATTAGTATTGTTGTTGATACTCTTTGTTTTCTTGTCTCATTGTTTATAGTAAATTGTTCTTATATTTGTGCTTCCAAGTCTCCTCTCCATCCTGCCACAGGGGGAGGAGGCGAGGAGGGAAGTGAGTGAGCAGCACATGGTCTGGGTTGTTTCAGTGGGAACACTAGATTCAGGAATACCATTCCTAAACTAGGGCAGTGTGCTTGCCCACCCTGGAGACCAGCTGGAGCCCCATGTGTCCCCACTGTCAACAGCTTTTCCATACAAAGCCTTAAAAGACTATAACAAGACTTGGGGTACAGCTTTGGCTCAGTTCACAGGCAAGTTTCACTACAAGATTACTGCAGAAGAACAGATGTGTTGGACTCAGTTTCAAAAATTCAGTAACTGTGACCTGCATTGCCAGAATACTCTATGAAGAAATTCATAAAGTTCAGTATTCCTTTGGTACAACCATGTGTATTTGTAGACAGTGCACACAAAATGGTGCTGTCTGAAAGACAACTACAGGAGCAAGTTGTCTGATTACAATATTCAGATCTGCCTTTATTGAGTCCAACACCTGGAGGTATGCTCCTTCTGCTCCCTTTTAAAGCTAAACTTTGTCTCAGTCTGCTGCCTCTCTCCAATTGCGGACTGCTTTCTGCCTTGAAGCCCACACAGCAGTATCAAGCCCGTGACCTAACTTTTGTGTTTATCACTAAAAAGACCACTGGGCCATAAGATTCAATTTTTGCTAAAGGTTGCCAGGCTAAC
The DNA here is from genome assembly GCF_047495875.1 of Pithys albifrons albifrons. NCBI lineage: Eukaryota > Metazoa > Chordata > Aves > Passeriformes > Thamnophilidae > Pithys > Pithys albifrons. The sequence goes on from NC_092459.1 coordinate 102,876,440, forward strand.
TACTAATTACTGTCTTGTGCAGCAGCTTCCTTCTCTTTCAGCTCTCACTGCTTGCACTGCCTTACATCTTATTTCCACATAGCCTAAAGAAATGACTGAAAGCACACCCATGATGTTCAGCCATATTCACAACTTGTGATGTCCTCCATATTGCACAGAACAGGAACACAGAAAATAAAATATTCGTCTTTACTCAGACTGTAACATTGAGCAAATTACTTGAACTGAGGCCTGAAAGTTATGAAAAATAATGCATAATGATATCAACTTTGAAAATATCTCTAAGTACCTCTATTATCTAAAGGAGAAGTTGTAATCCTATCTTATAGTTATGGCAAGGAGAACAGGACACTGAGAGCAGTGCTTGATATATCTGTAACCAGCATGCACCCAGGGCAGGAGGAGTGCAGAATGACTAAAACCAATCTGACTGACTCACCAGGAGAGCATCCTCCAAGGCCTGAGGTCAGGCTCCTCAAGAAGCAGCAGACGAATTAGCAAAGCTCCTAGATTTTTATGGCCAGGCATCAGTACTTCCAGGCAGAAAGTCTTTGAAAGCCTGTACAAAGGTGGGGGAAAAAAGGAAGAAAAAGGAAGCTCTTGGAACCTTTCACTTTTGCCCATTAAGCTCAGCTTCTTTAAGCTTAGACCCAGCAGAAGGACATGAGTTAACCACAGAAAATGGCCTTTACATTTCTTCTCCTGGTTACATTTCAGGTTTGCCTAGACAGATAGTAATGAGAATAAACTTGACTGAGTGAGGCCATTCTTCGGCCTCAGAAACAAAAGGACTCAAGGAAGTGATCAAATCTAGTAAGAAATGCATTTTAAATACTCACCAATTATTTAAAAGTAGACATTATGTGAAAATAATTATTCTAGATCTGAGGGCAGGTGTAGTAAATGTGAACATAAGATAGAAGGAGCTTGGTTTTCCAGCCTGGAGAAGCAAAGGCTGAGGGGAGCCAATTCTTGTCTTCAGCTGCCTTTAGGGGGGTTGTAGTTAAGAGAGTCAGAGTTCTCAGTATCTCACACTGAAAGAATGAGAGGTTAATGACTGCATTGGAGCAAGGGCAGTTATAAGTGGATGCAAAGAAAAACATTCTTCACTGTGAAGCTGGTCCACCACTGAAGCAAGTGCCCTGAGAGGTTAGAGGATCTCTGTCCTTGGAGATTTTCAAAAAGCTTAACCTTTACTACAATGTGGGACTCAAAAGTCAGAATAAGAGTTCAAACTGAAGATAAGACAATTTATGGATGTCTCCTGTTTCTGCTGCCACTGACATATTCGTCCTCTATCTTTCCTTGCTGTTTTTTACTATACTTGAGGGTGCCATGGGGGCATAAATGCAACTGTGAATGCAGACACTTCTCAATCCAGCTACCTGATTTTAATGTTTTGCATGTTTTAGCCTATTTTTTTTTCAGTGTATGCTGAAAGGATAACACAAAACTGAGAAAAATATATTTCTAGTGCCCTGGTTGAGAGGGTATAGGGTGCCTGACTTCCAGGGCATAAACACAGGTCTAGGACAAACTAGATTCAGAGAGACAGACTGCTGCACTTTATTTTTTGTTGTTGTTCTTTCCTATTAAAAATAAATAAAAACTCCCAAAGGTATAATTTTGAATAGACACAGCAGGAGCTCACTTCACTGAAAGCAAGATTCGAACCTTACCCACTGACATGCAATTATTCAACTCCCTCCATGTCCCCCATGCACAATCTGCACAGAGGCACCACAGCATCAATATGAAAATGCCCTGATATGCAGGTGCCCATGTCTGGAAAAGGATCCAGAGGTAAATGCCGGTGCAAGAGCAGGACAGGAGGCCCACACAACATGCACTGAGCACACTGAAGTATGCTGGGTGAGTGCTGGCTGCCTGCTGCAGTGGCTCACCTGCAGCAAGATCCTAGAGCAGGGCGGAACTGTCCCTTTAACATAGCTCATTCTTCAGTGTTTGCAAACAGAAAAATCATGGGGATAAAGTCCAGGTCGGCAATGCAAGTAAAAGGGGGAGAAGGGAAAAAAAAGAAAAAAATTAGTGGTAGGAAAATGCTGAAATGAATCCCAAGGATAGCAGTGCTGGAGAAACACCTTGAACCTGAGCAGATGCATACTAACAGACTTGTTGCTGAAGTTTTAAAATTATGTCCTTACTTGTTATGGGTTTTTTACTTGCAAAATTTATGTATCACCTCTCTTAGCTTGTTACAGCTCCCCTGCGGGGCTGTCACACTACACCCCACCTTGTATTGTATCTACCCCTCCCTTTTTTCTTTGTGCCTCCCGAAGGCTTTTTGTTCCCCAAACGAGTCATCAAACCTGATGCTGAGCATGTTATTTTTTCTTCCCAGGCTGGGCAACAGCCTCCCCTCCCTTGGGGGGCCCCTGGGACCAGGACATGACAGCAGCCTCCCCCCACGGGAAATCTCTGGGATGAGCAAGCTCCCATGCGGCCTACTCTTTCCACTGACACAGTAGGAACTAAGAGAAACATGTCTGGGCTTGCCTTGCCAGTCCAAGCCAGGCGGCCCTGTATAGGATTTTCCTTTGCTTTAGGCCAGAGCAGCAGAGCAAGGGCTGCAGCCAGCCCTGCCCCTGTCCCAATTCCATTGGTTAATGCCCCTGTCTATCCCCAGTTCCTGGTTTTCTATCGGTTGTTACCTTAGACCCTTCCCCTTCCTAAGTTTTCACCCAATGCAGTCCCAGATCTTTCACCTTCCTCCAGAGATCTTATAAAACCTTGGGTATTGTCCCAATAAACACTCCCTTTACCTGGACTTGTCTACCTTCTCTGCGCCCCCTTGGACAAGGGGAAGGCAGAGACTCCTCCCTTCCTTCCAGTGCTGCATAGTTAGCTTCTGCACAGTGTAAACTCATAACTGTTTTTATTATTATCTTATTAACTGTGTTAATAAACAATGTAAACACACTCAATAATCCCAACAGTCTATAAATTCAATACATAAACAACAGTTACTCAAGGTTGCTTAATAATTCATTTCACCCAGTTTCAGAATAACTTCCGAAAGAAATAAATAACAAAAGACCAGGAAAAAAAACCCCAAAACCCAGAACACCACTGTGCGTGCTGTGAACTCCTGTTCCTGTGGAGTCTTTAATGTTTTGGAACATGATATACAGTAGACATAGTTTATGAAGTTTTTCATATTTTTGTTTTGTTTTACATGTGTTCCTGTCCAACTGAATTTTTGTCAAAGCAAATCTCAATTTTTTGGGAGTGAAAAATGCTTCTGGTAGCAAGCAAGGAAAATATGACTGTGGAGAAGTTGTCATGTGCAGGTTATACAGTAGCTAGGACACATCCAGTCTGCTGGGCATTCATGCCCTCTGAGATTGGGCACTGAAATGGGCACTTCGAACTCTGAGCATAGGAAACCTCTCTGCAAACTCCAGCTGCGCTTAATCAATCCGTGGGCAAACCCAGTACATTCACTCAAGATTTTGCTCACCTCAGACCTTGCTTGTGACACCACTGACTGTACAAATGCCCTTGACCTTGATATTTATTTTTCTTTTTGAAATTGTACAATTGCCTATGTCCTGAAAAATATGGTAAGGACACAAATAAGGAAAGTCTGATGTGTATTTTTTTCTTAAACATTCACCACAACCACACCTTTTATCCTCACAGCAAATCATTTTACAGTCAGAGTTTGTCATTTTCGATGAAGAAGATGCAAGTTTTCAGTCACTTGAAATTGTTTCAGCTTTTCCAAGTATAACTTCTAGGTGCAAAGTAGCTGTACAGCATCACATATTTTATGGGAAATGTATTAAGCTGGTGGTGCTCATTCGGAGTGAACATAGGTTACTACCCTAAGACAAGGTGAAATTAATAAGAAATGGAAGAAAAAGTAATAGCAGTGTGAGGCGTTGGTTCTCTTACCCCTTACAGTTCAGTTTAGGCACAGTGATTATTGATTTAATTTCACAGCACAGGCTCAAATTGATAAAAGCATAGGATAACATACACATAACAAGGGAAATAACAGAAAAATAAGAAAATAGTTTTCTTAAACTAATTTTATTTTGCTACTATATTGTTGCTCACATTGATCCTTTTTATTTATTAACAAATAGTAAAGCAGATTTTGATAAGATGGAGGAAAAGAAAAATTTGGAAATTTTAACACTGTGTATAGCTGAAAAGTTTCTTTTGAAACTTCACAAGAAAACTATTGAACAAACTCTTTCTCTTACAAGTTTTTGCTTTCCATGGAAGAGAGTAGATGTTATTTTAAACTGAAAAATGTAAAGGTGGAATGGTGAAAAAAGATTAAAAAACAAACAGTATTTTTGAAATGTAAGTTATTGTAACACAACACCTCATATAAGTGGTATTTTGGATAGTTCCTATTTCTTTTCCATCTGTGCCCCTGCAGTGAGCTTCCCAGTTGAACATTATATCCCATCACATATGGGAATCCTTGGCAGCTCCCTGGGCTGCAAGAACTCCAATCAAACAGTCCTGTGGTTCAAGGAAAAATAATGAACCATACATCAGAACAGTAATACTGTAAGGTACTATGGAAAACTTTCAAGGCTCAAATTTTGCATAATTTTGCTTTATTTTGTTCTTAAATAAAAGAGACAAGGAGCAAAAAGAGGCATTTTCTATCAGTAGCAGGCAGTAGTCAGTCCTTTTTTATTGCTTCTTTGGTAGCGTGGAGCCCTGCGCCACAGGTTGGGAGATAGGATCTGTACCTGGAAAAGACATAAATGTTTACAAACTGAAAACCTATCGCAGACCAGTTTCCCATTCAGTCTGTTACAAATCAGCAGTTTCCCAGTGTTTACCTGTGTACTCAGCAGCAATTGGTGCAGTATGATTCCAGGAGGAAGATGAGACACTGAGGCTGGTGAAGCATTATGGCAGCAGGATTGCCTTCCTGGCACCTACACAGATACTTGGCTTTGGCTTAGATCCTAAAGCTTTACATCAACACCAATTCCCAAGTTTTGAAAGATGTGCTCTTTCAAGCACAGGTGCAAAAATAGACATTTAAAAAATTACTGTCATGCCTCAATGGAGAATATTTTACGAGCTAACAAGTTTCATTTAGCATTTTTTATTTAAGTTGTCCATAAACCCTCTCCCTACAGGAGGAAGGACCAATGGCCCCATAAAATTTTCTACAAACTACTTAAAGTGTGATTTGGAAATTGTCAAAATTCTGGCACTCAGTGTAAACACTGCCATATATTTGGAATTTCTTTTCATTCAAATTCAGTACTACAGCCTCAATGAACTTGCCTCAAATAACAACAACACAGAGCAGCTCCCCCAGGGTGTAGATAATACATGTAATCACCACAGCCTCTGCCTATTCAAGTTAACACTTCTTAACAACAGATGTAATCTTCAGTGAGACCAAGCTTTACAAATTGCTGCTAATATGAATCACGCTTAACTTGTCCAAGTATCTCTTCTAAAGAGCTTATGTTTTCCCTGGAGGTATTTAAATTAGGAATCCTTAACTGCTAATTGAATATGAACTTGGATAACTGAGCAGGTCATCTTTGCTTCTGAAATAGAGGATGAAGAACTGCACTGTCCAGGCTAAGTGAAGTGAACATTTCTGATTTACATTGCATAAAACTTCATGATACGGGAGAGGTTTTTAAGGGCAATATTTCAACAGATCTTAGGGTGAGGAATATCAGGTGATGCTTTCAGACCTCTCCCAACAGCTCAAGGTCACTGCCACAAAATGAGTTAAGTCACTACCTACATTTTCATTGCTCAGGCATGTGACAAATTAGGAAGTACTTCAGTTAGAGTGTTTTTAAATGCACTAAGTATATGCTGCATTCAAACATCATTAAGACAGTAAAACAAATCTGACAAAAGACAGGGATTTATCTATTGCCTGTTGGACAAACTTTCAGAACAAAGCTCATTGCTTTTAGTCCACCAGATCATTGTCACATGTCAGTGCAGGTATTGGAGTTGGTCTAATATTTGAGAAGTCTTGCAAAGCAGCAAACATTTACATCTTCTAAGAATTTTGCAGACAATTCAAATTCTACTACAGTATTTTTATACAATGATTATGATTCAAAAAGTCATTTTGCACTGTTAATTGCATTCTATTTTGGTGTAGTAAATTTTGAAATATATATATTTAACCAGCCAAAACTACTTAATCAGCACATAAACGTACATTGAAACAAAAGCTGTGAGTACATTTATCCAGTTAGGTATGAATATTGCCATAACAGATCAAATAAAGGGTGTGGAAATGGGGCAGCAAGGAAGAAAAATCATACAAACCATCACTCATCCCATAAATGCAGAAAAAGAAAAGCACAATATTAACATGAAACTCATTATGTTCTATTTTTGTGTGTGTGTGTTAAATAATAGCTTTGTTGCAAAAGCAAGTTTCTCTTCTTTGAATGCAGAGATAACTGTGAATGCACACTGGGGAATACTGAGGGTATGCTTCCAGCTAGAGTTAGACTTTCAGCATAGTAGTCATTGTTTCCACACAATTCAAACTAAACCCCGTCTTGTTCCCCATATCACCACCACTTTTCCTTAATACAGGAACTTTTTTTTCAGATATATTGATACATTTCAGTTTTATTTTTCTATAACACAGTATGTGACATACATGTACTTGGTAATTGTGGAGTTTCTGGATATCTTTTTAGCATCCCACCTTATCTTGTAGCAAGACACTACAATCAAGAGTAGTAAATATGGTATTTCCTCATATATTTAAGATAAGACATGGAAGACTGCGCACAAGCTATACGTGTGGTTGCTTCACAAACCCTTACCAAAAGGTGACCTTCTGGCACCTGTGATGGAAAAGGGTAGGTTTGGCAGGGGGGGAATTACTGGGATTCAAAGAAACAGAAGGGAGAGAATTAAGAAAGCAGGGTTTGGTACTTCAACCCCAGCACCACAACAGCAGCCAGTGCACAGACTCTTGTAAAGATAAGCTCTTTGAGGTGGAAATGGGGCACCTTTTGCTAAGGGCTTGAACACACTGTGCCAGGTCACAGTGGCTTTCTGAGTTGCACTTTGTTCAACCAACTTTATTACAAGACGGGCAAAAAGGATTCACCTTGCAAGGGGTGAAGTAAAAAGCAAAACATAAGGCAACTTAAAAGAAGATCTGTCCTCAAAAAAACTATATTTGTTTTTAAAGCTACTTTGTTCTCCTTTGAGGTTTTGTAAAACAAAACCTTTAAAATGCAAATACTTCCAGTACTGCTTGCTTGAAGGGACGGTATTTTGGCAACAGAAGGTACGTCCCACTGCCCTGGCTGTTCAGGACTGTCCCTGGATCAGGATACCACTCTGCTGGTACCTTAAGACTGCCTGGATTGGTCAGCAGTAGGAACTGGGCAGCCCAGGGAGAAAATGGCTTTGGGAAACTGAAAAAAAGCCTGAAAAGGGGGCAAGTGAGAACTGTGATCTCACAGTGGCACATGTCTTTAATCTGGTGAGGGACTCCCCCAAGACCTAGACCCAGTCAGGCCATGACTTAAAAACTGTGAAGTTCCCAGAAAGTGGGGAAATCTGCCACCTTCACGTTCCTTGTAACAACAGAGCATAATTCCCCCACATTTGGTAACTTTGCAGGCACAGAGAACTGTACAAGGCAGCAGTTTTCACTGAGCAGAAAGTTTTCTGCCTCTACATAACCCACAGTCATACATATTCTTGAATGCTCTTTCGAACCACTCTGTCTATTAATAAATTATTTACTGCAGGCATGACTGTTTCATTCTATGTAATACTGTAGTTGCCCAACACGTTCCATTTTGGATGTGTTTTCAGCTGCCAATGGCTTTGCCAAAACTGTGTTCTGTAGCACTGTCTGCCTCAAGCTAATTAGTTCAGCAGACTACGTTATAAAAGTACAACACACCACGCACCTACAGAGCTTTGGCAAGATTAGAAGAAATTGTAAATGATGAATTGAAAAAATTTCAGTTATCCATGTCATGCTTTGATGAAGGAATCTGAAATACAGCAGGACATAGGATTTGTGTTAAAAATGGACTCACTGCTATTGTTGCAAAAGTCTGTACCACATCAACAACCTTAAAAGATTTTGTATATTTTTCCTTACCAACCCTATCAACATGCTTATTCTTAGGAAAAGCTACCTACAGTTTGGCACCTCAAGTCTCAGAGATGGGATACTGCATCTTAGCCTGTGGGCATGAAATTGTCAGAGGAGATTTCATCTTGTGCTCTTCTGATTAGATTTCTTCTGGACTGGGGCAGCAGAGAGGAGGACAACAGGGACATCTCAGTGTCAGCAGAAACAAAACAGATGGGCAAGGGCTGACACTGGGGACACACTGAACAATTCGGGAAGCAGAGCCTTACAACTAACAACTAGGAAGAGAGAGGAACTAGGAGAGTGGAGGAAAGGTGTGACAAGTTGTTCAGTGGCCATCAGGAGACAGATTGGGAAAGAAGTGGAAAACAGGAAGGAACAGAATATCTGGAAGCAAATGGCTGGTGGATAAATTGAAATGAGGAAGTGTGTGGAGCCCAGGAGAGAGGGCTCTGCCTGTTAGGACTGAGAACAAAGACATGGGCACATTTGCAGTATATTTTCGCATGGGACTCCCATAGCACAGAGATCCTCTAGTGAGCAGTGTACAAGCCATGAACTGACCGAGACAGAAGTAGAAATAAAAACAGGATTGAATTGTGCATTGCAATTATGCTACAGCTATTACCTACACTGATAAGGTGGCACTGCCAGGAGGCTGGAGTCTGTGTGCAATGCCCACAGATTCTTGGTGGTATCTGCTTCTAGGCCCTGGTGTCTGATCTAAGGGTCAGAAGCTTGCTTCTGCCATCCAGCTCCTCTACATCTTCCCTCTCTGCCCAAACACTTATGTTAGATGGATTCTTGTGGAAATCACTTGCATTTTTGAAGCTTTAATGTTGCTCAGATGCTGGAGGTGGATTATAAAGAGAGAAGGACTGGTTAAAGTGTTTTGAGGTGTGGGAAGAAGGAAGTTGCTAAGAGAAAAGACTAATTTGGGCTCCTAAATGTCTCATTACTTGCTCATGCATATTCCTAGTCCAAGGTTGAGAAAGAAATCCCTGCATATCCAGCCCTGACAGCAACTTAAAACCTGGATTCTACATTATTTCTTTCTTTCTCAGCAAGGAGGCAGGAGACCTCAGGGTGTAACTTCAGCTATCCACACACGTGTTGAGAAAGATGCTCCTGCATGCTCACATTTCTGGTTATGCATGCACAGTAATAAATAGGTTCTTATGTCCTTTATCCTCTCAGGAAAAATGAGCACAGCTAAAAACTGTCAGAGCCTTGACTGCAATCATTTAGTACTCAGACAGCATATCTGAAAGAATATGGTAAGTAAGAACTGAGAAAAGACGTAACTTGCTCCAAAGAAATAAGATTCTTCATTTCCCTCCCACCTCCCCCTGTCACCCGTTTCATGGAGCAAGTGAGTAAAAAAATCATGATCCAGAGAGTAAGGCTGGCTGAGGGGCTCCTAGGTCCACTGCAGGCACGCTATGGTTCGAACCATAGCTCTTGCTCAGCACTGACAGCTGAAACCTCATCTTTGTAATCTATGTCCTGGTTGTGTAGTTCTCTGCTCCAATTATTCTTCCTGTGTCTCTCCTCCCAGCCTGGAACAGGTTTCCTAAGTGCTGAGACCACTGGAATGGGGAAGATTTATGGAGTTAGTCAATGCTGGTTGCGTTCTGCAGAATTTTGAATAAGAAACAAAAGACTATTTGAATCTTAGGAGGGAAATTTCCCTCTGCATTGAGTATTACATGTTTCCCAGTGCAATGAGGTTAAAGGATTAAGTAACTTTCCCTAAATATAGAATGTATCACACCCAATCACACACACACACTGCTACCTTCTTTAAGTGAAGCATCTAAAGAGGAAAATGAGATTACAAATTTAGGAGTATAATGAGATCAAGTTAAATTCATAACATTTACCCACCTAGGCACAATCTATGTCATTAGAAAAGATTAATTTTTTGTTGCAGTTTCTGATCTCATTACACCTTTTGTCACAAGAATGATTTATCAGAATTTCAATACTTAATGATACACATTTTCTATATTTACTTGAATTCTCCAGTATTTTATATTTTCATTAGCTGGTATCCACTCACTCATGCCTACCACTTAGCACAGCTATAGAGAGACCAACCAACCAAATCACACAATATTGAGAAGGTCGAACATTACTATGTCTTAGAGAATTCTATCCACAAAGTATTAAAACTTTGACTCCTTATTTATGTGACAACAAAAGTAAAAAAAAAGTAGAAGGCACCGTAAAATGATCGCATTATTACCAGGCATCCTTGGGAAACTGAGGAATTGCAAACCCCTCAACATTATCTTTACAGCTTAACATAAATTCTTTTTATTCTTTAGGTACTGTATCTGTCATATGAAGTTTCTGCATCTCTCACCAGAAAGACCATGGTCTATTCACTACTTTTGATGTTTTTAAATACAAATATTTAAGAAGCTTTTAAGGAATACTTATAAGCATTTTTGGTTTTAATCACAGTGCTCTTTTAGCTAAATTGTAAAGAAATTTAGACAGGAAACAAAAATTTGAGAAAATCAAGCTAAGGATTATTATTACTGACTTCTCCCTTCCACCAAGAGAGATAAGAGAATTATGGCCTTGCTCTCAAAGTCAATGGAAAGAACCTGTTTGAGCTCAGTAGCTGTGCCACTATACTGGGTCATACTTTTAGAATGACTGTGAGCGCAGGCTGTTCTGCAGTACATCCACCATGCTGTTACCCCTAAAGGCACCCATGTCCACATGGCAAAATGTATGTCCTGCCAACCACATAGTGCCCTACCTATTTTCCACAGCCCAGGATTCCTAAGAGATCAGGTATATACTGCAGAGATACCTCAAAATCAGCAGTTACCTCCCCAGGCCCAGGTTCAGTCATGTGTCTGATGTGCTCCTTGCCTTACTGCTCTGTACCCAATGCTGTTTGTTGCTGAAAATGTCTCTGGCTTACATGAAAGCTAGACTCAAAGAGCACAAGTACAGTTGGGAGCTTCAAGACTAGAACTGTCCCAGAGCTAGCAGTCATGGCCCACTGTTGCCACCCACTGACTCCGGTGGGTTCAGAAGAACCACGTGACACCAGACTCAGAGGTCAAACAACAACAAGCCCAGCATCTCACCCAGAAGGGGCTTTGGACTTTACCTTATAAGTACATGTTTCTAACCTTAGCCTATGGAGTCAGATGTGTTGTGCCTGGGGCGGGGATATCTCAGGTTATAAATGTTGTCTAATTTGAATAAAGTTGGGATTTGCCTGAACACCATATTGGTGTGTGCGGTCTCCTTTGGACCCATCCGCAATATTTGGTGACCCCCTGACGTGATGTTTGGGGACACAGAAGCCAGCTGTGGACAGATCCAGAACCTTAGTGGCAACCCCTGAGAGTTGCTGGTGTGCTGAATTTTGGGCACTTGTGTGTAGCAACTCCTGAGAGTTGCTGGGCCCTGAGAACTTCAGGTGCTTTTTTTGTGTAGCAGCCTGAGAGCTGCTGGGAGACCGTGGCCACGGAACACGGAACACGGAAGACTCTGACCGGTGAGTCAGGGTAAAAAAGCATGGGAAATTCAGAATCGGTAAAGAAGCCCAAGCTGCTTGAAAGCTTCGAGAAAATAGCCCATATTATGGGGCATAAGATAGATAAGCCAGCGCTAGAAAGACTTTTATTTTGGTGTCAGAAAAATGGACACAACCCATGCCAGCCATGCATTTTGTATGGAGGCATGGGATAAAATAGGGGCAGATCTGTGGGAGGCGATCCAAGCTGCTTCCAGAGATGCCTTAGAATTAGCTCCGACATATAAAGCCGTTAGAATGATGCTGTCTCAGCTTCACGGCAATACAGGAGCCGCCGGGGCTTACGAAAGCCTCCAGCCAAGACAAACATGGGGAGGAAGTTTTTCTCTGTGGAGCAGCTTCCCCCCGCTGCTTTCTGCACCGCTGATGAGCACGCCGCTCGCCGGAGCCACACCACCACCCTATGACTACTGAGAAGCCATCTTTGCACCGCAAATGAGCCCAGAGCCTACATTGTACCTGAATATGCCACCGATCGGCACGGCAAGAGGAGCGGCGGGACCAGAACAGTCACTCTGGAACCAGAGCATCCCCACGAGACCATACCAGAGCGTGAGTGACCTTTTATTATATCCTGGGTCCGAGAAAACGCGAGGAGAAATGCTTTCTATGGCGGCTTGTGAGGATCAAAAGCCCTCGGCCGAGAGAAAGATGAGGGAAGGGGGACAAAATCTTGCCCCGTGGAGCGGTTTTCTTCCTGTGCATCTCCCCTCGGTGCCGCCAATGCCCTGCGGGTACCTCGGGGCTGGGGTTGCCCCGCCGCCGTGCTCCCCACTGCCCGCAGGACTGGAGCCGCTCCGTTGCCACTGGAGACTGCTGTGGGAAGCAGCCCAGCGGGACTGGAGCGCGTGCCATAACCACGTGGCCAGGAGAACAAAGTGACCACGTGGTTGGGAAGCCCGCGAAAAGTCACCACGTGGCAGAGACCCGGCTTCCAAACAAAGAACCTGCGCGCACATCCAGCTGCGTGGGCCCAGGACTTCCCAACCCCCCTCCCTACTGCATGCCTATCAAGGCGCATGCGTGGGACACGGGGCCCCCACAGCCTGCCGAGAGAGGGACCGGCCCCGGGCCGGCCCGGCGGGAGGAGAGCCACGCCGGGGGCGGATCCAGCTGTCAATCAAACACAGTTCCCACGCCACACCCATCAGTTCTCACGCTGATGGCTATGCCTACTGCCTGCACCGAGTCTGGAAGACACCAAGCGCAGACAGCAGAGGATTACATGCTGGCTGTGAGGGATGGCGTGGGGGTAGGAGGAGTTCTACCACAAGTTCTGGGGAGAAAGCTAACCCCCCGATCTGAAAATAATTCTTTTTCTGAGCTGTCTTCCCTACAGGTGCCAGCAGATCCTGCCAATGGAGCCACTCCAGCCACAGTAGCAACAGTTTGCAGCGAAGAAGTGCTGTTTCTTAAAGAGACAAGCAGCTTAACATCAGAAGTGCATTCCATTCCAGCACAATTGGCCAAGCAAGATGCAATGCCTGAGGCTACTCCGTTACCTTCTTTCACTGCAGTGAAGCAAGAAAAGACACAACTATATCAACGCTTAGTGAACAAGCTGCATCAAGCTATAACCTCAGAAGCAGAACTGGAAAACCACGAGAAGAAGTTCATGTTCCACCTGATGGCACTTGAGAATGCCAGGCAAAGGACCATTTCAGAAATGCTTGAGATGGCTAGCAAAGTCAACCAGCACAGCCAAACTCAGGCTGTGGCAGAAGCTTTCATAGCTATTGTCAAGCCAGATGGAAAGCATCTTGCCACCATGGTACTAAAGGTGGTTAAATCCAGAACATGTCTAAGTATATCTCTTGCCTTTGCGTCTTGTTGCTGTTACTAACCAAGAAGTATGGATAATGTTTTCTCAACAGGCAGATTTGGAAAGTTTCTGCTCAGGTAACATCGTTAGAGAAGGAGAACCAAACAGAGTGTGCCTTATAGGAGTGCCTTATTATAACATCAAAGATTTTATTTCTTTTGGCATTGAAGAAGCAAAAGTGTCTATTAAAGATCATTTAAGGTGTGCGAAAACTGGTAAGAAACATCCCGGCTCTGCTAATCACACAGGTGCTTGTATCAGGGAAGCCACTGCAAAGGTCATGTGGCAGTTAAATACCTCAATAGAGAGGGAACCCCAAGAGCTAAAGTTAGTGGGGTCACTTCCTGGTAATGAGTCATGTGTTGAGTTTCAACCTGTGTATTCTAGTGTATCAGAATGGTCAAAGAAACACTGGTCACAGCAATATTTTCCTGTGAGAAGCTCAGATGTCACTCCTCATAATAAGAGTTATACCAATAGCAGTTGGTGTTGGAATGTTATTGGTTCACAAAATACAGGTTACCCAGAAACGAGACTGGTTCACACCAAAGGCAACCAGAGAAGAGCATTGCCTTTTGGATATTTGTCCTAGTTCAGCAGGAGGGACCAGCTAACCCTGTGTGGGGGTGATCAAAGCTGTGTATTCTACCCCCTCTATTCATTCCCTAAGGACAATGAGCCATTAGCAGCAACTGCCCAGGCAGCCATTATCACCTTCACACCCAGCCTGAGGGGGGCGGAGCTGCTAATGGGCCATCAACAGTTCAATACCCCCTGGCTCCCAGTATTAATCACCCATTGTGTGAGTCCCCGCCCAGGGGGAGGGACTGGGTCCTCCCTGAGGGTACATAAGTGGTGGGTAAGAAGACCTCAGGAACTTCTCGTCGGATCCAGAGGAGCAGCAGGACCTCAACAGGAGGAGATCACTGCTCTCGCCCAGACCACAGCCCTCGCCTGCACCAACAGGTTTTTCATTTCCTTTTGCTCTGGACTTGGGGGAACCACAGGGGTCTCAGCACAAGGGCAAACAAACTCTCTTGGGTTTGTGCCCCAGGACACTGGATTATACTGCTGGGGTTTTGTGATTTGAAAGCAATTTCCCTTTTGTGTCAGTGTTGTTATTGTAATATTATTATTAAATTTTAGCTCTGACTTATAATCTCTCTCGTGGTGAGTTCATTTCCCCTGCTGGTTCGCCTTTAAACCAGCACATCTTTTGGTGCCCAACGTGGGGCCACGAGAGAGAAGTCAGAATTACAATTTCATTTTGTGTATTTGGATACAGAAACTCCCTGACTACCATGTTGCTTGATGTATTCATGTGGATGGTGTATCTGGGCCTGTTCATATTTCAACACATGGGGAACCATGTGCCTATTTTGATGCTCTCTTTAATACCAGGGAGAAGGATCAAAATTGCTTTATTAATATACTATGTTTATGTTGTCATAACATCAGAAGCAGTGAATTTCATTGTGAATGTATATTCAGTCTGGTCTGCCTGTCCTGGTTTGGGTTGTTACCTCTGGGGTCTAATTAAAAATAGCACCCAGACTCTGGGGAAAACAGTCGGAGATGGTTACTTCCACCTTTTCACCTCTGCTACAACAATCATTGAAAATATTGAGCTTCCTTTTGATGTTAGGGACAGCATAATCTTACTGATAGTGCTGTTAGTGTTGCTTTGTCTCCTCTGTACTGTATACACCATGTTTAAGGCCAGAACTGGGCTTTCTAAGGAGACTTGCTGGAGGCCTGCCCTGGGAGCGGATGATGTTGAGTGGCACGGGAAGTGGGAAGATATGGGCCAGTATTTGGAGACCTTCTCTCCTCAAATGATCTGGAAATTCACCCCGGAACAACTGCAGGACCCTGCCAAAATGCTAAGCTATGTGAAAGGAAGATGCTCTGGCAGCCCCAGAGATGTGCAGCTCACAGCAACCTGCTGGGCCCTGGCCACTGCCTACTGCACACTGCTTGGTGTGGTACAGCATCATCAGGAGGAGGAGAAAAGGAGCAAATCCACAGGCACCATGTCCACCCAAACCACGGCTGAGTCAGAGACGGAAAGAGATACATCAACCAGCACCATGTCCACCCAAACCATGGCTGAGTCAGAGAGGAGAAGAGATACATTAACCAGCACCATGTCCACCCAAACCATGGCTGAGTCAGAGAGGAGAAGAGATACATTAACCAGCACCATGTCCACCCAAACCATGGCTGAGTCAGAGAGGAGAAGAGATACATCAACCAGCACCATGTCCACCCAAACCATGGCTGAGTCAGAGAGGAGAAGAGATACATCAACCAGCACCATGTCCACCCAAACCATGGCTGAGTCAGAGAGGAGAAGAGATACATCAACCAGCACCATGTCCACCCAAACCATGGCTGAGTCAGAGAGAAAGGGAAACAAATCAACCAGCACCATGTCCACACAAACCATGGAGGAGCCAGAAGGACAACAGAAACCAATAGCAGTTGCCCCTGTCCAGAAAAGAAAATCAAAGACCAAATCAGTTCGTATAGTGCATGACGAGGAAGAGTCAGGACCTTCATCTCAAGCAGAAGAAATGGAGCCAGAAATAATCACCCGGTCCCTATCCCTGGGAGAGCTGCGTGAGCTCCGGAGAGAGTTCACATGACAGGCAAATGAGTCCATCTTGACCTGGCTACTTCGAATCTGGGATGCTGCAGCCAATGATACAATTCTAGATGGGAGTGAGGCAAAGCAGCTGGGATCCCTTTCTCGAGATGTTGTCATTGATCAGGGCACTGGAAAAAGACAGGAAACTCTCAGCCTCTGGTGGCGACTGTTGTCAAGTGTGAGAGAGAGATATCTTTGTAAGGAGGACCTCCACGTACAGCAAGGACAGTGGAACACGATGGAACAAGGTATCCGGTGCTTAAGGGAATTAGCCGTACTGGAGATAATCTTTTCAGAGGATGAGAGATTCCCTAAAAGTCCAGATGGTGTCCAGTGCACATCCCAGATGTGGTTAAAATTTGCACGACTTGGGCCAGAAATGTATTCTCACTACCTTGCAACATTGCAGTGGAGAGAGGGAGAAGACAAGGTGGGTGCACTGGTCAGTAAACTCAGGATTTATGAAGACACTGTCACTGCTCCATTACGAGCCCACGTCTCAGCTGTGGAAACAAAACTGGCTGAACTGGAAGAGAAGATTAAGGAAGGACTCTTCCATATCTCTCCAGAGCAAACAAGAGTCTCTGCCATCAGAAGCAGGCGTCTTCCAGCTAAGGAGAAAGGGTACACTTCACGTGGCAATCTGTGGTTTTATCTCCATGAGCATGGAGAATATATGAGGAAGTGGGATGGGAAACCCACCTCTTCCTTAGCAGCTCGGGTACGTGAATTGCAAAGAGGCACATCTAACACAGGGAATGCTTCAAGGTTGAAGGCTGCTCCGGTCTCTCGTGGGCAAGGCTCCAGACAGTATAGGAATGATGATGTTATGCCCGATCCTCTTGAAGGAACCTCCCGGTCGTATTCACAGGGAGAGCGCAGTGAATACCATGACCAGAACTAGGGGGGGCCCTGCCTCTAGCCAGGTAGAGGAGAGGGACAATTGGGTTTATTGGACTGTGTGGATTCAGTGGCCTGGCACATCAGACCCACAGAAATACAAAGCTTTAGTGGACACTGGTGCACAATGCACGTTGATGCCATCAGGATACATCGGGGCAGAATCCATCTCTATTTCTGGGGTAACAGGGGGATCCCAACAGCTGACTCTACTGAAAGCTGAAGTCAGCTTGACTGGGAAGGAATGGCATAGACACCCCATTGTGACTGGTCCAGAAGCCCCATGTATCCTTGGTATAGCCTACCTGAGGAATGGGTATTTCAAAGACCCAAAGGGACTATGCTGGGCCTTTGGCATAGCTGCTGTGGAGACAGAGGAAATCAGACAGCTGAGCACCTTGCCTGGCCTCTCAGAGGACCCTTCTGCTGTGGGACTGCTGAAAGTTGAAGAACAATTGGTACCGCTGGCCACAGCCACAGTGCACTGTCGGCAATACAGCACTGACGGAGACTCTGTGACGCCCATACACAAGATGATTCGTGAGCTGGAGAGCCAAGGGGTGGTCAGCAAGACTCACTCACCCTTTAATAGCCCCATATGGCCAGTACGAAAGTCCAGTGGAGAGTGGAGGCTGACGGTGGATTACCGTGGCCTCAGTGAGGTCACACCCCCCCTGAGTGCCGCTGTGCCGGACATGCTGGAGCTTCAGTATGAGCTGGAGTCCAAGGCAGCCAAGTGGTATGCCACCATCGACATTGCCAATGCCTTTTTCTCCATTCCGTTGGCAGCAGAGTGCAGGCCGCAGTTCGCTTTCACCTGGAAGGGGGTGCAGTACACCTGGAATCGACTACCCCAGGGGTGGAAACACAGTCCCACCATTTGCCATGGACTGATCCAGACTGCACTGGAAAAGGGTGAGGCTCCAGAACATCTACAGTACATCGATGACATCATTGTATGGGGGAACACAGCAGGGGAGGTTTTTGAGAAAGGAAAGAAGATAATCCAGATTCTCCTAAGAGCTGGTTTTGCCATTAAGCGAAGTAAGGTCAAGGGACCTGCTTAGGAAATTCAGTTCCTAGGAGTGAAGTGGCAAGACGGGCGTCGTCAGATTCCAACAGAGGTGATCAACAAAATAGCAGCTATGTCCCCACTGACTAGCAAGAAGGAAACTCAGGCTTTCCTAGGTGCCGTGGGCTTTTGGAGGATGCATATCCCGGAGTACAGTCAGATTGTAAGCCCTCTCTACCTTGTGACACGGAAGAAAAATGATTTCCAGTGAGGCCCTGAACAACAACAAGACATTGAGCAGATTAAATAGGAGATTACCCATGCAGTAGCCCTTGTGACAGTCAGGACAGGACAGGATGTGAAGAATGTGCTCTACACTGCAGCCGGGGAGAACGGCCCATTCTGGAGCCTCTGGCAGAAAGTACCTGGGGAGACTCGAGGACGACCACTGGGATTCTGGAGTTGGGGATACAAAGGATCTGAAGCCAGCTATACCCCAACTGAGAAAGAGATCCTGGCAGCTTATGAAGGAGTTCGAGCTGCCTCAGAAGAGATTGGCACTGAGGCACAGCTCATCCTGGCACCCCGACTACCAGTGTTGGGCTGGATGTTCAAAGGAAAAGCTCCTTCTACCCATCACGCCACTGATGCCACATGGAGTAAGTGGATCGCTCTGATCACGCAGCGAACCCGGATAGGGAATCCTAATTGCCCTGGGATTTTGGAAATCATCACCAACTGGCCGGAAGGTGAGAGTTTCGCATTGTTCTCTGAAGAAGAAGAGGAGCAGGTGACACGAGCTGAGGAGGCCCCACCATATAACCAGCTACCAGAAGAGGAGAAGCGATATGCTCTCTTCACAGATGGCTCCTGCCGCATTGTAGGGACAAGCTGGAAATGGAAAGCAGCTGTATGGAGTCCTACACATCGAGTTGCAGAAGCGACTGAAGGACAAGGTGGATCAAGTCAGGTTGCAGAGCTGAAAGCTGTTCAGCTGGCTTTGGATATCGCTGAATGAGAGAAGTGGCCAAGACTCTACCTTTACACTGACTCGTGGATGGTGGCCATTGCTTTGTGGGGATGGCTGGAGTGTTGGAGAAAGGCTGGCTGGCAGCGCAAAGGGAAACCCATCTGGGTGGCTGCGATGTGGCAGGACATCGCTGCCTGGGTAGAGAAGCTGAGTGTGAAGGTCCATCACGTAGATGCTCATGTACCCAAGAGCCGGGCTAATGAGGAGCATCGTAACAACGAGCAGGTGGATCGAGCTGCCAGGATTGAAGTCTCTCAGGTAGATCTGGATTGGCAGCATAAAGGTGAATTGTTTCTAGCTTGATGGGCCCATGATGCCTCTGGTCATCAGGGCAGAGATGCGACATACAGATGGGCCCGTGACCGAGGGGTGGATCTAACCATGGACAGTGTCTCACAGGTTATCCATGACTGTGACACATGTGCTACCATCAAGCAGGCCAAGCGGGTGAAGCCTCTATGGTATGGTGGACGGTGGTCAAAATACAGGTATGGGGAAGCCTGGCAAGTTGACTACATCACACTTCCCCAAACACGCCAAGGCAAGCGCTATGTGCTGACCATGGTAGAGGCAACCACTGGATGGCTGGAGACATACCTTGTATCTCACGCCACTGCCCGGAATACCATCCTGGGCCTTGAGAAACAAGTCCTGTGGAGACACGGCACCCCAGAGAGAATAGAGTCTGACAACGGCACCCACTTCAAGAACAGCCTCATAGACACCTGGGCCAGAGAGCACGGCATTGAGTGGGTGTATCATATCCCCTACCATGCTCCAGCTGCCGGGAAAGTTGAGCTATGTAATGGACTGCTGAAAACCACCTTGAAGGCATTGGGTGGGGGAACTTTCAAACACTGGGAGCTGCATTTGGCAAAGGCCATTTGGTTGGTCAACACCCGGGGCTCCATCAATCGAGCTGGCCCTGCCCAATCAGAACTCTTGAATACTGTAGATGGAGATAAAGTCCCTGTGGTCCATATGAGAGGTATGTTAGGAAAGACTGTTTGGGTTAGTCCCACCTCAAACAAAGGCAAACCCATCCGAGGGATTGTCTTTGCTCAAGGACCTGGTTGCACTTGGTGGGTAATGCAAAAAGATGGAGAAACACGTTGTGTACCACACGGGGACCTAATTTTGAGCGAGAAGAGTTTGTAATGTTTCATTATATATATGTATATATATATATATATGTGTAGGTAAAAAGGGGATTAATTTGGGAATGACTAGATGGTGTAGAATAAGGGGTGGATAATGTCCTAGTTCAGCAGGAGGGACCAGCTAACCCTATGTGGGGGTGATCAAAGCTGTGTATTCTACCCCCTCTATTCATTCCCCAAGGACAATGGGCCATTAGCAGCAGCTGCCCAGGGAGCCATTATCACCTTCACACTCAGCCTGAGGGGGCGGAGCTGCTAATGGGCCATCAACAGTTCAATACCCCCTGGCTCCCAAATTTACACAGTCAATGCAAAAGCATGTCTGGTGGTCTAAAGATTTTAGTCCTCAAGCTGAGGAAAATGCCATAGAACACTGGAGTGACGCAGGTAATTTTCTAGCGTCAGTGTTTGCCCCAGTTGGTGTAGACAGAGCATTACATTTGGTACGAATGCTAAACTACTGGGTGCAAGAACAACTAAACATCATTACCAAAATGCTTGATGATCTCTCAATAGATGCAGATAAGATACAACAAGCAGTATTGCAAAATAGAGGAACCCTAAAATTCTTCCTAATGATTCATGGTTACCAATGTGATGAGTTTGAAGGGATATGTTCCACAGAATTAAGCAAATACTCCAAAGAAGTCCATGATAAAATACAAGTGGTGAAAAATAATTTTGACAAGCTAAGTGTTAACATTTCTCCTTTAGAAAAATGGGTTCATTCCCTGAGCCTAATCAGTTGGCAAGAAGCAGTGCTGGTACAAGGAGCATTAATTCTGGTTGTTATTATGATTTGTTTGATTGCTCTTATTTATAAGACTAGTCGTTGACTGTCCAATCAAACAAGAACAGTCCAGTTCAAGTTAGCATGTGGTTTAGCCTGTATCTCCAAGTTGCCAAGTTGCCCAGCAAGCTGCAGTGGTAATGACACCTGCCCCCCTCAGCTGCTGAACATTTTCTAAAGAGCGTAAGATCCCTAGTACTTACTTCTCTTTCAGTGTTGGTTATGTTTAGCCTCTGTGAATTTTCTCTGTGAATTCACACTTGTTTCCAGACAGCATTACTGCAGTACCAAGAGTGTCTAAAGTGACTGAGAATCAAGGCTTCTCTCTCAGAAACTCTGTGGTGGCCACACAGAAGTTTTGAGAATTGACCTTGAAATATTGCATAAGGAGACTTAGCTCAGCTGGACTGAACCCGCTTCTTTGCTAAGTGAAGTCACTCTGCATTCATGGACACTTTGCACAAAATGGACACTGTTAATAGAATTTGTTGTTTTGTTTACAGTGGTTTGTGTAGTGACGACTACACAGAAGGACCACAACCTCACACGTGAGAAAAAAGTTTCTTGTTTTGCACTAATTGTAAGTTTGTAAATCCCAAGCCTACATGTCCTGGTCATGTATTGGTTTGTGTCAGTTTACAAAAGTTACTGTGCCCCTTCAAAAGGTCTATTTTGAAGAGAGGGGGAGACAGGCATATGTAGCCCACAGAATGTATTGAAGAAAGCCTGTTATCCTGTTATGTCTTGAATTGGCAAAAGCTAAGATCTTTCAAAATGTTTTTCCATTTTTCAGAAAATCTGCGCAATTTTTCGGCCTTTGATCAGGGTAGTATCCTAACAGTAACAATTTCCCCATTGGATAAGTGGCTAAGGAGCTGAGACTTAGAATTACCGTGTTATTATGTGCATTATGTTATTTGTATTTTTGTTTTGTTTTTTGAAATGAGAGGGGGAGATGTTGCCGCCCACTGACTCCGGTGGGTCCAGAAGAACCACGTGACACCGGACTCAGAGGTCAAACAACAACAAGCCCAGCATCTCACCGGAAGGGGCTTTGGACTTTACCTTATAAGTACATGTTTCCAACCTTAGCCTATGGAGTCAGATGTGCCTGGGGCGGGGTTATCTCAGGTTATAAATGTTGTCTAATTTGAATAAAGTTGGGATTTGCCTGAACACCATATTGGTGTGTGCGGTCTCCTTTGGACCCATCCGCAACAGCCCACACCAATATTCACAGCTCTTAAGATTTACAGAGTAAAAGTAGATGTTTTTAAAACTGTGGGGGAAAACAAGGATTAAAGGGACAAAGAGAGAAAGTATCAGGTAGGATTTTTGAGATAACTGCAGGAGAACTGAGCTTAATACTCAGCCCATAGTGCACTCTCAATATGTTCGAGGCCACTCTGAACCCCTGGGCAAGTTTAGGTGTCCACAATCCAGTATGCTGTGGAAGGGAATATGTACTGGAAATTGTCCTGCTTTCTCCCAGTATAGACAGGAAGCAATATGGGGCAATTCGTATCTAGCCAACATATGTTGGATTAAATTCTGTAGTTTTGAGAAATCAATAATAGTTCCATTACAGGGGACTTAATTCATGGAATTGTAATTAACTTAATAGATAACTGAGAAGTGCTCAACTTCTATTAAAACAACAGCAATCAGTGACCTAATTGCTATTTTATGAGTCTCACTGTCTTTCATGAGAGAATACACAATTCCCAGTGAGGAAGTGGGGATGGCAGGACAACACTTTGAGGGTTATTCATGATTTCCAGTTTGAAACACCACAATTGTAATAATGGACTACAAGACTTCCTAATGTCGAGCTGGAGCTGCTTTGGCATCCCTCTCTCCCACTGGGTCTCTGAGACGACATCAGAGAGTCTAGACTACAGCAAAGATGCAGTGTCTGCACGCAGTACAGCTGAATAGCCATATTCACCTGCTGATGCTACTTAGGTGCTTATATGGCAAAATGAGCCTGCAGCTCTTGTAGCCTCATTATGCTGTGTGCTGAAGGAATCTGCAACGACATGGAACTTCTCCTGATCCTGGATTATCAGTCCATTAACCTAGGAGAAGTGTGTGCTCTCTGCTTACCTCGACCATGTGGTCTCTGAGAGCCCCCAGAAAGGACACACAGGGACCACTGGCAAAGGCAGGAACAAAGAGGAAGTTTAATCAGGGGTACAGGTTTATATGGACTTTGGAGGGATACAAATTCACCAATAAGGGACAAGAGGGGAGTTTGGATTTTTGCCAGTAGGAGTAAGGGGATTTACATTCAATGGGAGAGGGTTTCAGGTAACATGAGGTCACTGTCCTTCTCCCAGCCCCCTGGCCTGGCAGGGGGTTATGGGAAGAAGAAGCAATGACAATGCAGTTTTTACATTTAGTACATTCAAACCACATTAAAAACATCAGTTGTTAAAGCATTCTCAGTGGCTGGTGTATTTTCTTCATCAGCCCATTTCTGACATGACATTCTCCAAGCCATATATTGAGAATGCATTGCTACATGTAGCTTCAATTTTTCATACATGAGACTTGAAGTTTGGGTTTGTTTGTTTGTTTTCCTGATAGGGGGATGCTTTGGGGGTCTTTTGATGGTTGGGTTTTTTTGGGTTTTTTGGGGTTTTTTTTTGGTGGGTTGTTTTATGTCAGATGCCATTTGTGGGTTGGTTTTCTTTTCCTGAGAAAAGTACCTGATAAGACTTTGCTGAAGGCCTTGTCTACATAAAAATAATGTCCAAGTAGAAGTGATGAAGCCTCCTCCCCTGTCACTCATACCTCCAAAACAGATGCTATTGTTCCCATAGCAAGACTGTGCACACTGCTAAACAGTTTACCAAGGAAGTAATTATACTCTACCTGTGTTACACAATTTTCGTATTAGTATAAAACTCAGGCTATACTCTTACAACTGACAAAATGTTTACAGGTAACATGAGCAAGTAATTTGCCCAGGAAGGAGACTTAAAAAATACCCAAACAAAAACTACCAAAAATAGAAAAAAATAACACCACACTTTATCTTTGTCAGTGAAGGTTACCTAGGAGTGAGCAAGCAAGAGAAACATGAAGCAGCACATCTCCTGGCTGGTCCATGCCTCTTGCAGACTCCCACACCAAGCTGATGCCTCAGCACTGTTCAGGCAAGGCTCTGGGCTCTCTGGCAGAACAGGTGGCTGTGGGTGGCATGCTCCACTGTCCTCCTACTCCCAACAGATTTGCTGGGGCCGGGGGCATAGAAAGCAAGCTCCACCTGAACAAACTGAGCCCTCCACTTTTGGGATGGTGGCTGAAGGAATGGAGAGAATGCCTTATGGATTTTGAATTTGAATTCTGTAACATATGGAAATTGGTCTGCAAGAAAAATGAGAAATATTTAGAAACAGTTGGAAAGGCTGTCATTGAAATTTATCCTGGCTATGTCTAAACATGGAAAAGGACAACAGAAACCAACATTAACTTAAGAAAAATGTAAAGAGAACTGACTATGTAACAAGCAGAAGGCTTATTTCTTTTTAAGTATAAACAATCTGGTGAGGAGGAAGAAAGGCAGAACTATAAAAATAAGACAAGGCAAGAAAAAAATAATGAGGGTAAAAGATAATAATACTCTCCATCAGTTTGCAGAGATTTTTTTCTTGTACAGCAGTCTCCAAATGTAACTTCAAGGGAGAAACCAAGCAAAATACTTGTGTTCCAAACTGTCACAGTGGAAAATGGTTTATAAAGAAGGTGTACTGGGGGAACAGGATAATCTTCAGCTATGGATGAGCTTTTTTGACACCTTCTTTGTGAGGCTAATCTTTCTAGACTCCTTACACAGTCAATGGAAAGAGACACTAGCCTCCACAGGACAATTCAATACTTTTTTACAATAAGGATAAAGACTATAACAAATCACAAAACATGGATCATTTTCTACAAGCTTTGGCTGTTTGGAGGGCTGAGCTAAGTTATAGATACAACAAACATTACTGTCTTCAGGAGAAATTAATGAAATGTATGTGAACACACAGGACCCTTGTTTGATCCTTCTTCCATTTTTCTGTCCATTAAGTGCAGCTTTGGGCATCAAAACTGCCTTCCCACTTGTTCTTTGTTTTGTTTATTTTTGGTTTTGGTTATTTTCTTCCTTCCCCACAGGTCTGTAATGTTTCTTTTGACTTCAGTGCCATAGGCAGTCACAGGCAAAGGAAACTTTCAGATTGCAAGCTTGCAGAGGCACAGAGTGTCCCATGCTTAATCCAGATTTTCTTTCCCATGCAGGTTTTGTACTGGTGGATAGTCCTAGCCATAGGAAGCAACCCTTTATCCAGAACACTCACACTTGCAACACAGTGTCCCTTGTGCAGTGTTTGTGGTTCCAAGGCAGAAATTTTGTTCCCATAGATCTTGTAAAAAAAATGTATTACAAATACAGAGGGGAAAGTCGTGTGGAGGCAGCTTAACAAAATATTTGAAATACCAAGATTAGCAATGACTGTAATCAAGGGTAAGGACAGAAGTAGAGAATATAGTTACTTCTAATATGAACACCATAGCATTTACCACTATTCACAAATGCCAAATTATGGCAATGGTTCTGCAGTATCTGGAATGGAAAAAGTCTTGTCAGAAATGGGCTTGTGAAGAAGATGAAGAAGCTAGCCCAAATGCCTTAAAAACAGAAGCCTTTACTGTTGTATAAATACATGTTAAAAAATGGATTCTTTTGTTCCTTCGTGCTTAGTCACTGTCCCCTTCCCCAAATCCCCCAAGATAATCGTTATCTCACCACTGAGAAATGCATGTTGTGTCCCTGAAGAAGCTTCAAGGAGTTTTCTTATTGGCCCTTATGTACTCTTTCCTATTGGTTGTTACCCCTGGATTCCTATTGGTAATAGTTCAAATCCCCCCTGGTACCTTATTGGTAGTAGTTTGAATCCCCAAAATCTTTATATACCCCTACGTATGATCAATTTAAACTCTCTCTCGTTCCTCTCCTGTGGTCTCTGTGTGGCTCTTTTTGGACACCCTGGGGACCATGTGGTGGGGGACAGTGGGGGAGCACAACCTCTCCAGGTAATGGGCTAACTCCTGGGACCTGGAGCCTCAATCGACCATCTCTCCAAATAGGCAAGATTATCTAGATTTTCAAATGAGTTGAACAATTGGCTTAGTATATTGACAGAAGTACTATAAGATGTTGAATGTATAGCATACTTACTATAGAAATGCCATGATCGATCATGCTGTAATTACTGTATGCTAAATCTAGCAATATAAATTCAATGCAAAGCCTGAGTTCTTTTCCACAACTTTGAAGAGTCAGAGCATCTAAACTACCATTTCTTTTGAAAATAAAGTTTGTTTTAAAAGTATGTACATATATAAATTCTAGAAAAATCATAGGAGTCTTCTGTTTTTCTTTCTTCACACACTTTATCTGAGAACACCAAATTTTTCCTTCTTTTGTTCCACTTTTCCCTGTAGGACTGACAGAGCTGCAGTTTGGCTTAGGAAACCAACTCATTGCATTTACTTAGTCTAAGCCTATTACCTAATCAACTACTTAGAAAGAGTCAACCAGAAAAATCAGTATTTTTATGCTCATATTTGCAGAAGCATATAAGCAATCCTTTACTTAACATAAATCTGTGATTTTCAGCTGATAGTTTATTTTCAAATCCTAACTTTCAAATTCACTGATTACTCATAATCCTTTCTGACAGAAGACAGGAACCACATCACATGTTGTGTTTTACCACCTGCTGCAATACACAATTTCTGGCCATGACTGCAAGCAGTTTGGATTTGGTAAAAATTTCTCAATAAAACTTCAGTTGCTTACACATTTCTGCAAATATAAATTGAAGAATTTGAATTAATAACATATTGACATGCTGATAATATTTGGCATGGCTTAGGAATTTCTGGGGAAAAACAAAAAAGGAAAGCAGAAATATTAATTGAATAATACATGCTTAGTAGTTGTACAACATCAATTTCTCAAATCTCCCTGACTCATAATAGAGCAATCACATCCAATGCTGAAGAAATGTGGTATTGCCTGCTCTTTATTGCACACATGCTGACAGGCCATCATGAGTTAAGCTATTGCAGGACATACAGGAAAAAAATGTACCTGATGTAGCAGGAAGACACCAAATTTGGACTGATAATGCAGCACATCTGTATAGAAGGCATGAGCAAAACTGTGTCATGGTAGAGCTGACAGAGGAAAAAACTGAAAAAGATATGGAACAGAGTTAAAACACAAGTGAAGCGCTTCATGACTGAGGAAAACACAAACAATGATAGTATAATTTTTTAAACTGTTTGTACAGGGAATATTTAAATAATTTCATGGTGTTTTCCTCCCATCCTTCTCATCACTTCCTTCCTCCATTTGCTAGCTTTCTCACATCATACCTTCTGTTTATTAAGGTCAGTTGTGAGATATCTTCCTACATGCATGAATAAGGCCACATTGAATTATTGTGCATTAAAACATGAAACAATAATCTCTTTGCTGTAATCTTGATCAGCCAGCCCCAGCAAAGCAAGGGAGAGCTCTTCTACTTTGCAAGTAAGGGTTCCTGGCAAGATGACATATTTTTCTCTTTCTTTATGTTAAATATACTTGTTATTTACATGAAATCCATCTGATACAAGATCCTACATGCACAATAGGAGCATACAGTAACAAGACATCAAAAACACATTAATGTGTCTTTCCATACTGTGACATGCTTATAGAGCATAAAGCTATTAGGACTGGCCTGTCAGGTATACACAATAGATGAATTGCCAGGTCAGCATGAACATACAGTGCACCATAATCCATAAAAAGTACCATTAGCATATAGCAATACAAGTAGAAATGAAAAAAAAAGAAGTTGAACATTTAACTGCAGTTTTCAGTCCTTCACATATTTTTTGGCCTTTCAGCAACTGAATTCTTTAGAGCTAGCAATGGCAAGCTAGGCTAAAAAAACTGCCACCTGTGAACTAGTGGCCCATTTTTTCAAGTGACTGAAAGGGATTCAGAACCATCTACATGAGCAGGTATATTCAATGCAGAAGCAAAACCTTGTTTTGCCTTAAAAATTAGATAGTTGCCAAAGTTAGCTGCTCATCTACTTGAGCACATATGTCAAAGATTATAGTGCACAACTAGTATGGACATTGAGGGAAATACAGAATTATTTCAATATCTTTAATATTTAGAAGCAAGAAGAATAAAAAATGTTTTAAAAAATCTGTAACTGCCTGCTCCAATCAAACAAATCTTTCATATATTTTGTGTTACTTGGCCTTTATTCCAGCAAGAATAATGTTTAGGGAAGGAGAATTACACCATCCACATAGAAGGAGGAAAATAGAAGACACTGTTAGGAGCTTGGTAGCTATATCTACAGATATATTTCCTTTTAATGGCATATACATATCAGATCTACTAGTCATACACACATAGTAGTTATGGCTATATTTTCCTCTTGACTTTGCTATCAAAGTGTTTCTTTGCCACATTTGTATGTCCCTCAAAAACATACACAGAGAAGTGAAAGGTCTTTCTGATCAGTTGTGAGGTTATTTTGCAAGTTATTTTTTTCCATTTGTCTAAAAGCCATATAAAAAACTGGCTCTGTATGTTCTTGAATCAGTTTCATGTTTGTTTTGGTGAATTCCTGTTACTCATGTTAAACTGCACATCTAGTAGTCATTTACACACCTTACACATTGCAAGATGCTGCAGGACATATTGTGCTTGCTGACATACTTTTTGTGAAGGAAATCCTTACAATCAGCTGTCCAACATATGAAGCTACATTTGACCACAGGGCATAGAATGAATGAACTGTTCTTAAGACAAAGAAAATCAAAACAGTTCCTCCACACAGTTCTGTGAAGAAAAAGAGGGAGGGGGAAAGAAGCACCAAACCCCACATCTCTAAGAGCATAATGAAGAGAAAAAATAAATTATTTCTAAAGATCCGAGGTTAAAAAGCATTGAGTTCTAAGATCCCAAAGGTCAATGGAAGCTGAAAGAATCTGACATCCGTTTGGACTGGTCCTATGCAATACACTATTCAAATCAGCATTGGTCTCTTACTATTGTCAGCATATATTTTCTAGTACCCAGAAGAAATTGGTGCTAATTGCAACAGTAATATTTTGGAGATTATTAGTAACCACTACTAACTGCTAAACGCAAATTAGAGACAAACCTCAGAGTATTTAGCACACTATTTGCACATATAGCTTGATTAGGGAAAAAAATTAGTTTGTTGCAACACACTTCACAAGAATTACAGAAGTGAATTGAAGACACTAACAGGTAAATAAATGATTCAGGAAAAAGTCTAATTTAGACATATGATGTTGAGGTAAGATTTCAGATTTCTGAGCTCACACTCTGACTCTGCTGATCAACCATTCTGCTGTGAAAGGGGAACATCACTGAAGCCAATAGAAATATCATCTGCAAAGAAAAAGTCAGTGTTAAAAATTCAAATCAAGACCCATTCCAAAATGTTTTGTGTGTTCAAAGTAGGCTGGAACTCATTTACAGTGAATTTTAATAGGGATGGAACACCTGCTCCCTTGACAGGAAACACTAACAATACATAGTACAAAAATAGTGGTTCGCAAATAACTTAGTAATAATTAAAGTATCTATATAAAGGAAAACAAAATCCTTGTGTTATGTAAAGCACTTAAAGAAATCATTCTTTCAGAAGACACAGCTGATCTATTAGCACAGGGTTAATTTGTGGTTTCGTCCGGCAGTCACAATGCAGGTCATATCCAACCACCTCTTTCCAAAACACTCTACTAGGAACCTTTGCTCTAAGCTTTGTGGAGGTGTGCCTAGGACTCTCCATTCACAATTTAAGAAGATTTTTTTAGGAACTGTCATACTCCTCAAGTGTAGGATTTACTTATCCAGTCATAACAATATCCTATTTTCTTGTGTGTCCACTCTGAAAACCACTTCTGGAAGTTCCCCATTTGTCAAATCATCAGCAAGCTTTATGTGAAGCTCCCAAAGAAAAAAAGGAGTAATCAGTCTAGGAACATGAGTGTGCATGTAATATTTCTCATTGTATGAAAATGTTTCACCAGTTCATCCTCAAAAAACTACCAAAAGAAAAAAAAAGGTCTGAAGATCCAAGTCAGTAATGCTACTCCATTTGGGCAACAGGAATACCAGTTTAGTGCCTTTAGAGGGGGAGAAAGAGCCTTGCATGTTACACAGTGTTTCACTGTAGCAATCACAAGGGATTCACAGTGGGGGAAAAAGAAATGGCAATTATTTTTGAAATGGTCTTTCCATCTAGGCTAGAGGAAAATGCAGATTTAAAGTAGCTACTGCACCCATAAGAACAGGGAGGGAGTATCTCTACAAACTCCCCAACCCGTGCTGTTGTGGGCAAGCTGTGTCCACAGCAAGTCTCTGAAAGAGTGAAGAGGATTAATTATTGTTGCACACAGCTGTAATAATGCAAAGGTATTAAATCTCTGTGTGAACTTTTCCCATTCAATGTTTGGAACATGTTTGTATGCACAGAACCTCTCTGATCTCTCAGTGTTACAATAAAGATGCCTCTTCATCAAAGTAACAAAACAAGGTATTTCCTTTTCTGAGTGTAGGACAATTAATAAAATCAAGGAGCTGGACCTCTGTATTGGTGCCTAGTTAACAAATGAATAAAAGATGTTGTGCTGCTCTAGGGCAACTGAAATGAATATCTGCTAATCTTCACAGAGCAACTGCAACTGTTAGGAAAGAAGCCTGTGCTGAAGAAGCACCAGCCATTGACTGAACCATTTCAGGTTTGGCCAGACAACTGAACTGTGGTGAAAAGGTATGAAAAAAAATCAAGATGTTCATATTCCTAGTGTTGCTACCACTATTAGTGCTATGTTTTAAAGCTTTCTCTATTTGTACATTTTCTGTGCTTTTGACTGTCTCCTTCAGCTGAGCTACAACACTGCTGTAAAGTCCTCCTCAATCCCAGCCCCAACCTGCGTCTGCCATGGCAGCACTGACTCAGTTCTCCTTTACTGCTGACTACAGAATTATTCTCCCAGCACTGCCACTCCTCACAGATGTCTTTGTTTAACTTGAATATTCCTTAGCATCTGTCAGCGCTTTCTGCTAGCTAAATTCCTGCTAAATGCACTTTACTTCTCTAAGCCTCATCAGCTATTGCTTTAAATGCATCTCTATTCAAGAGAAAAAAAATCTCCACCTGTCTTTAATATGTTTATCAATAAAAGTAGGATTAGAATTCTGCAATCCTAGCCTCTGTTAAACAAACCCCTTCCTGCCTCCATTTATTCAAGCATAAAATGGCTATAATATTTACTACAATATCTCAAATAATAGTTAAAAAGCTTAATGCTGTTAATTCAATACTAGTGATTCTGGCTTGCTCTAGGGAATATATAAACATTTCCATGCAGGTCAATATATATTTCTGAGATTTATAGTTTGTGGTTTGTAGTCATTAGTATAACATCATTTGCAAGGTTAATACCCCAGACTTCTGGAGCAGAAAGTATTATCTCCATTATAGTCAAGATTACATTCCTATTTTCTAGCTATTCCTTTTAAGTAAATATGTAACACTTATTTTCTCCTATAGGGCAGTATTATTTTTAATAAATATGTACTGCCAGTAAGATTTAAATTATTTAGAAGCCCATTGTTTTAAAGAACTTCCCTAGAACAAAATTCATCCTTTTATTTTTCCTTTAATAATACACAGTACAGATTTTTTTCCTAGAGTTCCTTTATCAATGTTCCCCTTAAGTCTGTACATCACAGAAATATTTTCAAAAGAAAGTAAAAATCAACCAAACAAAAAACAACATGAAGAATTAGTAACCCGTAGAAGTACACAGGATGTCATTGTAACACAAAGCCAAGAAATACTATTTCTGAAATTACAGAACTGAAGTTGTTCTTAAAACAAAAAACTATAACTTTCAAGTTTGATTGTGCAGTCTATATTTACTGTAACATTATCAAGTGTGACTCTCTGCTGTCTTTCCAAAGAAAAGAAGGCTGCATTTAGCTGTGCTAATCTTCTGTAGGAATTATTCTACTCTGTACGTGGGATGACTGTCAGCCATTTCCAGCACTAATTGGACTCAAGTATGGTACGACCTAATTTTTCAGCATATACTGCAGAGTTTTGAGATTCCTAAATGCTTCAGCCTTTTGAGAATTTTGTTATTTTCTATTAGTTACAACTTTGCAGTATCCAACTGCCAGCAGAGGGAGAAAATGCTGTATGAAGTACAGAACAAAATAGAACACACCATTCCTCATCTGTACTACTGAAATAAATATGATGTGGTTTCAACCATTTCTTTTCTAGGACAGGGTACACTCATTCTAAGTTTCCCAGCATACAAGCAATCTGATTAAATTTGGGGTTTTTTTTCTCTCCCTCCTGTCTTTTTTCCCCTGTCTCCCCTTTTGTCTTTGATTCCATGCAGGTGGAATCTTTATGAGATGTATAAATACTAGAAGAATTATGCAGAGGGCTTTATTATGAAACTAGAAATCATTTCATTGGCATAAATGGGAAAGTCTGTCTTTTGGAGAGCTCCACATTTCGAGAAACCATTTCCTGTTCTCAAGGTCCCTTAATGCAATGAACCAGGGCAAGATTGGAATTGCTTTGCCGCTCTTATGCTTCAAAGACATGTGTACATGAGATGGGCTGCCAAAGGGCTACAATTTTTAAAAATGCTAGCAGTCAGTCTTCTATATAGACTGGCTTCTGTTTTAGTTAATAATTACCTAAGCTTACCGGCATGCAAGCAATTATTTTCATCAGAGGTGAAAATAACTTCCCCCTAAAGCTGTCCTCTCCTCATCTGGGCATGAACATACAGACACAAGGCTATATAATACTCTGTTTAAATAAAGTACTTCTCATTCCTTCCTCAGGCATAAAACCTGTTAGCTGTATCAGAGATGAAGGCCAGACAACTCTTGCTGCTGCCTCATTGCCTTCTAGCTTCTGGCACTGAGAGGCTTGGCTGGCTAGGTCAGGTGCTTGGTCCTCATTACATGGATCCTCATGCTCCAGGTGAGAACACAGTTGTGACAATTCAAATGCTCTCTGCTCAGGATCCTTATTCCCACCTGTTGCCCAGAGTGTGCACCACCTATTTTAAATAAGAGGCTGGGGATGCATTGGTACAGCCAAAAACTAGAGGTCTCAGGCATAAATTACTTTCTTATTGCTCTTGTATTCCTAAAGCCTGCCCTTTAGGTTGCTCTGCTCTTTCCAGCTGTAGTGTGTTAAACACACAGATGATCATGGACCTAATAGCAAGTGATGGCAGTGCTAAATCATTTGACTCTTCAAACTGTCTATAGGTGTCCATTAATCATCTGGTGTCGAGAATTTCTGCTCCAAAGCTAAATTAAAGCAAGCTATGGAGGGGTGATTGACGACCAGAAAACATTTGACGCTCACTGTATCAACATCCTCATCGATAACAAAATCGTTAGAAAAGGGATAAACCCCAAGTGAGATCCTTGATCTACTGGCAATCAGAGGTGTTTGGCTCTGGAACTCCTATAAATAGACCTCAGTTTCTGTTCCTGCAAGATTGGATTCTTTGAAACAGAATTTGGGACAAACCCCTCTCTTCCCACTTTTATCTTTCTAGGTTAGAGAGAATATCAGAATGACAGCAGTTTCAGAGGGCCAAGGTGGTCTTCAATAGGGCTTCAAAGAGTGAAAAGAGGCAGCCATTCAAATAACAATATAGCACAGGGAAGAAAAGCTCCACAGTGGTATGCAGAGGAGTAGGGAAGTCCAAGACTTAAAATTTTATATCATGTAAAGGACAATATGATAAATAAAACCTCCTGCCCTCAAGGGATGTTGGAATGATGCAGACACCACCTTCACAGGGGCACTGACAGAGGAAAATGTTATCCAGAGGAGGGGTGCTTCTGAGGCAAAGCAACAGCAGCAACAAACTGAACACTCAGTCAAGGGAAAATGGGCCATAATAGATTAGGGATGGAACAAGAGGCTTGCTGACAAGGCCAAAGAGGAGAGATACCAGCTGGCTCATGTCCTGTTAAATGAGATGTGGATGTGAAAAATGCCCCAAAGTTTTTGTCCTGTATAGCCTGGCAGTGCTGATCACCACAAGCCTTGGGTCTGTTCTGCACCTCCATCCACAAAGTGCAATAGCTGAACAGACAACTAAAGCACAGTCTTCTGAGCAAGGTCTGTTTTGGGGTCTGGTTTGCTTATCATAGGACACTTGCAGATCCAGTTGCCTTCCCTGCACAGAGCTAAGGATACACACCATGAGTGTCACTAGGACTTAACAGCCAAAATATCTTCATCCATGGGGTATGTGGTACTCCATTTGGGATGAACCACAGCAGTATATTTAGGCCAACAGTTAGACTAGTAAAAGTCTGAGCTGATGCAAATCTATACAATACCAGAAGGTGATATATGAACAGTACAGAGGATCAATACTAGTTTGATCATATATGTGTATCACTTCTTCCAAAAAAGCTGTAAATAGAAAACTACCACCTCCCTTTGGAGCAGGGATACAGGAGCTTCACTGTTTTAAAACTATATTAATCTGACAATTGGAACTCAGGACACAGCAGTAGGCAATAAACTTCAAGGACCAGGCTGGTGCTGCTGGAAGAATGGTGCAGCTTGCTAAGCAGTTTTTATCTGCATGTAAATTCTGCTGATTTAACCACAGCTTTCTCTAGGGATTTCTATAGGACCTAGATTTTTCTTATGTCAGAAGGACTTACCTACATGTGACAGATAGCTAGGTTACTTCTAAAACACTTTCCTTCCTGGTTGTTCCAGGAATGTGTTCACAGCTTCTGCACTTCAAACACTTACTATGCAGGCAAGTCTATTGAATATTGATTATCTCCTAAAAAGGTTATTCTTTCCAGAAGCTCAACCCCACCACATTAGCTAGCACCAGTATGTTTGTACTGTACCATTGCATATTGTCACTCATAAAGACTTTGGAATCCATAATAGCTTTGGTACCCATAAAGGCAGGCAGCCTATAAAGGAGTGGCTTGGATTTATCAGCGTGTCCCTCCCTAGCTGGTACAACTCACTGGTCATGGTAGCAGTGAAACTCACGCCACTGTTTACTGGCAGCTACTGAGCATGCTTTGGAGTCCATACAGCTCCCAAATCAAAGCTGTTATGGAGCTCACAGGCTCAGAGAGGAGGCAGTGCTAGCAGGTAGACATGGAGATTTGTGTTCTACAAAACCAGGCCCATGGACTTCAATGAAGTCATTGCACCACAGAAAAGGAAAAAT
This sequence comes from Pithys albifrons albifrons, assembly GCF_047495875.1. Taxonomy (NCBI): domain Eukaryota; kingdom Metazoa; phylum Chordata; class Aves; order Passeriformes; family Thamnophilidae; genus Pithys; species Pithys albifrons. Next base: position 102,911,846 of record NC_092459.1, read on the forward strand.
CAGGCCCATATTGCGGTACAAACGGCTTGTGCAGGACTGTAAGTGTATTTAATTCAGCATAGGAAGCACTATTTACCCAGATTATTTATTGTTCTTTTTTTTATAAGGCTGTGGCTTGTTTTCTCTCAAAAAGTCATGTTTCTTACTCTCATTTGTAACTTGCCAGAGGCAAGTAAAGCATAGCAAATACAGAGAAAGCAAAGACCTAGCAGAACAGCTCATTTAAGACCTAGACTCCTAGGGGCATTTGCTGCTAGTATCAACTTCTACAAATGGGGCAAGCATAGGGAAATGGGTTCCCAAGTGGTAAGTCATATGGTATGTCTAGAAAGTACTGCAACACTTAGAAAACTATGCAATGAATGAAAGTGTTACATATTGGAATCAGCACAATTCATAGCATTCATATGCTGTAGAGGAGGTGGTAGACAGTGCTGTCCAGGCTTGCTGCTACCCATTCCCATAACTGGGAAGAGAGCACAGCATAATTAAAAGATTTATCTCCCAGAAACAACACTTAATAAAAAGAAAAAGCCTGAAAGTAATTCTACATTTTCAAATAGCATTCTGTTAATTTTCCCCAAATTTGTTTGTAAGCAACTAGAAATATCTAAAAAAATCAACGCAAGTTTATGAACTCAATTCTGTTTCCACTCAGTTCAGTACAAATCCAGAGTAAATTAACAGAAGTTAATTTAGAAACAAAGCAATTAAACTATGAATTAGACCTGGTCTACTCAAGGGTTTCAGGTTGCTGGGTCGATCAAGACAAAGCAAGAACAGTATTGGCAGAAACAGATATAGAAGTCATGGTATTTTAAGTTCTGTGTAAATGTGGGGGTTTTTTAAGGAGTCTCAACAGAGTACTTGAATTTTTTGTTTTAGGGGAACAGAGTTGTGATCTGGTAACACTTGCTGTTGGGGGATTTTATTTTTTTCAATATGATGTTAGATATCATATGTTGGAGACCAAATTCTCAAATAATTTACGTGGATGTAACACATTTAACTTCAATGCAACTCCATTAGTTCATAGTACTGCTCAGCACTGACATTTTCATGAAATGTTTTAGTACAAGCCAATGCAATTTAACAACACAAGTACAGCAGTACTTGGTAGGGACTGAACTAGCTCTGTTTTTTAATACTAAGACCAGAAAAGACTGTTACATTATACATTGTGATCTGCTGAAAATCACAGCCCATTCACCAACCCAAAAACTCTCATTAAAATAGATTAGAATTTGATCCTGGGCATGTACCAGAAATACCATCACTCTTAGATAGGTAAAAATTATGAAATGAGAATAGACTGAGCAGAACCCATCCATAGCCATCCACATTTGGAGTTGTGGTCTCTTTCCAGCTTTGATTATCTCTCTCTAGCTGTGGATTTAAGAAGGGGGTGGGGGGGAAAGAAAAAAAAAGAAAAAATTTAAAAACACACTCTTTTAAGGCCTGCAGAAAATTGACTGAAGTACAATTCCTAGCAGAACATAAAACCAAAATATACTGGGACTGAAGCAGAAAATTTTGTCTTGCTCACTAATCTATGCAGTCAGCACAGACTAAAATTCTCTGTGAAATGAATTTGAAAGACTCTTTGTGTCCACTCATCAGGTAAACTATCTCAGCATTTAATTATTCTGTTCCTATGAAGTACCTTCTTTGTTCTTCTCCCTCCTTGTGCCTGGAAAGCTCCCTCTTACGCTGAAATTGAATTAGTTCAACTTCACCTTCCAGCTACTGAACTGTGATATACCTTGTAACAGTTGCTGTCATAGCACTTTTCATGTTTTAGGACTAATTTTCAGTCCCCTTCTAATGTTGTCATTGAAGAGACTTGTGCATGCAAAGGGTTCAAAAGTCTGTGATAAGCTGCTGCAGCCAAAGGTTCAGTTCCAATTTCACTGCATCATATTACACAAGCTTCTTAAAAGTCTAAGAAATAGTTAAGTCTCTGTACATGCTAAATAAGCATGTACGGAACACTTCCTTTTATCATTGTTGAATCTGTCCATTGATTTCACTCCAGAAGTTTCACATCCTCTTTCAATCTGCCTTGGACATTATTTGCTCTATTACCAGTCCTCTTTTCTGAAAAAGTCTGCAAATCACAAGATTATATCACTGCCTAGCATGTCAATAGAAACACTAAAGAGCATCAAGCTCCAATTTTCAGGGGAAGCTACTAGCGATCATTTCTCTTGCACTCTTGTGCCTTTTGCTGTGTTAGACAAGGTAGACATTAATTTAACTAAAATATTTGAGATATCTCACATGAGGCAAGTTTGCTTAGTTTTAAATCAAAATACAGTTTCAGTGTTAAATCAGCATAAATTCAAGGATGGTATGTCAAACAAACTCCTAAGATGTACAGAAAACCTGCCAACCTCCTGTCGCCCCACCCCTCCTCCCCTTGAAAAAGAACAGTCTCCCATCACCATTATTTTTTCCATTAAATAATGCCTCTGTAAAACATAATTCCTGCACATTTGTAAATCCTAACTTACAACAGCCCATGCTGCTGGCTGAAGGTTGTGAAGGAAAAAAGGGAGCCAGTATCATTTGCATGGATAGCTATGACCATCCTCAGCACTACCTGCAGGGATCTGCTCCCCTTTCCCCATTGGACTAAACTGTATCTCCCTTTGGCATATGAGTTGGATTCATCCCATGGATGTGCTCTGGTAGCAAGCCACTCCTGGCTACTGCTCCCCCAGCTATATGGTTTTTTTACATTTTTAGCACTGACATCTATCCACCTAACTGCCCTTCAGTATTTCCCTGATTTCACTGGCCTCCCACAAGGGATTGGCACACAGTTCACAAACTTTGAGCACAGGAAGTTGCTTTCAGATACTTCACACTAAATGCAAACAGACATTTTCACACCACTCAAGCCAGGTTCTTCAAAATGGTAAATAATAACCATTTGCTCCACTCTTCACCAGAAGCGTATGATTTATAGCTAGAAAAATAGAATGATATGGTCTAAAAGTTTCACTCTTCTGCTTGAAGATTGACAGTTCTTTCTGATGGTAGCTTTGGATGTAGAAAGCTCTCAGGAAAGCAGCAGCATTAAAAATAAATGCAAGATGCTTCATGCACGTTATAACATACTGAACCTTCAGAATAAATTATTTATACCAAAGGTTGGATGCGCCATAATAGCGTCCACCCAACAGCTAAAAAATGTATGGGAAAGAGGAGAGCAAACCACAGAGACTAACAGAAAGAAGCCTGACAGCTATGGCTGTGTCTTGGTTTGAGATAAGCAACTGCCAAGCTCGGTAGGAAAAATAACATAATGCTTAACTGAAATTATTCAAAGAGAAAAAAAGGATGCTCAATTCACCTGGATTTTGGGGTTTTTTCCTCCCCTGATAGTCTACAACAAGAACACAAGGACCAGACAACTATTCAGTATTACAAATCTGGTGTATTTGTTTATGCTATGCATCTGTATTTCTATGCAAATAAAAAGAGCTATAGTTGCCAATCCTCCACTTTTTAAAAAGTGATACAACTTGAGATTTCCCATGCAATAATAATAATAATAATATACAAACATTTTCACCTAATGCCATGTTGACAGTGTCAGAGTTTGGGTGTTCATGTTAATGTAGTTTTCTCTTCCTTGAGGAGGCTTCCTAAGCAGGGGAAGCCTACTAACCATGCACAGTAGTATATAACGAATTAGAGAGTGCAATATTCAAGACTGTAAAGCTGTTCCATAAAGCAAGGCAGCAAAATACATATCACAACCAAAGTTTTACTCACAAAGAGGCTCACCAGATCCTAAAGTTCCATAACCTCTTTGCTTCAGAGATCATTACAATGAGGCTGCAGAGGGCACACACTGCACCACCCTGACAGTGGTCCATTCTGCATCTTTTGAACATCATGTTTTCTGTGATGACTAGCAGCACTGCTCCACAGCTGAATGGGACACAGGTATGATGAGCACAGACAGGTACACCTTTACAGTGGTGTTTCAGACATAAACCACTGTACAGAAGGGAATTGTCAATGCACTATCTTCAAGGCCATCTCTAGGCTACACATCACACTTGGTGAAAGACCCTGAACTCAGTAACACACAGTTTATTGTCCAAGACTGTCACCTAAATATAAGAGCAAAACTAATCATTTTTACTGCTGTTATGAGGCTGAGCATGGGAGAGTAGGATGAAGCTGAGGGGCATGATAACTTTCAATAAAGAACTGGAGACACTATTTCAGACTGTTTTTCAGAATGGGCAACAAAGAGGCTGCTCTTGAACTGTGGGTTGCTTTGTAGGCTTCAAAGACACAAGTGTCTCCTTTGGGCTTTTTATAGACTACTTTGGAAATGCACATACTCCCCAGACAATGGGGCAGTACTCCTCATTTCAGTATTTTGTGAAGATACAAAATTAAACAAACACTATCCTTTCCCTCTGTATCCAGCACATGCTTGTAATTTCAGCTGAAATCAGAAGCACATTTAACAAAGAATGAAGCATAGAAACAGATTTACTAAGATAACTCTACAGCCAAACAAACTATTAAAACTTATTCTGCATCTCTCACCAAACATATTTGCATACAAAAGTTGGGAGGGGAATTTTAAATTTGTCATTGGAAAGAAAATCCCTTCATGGTATCCTTAAATGCAATTCTCTTATTTACCCCTCTCTGAGTTCTGAGTAATTCCACTGGCATCAAAAATACAATGGTGTAAAAAGCATGAAAAATCTCAGGACAATTGTATGCAGTAGCAAAACCAGAATAACTGAATGAATAATGACCAAACAGGCAGAACTTTAGCTGGTGTAAAGCAAGTTACAGATTTCAGTGTTGCAAGGTTAATTTCCATGCACTGAGGATGTTGGTCCATAGTCAGCAAATCTTGTTTTCTCACACTTATGTTAACAAACACTTAGGAACACGGGAACAAATGCAGAAGTAGGTGTAATGATTAATTTGACAAAACTCTGAGTTAATTTCCTTCTTTAAAGCTATATAGTATACCCTATAAATGGACAACCTTAGATTATTTTAAAAAAACCATTAAAATCACAGTAACTATTGAGCAAATTGAAGGCTTTGGCAATTATTCATCATTTCATTACAATTAAAAACTAATTGAAAGCCTAAGTAAATAACACCAGAGTTTTATTCATGATAACAGGGAAAATAGGGTGGAACGGCTGATGTTAGAGAGAGACTCTTGTCCTTTCACTAATGGGGAGGATTATAGTACACAATAATTTTTACCTTCACCAGCATTGATGCTGCAGCACTAAACACAAAAATCAAAATGATCAGTTGCAGCAAAGAAATCAGAGCAATGGCATTAATAAAACCACAGAGGCCAGCCATCTTGTGCACCACAGGGAAATCCAGTTTTGCACAGTTGGTGTTTTGAGGCACATATGTGACACAATTAGTATAACAAAATAAGTTTCTCCTTGCTGAAGCATGTACTGCAAATTGAGTCATTAATCTCATTTATAAAACAGGCACAATGGCAATTTCTTCTCATTAGAGTGTGAATAGTCAGTCCTGTTCACTTTTAATGTGGGTCATTTTAACTAAATATAAATACTTCAGCCCCAAGACCCTGCAAGAACTGTTACTATTGAAGTTCCAACATGCTGGTGATGCTGTGTGCTAGCACCTGTCTGAACTACAATAAAACCATGGCAGCCAGCATATTGCAGTTATCACTTTAAAGATGAAGAGTCAAAGTTCAGAGGGATTCAGGACTAAGTCCATTATAAGGCTTCATTTTCTGAAAGAGGACACAATTACATTGAGGCTTCTAAATTCACACATTGATTCAAAAAAATCCCTGTTGAAATGCTGCCAAATTCTAAGCTACCTATGCTCCCAAAATGTTCACCTACTCAACTGTTTGCAGTGTTTGCACCTCCCTGAAACTGCTCTTTCTGAGTTATTTAGCTTATGCCTTCTGCCTCTCATGGCCATATTTCAGAGAACAGGTCTTTTTAAAGCAAGTTCTCTGTGGTATTAGATCCAGCCTCTTGCCACATATGCAATCTTGTAAAAGCTTTGCAGGGTGAGGGCCAATCCATGACAAGTGAATGACTTCTGCCAGTCCTGAAGAAATAGCCTGTATTGCTTTCTGACAGCAAGTACAACTCAGGCTCTTCATGTGTAGACAGGTTTCAGTCTTCTGCTTGGATAGGTAATCTAACCCAACCTGAAGTCACTGCTTTCCCCTCCTTCATTAGGAATTTCCTTATTTTAGTAGACCACATATTGCATGAATGAGAGGAACCAAACCTGTAACTTCAAGTCATGATGGAGATGGCAAATCCCTTGACTGACTTCTAGGAAAATTCTCTTTTCCCTGATAAGGGCTTCTCAACATAAGGGAAAGCAATGTAAGACATCACCCATATTTCTTGTAGATCTTCTCCTCACATATTTAATTTTAAAGCCTTCCTCTTCTGCATATATAACCACTTGGATGACTCATGCCACATTTACTTCAATTATATCATCTGGTGTTGTATAGTGCCACTCGTTATACCAGATGCAAAGAACAGCCCATCAGGTCAACAGCATGAAAATATACAGTTCATACAGGGAGGAGAAGAAAGAGGATACCACCCCTCATCATAGCACAGGCTGTTTCGATGGCTTTTAACTTAAAACACACCCTCATGCCACCTGTTAGGAGTTTCAGTCCCCATCCACAAGCTGTCACATCAGCAGAGTCACTACAAGGTAAGGCATGTTTTTGGTAAGATAGGGGATCCTTTCACTTTGAGAATACAACAGACTCCAACACATCATGGCATCTTTGAGATTCAATAGCCCTTTACTTCCAAAGGGGATCTGCATCATTTAAACAGTGTAACAAAGAACTAAGAAGTAGAGAGATCAAAATCAGGCCTTCTTCAATTTATCAAAGAGAATTCCATTTGTTTGTCTGTCTGTTTTGCCTTTTTTTTTTTTTTTGTTTCAGAAAACCTTCTTGAGCCAATCACAAAATCAGTCTGCTGATATGATCATCAGGCTCAAAAACTTCACATTTCAACCAAAGTGCCAGGTTTCCAGAGAGGTTTAAAAACCTCCTGCAAAGAAAAGCATGAGGAGGTCCTTCAAAATGCCTGAAGGAGATGCTTGTACACATAACAACTCATGAAAATTAAGTTACGTATTTACCCAGCTAAAAAGGCAGAGGTTAGCCCAAACTTCATAAGCCTCTTGTCTTCATTCTGTGAATATGTGTAAAAATTGATATATAGAATTTATGGCGTCTTGTCTTAGATGGATTTGTAAGTATTTATAGATGAAAATAAAAGTTTAGGGCATTTTTATACATCAAAGACTTGTGCTGTGCTCCCATAGGGCTCTTGTCTCAAACATGGGCTCACAGTAGCAGCTGTGAGGGAACCTACTTCTCATGAAACCCTTTTGAATAAGTTGCAAGATGGTCAGATGCAAAGTGTTTTCTGTGTTCTAGCTTAATGGGGTCCTCTGCCTCTGTGAAGCCTCAAAACATTTCTTTGTTTAGTTAATCAGAGTACACAATTAATCAAAGAGTGAATTTTTGTTATGAGAGTTTAAAAATATTAACATTTTGAATACTATTATTACAAATTTTCTTCTGTCACTGAACTTCCTTGATCACACTGACATTGAAAATGCTGCTACTTTTCTTGCTACTTCCACTCTAAGATGAAGTCAAAAAGGTGATGAATCTCAGAGAAAAGAGTCATATCTCACTTACATTTGCAGACCAGTAAGACCTAGGAGGTTTGGTTGAAGTCTGAGTTTGGGACTTCTGAAAATAGTCCTATGACATTATGAGCAATTATGGTATCTGAGAGTGAGATTATATTTCCTTACATTAGTCTTATTTTCTGTGACTGAAAGCAGGCCTTTCTCATCTGCTCTTTCACCTGGCACTACTTAACCCCCTTTTGGCAATCCTCCTGCAATCTTGAGGAAGGAGGGGAGTAACAACATTAATCCACTGCTGAATGTACTGGCAAGAATTAACATACAGCACTCATTAGAGGCTATGAATACTTAGAATTGTAATCCTCTGTGGCAAGTGTTTTCAGCTTGTGCTTTCATTGCATTTCTAGGCAACATACATTTTTTTTGTTGCTCAGAGTAAATACAGGGACTCTGAACTATTAACAATCAGAACACTTGCTGTTGTTTGTGAAATATTAGCTGACCTACTTCATTGCAGTTTTAATTAGGTATTACTCCCATGCTGTTCTTGTCCCTATGGGGATTCTTCATTTGGCACTGATATAAGTGTTCCTACAGTATGGCAATTCACCAGGAAAGAGACTGTTTGGAAATACATCATTGAAGGTGAAGAAACACCACAGTGTGCTGTAGCCTTACCTCATCCATGTCAGCCTCCCTGTTCCCATATCCAGAATTAAGAGCACAGGACTGCAAGTGTCCAAAAAGGAGAACATCTGGAATCAATCCTGAATTCCCTCTGACTACAGCCTAACCCCAAGAAAAACCCTGATGTACCAAAACTACTGAAAGCCTGGCACTATGCCCAGGGATTCATTACCTGCAAGATTAGGGGTACAGTATTGACAACCTACAAGTCATTTTAACTGTTTAGTTTCCCTAAACATGTCTCTGCTTCATATCTCAATAACTGAAATAATTATAAATGAACTATTTTTAGTATAAAAATAATCTGATGAGGAACAGCAAGGCAGAGATCTTAGATGATTTTCTTCTTTTACCCCTCAGTAGAATCACGATAGCACAGTTATCTTGTTGTTTCACTATGGCAGTTCAGTTGTATGCTGTTAACTGCAAAAATGTATTCCCTAGGAATTTTTACTGACTTCTTTTTATTTTTTCCTTTTGGCAAGATAACTATGCAAAATTTCACTGCTCTATGTGCAAAAATAAGCAGCAATATATTGAACAAGAATATGATTCCGTGACACATGAAACACATAGTTTTACACACATCAAAGTAATTTCAGAAGCAATTAAGGATGAAACACAAACCAGGGGAGCCTGTACTTCCATTGAAGTGTCCCAGGGGAGAACAAGCCCCTTAACTGCCACTCTTCTCTAATTATACGTAATGCAACTGTATAGGATGCAAAGAAATTGATAGCTATGTCTGCCTGCTGGCATTTGGAAACAAAAGAGGAAGTTAAAAGCTTCCACAGCAGTGAGGTTTTGAACTTCAAAAACATCAGGAATATTTTTGTTAGCTTGTTTCCTTTTTCTGCTCATAGGGACAGCTTTTGGGGCAGTCTTCCTTAAGCTGTGCCTTGGATCATGGACTTCACTAATTTTCACCGTCTTACAGCAGAAACCCTTTCCCCCTCTGTTTATGACTTTTAAGAATTATTAAAATCAGCCTAAATCTCCCTTTCCTATTACTAATGAAGGTTAAAGAGGCCACAACCAAAACCACTTATAAACTGATAGCACAGTCTGACCTTTCATCATTAAAATGAAATAATTTTTTCATAGACTTGTAGAATGGTTTGGGTTGCAAGGGACCTTAAAGACCCTCTAGTTTCAACCCCCCTGCTGTGGACAGGAACACCTTTCACTAGATCAGGTTGCTCAGAGCTCCATCCAGCCTGGTCTTGAACACTTCCAAGGATGGGGCATCCACAACTTCTCTGAGTAACCTGTTCCAGTGTCTCACCACACTTACAGTAAAGAATTTCTTTCTAATATCTAATCTAAACCTCCTCTGTTTCACTTTGAATCCATTCTCCCTTTTCCCTGTCACTACAAGCCCGTGTCAGAAGTCCCTCTTCATCTTTCTTGTAGGCTTCCTTCACATACTGGAAGGCCACAATTAGGTCTTTTTCATTAAAAATATACAGAAACCTCGAGTCTCTCAATAAAAGGTAAGTGATTGAACCTCTAATGCTTCCAAGTTCAGGCTTGGATAAGAGGAAACATCATCTCTAGTTGTGAGGCTTTGCACCTAGTATTTCTCTTGTTGCAAAACAGGATACATCAAGATTTGGTAGACTCTCTACTTTTTACACAAGACACTAAGAAAGTGAAAATGATAGTTTGGAGAAAGAGTGAATAATCTGGAAAATAGCTGTTACAAAAAAAATATGACTTAGTAACCCGATGATTATACACAGTTCTGGGTAATATGAAGGAGTTATCCAACAATCTCTTTGTGTGGCTTTTGCACACACGTCAGACCTATAAGGGCAAAACCTTCCCTCCCATCATCATCCACACCCTGAATGTGTGGTACCTTCAACACATACAGCCCCTTAGCAAGCCCATCTCAGGCTCATCCCACCTCTCTTGACAATGACTGCATAGCTCCTTCTCAGTATATTATCGCACACATACCTCAAGCAAGGTTAGACTACCTCCATACTGACTACTCAAACAAAATTGGATCTGAACTCCTGCCTAGAGGATGGTAGGATTTCTTGCAGAAACGTATATGGTCTCTTGGAACACCAGTCCTTTTTAATAATCTGTCTTCAAACCAGATGGACTTAACAGGAATGGAAGAAGTAGAAAAAAGTGAGGTTGCAATGTCATAGCAAGAATATATGCATCGAAGCCAGGATGGCTTGCGTGATATTCACTCATCCCTCACAATGCAGTTCATTCAGCTGCAGGGAAGCTCAGCCTGTTCTCCACAGCAATATGGGGAGGAAAAACCAGCAGAGGGCAATTCCAGCTTGCTTTCAGTGGCAACTGAGCATAGCAGGTACAGAAAATATAGTGTAATGCAGCCTACTCTGACAGCAGATTAGACATTGACATTACTGTTCAAGTGCAGTGTCATCTCCAAGGAAATGGGAAAAAATGTCATTTTAGCTTGGGAAACAGGGACAGAGCACTTCTAACTGTGTAAGCTGGACAGCTATCATAATGAGTTACTCTGGTTTGGGACATACCTGTAATACTTTTCTTCACTCATTAGGCTTTGATTTTTCACAGCAGGATCGTGACAGCTCTGCTTGTACTGTAACACTTTGCAAAGGTTAGGTGACTAAATGAAGCAGTCTTTCTCTCATTATCTGTAAACACCCAGTTAAACCACAACAGACTTCATGAAGGTGACATAAAACTAGTAAGTTTTGAAGCCTTTGCAGGAAGATTTATCCATGTGATTTTGCAATGCCATTTCTAAGACTCATGTGGCAGGAATCTTACTGAGTTCCATGAAACACAGCATGTAACTAACACCATGCTTTCACAACAGCTGACCCATACTTCCTTATTACCCCCAAAAGGGAGTTTTGGGCAGCTTCATTTTGCCATCACCCAGGAGACTTACAGATCTAGCTGAAAGATGGGCTCCTTTGAAATCACTAGAAACTCAATATTCTTCTCTCAGACTCCACTGAAGATTTCTGGGCTGAGCCCAAATACACAGATGTGGGACAGAAGTGCTTCTAAAAGTTTTGGTAGAGTAAGATGCTCCACCTGGGCTATGGATACACTTTAGAGGCCTCCAAGATGTTGCCAACTCTATCATTACTTTTCCCCATTTCTTTTAGCACTTGCAGGATGTGGGACTAAGCACTGGAACTGCACAGATGAGATTGGAGGCAAAAAAACCCAAACAAACCAGGAATCAAGGAATAATTTTTAGTAAGCAAATAAGGTGATTATGTTGTATTTGTACCATCTGTATCTTGCATAAAGAGCTCCAAATTCTGTTCTATATAACTATATACTTCAGTGGAAAATGCACCTTCAGTAAAACACCCTTTTTCATGCTGTTCTTCACTTTTTTTTTTAATATTTCATACTTACTGGAGACACCAAGAGGTGAAGCACTGATTTGAGGAAAGTGATTTCAGTGAACATATTGCCTTGTCAAATCACAAGAGTTGGCTTAAGCCTAATTAATACAGGGTTTGAATGGATGAGGCTGATCTCAGAATTAAAGTTGTCAGTTTGATTCTGTTGCAAAATGTTGCTAAGCATCTACTGCATATGCAAATAATCCAAGCATCAAGTTGTGCAGCTGTCAAACCACTGTAGAAAGGGTTAAATATAATCTCTGTGACTCCTGATAATACTCGTTTCTAAAACACAATGACAATATTGCATCTCTATCTACCTATAACACACCATGACATAGCAGTCAGTCTTCACTAATGGAAGTGACTGAGTATAACAAATCTGAGTCATGAAACAGGAGTGGGGGAAAAAGAAAGAAATAGTATGTTTTGTGTACTTTTTCCATATCTAAGATTAAAAACTCATAATATACAAATGTAATCATTGTCTGCTATTCCTGAGCTATGAAATGTGAGCCATGTCTTGGAGGAAATGGAGGAGAAAGAAAGAAGAGATTCTTAAAGAAATGCCACCCACTAAAGACACCAGAAAAGTTACTGTAAATGTTCCACTAGGTCCTAATCTGCATGCAGGGCAATAACAGACTGATCTGTGGTTGCTCCTGTTTTTATGTTTCATGAAAGTCACATTGTATTCTTTGTGTGTGGTCAGTTATCATTTTTGAATGAATGTGCAACACACCCTAATGCTAGAGCTGACTCCTTCTCCTACAAGCATATTTATCCTTACATTTCAATTTTGCTGGCATTTCTGATGTCAGTGTTGCATACAATGGAATTCTGACCTAGCTGAACATGTAACAAAAGACAGTCATGCAACATTTTGATCAGGCTTTGAAAAAAACATCCATGAAACATACCTTCAGGGAATCAGCAGCAAGCTACTGAGAGCATATTATGCTTATAAAGGTGGGCTAAGCACTGTGCAAGGCCTAAGCAGGGTACACTTTCATATAGTCAGAAAAAAATATGCTTGTAATGATTGAAAAATGAATGTTTTGCTTTTGTGGAAATATGTTTAGTGAATCACACAAGTGGGAAGTTAATTTCATTTCTCTGGCTGTGGTGTCTTAAGTTATAAATTTCTAGGTAATACTGAGAGAAAAGAGTAATTTATAAATTGCCTCATTTCTGTTCATAGTCTGTATTAATACTTATATTACTTTTCAAGCTACAAACAAATAACCAAAGATGAGAGTCAAGAAACAGAATCTGGGTTGCAGCTGTAAGGGGTGGGTAGCCTATGCAGCTGCATGTATTCATATAGTGGAATTGTCCGTGTGAGCAGAGTTACTCATGTGCATTAATGTTTTAGAAGAAAGCTCTTGGGGCATATTATACATTTGGCTTTATGGATATACATAAGATTATTTTATCTTTCATCCTATCCAAAGCACACTCAAATCAATGTATGCCTTGCTTTAACTTCAATGAGGTTGGAATCAAGCTCACAACTGTAATTATGAAGGGCATGGAGCGATCATAATGGTTTGTGATCATTTTGATGTCTTACAAACTAAAATGTTCATCTACCATGTTCATAGCTCATTTCCTTTTGCTTTGTGTAACTTGGAATTGATTCACACACACATCAGTAGAAAATGAATTTGATGCTCCATTTTTTTCCCCCCAGTAAATTTGTCCAAAGGAGACAGCTATTTCCTTACCAGAGGTCACCAGCATCTGCCATCAGCATTTGTGCCAGGTCAGGACACTAAACTGATCAAGATGCCTTTTTTACAACTGTCACTAACAGTTGCCTAGAACTTGAGGGCACATCTTCATGGGGAATCCCATGATGTTACAGCATATGCTACCTGGCACCACACAAAGCACTGGGTGAGAAGAGTGATGGTCCCATTCACAATCTTGCCAGCTGGTCAATCTTGCACATAGCAGTAACTTGAAGTAATGCTAACCACCTCAGGTTTGACTCTGACGAGTGCTCTGCCAAGCTCATTGTAGTTCTGGTTAATACTTTTTATTACATTTTCAAATACAGGAAGTCTCTAAAGTTCCCTTTCATCAGGTTCCCTGCCACCATATTTATAATGCTGCTCCTAACAAGTGCCCCTAACTAATAGGAACAATTACAAATATGCCAAGAGTTAATTAGCCCAACACAAGGACAGGTTTCTTGGCCAGTTTCCCAGGGCCTTGACTGACATCTTGGCATAAGCTCATCACAAGTGTTTCTCTGGTTTGTGAATATGCATGCATATTGCAACCTGGGCAAGAGAGGGGGAAGTCAGAGATGTTCCCCCCAGGTGCTATGAGGAATAGTAACAGATATTCAAAAACTATGTTTCATACCTCTACCACTCCATATATGAGATTTAATTAGGAATTAGTGCAAGATGCAAAGCTGCCTGTCTGGCTGTGGAAAACACGGTGAACACCCCAGAGATGCAAGTTTCTTTGCAATATTTCTTAAATCGTAAGTTATACCCATGTCTATAGAAATCCAATTTTCTTCAGAACCACTGAGGAATGGAGGTACATGAGTGTTATCTTGCAACGAAAAGATGCAAACATTTTTGTGTGTTGATATGGATCCATCTCTCTTCTGTTCATGCCCATATTTTAATATGATCTATCCACAACCATTTAAATTCAGAGAATAGCTTTCAAAGATATAGTCTTGTTTTGATTTGAATATTTTGGCAAAATGCCACATATAAACCAAAGGACAAAGATCTCTGCCCCTGCTGAGAAAAGGGAAGGAAAAAAACTCTGACACTAAAGCTTGAACTGAACTAGTTATATATTTACACAAAAAAGGGAAAATGATAAGTAGACAACAATGTAACACACACCTACACAAGCTAGATATAACAATTCTTTCACCTCCCCACTCAACAGAAAACTGAACCCCTCTGAACACAAATCTAACTATTTCTGTCTACAAAACACCCCAAAAGAACTCAATCATCAGAGGGACAGACCCAAGCAGAGAAAACTAAGAATAAACATTTACTTCCCTGTAGATTACATAGTAGTGAGGTGGTGCTGGGCCTAATGTGTGAGAGGACAGCAGCAATGTCCTGTCTCTACTGTATTTATACTTGAGATGACGTTGGAATATGGTATGGAATACCATTGGCCAGTAGCAGTCAGCTGTCAGCTGGTCTGACCCAGCTCAAATCAGCTGATAATCCAAGGCCTGCTCTAAAATTAAAGCCTAAATTTAGGCCTAGCTAAACCTATAACAAACCTGTTTCTGGATTTTCTGATATTGTTTTAATATGTTTGCATATATGTCCTTTCACTGCATGTATTCAAGAAAGAAGATCAGATCTCTCCTTCATTTATTTGTAAATGATAGAGAATTTGTATTGAGAAAGTTCTTTGATGGTATATGGTTTTCCAGTGGATTAAATGGCAGATTCTGGTCTCATTATAGGCAAAATAATGACTTTTACCAGTTGTCACGTGAAAGGGAGGAAGGAGAAAGAAATGCAAAGATTTCTAGTCTTAACTGTATTAATAAGAAATTATTACCTATAAGCGCTTCCAGACAATCAGATCCTTATGTTCCCAACACTGCCTGTCGACTATGGACAGCACACAGGTTGGAAGGGTTTCTGATTTCTGATATGAAGCCACACTTAATATCTAGAAAAGAACTTTCTTCACAACAGCTACCAAAATAACATTTATTAATACGAGTATGTGACAGTTATTGTGGGTTCTGCTTTGCCAGTGATAATATTTAGCTGTAAGATTGTATTTAACTGATAATAAAAGACCCCAAAAGAAACTAGTACAAAACACTTTTTACAGAGACAAACACACTAAACTCAAGTTTCAATACACCTGCATCCGATTTTCATGACAGAAACTAGCAACAAAGAACTACTAACTAAAAGCACAGCCACCTAAAGCACTTATCTAGACACTCTTTCAATAACTTAAGACAATAAAATATCTTGCACACCACTCTCTCTGTAACACAAAGCAAAGGGAAAGAACAGAGCTGCTTCTTATCAACACACATGTTGAAAAAGAAACTGTACATTGCAAAAAAAAGCAATAACTAATATAAAGTAGAAAAGTGTAAAGCAAGTTACTGTTATTAGTATTAAGGTAGCAAAACAGTTAATAAAGAAGATGCTTATAAAGTAAGAATCAAAGTAGCTGTTAACGTAAGATGTAAGATAGAATGTATAAAGGAATAAGCTTTGTAAGAAAGTAAAGATAAGAAAGTAAAGTATAGAAAAATAGAAGGCACGTGGTTTTCTTATCCCTACATTGTTCCCGGAGGTAGGAGGAGGCAGGACAAGCTGCTAGGAGCTACTCTCACAGAGATGTGGCATTTTCCTCTTCTCCTGCAGTTAAAACTGCATCTCTTTTTATACCTTTTTTTTTTCTTCAAGTGGTCGTGTGACTAAAGTCAATCTTTTGGGGAGATGATGCAGATGCCTGAGGGTGGTGGCTCCTTGAGTGGTTATAGAAGATATCACAAAGGAGGGCCGCGTCATTTTTTAACACATCATTCTTGGTTAATCTTATCAGTTTGAAAGCCTTTGTTCTCAGCTGGGAGCACCCCTCCAGGGAGCTGAGGCATTTCCCTCAACCCATCAGGGCTTATTAGCCCATCACCCCACACCAGTTTTACTGTCTTTGCAAAGCTCTTTAGACTTGCTTCCTAACATTATAATTAATGTAATAGCAACTAACAGAAAGGGATGGTCCTACTTTTTCTAAGTCCTTTCTCTAATAAAACAAGCTGACAAACTAAGGAAAATATTTATCATGATGTCTGGTGTCAGAGAACTTAGTGACATCATCAATGTTTAAAAAGAAAACAAACTAGTAGAGAAAAGATACCAGCATTCCAACAGAATCCATGATCAGTTTTATTCTAGAATTTTTATAGCCTTTCTCTATAAATACTGTAAAAAAAGATTTGGGAATTGTGGTGCCTTTGGACAGTTGTTCATTTTTTTGAGAAAGATAATGCACTGCAAATGCCCCTTCGAGCCTTATGCATGCTTAGGAGGAATGGGTTTCTTTTCCCACATGCAAATAATAAGACTCAAGGCTGAGCCATGATTCCTACTGTAGGTTCTGTCTATCTGGGATCTCCATTATGAGTAAATATTGGAATAAACCTGAATCCTTGATTTGGTCAGTTATGACGCCAAGTCTCTCTCCAAATACTTAAGTGTCTAGATTGGCGCTACAATGAGACTAATTATAAACATTTATGTTTATAATTATAAATTATAAACTTACTCTCTAAGAGGTACCTTTTTTTTTGTAGCACATATATATCCATGTTGTCCAGCATGAAGATTTGAAGATGAGGAATGACCTTGAAGCTGTTTCTCCATCATTTTTCTCACATGTGCAAATACCTTCTGATTTGGCACTTGCATTTCCTCCAGTGTTATTTTCTAAGGCCACCACATTATTCTGTTAACTGAGCCAGAAGCATTTCCAGGTTCAGTTTACTCAAAATTCTATTCTGACTTTATCTCCCAAAGATGTATATTCCTGGTTTTTGAAGACTGAGTGCCTAAAGGAGACTAAAAAGCCAGTATCTATTGTGATGGCAGTGGATGGAGAATCATTGGACTCCATGGATGTGACTTGTCCCACAGTGCTTTATTCTGTAATCTGTTTAATGACAGCTGGTGCTATTGGTACCAACAGTCAACACTACTACCTATTCTACCTCATTGTCCCATATCTTAATTTTCTAAACAAATTATGCCTACCAGAGAAGATTTTCTGTGCTGTTCTGTGGATCACAGTTGAAGAATCCCATACATAGAAAAGCCAGGCACATTGGAGCAGCCAGTGACAAAATAATTCCCTTCCCATTTCAGTTTAAAACCTCCCTTAACTATACTTTGTACTTAATATAATCTACAAACCTTTGAATACATTCTGAAAGTAAGTCATAGTCCTACACCATCCAAGGATTTATGTGGGATTCAAGGAAACAGGTAAGGATGACTCAAGCTCTTTGAACTCTTTGCACTTGGTTTGAATATATTCACTCTTATGGCCTAAATATATTAGTGGGCATCAGCCCGCTCCACTTGAGGAGACGTGTTGATGCAAGTCCTCTCAGTGCAACTGAACTAACCTCTTATCCACCATTTGTCCATCTTAAAGACTAGTCCTGAGCTTATTTGAATTTGCAATAAGCATTCCCACTTTCTTTTCTCCATGGTAGTAGTATGCATCATGGCAGTAGCCTAAATTCCATTGTATTAAAATATTTATTTGTAAAGGTTAACAACCCCATTACTAGATAAAATACCAAGCAAAGATGAATTTCTTTAAAGCTCTTTTCAGAGCTCAAAATTTAGGAATTGCTGATCCATAGGTTAAATCCCATAGGTACTGAACACACCAGCTCTAGTCGAGAAAATCACAGAAGGCTATGAGCTTAGGACAAGAGATTTTTTTTTCTAGTCTCCAATAAAAATTACCTGCATACTTGAAGCTGAACATCTGCCTGAGTGTTCTGTTGGATTGAAACCAAAATGCTTAGCACTTCACCAGGCAGGGTTCTGACAGTCTCAAGGCCAATGATTTTTATAGCAGACAGCCAAGCTATCAAAGGATTAAACAATACAGAAAGAATGCTGAAAATACAAACTTAGTGCCGTCTTTCCTCAAGGAGATAACAATGTGTACCCTTAGCACAAATTAAAAATAATAAAAAAAAAGGTTGTAACCATAGCAGCTGTGAAAGTCAGGCACTCTGGGTACACGATTTATTATGCCTCTACTTCATCACAGGCTGCATTCATTTAGAAAGAAGTCCTTAACACCAAGAACAAAAGAAACAAAATTTCTGTGAATGCTCTTAGTGCGCTGACTGCCTAATGCTTTGAGTGCCACTTCATAAGCTGAGCTGACAGGAAATAATAATATAATTAGGCAACAATGACCTTCAGCTTGGACAATTCCTGGCAGTTAACCCAGTCTTTAACCTGGCAGATCAACTGCTCTTAGAACTGCCCGATCCTGAGGCTTTCATAGCTGTGATAACCACGTGAGTTCTTAAATAAATTACCATTTTTATGTGTTGAAAAGTTAAAAACGGAACTGCACATTGCCATGGAGACTGTGCACTATTTAGAGCACAGAGATTTTCCAAGGAGTGAGAGCCCAGTTTAATATCCAGCAGGAAAGAATGCTTCAGTCTTTTGGGGGTTTTAGGTTTATAATAGTTGTTCTTTGCATGTCGGATGCATGGAGATGTTAACTGATTCTCTGAAGTCATTGTGCATTCTGGAGACAAATTATGACTATCATATTGGAACTTTGTATTCTGCTCTGGGCTGCTCCAGTTCTTTCACCACATGCTTTCTGTGATATTGTAACATATTACCAGAGCCACTAGAAAGGACAGTTTAAGGCATTGCTTAAGCATCAGTCAATGGAAATAGTGAAATAAACTGCCTTGACTTTACAGGCTCTATATAATGCAGAGTGCCCCAAATTCTGCATGTCCCAACCTGGCTTAGATTCTCCTTTTTTTAAAATATATTTTTGGAGAATAGAAATGTTCCACAGGTTTGCTGGTAAACACAACTGGAGTCACACTATCTGGATGTCAGAAAAATGCTTGATAAGATGTCCCAAACCATTAATGCATTTCACCAGAAAATTTTATTGATTGAAAACATCACCAAAACTTTTAAATTCCTTAATGCTTTATTTTAAATGTTTTTGTCATCTTGTCAACGACTAGAAAAGAACACATGAATAAGCTTTTGTCGTAAATATTGATTCTAAAGAAACCTATCAGACAGAAACTCTGCATGTAATAAATGCATGAGAAGAAAAATACAGTGTGGGTTTGGCTTCCAATTATCACATACAAACGGTTTGGCCAGTGCTTCAGTTTTCTATTACTGGATATACCCTCTGCTTGGCAAAACTGTTTTGGGTTGGTTTGGTTTTGTTTTCTTTTGTTTTCTTTTGTCTTTCTTTTTTTTCAATAATTTTTAAAATAAACAATGACTTGTGAGGTGATTTACAAATGATTCAGTGCAAAGTGAGACAGAACATGATTCAGACATTGCCAAGATGCCTTGGAGTGACATGTGCTTCCTTGGAGGACACTTGCAGAAAAGTCAAAATACAGTTACCAAGAATTCCTGCTGAATATCTAAAGATGGATCTGAAAGGGAGAAGGGATGTAGGGTATGACCATCCTGATTTATATACAAGTTTTAGAGAAAAGCATATGTAAGGCCACATGAAGAAACCTATTGCAAACACTGTGATGCAGGCTATATCAACAGAAAATGGATCTGTATTCATTTTATCTAAAATATACTAGACTAGACATGGGATGCTTGGTTTTCATTTCCTGCTCTGCCAAAATTCTTGAAAGGTCTTCTACGTCCTTTGCTGGAATGCCTAGTCTTTCTCAACCCTACAAGCGTCTGGTTTCTTTAGATCTAGACTCATGAACTAGCTATGAGCTTTGTATTCTTTTTTTTTTCCCTTTAAGTATAGAACAATCAGGTGCTATACAATAATATATGACAATGGTCTCAGGTGAATTTTATTATATTAGTGTGTAAGAAGGCAGTACATATTAGCTACTTATGAATATTCTCCTAAAAATTTCTATATAAAATAAGCTATAAAATATGAACAAAAGATAAATTTTCTCAGATGTACTCATTAAAAATGTCTCATCATAACTAATATAAGTCATTATCATCATTGAGACAATTTGAGAAAATCAGAAATTGCTCTCAACGTGTATCTAGCAACTTCTCCATTTGAGAGTGCTGGGCTGAGCTCAAGAGCACCTCAGGCTAAGGCTGTCCTCTGACTGAGGAGAATCTCTTTTCAGAAGGCACAAACATTTGGGGACTGGTAGCACACAAATATCTTAGGTTGAAAATGGAACAAGACAAATGTCGAGATGATCTAAAGTCACTCCCTCCCCACAGGGATAACTCTGTCATACTGAAGCATCTGACTCCAAGCACTTAAGGTTATGCCTGTTCAGGAAGTGGCTTTATGTGCTCTATTCTTCACACCAAGATAAGACCTTTAAGCCACAGTTCATACAGCATGAACATGAGCTAATAAACATTTTTCCTACAGTAACAGACTAATATGTTGACTTGGGGCATATGCAGAATGAGCTTATGTCTGGCCACAAAAGCCCTTTTAAATACATTTAATATTGGTATCCAAAACCAAACACGATCACAATTAGCAATTTCAATTCTTTATAAGAGGAGGTGTCCAGTCCAGACTACGACAAGTCATCGCATGACTGCAAGATAAGTGAGAAGTTCAGTCTGAGAGCAGTCCCAGAACAAGACACCTTGCCTGGGACTCTGACAAGCTTTGTTTTATCAGCATTCAGAGCTGTTGTTGTCTTTGTGGAAAGGAAACAAACACCACTGAAACAGAAGAGAGATGAAATGCAAACAGTGATAAGGACTTTCTTAATGACTCATATTCTAAACTTTAGTAGTGTATTTTAGACTCACCTTAGGGCAAGTAACTGGCAAAACTTGCAAGTATATCAAAAGAAGGAGAGATGCTGCATATGTTTCAGAAAGGTGTTGTCATTTACCTGCCCTTTGCATTATTTTCATTTGCTTCCATCACGTCAGTAAGCAATTGCTCTCTCTTTCTCACACACAAGGTATCTCTGTCCTTGCAGAGCAGGAGATCATACAAGACCATAAAGGAAAGAACACACTTAGCTTCTTGTATTTAGTAGAGAAAAAGAAAATTACAAACACATTATCTCTCCAGAAAAAAATTACATACTGTATTCAATATTTATTCTTGAACTCTAGGGAACTGTGAGTGCGTGCTCTGGAAATGGCACCAGATTATCCTCAGTAGAATCCAGCAACAAGTTCGTTTGTGGTAAGGCTGAGGCAAGAACAAACATCTTTCTTTTCCCCTCATCTGAAAGAGAAGGTGATGACAAAGCAAGTCAGTCAAAAATCTCCAGTAACAAGATTATTGTTTCATCAACAAGATATGAACAAAATCCTTCCCCAGCCATCGTAGTGGAAATAGTGGCAGCAACATATTCTCTGAGGAATGGGGCAGAGTTGGCATCAGCAGCGAATTTGAATGCTTTTTGCCAGCTGTAAACCATTCTCTGATCCCACCTGCCCTCATGTTAGACTCACAAAGTGCTGTTGTCACTGCTTTGCCTTAAAACTTTTTCTCCATCTGTCTGAGCAGAAGATGAGAGTCCAGAAGAAGCACCTTAAGGAAACCTATTCTAGTTAAAATGGCATGTTTTTCCATCTTGTGTTTTGGCAGGTTCATAGATACCTTCCTAGACAGGTCATACATTCCATTAAGAGAAAAACACACTTCAGTTTACCTGAAGCTTGCTCTTGAAATTTGCTCAAAGATAAAAAGTTTTACTGTTTCATTGTCAAACATTCACAGTACAGAGAGTATAAGTGATTGCAACCTGGGCCTAGGATCTGGTTCAGAATTATACACAGCCATTAAGACTTTTGCTATATACGTCACTGCAGAATGAAACAAGACTAATGTTACTACTTTTTCTTAACTGAAGCTTTCAAAAAATCAGCAACTGTGAAGTCAAATGTTTTCATTTGCTTAGCTTGAGACATAGTTCAGCAAAGTACTAATTTTGAGGCTAATTTTATGTGTCTAAGTAGATTGACTGATCTAAATAGGGCTACTCAGGTATATAAACTAGACAGAAAAATAAGTATTTGCAGAATCACGGTATATGTATCTCTCAAATTGACAAGAGTATAATACTATCAATTTTAGCAGCATGATGTGGTTTAGTAATGATATTCCCCAATTTGGTGTTTGCCCTGAAACGCTCCAAACCATGTGCCTCTCACTCACATCCCCCTTCCTCCCTGCTGCAGAGGGAGGGAGTGGATAATCAGAGGCACAAATAGTAAAGATCATGGGTTGAAATAAGAACAATTGACTGCAAACAAGGGAACAAGAGAAGGAACTGTAATTGCAACAGTATCAGTAACAGAGAGAACCAGCGCTAGTGCTGCTACCTCTGCTGGAAGGGACCTCTCTCCCCATCTCCAGAAAATGAGGTGGTATAGAATAAGACCCAGATCCTGGCCATGCCCCTTCGTTGCTACTACAAAAATTAACCCTATCCTGGCAGAACCAGGACACATGCTTTCAGAGTGAAAGAATGATCTGTCTCACCAGAACCAACATTTGGCTCTTGGGTCAGAGTCTAGGTTAACACTCTCCATATAGGAAACACTTTCCCACACCAGGTAAAATCTTCACTAGGAGGCTGAGAAAGTTGATTTCCCCCCTATTTTATCTTACCTTTGGAAGCACCTTCTTTTCCATCTTCACCAAAGGCAGGGATCATCAGTGACTACAGATTTGTGCACAACCTCCCAATCCATCATTCCACCATTTTCTTCTTTACATTATAAAATTCCAAGTTATACCCATTACTGCAAGACCTTTGTCACTTCTAATAGACAGCAGGATGCTACCCTGCATGTAGTTGCCTAAGGACACTTGAAATGACACCAGTTATATCTCCTAGGGTACTGGGGACCCACAATAATCTAGAAGCAGCATGAAATTTAGCCATAAATATATACCAGTGGGTTTTTTTTGAGTAACCAGATCCCCATGTCTGAGCAACATATTCCTGATGTACATAAGGTTGGTCCATGAAGACAACTGATTCTCGATATATTCCTGCAAAAGGAAGGTTGGTTTAAAAACTGCTTTTCAAGCTTCAGTTCTTAAGGAATGAAAACAAAAAGAAGAGAGGGAAAAGGATAGGAAGATGAAGAGGAGATCTTAGGAAGATGTACCTGGGTTTGCATTCATTTATACCTCATCCCATCTGTTGTGTCATATGGTGACATGAAGCACAAAATGATTTCTACAAAAGAGAGGATCTGGATGCTGGTAGTATATGATCCATTTGTGACTTTTCACAGAACAAAAACATCTTGAAATGCCAGAATTCAGAGGACCAAGGGTTCTTTTCCTATTATTTTAATAAAAACTCACTAAATTGTGTGAAAAATACTGTCTTTGCATGCTGGCATTTTTAGCCATTTTTAAAGGTAGGTTTGATCAATAAAAACCTCATTGCCCAAAGAGTGAGAACTTGCCACTTCTTGGTAAAATCATTAGGTGAGTGGTGTTACCACTCCTTTAGGATTTGTGCCTCAGATCAACTCTTTCACATGTTGGTGCAGTAGTGCATGATCAGTTAAGACAAAAAGTACATGACAGAGAAACATCAGGTTCATCTTCTACAAATCGTAGTTTCCCTCACTGAGGTGTATAAAGCTCTTTAGTTCTAGTAATCTCCTTTCTAATGTTTTGTCCACTGTCTCTAATAGCTTGGTAGACTCACTTAAGAGAGTATGTGAATAAATGTTGAAGTTAATGGAGTGATTCTTGCCCATTGGGAAAAAAAAAAAAAAAAGAAGTGAGCACCTTATTCTATGTCTTTAGGCCAAGTAAATGATATATAGTGTGAGTTCTTACTCTTCACCAGTGAAAATCTGTTGTATGTACTCCAGGGCTACAATAAATCAATCAGACATGTAAAATATTGTTGACAGTGACAAACTCAACCTGTAAAGAATCGAGAAATTGAGTCTTTTCCTCTTAAGATTTTCACATTATGTCCGACAACGTGCAAACAGATTTCAAGTCTGGAGAGTATGCTGGGTCTGTAAACCCAAACCAAATAATCCTGACTCCCACTCATTGAGTTGGCTGGTTTAATAAAGGACCCATTTCCTAAGGCTCATCATACATGCTCAGAGAGTGACACTGACTGCACACTGCAGCTTTCCTCTGATTGCACATCCTGCTCTCAGGCCTAATTCACTTGCCTTTTTTCCTCAAGAAGAAAAAGCTTGGCAGCCCCAAAGGTTAACACAGCATTTTAGAAAATCTTTACTTATTAACAGATGACACCTACTTGTTTGTGGCAAATATTAGATAATATGACTGCTAATGTTCAGGCATTAGATGTCAATACTTCCAGAGGCCTGATAAAAAAATCTCCCCACCTTGCTTGACCTCTTCAGTTTTTCACACTGTAACATCATGGAGTGATTATCACAGCCAGTAAACTTTTCCCTTTGTGCTTGGCAAGGCTCCAAATGGTTTGTAAGTCACTTGTTCAGGCAAAAGAAGAATGGTACATTTGGGATGAAATTATCCTGGAGGGCATTGTTGCAATTAGAGAGATGAATGGCCTTCAGCTTTAATTAGAGCACTAGGTACACTTTTCATATGCTTATTCAGAGGAATCCAGCTCAGTCAGCAAGGCAATGTAGTGCTACTAAGTCAATACCTGTGGAACTTCAAACATTACTTCTAGAGAAGATGTGGTTTCAGCTTCATGTTTACTTAAAAACAAAACACAGTTCAGCAGGAAGAAAACACCCCATTGTCATGAATATTCCTGCCTCATTCCTTCCAGCATGTTAGTACTGCTTTCAAATTCACCATAGGATGGTGTGCTAAAGAATGCTGGATGTGCATGAAAAGCAAGATTAGGACTGTTATGGGTTTAGCCAAGTAGGCCAAGAAGTTAGGCTTTAAAGTTCAGATTAGGCCTGAAATTGTCAGATGACTTGAGCTGGACTGAGCTAGCTAACAGCTGACTTCTTCTGGCCAATAATATTGTATTCCATACCATATTGCATCATCTCAAATGGGGTAAGAGCTGGTGTGTGGGTGTGGCTAAGTCAGTTGCTTCACAGCTGTGGTGCCAGCAAGACACTCTGCTGTCCCAGGAGGGATGGGGAGGCCCAAGCCCAGAGCACCGGTTTAACATCATGTTATCTGAGGGAAGTAAAATGTTTGTTCTTAGCTTTTCTCTCTGCTTAAGTCTGTCTCTGAAGAACCAACTTCTCTAGAATGATTTGTAGTTAAAATGGTAGAATTTGTGTTTACTGGGAAGTGGGAAGTTATTTCTTGTTATACATAACTTGTATAAGTGTGTGTTATATTGTAGTATCCTCTTAATTTTCTCTTTTCTGTATAAATACATGTAATTAGTTTCAGCATAAACCTGGTTCTGAGGGGTTTTTTCCTCTCCCTCCTCTTTTCCCTTAGCTGGTTGGGGGGAGGAGGAACCCTTTTCACTCTGTCCTAGACAGTTAGCAATTTGCCAGCTCAACCCAGGACAAGGACATTTATATTACAGTTATAAGTATACCCATGCCAGATAACATGCAGTTACATATCTCAAATCTCATTCTAATAGTGAAATTGTTTTTGTGCTACTTGAACAGAACAGAAATCTGTTCTTTAAACCTCATTGCTTTCCTGTGCTTTTCAAGCTTCATGAGATAACATTTTGTGCTACATATCTACAGCTTCACAAACACAAAAAAAATAAAAGAACTGTATTAAGGTCATAAAGACAAACTCTCTTAGGGGAGGGAAGGAAAGAGTTAAGGTTGCTAGAGCTGCCCCAGTTCAGATCCCCTTTTCTATGTGAATTATGATATACCCTTTGATGATACAAGAGTATTTTTCCACAGGATTTTTCCTGCTTCCTTTAGTGCCTAGAATGGACTGTGCGCACTAGACAAGCAGCAATTCAGTATTTTGTGTTCTTCTTGTTCAATGTATTGCCCCAGGCCTTATTTACTGCACATTTACAAATATGGTTCTGAAGACAGAATTATTAATTTCCTCCTGGGTGTTTCTGTGGTGCTCATCATTAGTGTTTGTGAATGCTTCACAAACATTACGCTATTTATCTTCCCTACATTTTTCAGAGGTGAGGACGCAGAACCATCCTTGGTCTACAACTTTCAGTTCAGAGCTTTCAGATTTTATTCTCCTCTTTTCCCTCTACACTTTTAACTTTTGTCCTTTTCCCTCTTTTCATGTCATCGCCAGCATATGCTTGCTTCCTCAGCAAATTCCAGCTCTCATTCCTGTGATGGAGTCATATTTTTGGTATTGGTACCCAGCAGGGACTTTTGTTCTTGGAAAGGGGAAATACAATTCTTCCTTTATTTTGCTAGCAATGACATTATATGTAATTAGCAGATGGGTTATTTCTGTTCTGTACTGTGCTGGTTTAAAGGTAAACCAGCAGGAGAAATGAACCAAACACAAAAGAGATTATAAGTCAGAGTTACAATTTAGTAAAATATTACAATAAATACAATGATATAAAAGAAATTGGTTTTAACCCACAAAACCCAGAAGTATAACCCAGCACCCTGGGGCACAAAGAGGATGGTATTTGTTAGCCCTTGTGCTGAGACTCACGTGGTTCCCCTGAGTCCAAAGTAAAAGGAAGGGAAAAAACCTGTTGGTACAGATGATGGTCACAGTCCTGTTGAGGTTCTGGTCCTCCTCTGGATCTGACGAGTGGTCCCAGAAGTCTCCAAACCCCAAGATTATATACTCTCTGGTTCAGGTGGAAATGCCCAGTACCTTCCCCAGGGTAGGGAGTTCCACAATGGGTGATCTAACTTTATGAGTTGTGGGGTAATTTTGGAATCTTTCATGGCCCAATAGCTGACATAGCCCCTCAGGCTGGATGTGAAGGTGCTAACAACTGTCCAAAGGAGAGTTATCACAGCTCCTATGTCACAGGCTTCTTTAACACCCAGCTTGCAGCCTGAGGGATCAGATGTGCCCTGGGCAGCTGCTGCAAATGGTCCATTGTTAACAGTTCATGAGAAATTACATATAGGGTGTAGAATACACAGCTTTGCTCACACCCACACAGTGATAAACTGGTCCCGGCTGCTTACACCCACACAGTGATAAACTGGTCCCGGCTCCTGAACTAAGACATGGACTAAACCATTCCCCATCCAAACAGAACCTTTGGAAAACTTAGTGGTCAAAATGATGAGATTTGTTGAACTCCAGCAAACCAGATATTTTCATAGACTTACACTTTTTAAAATAGACATTATAAGAGCATACCCAACAGAAATTCCATGCTCCATTCAAATTTCAAAGTCTCACTCTGAAAGTATGAATAGTAGAGTTTTTTGATGACTCAATTTCAATTTTTTTTTAAGAAAAGGAAACCTGTTTTGTCATATTCCAGTTGCAAAACAACCAACATCCTTGTTAAAATTTATAGATATAAATAAAATTGGGATGGTCCTGTTACAGAAGACGCTGGCCCCAAATTAATACTTTGAAGAGCTATAACACCCTATTTTCAGTTTCTTGTAATAGGAAGCACTTGAAAACTTTAATTATAGAAACTATTATCAGCCCTACCTCTATACATGAATTTACACACATAAACTTCTTGTGTCTATGTGTCCATCCACTTGACAAGGGGGAAAAAAAGAAAATACTAATAAATAGACTTGTGCACTCACAGAAACACAAACATATACAAATGTCTTTAAGCTTTCATTTGGTTAAATAAAAACACTCAGGAGAATTCTGTGAGGGAAAATATATAAAGCAGAAAACCCCCTAATTTTCCAGGCAATTTATTGCATCCCTTCTCAGATGCATATTCCAAACATGGAGTCCTGTCATACCTCTTGAAAAAATGAGCCAGTTCTTGTTAGTGGTGGACAGACTATTAGCACTACAGTAGAGCTGAATTTCTCAGTGCTTGCATTACTAAGAGCATCAGCTGCTGGTACTCTTGTGATAATTACAATACTCACCTTGAAATCTGTCTGTACCCTCTGTGGCCACTGTAACCATGTCCCTGATCCCCCACCCCACTGATAATAGTAATAGGCTCACAATATTTAACAATAATATAACATTTAACTTTGTATCAGTATTGTCAAAGACCCAGGTGGCGGCAATGATACATAGGGAGCTGCAGGACACTGTCACTAACATCCAGGGCAACACAGCACAGCGCCTGTAGTATAGTAGTTTATTTGTTTATTCCTTTGGAGGGTTGGAGTTTGGGTTTTGTGGTTGTTTAGGTCTTTTTCACACAGATGAGATCAAACCCAATATCTATCAGTGTCAAACTCCCTCAGGACCCTCAGGCTTCTGACACTGTTATCTTTCTATCCAGCAGGACACTTGAATAATAGCTGTACCCATTGGACATTTCTTCTACCCCTGGAGCTGTCTCTGCTTGGTCACCTTGGAGAAGTTTAAGAGAATTACTGTAGGAACAAAGCAAAGTGAAGCAAAGTAAAGCAAACAAACAAAAAAAACCAACAAACCACCCCCTCCCCCCAAAACCCCCAACCCTCAAAAAATCAACCAAACAAAAAACCTCACAAATGAAAACCAAACAAAACCCCAAAACACAACAACAACACCCTAGTAGCCTGACTGTAAAGATCTCGCTCTAACAGAAATAGGATGCTTTGATGCTAATAAGCCTGAAACCCCTTAGAGCTAAAGTCAGATTAAAATTACTTCAAATGCAAGTATTAATTTACAAAAATACAAAGCATAAAATACATTTTTGTCAGGAAAAAAACAAATTTCTCATGCTTTCACATTTTCAGGTTACTAGACATTCTAAGACTTCTAGCAGAAGCTCTAGTTCATTATTAATGCTTTACCTCTGAGTTACATCCATAGAAGAGACTCGTGGTCTAGGAAAGTAGGCTGGGTTTTGCTCTTCTAGAATGGAGCTTCCTTGAGCATTCACTGAGTTTCTGACTTTCAGTCTCCTTTCTCTATCCTTCTTCATAGAATTATTTGACATTTCTTATCAGGCTATTAACTACTCTCACCTTTTTGGAAACATCCATATGTCTGATAGGTTGGATGCAGCCCACTTTTTGCACTTAACTAAGCCAATTGTTAACTCCCTGAGCAGTAGAACATTCTTTCTGCCCCAAGAGGCACTACATATCTGTTAACATGTAGTATTCAAATGCAAAAGTGCATAAAACATACCAAAATATCATTATAGAAAATGTATTAAAATATAAATTGATAAAATACACATGGTACAGTACTGGCCATGTGACTGAAATTACATTACAAAAAGCAATTAGCCACAGTGGAATAGACATGATCCTAATGAGTTTGAAGATATGAGTGCTCACACCTGCCCGATGCCATGCAAAAGATCGAGCAGGATGTGGGAATGATGTGTGCAGGAGCTGCAAGCCAGGACCTGACAAATTCAGTCAGGGCAAGCATTATTGTCCCCTGGGCACTGGTCCAAACAGGGCCAGAGAGTCTGGGCCTTTGACTGGCAAGAGTGTCACGTATAAGGGTCTTGGAACAGAAATCTTACTATAAAAATTTTTATCCACTTTCCAGGCCCAACCCACTTGGTAAACATATTTCAGATTATATGTCACCAAATGATGCAATTATCTCTCTGTGTCTGCTTTATCCTGAATTCCACCATGACAATATGCCAAGCCCCATCACCTTCCATACCTGAACAGAGCATGGCTCCTTTGTATGTAACTCTTTTGTAAAAAAATGTTTTTTTCAAAGCCAAGGATATATTGCCTAATCACTGATTAACTTGGGCTAAACTACATCCCTGCAGTCTTAGACTTGAACAATACCAAGATACATCAGAGTGGACACTAATAGACTTCTAAGTGCATTACTCTCAAGTTTGAAAATTACACACTGGAGAAACACATCTGGCTTACAAAGGATTTCTGTAGGAGTTAGATACCAAAGATTTACTGCTTTTGACCTCTCAAACAATTTAGCATGGTGTCTCAGCACTCCTAAATATGGTTTTGCAAAAGAGAGAATGTTGCCAGTGCTGGTATTGCAGCAGCTGGAGGACATTACTGAAATGTGTTCCCAAGGCCGCTATAGCTGTACTCCTTCACTTTACCTTGACCTTTTCCTGTGGATAAAGAATAAGCCACAGGAGTTTCTCCCATGGAAGAGGTATTGATCTGACTCCTCTCTATATGAAAAAAATTTGGAAGTGGTTCCTTCCATTGTCCCCATCAGAACTGTTGTCAATCAGTGAGAAGAAAGGTACCACACTTCATATCTTTCTCACTTACACATGAAGCAGAAGGAATTTCACTATGTGATGTACTTTCCTCTAGCAAGAATCAGGCCCTCGATCAAGCCTAGCAATGCCTTTGAGGGCAATACAGCATATTTGTGGTCGTATCCACAAATTGGACAGAACCAAATAAATGAAATATTTTTTTTCTGCAAACTTCTTCAATACAAGCAGCTAGTTGTAGTATTTTATTGATTTTATTGTTGGTTTCTGTGGAAACAGATGTGAAGTTAATTAAGATCAAGGGTTAGAGCAGATAAAAATTGGTATTTTCAATGCAGTTCACCTATCATGCACATTCAAATTAGTTTTCCTAACAAAATATCTATTGTAGAGAAATGGTGATGACTGAGTCATTTAAGAGAAGTAAATTAAACTTGTTAAGAGGAGCTTAAAGCTGCTACAACTGTTTTTCGTTTATCCTGTTCAAAATGTTTTCCTTTGATAAATAAATAAAAAGAATTTTTAAAATTTGCAGATTTTGGATTTATTTACCAAAAGCTCTTTGTGATCAGAAGCAATTCTCATTACAATCTGCTTGCCAATGTTCATTTCCATTTATTCATTTTCCCAAGGAATGTACTTTGTACAGCTGCTAAAACATTTGTTTAGTTAAAAGGAACCACTTCTTTGTTTCAGACATTATTCTTCTCTGCTCTATTGCAGCTAGCAATGAACTGACTACCCTTAGATGTTCCTTGTGAGGTGGTGTGCATATGCCAAACCTTCAGGTAACTTCAGCTCTTAGCAGAATACAAATGTGTCCTCACTTTTTACAACTAGTACCATGATGAAACAGTTCCCAAGTACAGGCTATGGTAACAGGCTGCCTGTGTTTTGTCAAAGCTGTCCCAAAACCACAATTGAAATGCTGGTGCTTCTGAATTTCCCTGGTGATTCCACATTCAAATACCAGTGCATTTAACCACTTGTATCTATATGTGACTGATCAGAACAGATTCTTCGTGCTTCATGCTTGAAAAGATGAGCTTTCTTTACAACTCCATCAAAAAGCAGAGGGGGAAATGGACTCCCTGACCTGCCCACCATATGCTACATACAGCTTAATCATCTTGTCAGCTCACTGTGTGCCATATTTTCTGAAATGGAACAGGAAAACAAAATGGAGAATCATGGATAACACAGTACATTACCCATGAATCATATTTTCACATTTCAGCTTCAAGGGGAAGACCCTTTTCAAAGAAGTTTGCAATCAATAAAATGAATTAAATTACTGTGATATTCCTGACCCTTCAAAATGGCATCAAAACCACAGGCAGAGACTGGTTTGTGTCAGATACAGTAGGAGATATAAGGTAGATCTGAATTCAGTGTTTCCTTGCATTTCCCTGGAAGGACTTTAGAAATGTGCCAGACACAGCTGAGTCTGCAGTAGCACACGTGCCACTGGGAAGAGATGGTTCATTTCAAAACTCATTTACCCAATCCCTTTCCTCTCCCCAGTGCCACCTCTCAGTTCCATCTGTGCGTCTGTTCATCTGAGTACTCTGTGAACCAGGAAGATGAACTGACATTAAAAATACAGGCAGCCACTTCAAGCTGGCTTTGACACAAAGGTTCATCTTCAGAAGGAAGCACAGGGAAGTCTAATACAGGAAGACTGGGGAGGAGAGAAAATGTCAATACAGCTTGTTTGTCAGTCTGTGTATGTCTAACTACTGCCTGTTTATATTATGGGCATCACTTTAACCTGCCAGTTACAGTGTTTGTTGTATCTACAAATCCTACTAACGAGTTAAATATGACAGAACAGGTGGTCCTGACTTCCACTGAAATTGGTTCACCTCTGGTATTTTTACTAGATAGGATTTACCAGATGCTGACATGCCACACAACTGTTCATAACAAGTGCAATACATGCATACATGGTGTAAGCTGTAACTTACCCAGCAGAGACTCCTGAGGGAATGCAGGTAGCCAGAATGTAATTGCCTAAGCTGGAATTTAGCCAGGACAATGGGGTTAAATTTCCTATTTGTTTGGATTAATTTAATTGCTAAATATATTGTTCCACTAATTGCTGTAGAAATAATCTTTTTGTATTAGCCAGCAGGTTAAATAGCACTTTTATTGCAGTGCTTACCAGCTTCTGTTCCTGCCAGTCACTTCTGCTTTTTATTTGACTTCCACTTCTTTTGCATTATCCTTGTCAGCCCTGGAGGTACATGTCCTAGGGACAGGTACAAAAAACCCCATGATAGTAGGAAAAAAATTTGGGCAAGATAACCAGTGATAATTCATCAGGCATATGCTATTTCAGGCAAAGAAAGTTGGCAATGAATGTGAAAATATCTTTGTAGAGGCTAAATTCTTTTCTTTAAAAACATCATGGGGAAAATGTAAAAAAGTAAATATCATAGATGACAAATACAGTGTACCCAGAGGCATATACTAACTGTCCTCTCTACTGAATTTGAACATTGCTGCTACTCGAGAGAGAACTGACCCTGCCAAACTCCAAGCAGTAAGGGACCCCCTCACCCTGCTCATCCATGGTATGGTACATAATGCCACAACAATATAGGCTCTCCTCAAAGTAGCCTCATATATTCACAGAATCACAGAATATGTTGAGTTGGAAGAGACCTACAAGAATCACTGAGTCCAACTCCTATTCCCAGCAAGGTTTTCCCTTCTTCATGCACGTTATATTCTCCCCAGCATTACTTTGGAAAACAGAAAAAAAACCTAAACAACAGTTTCTTTTTTTGATTCATAGGCCTATACCACATTGGACAAGCTCAGCAGCCAGGAACAGACCACACAGGCTCTGTTTTAAGAGGAGGCCCAGACCTGAAGAGCACTAAGCAGTGCCTGCAGTACTGGACAGCGATAGCAAAGGCAGAAAAGGCTCAATTTCCTATAATATTCAATATAAACACTGCTGTGTAACAAGACCTTATTTAATGCCACTCCCTTCTTGCCTTCTTAGTTTCTCCTCGCTGATGTGCTATCTGGAAAGGCTTTGCTCACTTCCCTGGATATAATGACCATATCAACCCTCATTAATTCATGTGACTAGGAATGAAACCAAGACAATCCTATGGGAAAGGTTTTGATAGAGAAAAACCTGTCATGTCTAGAGTTGCATTTTGCAGGGTACATAAAGAAAATGCCAAAAATATTTTTAATGGAACATCTCCAGCATCACATATTTTCTGAGGGAGACATATTGCCATTTTAAAAAATAAATAAAGAATAGAAATCCACACAATTTGTTGGGGGAGGTTTAAGAGAATTTAAAAATATATATATTGAAGCTCATTCGTATTTCTACAGCCTGCAAAATCAGGTATGTAATTACCAGTCATGGAGAGCTCAGAGGGAATCATAAAAAGCCATTAAAACTGACCAAAATTAACTTTTGTATATAAGGATGTCAGAAATGTGAAGCTTTAAGTCCTTCCAGGGCTTGAAGGCAATTCTGTCTCACTGAGAAGCTAGATCCTAGCCTGAAAAGCACATGCTTTTGGTTGTGAGGAATCCCATTGCTCTCCAGCTGACAGTTTATCTTGAGCTGCAGAAGCAGTAAAAGCCCCTGGGGCAGGACTAATTCCTGTGCAACTCCGGCATAGGTGGGTGATATGCATGGTGAGCAGCTCCTCTTATCCCGGACTAAAGCAAAAATAGGACAAAAAACTGTCAGAAGAGGAGAGTGCTGGAATAATGTGTTTCATGCAATGGAAGATGGCTCAAAAATCAGAAATGTCTAGTACAGGCAAGCACCCTCCAAAAGAGTGTTTCTCTAGAATCTCCAACACAAAGATCCTGAGATTTACAGAAAGAGATGACGATTCTTGAGAATTAGCCTCTCGGCACATAATCATACTGTAAACTCCGTTTCATAAATTTCCATATATTCCATATCCCTTCAAAGTAGGTAAATTTGGGGAAATAACAGACTGGTAGAAAAATCCCACTTCTCCAAAAATTACAAACTTCTAACATCTATTCTAAACTTACTTGTGGTTGTAATATCCATATATGTTTCTTTACATATCTTGCATATAGAAGAAGAAAAGGAGAAAGAAATAAAGATTCTGAAGACTCTCAACTGCCTATGTCTCTTCTGAAGTAGAGATCAACGACAGTTGTTCATTAACTCATGTTATAAATAAAGCTTTATAAGATGTCATGAAAACAGATAATCAGAGCAGCAGAAGCAGGCTGCTTCATGAGAGGGGATGAGTG
Organism: Pithys albifrons albifrons; assembly: GCF_047495875.1. Taxonomy (NCBI): domain Eukaryota; kingdom Metazoa; phylum Chordata; class Aves; order Passeriformes; family Thamnophilidae; genus Pithys; species Pithys albifrons. The sequence continues at coordinate 102,946,838 of NC_092459.1, forward strand.
GGGAACCAGAGACCCCAGCATGGAACAGTGCCCACATCAGTTTGGGTACCATCCCATAGCACCTAGACTGGCAACTGGTTCCAGCAATGTGTTACACAGCTGGGGATGGGCTCCCCTAGGGACTGGGCTCAGATGGGGTGGTCCTGGCTCATGGGCAGTGGGTGTGTGGCAGGAGGTACCTGATGGGCAAAACAAATGAGACCTATGAGTATCCTCAGAGCACTGATGCCAAGCACCTGACCCTTTCATAATCTCCGGTAGACACCAGGCCCACCTCTGTAATATGCACTGCTAGAGGTGCCACCTTTGAAACTAAGGCAGTGAGCAAAGTGTCCGCCATCAAAGCTGTGGACCTTAGCAGCTCCAAGAGAGTGTGTGATTTCTAGAGGTCAGGCCTCATAAATCCTGTATTCATGTCACTCCAAAGATGGGGACTTTCACAACAGAACATGCAGTTCACAGAATCACAGACTTGCTAAGGTTGGAAGGGACCGCTGGAAGTCATCTAGTCCAACACTTCCCCGCTCAAACAGCGTCCCCTAAAGCAGGTAGGTCAAGGTTGTGCCCAGATGGCTTTTGAGCATCTCCAGAGAAGGAGACTCCACAATTAATGAAATATTTTTTTACTTAGCTCAACTCCTGAGCAACAATTGTTTGGACAACTCTTATCAAGTATCTCAAATGGCCATTTGGTATGCACAGTGTCTATGACACTGCCTTTCTCTAATAAGTGATGCAATTCCTGGCTGTTTTGTCTGAACAACAGTTCTTTCTGTACTTTCCACTTCATCCTGCTGGTAAAACTTGATAAAGTAGATTTGACAGTCACCTTCTCACACCTCCAGCACTGGACTAAAGGTCCCATAGGAGCAGCATAAAAAAAATTCTTTTGCAATTTTTTTCCCCTCCCAAATTGACCCAGATACAATTGTGGTGTCATAGTTTAGGTGTTGGCCACAATGACCTGGTATCTGAGATTCTTCCATTTTATGATAATACAAGAATAAAGGAACATGAGAATGCCTTAGGCAACAGGTGTCTATATTCTTTTGATGAGAGCATCTTTTGTTCCTTGTTCCAACTCTGTTCCTTTTTCAATCTTTTTTTCAGTGACAAGTCTAAGGGCATTCGCAAATAGAATTTTGACCCAAAAAGCATTTAACCACTTATTGCTAACCTTTCAGTTGTTAAAAGTTGTAGTATGTAGGGCATCATCACTTCAAATTTTAGAAGTTTGTTTGCTATAGAAAAGCTCAGGTTGACTGCAGAATGATTATTTTATACTTTGTACTTTCACTACTTTATAGACATTTTATTTCAAGACTAAAAACTTGTTATTACATGAAGTGAATTTAAAATGTGCAATGACATTAAATTTCAGGTCAATATATGTTTGAAAAATTGAAGTACAATGTGATCTGAAGAGAATACTTTTTGATTGAGGATTGTGTGACATTTTAGAAAGCATAGCTATTTTCCAGAGCTTGATCTGAAAACACACAAACACAGAACACACCTTAACCACATGGAAAAAAAAAGCTAAGACAATGTCACATTTTACAATAAATAGATAACACTTTCTTTACACCAAACCTGTCTAGCAAGACATCATTGAGCAGTCAGCAGTGTTGATATCACAGTCTTACTACTACAGGGATAAATCCTTACAGCCATGCAAACCTCCTCCCTTGTTTACAGTCCTAAAGCATCATTTTCAGAGAAATCATAGAATCGATTGGGTTGGAAAAGACCTGCAAGATCATCAAGTCCAACCCTTGGAATGGAAATGACTCCTCATTTGGGAGACTTTCCTCATGCCACTGATGTCTTAAGGCTCTGCTTTTGATGGATATTAGCATTATCATCGTACTTTGTCTCTATCAGTTTCCTCTAATGACAATTTGACACTGTCTGGGAAAGAAGTTTTTGGAAATGTCTTTTGTGACACCAAAGGCAATTAACCTCTGCTGCCATTACAAATAGTCCTTACTTTAAAGAGTACAAAACATGTGGTGTATCACATGGAGTACAGGTCTAAAGCTGTGGAGCTGCCAGCTTGGCTGGCTCATGTGAATCTCAGAGGTGACTCAGAGCACATCCTTAGTCTATACCTCCATAGCTTGCTGACCTGTGGCAGCTTCTTTAGCCAGAACAGCTCAAGGACCCAATGCTACTTAAATAACTACATGGTATTGATGGGAAAATGAGAGCACTAACACATGCAATGATGATCCAGAAGCATGTTCTGTCCACCTTGCCATTAATACGCTCCCTGAGTCTGTGCTTGGTGCATGAATATGTTGAACTCAGCTAGGACAAGCTTAACAAGAGGAAGGAAGCACAAACCCAAAATTTATCATTCTGAGTTTCCATGTATTTGCAGGCCAGCTGTGTAGCTAAGCTGCATGTGGTTGGTATTCAGTTTCCTCAGGGTTTCAAGCAGTAATTAAAATAAATTACAATTAATGACTGTCCAAACCCAGAACTCTTCACACTCCTTAAGAAAGTCAGAAAATAGCTGATAATGTTGAAATAAATGAAGCAATTTGCTTATTCATCAAGACGAGGAAAGACCAATATAAAAGAATAAAATAAAATCTAAAAACCCACAAAACTTCTTAGAGGCTATTGATATAAGGTATCTTGAGCTCTGCTAGGACAAAAATCATGCAAGGTTTCTAACATGCTAATTGTCCCTGAGTTGGAGCTCCTTCATGTCCTCTGGCCGCTCACAGTCCCTTCTGAAGAGGTGTGATATATCTCCTTTAGCAGTGAAGCAGCATTTGTTGGGTCTCTGCAGGTGAGTACTTACATTGCACAGCATTTGCAGCTCTGGAGTGGGGTGAGGTTATCCTTCTGGATTTAACAAGGAATTTAACAAAACTAGGAAAGCTGTACAGGTACGACTGGCAAAGCTACCTAAACCAAGCCTAGTGCAGCCACTTTTGCTAGCTCCCCATCATCCCTGGGAGGCCTGTTTTTCCCACAGCTCCCAAGACCACCAGGCTTTCTAACTAGACCTACCTCTCCCCAGCAAGCTTCCCACCTTCCAAATCGCCAGGAATGCTGACAGCACAAAGCCACACATCTACAGGCCATTTGCCCTCCTCGTGACAGAAAATTGCAGGGTGGGAGGTCTGGGTGCTTGATCCTTTAAATACCAGAGCTGTATTTCCTTATGGGCTTTTCTCAATTTGTTCATAGTAAGGCCCTTAAGTTTTAGATTAAGCACTTAAGCCTGTAATAAAAGAGAGACAAAGAAAACAGTAAACTGTTAATTTAGATAATAGTGAGAAAGAAAATCCTGCAGATTGCATGCCATGTTAATTCCTCCCCCTCACATCCAAAGCTAAGTCTCTGTAGGTTTCTACATTCAAGAGTCCTCAATGCAATGCAAACACTACACAGCATGGGTTCTCTGCTATAGCACATAAATCCTGGAAAGTGATGGAAAATAGAACGTGAGAACAAGTTTACTTTTTCTTCTTCACCGTGCAAAAACCTAACAGGATGACCCAAACATCTCAATGGTAATGACTTTTGTGTTATAATTGCAGATCCACAATGCAGCAAAATAAAACAATGCTGGAGTAAGTCCATGTGCCACCAGATCTCCAAAAAGAATTTCAATTCACCCATCCAGAACCAGGGAGGCAACGTGGCAAGCTGGATACCTCTAAGATCAAAGGATTTTCAGCAACAGGAACATGACTGTTCCCAGGGAATTTGAAACTTGCCTCTCCCCTAACAGAAGACATGCATCAAAGGAATTCCAGTGGGGCAGGCTGTCACAGTACTATGAGCTGGATACTGCAGTGGTATCTGTGGTTTCTTCATGCTTGTTTCTAGTGTTTTCTGAAGAACTATGAAAACAATGCGTCCACTGTGTCACTGCTGATTATATCAACCTATACCAAAGTCCCTGCCTCTGGAAAGAGCCAGTTATCAGTGCTTCAAATCCTGCCCACCCTTAGGGTCACTGCTGTGGTGGCTGATGCAAACATGGTCTCTGGAAACAGCTGGGGCCTTCTGCAGGACAGAGCTGGGATGCAGGTATCTTGCTTGAGTTACTGGGAACAACCTCCTCATCTTGGTGTAAATCATGGGATATACACTGATGGTGTAAACAACTGGTCATGCCCTAAAGATGGATCTGTTTCATTTTGGAAACAGCACCCCTGATCACTTGGCACGTGGCTGCAGGACAGTGAGATGGTGAGGTGCACCATCCTTCAGCAGGGATGCTTTGGCCACGTTGTGGGGTGCCTCAAAGCAATGACGGCTGGTGAAAATGTGTATATGCATGACTTGTTTGTATAGGTGAGCAGCCCTTGGACAACGACCTGCAAGTATACTCCAAGATGCTGGTCCTTCCTTCAGCTCACCCAGCAGCACCCCTGCTGCTGCACTTCATTCCCACTGGCCTTGCAAGCATGTGGCAAGATCACCAATAAACTAGGCCCCCAGCATGGTGTAGGAGAGGGCAGAACAGAGTCATTGCTGCCTCACAGTGACAAGTTTCCCCGATTCACATTCTTTGTAAAGGTATGGCCTTGCACTTTTACATATATTATATTGTAACTTGACAGTTGCATTAAATCCTTTTGCTCTTACTTAGAAAGAAGCAAAATGCACACAATTTGCCTTCCCTGTAGCACTGATTATTTAGTTTATGTATAGCATGGCCTTGTGTGTCTACATTAAGCAGTAGTAATCTTCTCCCTGTCATCTTACGGAAGTCTTTTCCGTATCTCTGTTTTTAGCTCTCCAGACACCTCTGTTTCTGCTGTATGGTTCAGATAAGGAAAAAAAAGAAAAAAACACAATGGCGATAATCTACATTTATATACTATACAGAGAAGCTATATGCAGCAGAGGGAAAAAAGCTCATAGGAAAGGACTACTGAAATATCACCTACTTAGAGCAATGCCAGACATAGCCAGTGAAAGCTTGCAAAATAATGAGACTTGTAGCAACGACTCCAAGCAGGTATTATACACTAAATAGAGACGTGTTACAGCAGCATGTCCAAGAAAAAGATTTAGTAGTTATTTCAGAAAGTCCTGAAGCATTCAACCTGATATGCTGCTCCATTAACAAAGGAGGTAAATAGGATGCTGGAACACCTTGCTAAAGGCATACAAAGTACATCAAAAGGCTGATGGTTAAATTACTAAACTAAGCACTCCAAGTGGGCCAAACCCAGACTTTTTTTTTCCATATTTGCACTAGGTTGTAGATAGCAAGTCATTACTTGCAGGTTACTACCTTTTTCCGTCCTATAATGCCATTATTTTTCTTCCCTGTAACAATACCTGTCCAATGAACACATTATTCATAGCAATCCCTGTCTGCATTCATAGTAACTGCAAGCCAACAATGTTGGACAAGATCAGACTTATTTCTAAGCTGTTCATTGGATGAAACTACAGAATGAATGAAGCAGGGCCCTGTTTTCATTCCCTTTCGAATTTCTCAATTAGGCAGGTCACTGATGCCCCTTAAGTTAAACACCAGAAACCTTTCCAGATAAGGGTGTAGCTGAGAGTCTCTTCTGCACTGCTGCAAGCATTCTTTACAAAAATGCCCTGGAAACCAGCCCAGTTTGTTCCTCTGCTGAGAAAGAAATATGTATTGCTTTGTTCAAGAGAGCAGTAAATAAAATAAAGGGGTGGATGAAAATAAACACCTCAAATTGAACTGAATATAAAGCAAAGTGAGATGGTGAAGATCACTTTTAAGTGCTGCCAGGGTTTGAGAAAATGAAGTCCATTTGAAAGGAGAATTTTCCTCTCAGTTGTATTGCTCTAGATCAAAAGCCACTGTAACAGATTGCTGTGTATAGGACAGATGTAATTGGAAACAACGTGAAGCCAAACTATTTCCAACCCTGAATGTTAAATGGAGAAAAAACTGACCTGAAAAAAGAAATCAGGAGCTAGCTACAGCTAAAAGAAATCATTCTGTTTAAAACAAAAATGAAAACAAAAATGCTTGAAATTCTTATTTACTTTTTCACTTCTAAGACTCTGGTAAGTAAATCATATTTTCATAACTTTCTCCACCACTATGGAAAAGCAAACAAACAAACACACAAGCATATACATTCATACGTTCCGTAAAATAATTTTGAAATTGCTTGACTCCAAGAGCTAAAAATACAAGGAAAACACCAGTGTTGCAGGACTTGCAATAAAAAGCACAAGTTTCCACAACAGTAGTTCATTTGTTCGAAGTCGGTTTTGATGAACATTCTTGTCTTGAATAAGTAGATGGCTTTTGCAATACTTCTTCAATGATCATGCATTTGTTTTTTTAGTATAGGACAAAGCAGAAGTTGACAGTGGTGCTATAAGCAGATCTGGCTTTAGTTTATTACACTTACCCTCCACTGCAGTAGTGATCTTTCTATTACACCATGAGAACAAAAGCAAACCCTGACATGCAGAAAACATGGGAAAAAATATAAAAAATGTAAGTGAAATCCCTTTGTGAAATGTGGCACATTAGACACACATACATACATAATGTATGACATTACAAGACATTTGTTTTCCTGGTTTTCATAGAAAGATTTTACTGAGTTACCTTGGATATTGAAAACTGTATCATAAACTGATTTCTACTAGGTAAGAGGGGGAAAAAGGACCTAGAAAACACAGCTGCCTTTTGAGGGCCTAAAAATCCCTTTTTACAGCTCTGCCTGACATTCCCCAAGGAAGCATTTTTCGCACTGTTACTTGCACGCTTGCAAACATCCCTAAGTAACTTATCTTTCTCTTTTATATCTCTAAAATGATAAGCTGAGAAGTCATCTGATGGAAGAACAACAGCTATTTGATAATTTATGAAATTAAATGCCAACTAAGAAAAAAATAGAAAAAATTATATAGGTATATGCATGGTAGTTTAACAGGCTTATGAAATATCCTTGAGAGTAAGTCCAGATAGTGGCCTACAACTACGATAGAAAAAGACATCATTGAGAGCAAAATACTGAAAGTTTTGTGAAACACAAAATCTTAGGATGAATTTTAATTCCAGAAGTAGAATATCTGTTCTGTTACAGAGAAAAGACTAGATTATTTATAAATGCAGTAATATAACTCCTAAGTGCAAATTGAATAGGTATATTTAGCTTTCTGCAGAGATTCATGAAATTAGGTTCAAATAGAAGAAAACTGGATGTGAATGCTGTTATTTTTTATGATAAATGAACAGTGAAATAAGCACATTTTTATAAGAAAAAGTACACCTCATACTGCATACTGATGAACAGGGCACTGAGCTATTCTGGGGGGGAAAACCCCCAAAAACCTTTCCTCCTTTGTTTTATGATTTATCTTTATGGCTAGAAGAGCTAGCAAATGCATCTGTCCCCCAAGGTGAGGAGTCAAGACCAACTTGTCTGCTCCCTCTGGTCTCTGCAGTCTCCATTGTGATTGCTTTTGGAAAGGCTATGGACCCTACTAACACTGCCTCGGTCACTGGAAAAAAACAAACGCAGTAAAGTGAGGTAGCTGGAATGGATTTTGAATGCTGCTTTCACCCTCAGCCAACAGCCCTGCAGCCCTCCAGTAGAAGTGGTTTATCTGCACTGGAGGCATGTTTCTTTCTGAGCTTCAGAGCAAGCTCCAAAACAGATTTCTGAGTAGCAGAGATGTCACCAGGGTAGCTGACAGTTCAATTGGCCCTACATCACATTGGTGTGTGCAGTCTCCGCTAGGCCTGGCGACAACAAATGGTGGACCCCAACGTGTCTCAGAACATGAAACCCACCTGCAGGCCTGCCTAGAGCCTTAAGAAGTGGCCCCTGAGAACTGCTATGCCCCAGTTTTTTTGGGTGCTTTGTGGAGAAGCCCCTGAGAGCTTCTGTCTCCCTTAAACTTGGGAGTTTTGTGTAGTGGCCCTGAGAGCTGCTGGAAGAACGTGGACTGAAGGAACCACGACCTTCGAACCGGTGAGTTAAAGAAACATGGGAAATTCCAACTCGACTAAAACGAAGTTATTGCTTGATAAATTTGAAAAACTAGCTCGTGTTACAAAAACAAACATTGAAAGACAAGCCTTACAGGAATTTTTGGATTGGTGTTTCACTCGAGAGCACCTAACAGATGCCAATTCCACGCTTTCCATAAAAGTGTGTGATAAAATTGGGGCAGATTTGTGGAACTTAGTGCAAACTGCACCTGACGAATTTTTAGGCTTACTAGTATGGCAGTCACTAAAGTCCTGAAAAATGGAGCGGCCTTTCCCTTTCCCCATCTCTGTGCTGAATTGTGCTGTCAACAGACTTGTTAAAAAGGCCTAAAGAAAATTCCCAGACAAAGCCAATGTCTTTGAACTAGAGTTAAGCTTCTAAACAGCTGTTTATTGCTGAAGGGAAGAACCTTAAGACAATATTGGAGTTTTCTCAGAAAAACATTAGAAAATCCTGGGAATTGAAAATTCAGATTACAGAAAAAAAAAAAAAAAGAAGAGGAAAAAAAAGAGAAAACCTAGAATGCCAAAACACAGCTATTTACATAGAAATGTGTATTTAAAGTCACTCAAGACCCTTTATTTTGTCCTCTCGTGCACTATTCACCTCTTTGCAGCATCTGTGTCTTGTGCAAATGAGACACATTTTGATGGAAGTTTTCACTAAAACATAAAGCAGTTCACAGGCCTCTTCCTTCACAGGGAACTTAAGCCCCCTCCCTTGGATTAGTTTACCAAGAAGACAGGAAAATTTTGTGCATATAGCATTGCAAGTGCACAGAAATAGATTAATAGAGGTTAAGAACATAAGACCATAATAAGCATGAAGTCTGACCCTCTTCATAAAATAGAACAGTGAATTTCACCTGTTTCTTTGCCTCAATCTCTGCTTGAGCTGGAACATACCCTTTAAAAAGATGCTTGGCTTTGGTATTAATATTTCAAATGACAGAATATCTAGAATATTCCCAGCTCTGCAATTGTTTTGTGACATGCATCCTTACAAATGAGAATTTAATTTGTAGAGAAACACATTATTTCTGTCTTTGTTGTGTTCCCTTCTTCGCAAACTGCAGTTCTTTATGCCTCGTTCTGTCCTTAATAAATATTTTGCTCAGACTTATCAGCTGAACTCATTTCCTAACTTCATCTATGTACTTAAAATGGATGTTTTTCTTCACAGGTTTTGTTCTCAGACCATCTCCAAATAATTTCAACTTCACTGCTCAACTTCTGTTTCCCTTAGGTTTCCTAGATGAGATTCTAGTTGGAAAAAAAACAAAACACCACAAAACCAACCCAACCATGCTCAGATTGAACAAGTGACCTTTGTAGTCTTTTTATACTCCAGAAAATTCTACTTCTCGCATAAGTCCAAGGTTGTAACCTCATGCTTTTAGAGTGAGTTTTTAACTGCTTAATGTCTTTAATTAAAATTCCAACTCCTACAATCAAAGGACAACAAAAAATCTCAGCCTCTAGAAGAAGAGCTCTAGCCCTCATGGTAAGCAATAAAACTTGAACGTGTGACCCAAACACCACAAACACACAGCCTCAGATGTAAAACTGTTTCATGGTTTTAGACAGCTGAATCACATACGTGAATACATAGGACTAGAAGTACACCACTACTGCCTGGAAGAACAGGAATCTCCTCCAACTTGAGACTTAGCATGGTGTCCTGGGGCACAGTGGGAAGAGCAAACGCTGCAAACTCAGCTTTCCACAGCCAAGTTCTGAATCAGAAATTCTTTTTGACCTCACATGTTAAAGAAATAGAAATGCTAGAGAAGCTGAAGACCCTGTTTTTATGTGAAATGCGTTTCCAGAGGCCAGCTTAAGTCCTCTGAAGTTCCAAGAATCCCACTTTCAAAAAGTGAGACCCAACAAAGAAAACTCAATAGACAACATGAACTTAAAATGAAAGGCCTAATTTTACCTTCCTGAGACTCCTCCACTATCTGTAGATGATAGAAGCTATTCCCAAAGGAAAAAAGCAACTAGTAAGATCTTCAGAAAAGGACTCCTAGGCCAGAAATAAAGTAGACACAGTTTAAATTAATCAGGTGTTCCTAGGCACATGTTTCCCAGCTCAGGACTCTAGGTTTCTAACACTTATCAGCTGCAGCTCAGAGTTGAGCCTGTTGAAGCAGTCAAGGCACTGTGCTTAGTAGAACAGGATTTTGGCTGAAAACTTTATGAGAAAAATAGATGGCTCTTACAGTGGGTCCAGAGCAGAGCTTGGAACATGCTTCAGCTTTCTAAGTTGTCAACTAATGCCCTGTTATCCCCAGCAAAGGGAATACAAGCCAATTCACTGGAGATTTTCAGTTCAACACTGCCTGAAACCATTTACACAAGAACAAATAATTGAAAGCAGCCAAACAAACCTTTCCTCTGTCCTTCTACTTCACTTACATAAAGAAAATTCTTATTCCTGGTAGAAGTTCAAAGCTCTGCAGGGCATAGAGGACTGAGAGAAAACTGCTGAACAGCTGGGCAAGTAAGACATTTCAGTACTTACCAATTTCATGTAAGCTCTACATAACAGCACTATTAGGTTTATATTATGTATCAGTAAAAATACTAATTGCAGAGGCCCAGGCTGGAAACTGTTTCTCAGAACAACGTGCCTACAGCTAGCACAAGCAACGACAGTGCTTTACAGGGACACATATTCCTTACTAAACAGAAAAAAGCATGCACAGTTGTTATCATTTAGAAAAGACAAAAGCTGCCAAAGCCAAGGAAGTGCCATCAGTGCTCTGAAGAGAGGCCTTTATTGTTTGCTACTAATTGCAAGGCAAAAGAATTCAGACATTTCAAAGCAGCTGCTGTCTTGTTTTGAAAAAAACTCCCTCCACTTAGAAAGGAAAATTTTAGTTTTAGCAGCCTTCAGAAGTTTTTATGGCTTGTTACCATCCAAGGCCATTCAGATGTGTTATTTCTCTATTGATTATATTGTGTAGTTCAGGAAAAAGGTCTGAGAAGCTAAGAGATAAGCCTGGTGATCCTATAACTAAAGTAACTACTATTGAAGTCTCAGCAATTTCTGTTAAATTAAAGACTACTCCTTTCCCCCAACACACATCAGCCTTGTTAATTTTACTGGTAAAAATCTATGCAGACTCAATTGCTCAGGAGACTGCAACTTGATCTTCTGAAGCTACAGGTTCCAGCTGCTGTAAATCATCAGTGGAGTGAAGCTGATTTACATTAGCTGAGAATCTGACCTGCTGTGGCTAAATACTCCCCATCTGGTTTAATCAGTCTCCCTTCTGGAAAGCCCTAAGGATCATAATTTCAAGCTATATTTGTCTCTAAGACCTTTGTAATGTTGATATTGTGCAAACAGCCAGGAGTATTTTTCCCCACTGGTAGGTTGGGCACAGTCTCAGTGACGAGTGAACTTGCCAAATGAGGTTCCAAGGGTGCCCACCTGTTTTGCAATGACCTGGAGATTTTTTTGTTTCAGAGGTTTCCCCATCTAAAGGTCTTTCTTTTGAGGTGTTGATCCTACCTCTATCAGTCAGTAAAAGTGGCAGCTCTTATTCTGTGTGTCTGACTGTTATGATCTGGCGCTGTCGTATTTGTGGCATCAGAGAAAAAAACCAACAAAAGCATCTAACTTCTTTTGTGGAATGATTTCACTTAACACACTTTTCATTTTCTCTTATGGGGAATAGTGTCTGCTTTTCTGTCTCTAGATCTCCAATTATTATTTGCCCATGAGTTTAAACATCAAAAGAAGGTTTGCTTGGGCAAGAAGTGAGTAAAGCTAAGCTTTCATCTAAATCAGTTGAAGGGAAAGACAGATCCAAAGATACATCAAGACTGGAGACTGGGTTCAGCTCTTTTCTGTGCCACAAACTGCCTGGGTACCTAAATAAATTACCCAAGGTCAGATCCAAAATGGGATGTAGACAACTACATAGAGAAGGAGGCAGAACAGTAATCTGGAAAAAAACTTACACACAAGCACTTCAAGATCCTTGTTATAAGACTTGGGCAGGCACCAAAATAAGTCATTAAAGGACCCAATTTCCCAAGTTCAGTTTCTGCACCTACTTAAAGGGATTCAGACATGTCTACCATCTCACAGGAGCATCTGAACTGTCTCTGTCCAGAGGGACTGAAGAGGGGGATCTTCACAGCTGTGATGCAGCTGCATCATGGTGCAAAAATTATTTTAGCAATTGTGTGTAAGGAGAGACTGTATCCATCCTACAGCAGTTAGGGAATTCATCAGCATGCACAGAAGTGAGTCCTGGTTCATATCCAGAATGCATTATATTCCCCAAACACTATCCTCAGGTGGCACACTGCAAAGTTAAACTCCCTTCTACTGCTTGTCTTGCTCTCAAATTATTTCTGATGCAGGGAACAGCTTCAGTATGTGAAAGAAGGGAAAGGGAGATTAAACTTGCATCTTTGTGAATACATAGCGGCCCACTAATGCAGTGTGAAGAAGGAGAGGTCTCCTTTCCCTCCAGTACTTTAAAAGAGCTGGGTGAACTCTACCAAGCACTGGGAATACATTGGTGTGCCCATCTAGAAGAAAGCATGGCCAGTGACTCAAAGCCAAAACTCCTTTTTGAAAACCTAGATGAAGTAATCAAGATGTACAGTCTAACACCCATCCTTGCTCATAGTGTTTCTTAGCTTGATAGCTCAAAGGAGTACTGATTTAAGGCAGCTTCTTTCTCAGTAAGTTGTCTATTTTGGTTCCCATTTAGAGAGGGTGAGGCTGTCCTATATACATAGGCTCCTCTAAATGACGACTAGGTGTCTAACAGTGTTCAGCATCCCATATGGGCACCAGATGACTGCAAGGTAGGTGCTGCAATACTGTAGTTCTTTATAAGATTTGGCCTTTAATGCTTCAACTCTACATCTGTGAAATCAGGATGAAAGCACTTCCTTGTTTTGTAGTTCATTTTCATACCCAATTGTAATTACTACAGAAAGATATTCAACACTGCACCACTTTTCCAGAGCAGTTACCAACATAGTTAAGCAGGAACAAAGCACAATATGGAGGCTTTTAATCTGGTTTTATAAACTTGATGCATAACTTTTGGATAATTCTGTAAGGAATTAGTTAGAGCTTAAATGACATTTTCATTTCACTTCCAGGGAGATAACTACATTCAGGGCAAGGTAAATGTGCAGGCAGCCTGGTACTGCCAGCCACACAGCTCACAGCTTCACTGTTACTAGTGCCCAAGAGAGTCATTGGAATTTAGGTGTGATTAACCCCATTGGATATCAATTAGCTCTTCCAACCATGTGATCTATCAGAGACTACCAGTGACTTTGATTTTCTTGAAACACCACACTGAGAACTGCAGTGGTTCAGGAGCTATTCCTCAGGTGTTCAGATGCCTCACTGTCCCAGTGGATAAAACTACATATAGTGATTTTATCATCTGTTTCTGAAGATGTCACCTCTGTTCATCCAGCTGAGGCCCCACATCATGTGACAGATATGGATCAGACACCTGAAATGGTCCTGCTCTCAGCCCTCCCTCCTAACAGACTAATTTTGTCTAGCAGGGATGGCTACATAGGATGCTGGTCCTCTAAAGCCACTGATATTAAACTTGGACCACACAGCTACAGTCTGTGCAGGAGCTCCAGATTAAATAACTGGCTTTCAGTCTGATATTAGGCACCCAGTCAGCTTTAACCAGCTTTTAACCCCACAGCAGCAAGGTTGGGTTCAGAAGCCTAGACATGCTCACATACCTTAGCCTGGGTAGTGAGCTGAAACCGTCTTGTACTGGGCAGGCACCATTAACATGCAGTTGCCTGCAGTGGATCATGCCCATGAGCCCTGAGGTACCTGAGCCACCCAAGCTGGTTCTGACAATGGAGGTGGAGTTCCAACTCTTCAAGGAAATTATTAAAATATTACCCTTGGACTTCATTGAGAATTTGTGGATCTATGAGCCTTTCTGTCATTTGAAGGTCTTCCTGGACACATACAAGAGCATACTGTTGAAAGTAATAAAACTTTAAAAAAAATCTCAATAATCCAATTTCTGTTTTCTGCTGTTCTGGCTCAGCAGCAATTTTCATTTATGTCTTAGGGAAGAGGAGCCCCTTCCTTTCCCCTTTGACTCAGAGAACTCTGGCAGAGCCAGGGTGTGATCATGGTGCGACCCTCTCCTGTGCATGTCACCTTCACTGACAATTTAATATAACACATCAGACGTGGAACTGCTGCAACTGAGGTTCAGGCCCCTCTTTTATTCAGCTACTGCAGCTACAAGGATGAGAAGCCTCGTGGACAGAGAGAGCACGTGGCAGGAGGCTGTAATGGCTTAAACCAGCTCTGTGAGATTCACCAGAGCTCCTTCTGTCAGGGAGCCCTGTGTACTGCAAATGAAATTTTCATGAAATGGTGAGCAAGCCTCATTAACATCTCCCTGAGAAAATGACGATGCTGGGTAGCAAGTAGTACCTCCATTTAGTCAGCTTCTCCCACCAGCACAAATGCTGTTCATCCCACTGTATGCTTTTGCCACAGAATGAACACAGGGCAAATTCCCTGTGAACACAGGGCAAATTCCACCTAGAAGACTGATTTCTAGTTGTTAGAGAAACACTGGTTCTGACTGAAAATACGGAGGTATTTTGAGTGTCTGAAAGAAGTTATTTGGACACTAAGTCTGCATGTGCAAACAGTAAGGCTTTCTTTATCCTATAGGAACGTGTAATGAATTAGGTGATACCTATGACTGAGATAAAATACTCACTGTTCATTAAAAAAAAAAGACGTTGGGGTCATCATACATGTAAAATTATTCCCTTCTATATTTTTCATTTTCTTGTTCTCACTTCAGAAATGAGAGACAGCTTTTACAGCTGGAAGAGGGAGAGTTTTGCACATTAATAGTCACAGTGAAGGTCAGTAAGTCTGACTCGCCCAAGGAACAGCCGAGTACATTGGATCTCATTTCATTTTATTGCAATGGCAGAAGCAGTGCTGATCAACAGTGTCATGTTTCCTGTTCTTCAGCATAAAAGATGAAGTGATTGTTCCATGAGACAGCATTGGGGGAAGGAAAATAGGAGAGGAACAATGTACCCAGCAGTGCACTCACTATACCCATAATTGTGCTTTGTCCTTCCTCAGTTCTGCCTCTTTTACTGCTAACAGTGGAGCTTACTGCTAACAGTGGAGCTTACAGATAACTCCTCTGAGGTTTTGCAGTGTTACTCCAAGGTATTTCAGGGTCCCTCACATACTCAGTAAATTCAGAAAACCTGCATCTTGGGTGCCTTCTACCTGGGAATGCTGGGGAAAGTGGTACTCAATATTTCTGAACTGAGTGTACATATAGAAGAACTCTACAATTCAGTGTTGTTTAACTCACTGCCTGAATGTCCAGGAATAAAACAGAAGGAATTCTCCCTTTCCAGAAGCCACAGAGGCTTTCTGAATCTCCCAGGTTAAAATAAGGTGGGGGAGGCCTCTTATGAGTGAGTTCAAAGGCACTGGGATGCAGATTAGAGGAGTAAACTCCACTAATATGCTAGAGTGACTTTCAGCTCCTTAAACCTGAGTTGACTGCAACAGTTCTGTGTTGCAGAGAACTAGTATCCACATTTAACAGCATGGAAGAAGCAGTAAAATGACTGGATGAGGAGTCTTAGAGGAAGCCTGCAATGTAGAAAGGGTTGAAAAACATTTCTAAAATGTGAGATTAATTCAGTTCCCACTGGAACAATTTTCTTCACTGCTTCTCCAATAATTTTCTTAAATACCTTCAATTCTTCACTTCTATACTGTAATGCTGCTCCTAAGATAAACACTGTAAGGTCCCAGTTGCTGGGGCACAGACATTTTGATCACAGATAACAGAGCAAACAGCAAAGAGCTCAAGCAGTGTCAGTTATTGTCTCGGTCTTGCTGAGGACCAACAAAAAACTGCTGACCCTTGGAGTAAAGCAATTATTGTCAACAAAATCTGGATGGGCCTCCAAGCACAGCACACTAACTTTCCTCTGTACAGTTCTTAACATTTCCTAGCATCAACATTAGACTATTAGAAACATGATGGGTATGCTGCTAATAACCCCACACTGATGTTAGTTCAAAAGTAATCAGAAAGAAGTAAACCTGCCCCCAAATGCCAATGATAGTTCACAAGCTGCTTCTAAGAGCAGAAGGCATTACTTCTGCCCAAAAGGAGCTGTCTTTCCTCGTGCTGCTGCAAGAGGGTGCACATCAAGCAAAACAAGTAGCTATAGACAAGCTGTATTTCTTCCCCTTTAGAAGAAGCAGATTTTATATACAGCCTGACCTGGCCCATCCTCCTTGGCACATGCTCACATTAGTGCCCAAGCTGAGTGAGAAAAGCAAAGGCCTGGATTCCCTACTGGTATAAATCTACCTCCTGCTACATCCATGAGAAAGGTTTTGACCAAATATTCCACTTGTCTGTGAGTCCTAAGAGGTGGTACGTGCTTTCCAGCATCATTTCTTGGAGCTTTGTGCTCCAAGTTTCAATGCAGAGTTTTTCACCTCCTGTTTTATCAAAGGCTTTAGAACAGTTCCTCAGGGGGTGTCTGCATGGCATAATGAAGTGTTATGCGAGGATAACAGAATTATTCCTGGACTAATGGAGCTGTTAGGAACAAAACAGATACATCAAAAAGCTGCTCTGCTGAGTGGTAGTGCTAACTGCAGATCAGGGTTTCTGAACCTAGCTGACATGCTATGGCAATATAGTCCAGCACCAGCTTTTGCAGAGCTGGTTCTTGTCTCCCTATATTGCCCTGCTGTGTCCATCAAAGTTCCTTAGGCAGCCAAATCCCTTTTAAGTTGTCAGGGTCTTTCACCTGATTGCCCTTTGCTTACCTTCCTCGAAAAGTGTGGATCTGTCACTGGACAGATATAATACAGGGAAATCTCTGCCTGGAAGCAGAGGTGCATCTGGAAGCCAGGATGCCAAGGGCATTTGAAATGGTACAAGACACTTGTGTTGAAGTACCTGCTCTCCAGTGATGGAAAGTTTTCAGATGTGACTGTCCTCCAGGTAATTTCAGCAATGGAAGTTCAAACTTTAAATTCTACTTTGGCCAACTTGCTTGACAGTGAGGACAAGTTCACATTTTGAAAAGACAAACAGACTGAAGGGAAAGGGAGAGAGGACACTTTTATTTACCTAGTTTTAAAGTGAGCCTTGTTCAAGTTTCAGGTATTCATCAAAGCGGCTAGTGCAGGGAGGAGTGCACATGTTCTTGTGAGCGAGTGGGAACACTTGGAGAGAGCACCCTCTAAAGAAGTGACAGCTTTTGGCGCTCAGTGACCACTGCAACACCTGCTACCTCTGCTGAAGGGGTCAGCTGTCAGCCAGCTTTGGTGAGTTTGTTCATCAGGGACAGCAGCAGGACTCAGTGGTTTGTATGTCACCCAAACCAGCACTTTTCACTTATTAGCTACCTGGGAAGCTAATTAAACTTTGGTCTGAAAATGAATATTTTTATGGAAAATACCAGTTCCTGAAGGCTTACATTCACGCTTCTGCAAGGAGTACTGCTGGAAGCATGCATGCCTGAGCAGTTGTACCTGCGGAAAAGAGAGGTTTTACATCACCAGTGGGAATTATGCTGTTGGTATCACCTCCTTCATAATCTGATTCTGCCTTTTTTTTTAGGAGTTGGAAACACTGATTATATATTATGCTTAGTTTTGCCACTGCTAAAATGCAAACTGCAGTTTTGTCACAAAATGCAGTATTTCTGAATTATTGTGGTTTGAAGACCCAAAGGAGCCCCAGAGGAGCATTTCTGAGCATTCTTTTTATTTTAGATTGTTTAAATTTCCCCCCCAGACTAGCCAGACTGATCTAATGCATTCCTGATGGAGGAATTTGTTGCTGTTGATTTTTTTTGTAAAATGACCTACACCCACCTTCACAAACACCTTTAAATTTCTCAACATTTTTTAAGCTATTTCTAAACAAAAATTTTTTTTTCTCAAAAAAGCGTTACATGAGCACACCAGACTCCAGTTGTCTTTGTTATGTCTTCCACAATAGGGAACAGAGAAGTTACTCTGTGCAGGTGTTCAGCGACAACAGGAACTGCTGCTGAGAGCAGCCTCAGGGGCTGTGGTTCCAGAAAGAGCAGGGAGGCAGAGAGAAGTGGTTCCTCCCTGCCCATTTTTCCTGAGTTTCCTTCCCACCCCAGTGAGAACAGCCACAGAGCCAAGGAAGAAATTCTGGAAGAGGTAATGTCCTGCCTCCAGGAAGTCACTGATACTCCCTGTTTACTGGCAAATGATCACTGCTCGGTACGTACTAGGGATTTCCCCACAGCTGTGCTACACTGCTGGGCTTCTTTTCACATTGATCATGATCCAAAGCTCTTACTGAAGCCAATAACATTTTTTCCAGTGACTGCACAGGGTTTTGGATGTAGCTCGTTACAGACAATAGTACTGTCTGCAGCCAAAACCTTGGCCTGTGTTCTGCAGGCAATAGGAATAGATGATCACAGTTATTCTTTCTGACCATAAAATCAATGCAATATCTTCTTCTGATATTCCTTGCCTCTCCCTAACAGAAAGCACTTGTTCTGCTCTGTTCCTGACCAAGTTTCCTGGGAAATATTAGATTTTATATTGTTTTTTTCTCACTAAAATCTTCTCACTGGGATGCTTAGACATCAACACATTTATATCCAAGGGACCCTGAAGAGGTTAGCCAGAGGTGATTACGTCTCAAATGATGTTGTACTGTAATTGTTCAGGATATCAACTTAAATGAAATAATCTGCACAGGAGAGAAGGAACAGTAAAGTTAAGGAAGGAAATTGCTGCTGTAATTACTAGAGTATTTCTCTTTGAGGTATTAGGAAAAAAAATGTTTATAACATAAGAAGCCTGAAGAGGATGACTTGCAGCAACTACAGACTGGATGGCAGAGCTTCTCTTACATTGCATCACCTGTAACAAGTTTCCTGAGCAGTACTTACACATAAATGGAGGGTAAGAGTAGAGGAGAAGGTAGAAGGATACATAGAAAATAGTCCAGAGTGATCATCTACGTAAAACATTGTATAATTAGTTACAAAGATAAAAAGATATGAGACAGGTACTCTCCTTTAGGGTCTTTTACCACTCAAGTCATTCAAGCCTTGCTATCAACTTCAATAGTGGCACAACCAGACCCACAGCCAACAAGGATAAGAAGAATAGCAGTCACTCTTTACAAACAACTGCTTCGCTTTTTTCCTTTGATCATTTTTGTCTCTCTCCCTGCCAAATTGTTCTGAACAAAACACAATCTGAAATGTTCACAGCTAGAGCAGCCTCCCAGTGCTAAACATAACAGTGCTGGGCAAAGTTCTCATGCTTCCTCTCCAGCTCTTTCAGTATTTCCAGAAATGGACTTTACTGGAAACTCTGTGGAGCTCTTTAACATGCACGTACATAAAACCTCAGTTGGTCAATATGCATGATTAAAAAAAATAAATTCAAGGGATTTTCTGTTCTAGAGCCCTCCTGAACTCACTGGACCCTACAAGTGGCCAGACACGGAGTCATTTTAGCCATCAAGCAGAGCCCTGAGGCACTCACTGTTTCACAGACCCTCTTGACAGGATTGCATTTTATTCCTGAGGTATGTCAGTGCAACAGGATCCTGAGCACAAATTGGATACAGTAACTTTCCTAACTGAAGTCTCAGTACCAGTGATGCTCTTAATACACAAAAACCTCACTGACCTGGCAGAGAATGGCATGAAGCTGCAAGGTAGATTTATTTTAACCTGTTTCTTCAGATTTTGTACAGTTTCTAACAGGGTGACCAGTGACAGCAAATAGATTGAAAATTCCTTAGTTACAGGATTACTCCCCCTTTTTGCTCAAGACATTGTAGCTTTGAAACAGTAAATTCTTGAGGAAAAGCACAGCTTATGACACAGAAGAACTACAGAAAAGACTGGAAATTGCTGAGCAGCCCAGGTAAGCATCATCCACTTCTCTTAAGGGCAGAGTGACTAATGATTGCTGCCCAGCAGGGAGGTCAAGCTGGCCTAACAGATGGTGTCAGAACTAGGTGGGGATGCAGGTGTATCTAACATAGCAATCAGAGCTAATGAACCAGGGACACTTTCATAGGGACAGGCCCTAGTTGTTCCCTGTGCTGTCCTCTTTGTGGATTTAGAGTAGCAGCACAGACTTGTTATTGCAGAATGCAGAGAAACAGCCCAGCCTTGTTTTGCCTGTTTGCGGAAGGCAGGAGGGCTCTGCAGAGGCATCTGGATAGACTTGAGAGATGGGCTGATTCCAATAGGATGAAGTTCAATAAGGCCAAGTGCCGGGTCATGCACTTTGGCCACAACAACCCCCTGCAGTGCTACAGGCTGGGCACAGAGTGGCTGGAGAGCAGCCAGGCAGAAAGGGACCTTGGAGTACTAATTGACAGGAAGCTCAACATGAGCCAACAGTGTGCCCAGGTGGCCAAAAAGGCCAATGGGATCCTGACCTGTATCAAAAATAGTGTGGCCACCAGGACCAGGGAAGTGATCCTTCCCCTGTACTCTGCGTTGGTGAGACCACACCTTGGGTACTGTGTTCAGTTCTGGGCCCCTCAGTTCAGAAAGGATATTGAGGTGCTGGAGTGAGTCCAGAGAAGAGCAACAAGGCTGGTGAAGGGACTGGAGCACAAGCCCTATGGGGAGAGGCTGAGGGAGCTGGGGTTGTTTAGCCTGGAGAAGAGGAGGCTCAGAGGTGACCTCATCACTTTCCTGAAGGGAAGTTCTAGCCAGGTGGGGGCTGGTCTCTTCTCCCAGGTACTCAACAATAGGACAAGGGGGCACGGGCTTAAGCTCTGACAGGGGAACTTTAAGTTGGATATCAGAAAAATATTCTTTCCAGAGAGAGTTATCAGGCATTGGAATGGGCTGCCCAGAGAGGTGGTGGATTCACCATCCCTAGAGATTTTTAAACGCAGATTGGACGTGGCACTGAGTGCCATGATCTAGTAAATGGACTACAGTTGGACCAAGGGTTGGACTCAATGATCTTGGAGGTCTTTTCCAACCCAACCGATTCTATGATTCTATGAATGACCCCCATGTATGGTTGCAGGCTCTGAGGGACTTCTGAGATCACAGCAGCATCTATGTAAGTGAGGAGCATGCGCCACCTTGAACTGGAGAAACTGGACATGCACAGCAGGTGATGAACAGCAGTACTTCATTAGCAAGCCCCAATGTCCTCCTTTGGTAGGTGCTGGTGTATGATTCATGATTTAAATTCCATTTCATTACAGTAACTTGATTCGGGGGACAATGTTTGGTTTGTTTCACACACTTTCATTTTATCTCAGCAGAAATAGCAGGCAGTGGATGACAGGAAGGACAGAGAAATCATCACAGCCATTCCAATGCAAAGCTGTATATTTAAGTTCAGTGCAGGAAGCACTGCAGACATTGAGGGCAGGTACTCTCCTGAAAAACAAAGCCACACAAGCCTGCAGTCCTTTACAAATAGGACACATAATCAACTGGAACTTCCTTTCCCAGCAGGGATCCTCTGTATGCATTCCTCTCTGTCTCTTATCACTTCCAAGGCCTGTTCTGTTGCCATATATCAGGCCTCTCTCTAGAATATCTCCTCACTCTCATGCAACACTTCCAAAGTACACAGAGCCTAGAGCAGGCATGAAAGATGGATTCACTCATCTGTGCCAGGTGTATTTAATGCACAGATCCCATCCTGGACATACAGAACCTTGCTTTTCTGCCCAAAACCACTGGAAGCAGGACCTTTCTCTATAAATACACCTTCTTCAACATATTTGTTTAAAATTATTATCCTGAATTGGAGCACCAAATGGATAAATTTGGAAGTATTTTCCTCACTAATACTTGATTTACAAAAAAATTCCTGAATATGTTTGAAGTTGTACAGACACACCAAAAGAGAACCTGTACTTGAGTGAAACAGACAAAATATAGGGGAAAGAAAAGAAGGAACTGTTACCCCAGTTTACAGAGACAAGGATTAGCATGACTAGCTCAAGGTCATATAGAAACTCTAAGGAACTGGACCAAGAGCACTGCAGTCCCAACACAAAATCTTAATTACCAAATCCAATTTTCCAGTTCTCCTTTAATATGTTTTTAATTCATACATTAAAACACTTCACATAAGCTTTATTTTTTTCCCCCAGGAAGAACAGGAAAAGCAAAGGCTGAAAGCTGCCCTTGTTAAACTAGGTTGCACAGACAAACAAATTTAAAATGATATCTCAGCAAGATTTTGCAACCCGTCTGCGACAAATAAAAGGACTTTCACCCTGAAAACATGTGAGTGCTCGAGAGGACTAGGTGAGAGAATTTAGCAAGGCTCCTAATGAAAGAGATGAGCTGCAATACATATTTGCATGAGTTCATGTATTATTTAAACCATTCTGATCAGAATAAGCATTGTGAGCACAGTACTGAAAGTGTCACTAGCATTCATGCATTGAATAACTTGCCCTCATAAAGGTATAATAATGTGCTCATCAGTTTTGTTTGTACTCCCAAAGCAGTAATAGCATAAACAGACAATAACCCTCTATATTGCATAAAGTACATAAATATAAATCTAATTATATCTTTCCTTGACATTATGACCAAGAAATTATGATGGTCACTGAAGTATAATGTATGAGGTCAAGTGTACTCCAAAGAGTCCTTGTAAAAGTCTGCTTCTCTGTTCAAGACTAGACTGAGATTTTAGGGGTTATAACAAATATATCACGCTAAAGTTGGTTAGCTTTCTTCAGTAGTGGTAGGTCCTTTATCTGCTAGGTGGGAGGTTCAGATTATATTTTCAGTACTTCTGAAAATTACCCAGTGCTTGCTGCCACACACCACACATCTCTCTACAGATACCCACAGGCTGACAATCAAATCAGAGTGATGATGGCTCACTCGGAAGATGTCCTATCCTCAGTGGTCCCAAGAATGACTGTGTCACAGGGGATGATGGGGAGGATGAGAAAGGAGAGAAGAAAAAAATGGAGGAATGCATTAGTTTTCAAGGTACACCAAAGGCACCCTGCCTATGTCCACACACACCTTCTTGAGCAAAAAGATGAAGTCAGACCAGCTGAAATCAGGGCATAAAATAAACATAAACACTATCCACGGACTTTTTTACTGGACTCAGTTGCCTTAGTGCAAGATTTCTGTACTAAACTGACTCATGAGCCATCATGTCAGTCTTTTGGACTACTTTTTACCCTTTTACATGTAAGTGAATTGTACTTTCATGTGGGAAACTAGTGCAGTAGTCTGTTCTTGCTGGTAAAAGTGGCAAGACTCCCACTGTTTTCATTCAAAGGTTCAGGCTGTTAATGATGACTTAATCCATCAAGCCATGAGAAGCTGCAGAAAGAATAAGAGCCAAAATTGGTCTCAAAATTCGGTGAGCTCATTTGTTTTTGTGCAGTTTCATCAGCTGAATCAGATACATCCTCTGGAGTAGTGAGGAAAGATGCATATCTCTAGGACTCTTTGTGTATTTTTGCTGAGCACCATCACTTGGTTGTTTCACTGCAGTTCTTGTATGTCAAAAGTTTCAGGAGCATGGCGAAACTGGGCAGTGCTGGCTGGGCACTAGGACAAGAGCAGATGCAGGGGGTCACACAAGGACAGGAGAGGTCAGGTGGCCAGGGCATGAGAGGAGACAGCTTCAGTTTTTGGGGATCCAGAAACGGCAAATGAGCTTGAAATGGCCATTCAGGCAAGGGGTGTTGAAAAGAATGAGCTACCCTAGAAAGATGACCTGGTCATGTATACCACTGTGAAATCAAAACTAGAACTGTGTGTTCTATATTTAGGAGAGGAGACCTAAGACCTTTCTCCTTCAGGAACTACTGTGAGAATTCACTTATCCCATTAGCCTTTTTATGTATGGAAGTTTAAAGGATGTTACTAATCATATTATGCTACCAGTAAATGCTGGATACACTGACCTCCATAGTCTATTTTAATATTGGAAGGCATTGTAGAAAAATTATGGCTCTCATCTTTCTCTGAAAAGAGCTATTTGCAACTGTCAAGCTTTTTTTTTTAAACCAAGACCTTAAAAATTATCTTGTCTACTAATTACATTGAAACAGTCCATAAAGTTTGAGGAAGAAATGCACAATAAATGTTTATTTACCCAGCAACTGTACATTTCACTAGATCTGATCCATTTTCCTTTAAGAGCTAAACAGTAATACATAATGCCAAGATGTGATTGAGGTATGTACAGCACAGAAAAAAACAATGTTTCTCTATAATACAGGCATACTTAAAACCAACTGAAAAACCCCTAAATAACAAAAAATTTTTATTGCAGGTGCATTCAATCTGGGTATGTTTAAAACAGTAGTTACTAAATGGAGCAAGGTATAACTGACCTAAGCATATCTAAATTGTTTTCCATCTGCAGGTTTCCTCTTATGCAGAACAGCTTGTAGTCATTAATATTTTAAGCTCCAAAAGGAAGAAGCTTTAAAAAAGGGGGGAAAGAGAAGAATACAAAAAGCTATCCAGCACTCTGTATACTACTGGATCTTGTCTCTGCTTTTTCTCCCCATCTCTAACATCCTAAATCTTCAAGACCAGAATGTTTAATCCTAATGCTGCCATAAAGAGATAAATAGCAGTTCAGCATATCCCAGTGATGCTGCTCGATGAATGAAATTATGTTTGTTTTGATCAAGGCCTTATGAACTTCCCAGTTTAAATAAATCTTGGGATTACAGGCTGTATGTGTGTTCATAATTCCTATGCACAAGAAATAGACTTGCTTTTTTATTGCCTCTCTACTGTTCAGAAGACTGGCCATTGTTCTGTACATAACAGTATTTACTGGGGAAGATTTAATTAAGATGAAGGCTCAGGAAACTTGCATGTGATGACCAGCTCAGCACAAGGCTTCCTTCAGCCAGAATGCAATGACACAGTATGGACAACCTTTTCTGGGTTTAGGCACTCCTTTTCCATGGCTATCAAATGGTTTCTTTCTGCACTGGCAGCAGCATCACCAACTTCAGTCACTACCAAGAGCTCTCTGATGGAGTGTGAATGAGGAAGGACAGTTGGAGAGTAAAAGGATCCACAAGGGGCAAGGAACTAGAACATGGGAAGGAGGAGAATCCACAAGAACCAGTGCAGAGAGAGACTTTAAGATCCCCATCAAACCAGGCAGTATCCTCCAGTGAAATACATTCTGGTCACACAAGGTGACAAGGGAGTCGAGGACATTCATAGGGCTACCATTTTCATTTAGGGAGTGCCCCTTTGATCAGTGTATCTTCACGACAGGGTATGCCTCAAATAAAATAGGAGACATTATCCTTCTTCTTCAGCTTGGGTTATGTGTTAATCATGGAAGACTTTTCAGATGGAAGATGATGACTATATGTAAAGTCTCACCACAATTTAAGCAGTGCTTTTTAATTCAAAGAAATCAAAAAACTCTGTTGTGTGAGCTATCTAGACTCTCAAGAGGCAGTGGAGAGCAGAATTTAGGTTTTCTCAACATAAACTTCTAAAATGGTTTATATATATTTCCCCCTGAAAGGGCTTATTTCTATCAGATGACTACAGAATAATCTACATTAGACTTTCATCATGGAGATATTTAAATATACAGTGAATTTCTGTAAAATGAATCCTATTCTACTTTCCAAGAATCTCTGTGTTTATTTCTATTTTTTGAAGGATCTTAAACTATGGAAAGGTGGTTTGACTTTGCCAGTACTCTGACACCTGAATGAAAATTTTCTATAACAGTTTAAAAGAACGAGAAAAGTACAGCTGAACTGTCTGACTAGGATAATGGAGAGATCAGCCTCTTTCTGTTTTTCTGTTGTTCTTAAGAACATAAAGAATTGATTAGTTTGTTTCAGTTTGGCCAGAGTCAGTAATTCAATAACATGCCATATAATGATGAATATGCCAGAGTCAGAAATCAATGACGGAGAGTGTAAAACTTTAAAAAGTTTGTGAATTATTTAGGTGTCTCTCTTAATTGAGCATTTTTTCCAGGCATGTTTTTGAGTAGCTAAGTGTGTTTGGACAGCTAGCTATTTTTTCTCAGTCTCTGCATTTTTTCTTTATCTGCCTAAAAGTCTAGTTAGCTGCAGCTGAGGGTACAGGCAGGAGATTTAACATAGATGAGTCAGAATGGCTTAACAAGTTACCACCAATCTCCTCAGTTGATATCATTCTCCATCACAGTTTTTTTTTACCCCCTGAAGTCAAGGCAAAATGCATGAGCCTCAACCTCATTCATTATTGCTCAAGCTAATACACACAGCTCTCCAGGCAATCTCAGAGCATGCATACATGTAGATACAGTGG
The DNA here is from genome assembly GCF_047495875.1 of Pithys albifrons albifrons. Taxonomy (NCBI): domain Eukaryota; kingdom Metazoa; phylum Chordata; class Aves; order Passeriformes; family Thamnophilidae; genus Pithys; species Pithys albifrons. Next base: position 102,973,191 of record NC_092459.1, read on the forward strand.
GTCAGTTAATACATAATAGCTCATACTTCAGTAATTTAGTTCTTCATAGCTGCTCTACTAGCTTTCATCTGCTTTTGATTAGGCAAAGCCAACGTGAAACCGTCACTGACAGCAGAATTGTTCTAGGGATACACTCCTTTCTCACCCTGTACAGAAGAAGACAGAAGGAAAGAAGAAGCCCCAATATCAGCAATTGGAGCTAAATTAGATATAGTTACACTAACATAACACTTTGTGCTTGTTCTTTTATCCTTCATTTCTTTCTAACCTCTCTTGCCACAGGCACATTTTGCCCAGTGTAAGCAGCTTCTCTGCTAGAAAATGTGTTGGCACAATTTATGAAAGTGTTTCTGCATCACAAACACAAGCACGGACTGGGTCCCAGTAAATACAACTTACAGTCAGCCTTTCTAAAGAGCTCAGCACATAATAGCTCATATCACTGTATGCTTCTGAAGGCTGGACTGCTTTAAGGGGTTTGTAGGGACTCAGGGCTTGAAACAAATCTAGTATTTATTTTGAGTGTGCTTTAGCAGGAATAGACATCCTGTGTCTTTCACAAAGAGAGAAGGAAGAATAAAGGGCAAGGAGGAAAAAGAAAGGTGATATTGCCCTCTTTCCCCTATGTACCTTGTGTCGTTGACTCCCAAGGGAGGTGGAGAAAAAAGCAGAGCAAGTCTGATTTGGCAAAAAGCAGTTGATCCAAAATAATGCAGTTTACATTACCTTTTTTTTTACATCAAGACTTTTGGAAATTTCTGTCCTTCCCTTAGGCACAGCCCTTTCTACTAGTTTGAGAATAGTTACCAGCTATCCCCTGCTTCTTGATCTGCCTGAGTCCCTAAACAAGAGATGGAGCAAACCTTTGTGGAACAGGGCAAAACGAAATTAGAATGATTGACTTAATTGCTGAAGATTTGTTATGTACTCCCACCTGTTTTGATTTGACTGGTTGTATAGCACTGCAAAAGCTTCTTTGTAAAATAAAGTACTGTCCTATATTATATTTGTCCTTTTAACATTTTAATCCCACCAACTTTACATACAGCAGATTTATCACAACTATTTTAGTTCTGATCTGGTCTTGCAAAAGGACCCAGTTCATCTGTAATTTGGTATTGTCAGTGCTGTCTGTTGCTGTAGTAACCAAGTAGTGCTATATACCTCCAGGAATCAGTGCTGCAAAACTGCTGATTTTTATAGTAATAAGAAAAAAAGAAGAAGATAAAAGACCCTTTGATTATATCTATCATTCTTTGTGTTGCAGTTCTGTAACAATGGAAATATAATGTTCCCTCTGCAATAAAATAATAAGAAAGCAGGATTTTCTCCATTGCATGAGGTTGAAGGAAGGTCTAAACTTTAAATCCCAGTGTCACAGACATATGCTGCTGGGCTCAGTTTCATGTTGGTACAATCACAAAAAAATTATAATGAAGTCTACAGAGTTATGCTGACATAAAATGACTCTGAGCAGTTAACTTCTGTGAAGTTGTATTGGCTGTTATATACCTGTGGGATAACCAGAAGACACATATTCTGGCCCACCCTGACACAGTCCTGTCTTCCTCTGCTGTGGCTCCAATGTTTGGTAGCAGTCCAATGGAGGATAAAAACATTTGCTTGTACCAGGAGTCTTGTTAATCAAGAACATCTTCCTTTCATTCCTACTTTCATTTACTACTGAATACACTGGAAAACTAGATAATAAAAAAGACACCTATTCTTGAAACTTGCAAATTCAAATTTAAGTTTTAAGTAGCTACTAACTATAGTGTGCTTGTCACCTTCCTTTCTCCCACTGAACATACCAGCATGGCGACAATTATGCTTGTATGCACAGGTGGTTGTGAATGCGCTTAGACAGACACATGCTAGTACAGGCAAGATCAGTCCAAGCAGTAGATACTTTAGAAATTATAATTTCTTTACACAATTATCCTTACATGGGTATAGGTATATTAGGAAACTAAATGCTCTCTAAATGGCAGAATCATACTCAATAACGACAATATGCTGGTGAAATACAATCTAGACAATTACTGAATGTAAACCAGGGCAAAAAGCCTGGAAGAAGTGACTCTGCCCTACTCAGCAACATTTCACATGTTGTAAATACTGTTATTGTAATGAAAGCCTTAGACTTTGCAGTCCGGTTCATGTACTCTGAGTACTTGGAATGGACACCATTGTAGCAAGAGAAAGAATCACTGGACAGCATTAATGGGTTTCTTGTTGGCTTTGTTTTTTTAATAGGTATTAAGTGTACATTTTCCCAAATTAATTTAAAACTCCACCATTCTGATGCTCAATTATTTGAAACCTATTTGCATCATATAAGAGTTTGAAAGATGATTATGACTTAACTCAAAATTGATTATCATTTGATTTTTCATTCCTAGCCTTAGAAAAACAGTCAGAGAAAAAAAAAAAAGAAAAATGTTCATAAGGGAAAAGCATATGCAGTGATACAAGCACTTCTCCGATTTCAGAAGTTCCCGGTGGATGATAGTGGGAGTAGTAAAGAAATGTGACTGTTCACTGAAGAAGTTCCAGCTGGCGGTGTTCAGTAAGAATCTGAAGAAAGATGAAACATCATGAATCAAATTCAAATGGAGCCTCAGCATCACCCTGTAGTGGAGATGGAACATTCCCCATAGGAATGAAGTTGTTAGTGCTTTGTCATTGCTATCAGAGCAGTTTGGTCTTTCTCCCTTTGGCCAGTCCTCATGTACCTCACCACATCCCACAGGCCAGGTTAGGCAGGCCTGGTGCATCTCCTGTCTGGCAGTGAGACATGAGTGCCTGCACTGCAGCTTGCACAGAGATGTGACACTTGCCAGCTTAGGATGGCTGTGTCTGCAGCATCACAGCTGTGAGGGAAGCTAGGCAGCTGCTGAATCACCTAACCTGCACTGAGTTTAGGCCTATCACAAATCCTAGGCTGTTTCAGCTCCCTGCCTAGCAGTCATAACAGAACACTGCACACATCCCCTAAATGCTTACAGATTACTTACAGAGGGGCTTATGAGGGTACAGCAAAAGAAAAATCTCATTGCTGATCAGAGATGTTCAGATGTGTTTGGTGCTTTTCCTTCTTTTTCTTTCCTCTTTATTTCCCCAGGCAGTTGTAACTACTATGGCTGTAGTCCATTATTTTGCTGTTCCATCCTATTATCACAAAGTTCCACTTCTGAATTTTTATTACTACATAGCATCTGCACAGTTTTTGAAACCAATTTTGAAAATCGAACTGTCCTGTTGGTATAGTCCCCATTTTGTTATGCTGCATTATTATTTACTGCTGTAACTTCAGGACTTCCACATAGGTTTTAGGGTCTTTGGATTGGCTTTTCCATATTCAGTATATTTTCTGTATTCAGTGTGTTTGTTCAGGGACATATCCTTGCCCTCCATCAGCTCTGTAGCATTTTCTAACATACTGATTTATTTGAGATCCTATGTACTAAGGAAGAAATACCTCCTCCCACTGAAGTTAATGTGCATTTTGCCTCAGAATACCTATTAATGCCAAGTTTGGCTTTTGAGCAGGAGACTTCGCTGGTGTGCAGCAATGTCTGTGCAATGGTTCCCACAGATGGGTAATCACTGAAAGTTTTCATGTGGGGAGCAGAGCACTGTAACAGGCAAAGACTGTGCTCACTTTACAGGTCTGGCAAAGCTGCCTTCCAGAAACAAGTGAGATCAGGCACCACACTAGTGCTACAAGTTTACTCATACACATTGAAACCTTCACCTATGATGTGTGGTAACTCCCATCAAGAATCAGAGGAACAACAATTCCAAGTTCATTTTGGAATCTAAAGTCTCTAAAATTCTAAATTAGCTCAGATAATAGCAAAACCTCATATGTCTAAAAACCTCTAAATTCATATTCCTCTTCCTGTATTGAACTGGTCCCAAGTTAAAACAGTTTCTGAGCAGAGAATGTTTCTTTCTATAATTAGCAATCAACTTTTGCCAAAATGCGCTAATAAAAATAGACTTGTCAGGAAGATTTTTGGTACTTAGGCAAAACTTATAAGCAGCCACTTAAACACAAATATGGTAATTTCCAAAAATTCAAATCTAAAAATCTTTAGCATCAGTCTATATAGTCAGTCTTTGATGCCTAACACTTAGAAATCTAAAAGAATTAATGGTGGCTATTCAAAATACTTGCATGAAGTGTTCATAATAATATGCAGTGTGCTAGAGGGAAGCGTAATGATTCTGTAGTTACAAGCAGCAATGAAATTTCAATCTTAATGGAAATGGCAGCTTTCCTGTCTGCAGAAGATACAAGCAAAGATCTCAAAATGTAGCCCAGTCTCTTGTGGTTTCTCATGATATTTTTAATACTGACTAAATTTGGAAACTTACTGCGGTTAATTCCCATATAGGAAAGAATTTATTTTGGCGAGAACTAGGTTAGAGATGACTGTCAAAACACAATTTAAAAGGAGATCTGTTTTGCAAAATCTGGATGTGCAGTTTTGTGAAGACTGGGGTTGTTCAGTGTGCTTCTGCCCCTGAACAGTGGCTAAACCCAGCTCTGCCTCAGCCATTTCTTACAGTTCACCTCCTCCAGTAGCTCCAGTTTTGCTTACAGAATGTTTCTACAAGTTACAATTGTGCACAAAGTTGGTGATTTCAGTGTTGGTAACATTGTTTTCTCATACAGTGACTATCCAAAAATACTTCCATATTTACCTCAACCTATTCAAAGAAAACAAGTCATTGAACCATTATTTCTTTAAGTTTATTGAAAAGGGTTGAGGGGTTGCTAGTTAGCAGGGGTGGTGGTTAAAGAGGAATATGAGGGCCAGAATTGCAAAGACATCAAGTCCTGTAAAAATATAAGAAAGGTCTTTACGTCTAACAGCAGTTTTCAATTGGGGATGAGTACTTCATACTAAAAACATCCTACTTTTCTTACAGTGAATTGTTGTGAGCACACTGGAATATAGCAATGCCCAAAGGCTGTTTCCGCATGAAAGTTTTGTTTAAGATTAGGAGTACAGTTCTGAAAGAGCTCCAGTTGTTCCCACTTACTACGATTAACTTCACAGAGCACACTGCATGAAGGACTGGACACTTTGCAGATTAAATAAGATGAGCAGCATGAACACACCTAATGCCACCTAACCACTAATTGGCACTCAGTCTGGGGGATGACACTACAATCAGTTCAAAGAAAATCCCAAGACACCATATGGAGGTCAGGTTCGCAGCATCAACTGCCATGCTTTATAAATTTATTCTTACCAGGCTGTACTTGCTAGTGCAGAGGTACTACAACTTATGAGTCAAAAGCTGCAATCCTTACACAAAACTCTTAAAATTGATAAGAAACTGGTTTAGGTAATGACTTGTATATTTGTGCTATCAACATTTTGAAAAACTTCTCTAAAAAGAGCCTGAAGACAGGTATAAATGAGTTCCCAAACAAATTTAGCTTTCAGAAAAGCTGAGCATAGACTTGCCTTTCCCAAGCACCACCAGTCAACAAAACCAAGACTTGAATTAATTACCTGAAATTCTTCTGTTTATTATATGGAGACTTGCTGGTCGGCATGAGACAACCCTCCTTGGGTTTTTCAAGTTTTTTTCTCTCACTGGAGTTTCTGCTCCTTGGACCTCCTCATAAATCAAATAAAAGTCAGTAAATACCCTTCATTTTATTGACTGCCAGCAGTGTCTGAATCTAAAGGAAAATCCCTGTACAATTAGCTCATACATGGAGTGAAGGGTCCAATAACTAGAGGAAGCTCTGCGCTTGCTAGCACAACAACCCTTCTGCCAGGTGGACTGATGTAACAAGCCTTTCCAGGTATAATCAGAATGGAATAAAGTCCACCTGTGATCCTGAGATGCTGAGTAGAAGACAGTGGCATGTGGCGGTAGGATTTCCCAGGAAGGTTTGTTTGCATTGTTATTTTCTTTTTTAAGATTTTTATATCTCCTTTTGCTGAAACTTGTCTCTTTTCCATATGGTTTAAGGGAGTGTGTTGCTGGATCTCATCCTCAGCCAATTTTCTGGTCCAAGCTTTTGAAATTTGGTGTCTCAGAAAGTTCAGAATTCTCATATTGCTATGGAGTGAGTTTAATGTCTGCAGGAGGTTTTTGCTACTTGGTCTCCTTCCCCAGGTGCAGGAGGCCTGAGCTTCTCTTCTATGGTGTGTAGTACAGGCGGGTAAAGCTGAAGTAAATCCTGACGAAATTCCTCAACTCTCTGTTCTACCACCATTTTGAGAAATGTTTTTTGTCCTTTGAGGTCTTTGGTAACTAAGGAAAACCTGTGCCTGCTCCAGCTTTGCCAAGCCATGAACCTTGGGGTCAGTTCCCCACCTAGTCATGACTGTGAGACCCTTACAGATGAATTTCACCCCATTTCTGCAGTCACACCAGACCAGACAGAACCTGCAGCTTTTTATGTCTGCCCTCCTCACACCTTCCTATCCTGAGTGGATCCTGAGGCTGAGCCTCTGCTGAACAGGGTAGAGGTTTCTCAACTGTACCTGCAGCCCTGTCATATGGTGCTGGCTGTGTTGTGACATGTTTTGGGAGCCACTTAGTGTGTCCCACAAAGCAATCTGCTGTACTTTTCCTAGAAAATGTACTTTAATTTCAAAGACAAAAGGAAGGTTTATCCGGAAACAGCCAATTGGCTGTTGTGCAGCAGCTGTTTGTGTAAAGCCTGCCCAATCCCCCAGACTGGAGGGTACCTGAACAGCATTCTGTCCCCTGGTCCTGGAAATGCCTACGTGGCCATGCAGCCCATGTCTGTGTTCTGTCAGCTGCATCCCAAACTATAACCAATAGAAGTGTTTTGACATTTATCATCCTATAAATGCTTACTAGCCTGTAATTGGACTCACCCATATGAGTCCGGCAAATGCACCAGCAGTTATTTTTAGCTGCCCAAATTTCATTTTCCTGTGTTACTTGCTACAACCTGACTGACACATTCACATTTTTATAGCCTTGCTGTTGGTCCTTGTGCTTGCTGACAAACGACCTCTTTATTGTTTACCAAAAGGATGTTGTTGAGGATTACTGGCTTGGGTTTCCAAACCTCTCAAGTGTATGCCAGCATGAAATTACTGTCCTTAAAGGCAATTTACCCACTGAGAATCCTACAACCTTTGAGATAACTCTACCCTTTATGTCACCTTCTTTTTTCTTTAAGGAAAAAACCAAAGTTGTGCACAATTCAGCTCCACTGGAGGAGCAAGATCATATGGAAATGTACGTGTTCTGAACATAGTGGTCACCAGCTTCCTCACAAGGGGAAGAAGGGCAGGTACCAATCTCTTCTCTCTGGTGACCAGAAATAAGATCCAAGGGAATGGCATGAAGGTGTGTCAGGGGAGGTTTAGCTTAGGTGTTAGGAAAAAGTTCTTCACCCAGAGGGTGGCTGGGCACTGAAACAGGCTACCCAGGGAAGTGGTCACAACACCAAGCCTGACAGAGTTCAAGGAGCATTTGCACAATGCTCTTAGGCACTTGGTGTTATTTTTGGGGTCTCTTGTGCAATGTTAGGAGGGTCAAAATATTTTAACAATTAAATACTTATAGACTGTAATAAAGTGGAGGCATTAAAATAAAGCAGAAAGTCTGCATTCCAAATAAAATTTTACTGACAAATATGGCTGATCCACCATGACACTTCCAAGTGCCTCTGAACAGGACTGCACTGAACTTAGAAGCAAATTTCTATAATCATTATGAAAATCAGATGCAGAAACCTGTTTTAAAACTGTTTTGTTGAGCTATAAGGAAGTCAGGTTGGAGGAATTAACAAACACAATTGTCATTTACAGACTATGTATTTGCTCTATTTCCCTTGTACTGAGTTGCATTCAGGGGCATTTACTTCTTCTCTCTTTTGATCATCTTGTGAAGTCTTTTTGGCTACCTGGCCACAGTAATGACTGATGATGGAGGATGACAACACTACTTACAGAGACTGCGTGATGATGGATTATGCAGGGACTGACAGGCCATTAGGGTTTTGGTAAAAGGGAGAGCACAGTATAGATATAAGAAAAAAAAAATGAACAAATACAGTGACAAATTAAAGAAATTATAATTAAATGTGGGGTTTTTTGTTTTGTTTCTTTGTAGCAGAAGAACAAAAATCACTTATAGTTCATTTAAATGTGTATAAAGCATTTTTCTAAATGGAACCTTCAGTATTTATTTAAGCATACACACGCAGGACCTAATCCCAGTATAAAGCAGTTTAGAACTTTTAAATCGTTTTATACCAATGGAAAATAGGGGCTATTCTCTCCAGATATTCTGCAACTTAAATTGTCTAAATTCCTTCAGTCTCTATGTAATTAAGCAGATGAATAAATCTTATTGAAGTCAAAGAGCTACTGATGTGTGATTTAAAAAGATACATAGTTAAATTCTATTTGGAGTTTAGATCCAAAGCTTAGCTCCATCCCCATTCAGCAACACATTTAGGCACATTTAGACACTTGCTTAAATCAATAGGATTAGATGTTTGCTTGAAGTTACCCATGAATTTAAATGTCATGCTAAGTAGGAAAGCACTCATACAATGGATTAGCTGTGGTTGAAATTTTGTAATTATTATCTGGGAATGTTTTTAGGACCTGAAATACATTCCTTTTCCCATTACTTTTAAACCATCTTCTAGACAAGAAAAATATTTTCAGTTTTAACTTTTCATCCCATTACCTTACCCTTGTCCACCTTATTTCCACCATAGAAATCAAAAAGTGACAGAAAAAGAAGAGATATCTTTTTTCATATATATATGGGGAGGGGAATATCAAGTTTTAATTATTTGAAGCTAGAAAATTTCAAATTAAGCAAGTCTGTGCAAAAACAAACAATGCATTGATGTAATTTTTACTTTTCTATCTGGGCCAGTTGAACTTGTAGGAAGGTTTTCATTAAGTGCACAAAATGGCTCTGACTTCACTCTGCTGACATGAATGTCTGCAACTTCATACCAATGTACCATTTCTTTTCACAGCTTCAAGATGAACAGGTACTCCTGATCTAAGAGTAACAGAAGAAACTAGCCAGCAATTTGTATTAAGAAACATTTTTATTAACAAAACAGTAAATTCCACTTGCTTAGCATTTCCAATAATGAATAAATTGGCCTTGCAACAAATAAAAAAATTGTAAATATCTATCACAGAAAGCACTATAAGGTTAGGGGCATTGGGCCTCTCTTTGATGTCTTAGGGTTGAAAGTTTCACATGTTATTTAGTGTTTTGTTAAAAAAGGCAACACAATACAGTCATAGAAATGAAGCCATCTCAGTCAAACAAATTAGGTTATTACAAAGGATCCAATTTTATGTTAGGTAGTTGGTTTATGTCTGTTTGTTGTTGCTGCTGTTTTTAAACAAAAAGGAATTTTAAATCCATTGACTTGCTGGCACTTCTGATACATCCATAATTGTTTTTTGTTAAATCATGAAATTAAAGAGGAAAAAGGAGAACCTTTAGAAACAGTGTTAAAATTGTATTTTCTTATTATAATAGTAGCAGATCTTTTTTTCCTTGATGTATGGATTTAGTTAAAGATTGACCTACCAAACTGCCTGGAAGTTGGCCTGACAATGTATATTATTAATGCAATCAATACCAAGCAGAAAAGACCAATTCATCTTTCCCAAACTATATTCTGTCATGTCCAGTCTCCTGTCAACAGATTATTCTTTTTCTTCTATGTATTTTCAACCACTGAAATCTGAACACCACCTCGCTTTCAACTTCTTCTTTCCCCTCTCCAGCTGAAATGTCTTGCTTCCAGCCATGACCTCCAGTAAACCTGCCCCTGCTATTCCCTGAGTGCAGCTGTCTTGTAAAGGTGGGAGAAACTGTGAATGCCACATAATCTACGAAATGAACATCAGATGGATTTTGTGAACTTGTACCCATTTTTGTGTAAATGCTAATGAAAATTAAAAAATTGTTTTAGAAATGCAACATGACACACCTTGATGCAGTTGGCAAACTTCAAGAGAGGTGTTTTCATGTCAGCTACATGTATTTTTAAAGTGCTTTGACTCCCAGATAGATAGCTGTACCAGTTTCCAACTTTTTTTCATCAGCTACAGTGAGTAACACACAACAAAATGTTTTGTGTCTCCTGTTCAAAGTATTTTTAAATTCCTCCTTCCTGTCTGTAAAGTATGAATATCTATATCCTACCCAGGAGGCCTTCTGATGATTTGGTTGACTTCTATTGAACTATCCTCTTTCTTCTAATGTATTCCCTTCGAACTTCCATGTAAATAAAATGTTATGCTATGATTTATTGCTGTGAAACTAATGAGCTATTGTTAGAAAACCCCAAACTTAATATGTAAATTACAGCATTATATTTAATATGTTTAACTAAAATGCATTAATGTTTTATATATGCAAGATAAACTATGTCCTCTTAAAACACAATGAACTTGTCTGGTTATGATGTCCTGCAATACTACACAATCAACTTAGCTAAAAATACTTTTTTATGTGTCAAAATGCCCACCATTAAAAAATACTATCATGTACCTCAAGACTATTTCCTTTTTGGAGAAAGGGATAAATTCTGCAGTAGAATCAGCCTGGACAATTAAAATGGATATTTTAAGATCTTTTATAACTCAGTGCTTTAGTAGCTGTCATACTAAATGCCAAATAAACACTATATGATACTTCCTAAGATTCTCAAGAAACTCATCATTCTCATAATTTCTAAGAACAAGGTTTCTGTAAGGCAAACCATGCTCTCCAATAGTGAAGCTTTGACTGGAAGCCAAAGGCCAGTTTAAGTCACAAAATATTTAGCTAATTAATGAATGTTATTTCTAGAAAAACTGGCCATTCTGATCAACTTCATTGATGCATATCAGGAGCAAGAGATGGGGATAGGAGGGAGAAGACAAATTACAGTAGATATATTTTGGCTTTCTAGTCCACGTCTTTCATACAAACTACTGAAACTTAATTGCAACGTAATAGAGGCTGTACAAGTAAGAAAAAAAATTAGCTGACTCTTATATACATTCATACACATCCCCCTTAGTATAACCACTACACTGTAAATTAAAAATTAAAAAAAAAAAAGGGGAAAAAGTCTGGGACAATTTATAATGGCTGCAAAAAAACTGAAGTATGTCTGTTGCTCCAGATGTCATAAAACTCTCTATACCTAGCAACACTTATAACATTGAGTTTACCAAAAATGGCTGAAGAGCAGATATAGTTTGCATTTTCTATACAACAGGCTATAAAACATCACTTATCACAGTCCAGAAAGCACATATAGATGTGTTTTTATATAAACATATGTAATAACATATTAAGCGTGCATGAAAATTTCCCAATGATTGCATCTATGCCCTCTTGTGTTAGATTTTTTTTTAATTTGTGGAAATGTGCCTTATATTCCAGATTTTTGTTTTTGTTTTTGAAAATAAGGCCTCCGTCCTATTTTCCTCACAACCAGAAAGGGGCTTTTTGAAAGTATTTCTACATAAGTCTTCAGAAAAGCCAGCACTTTGTTTCAAATGCAAGTTTCCAATCACTGCTTCACTGCACCAGACGGCAAACTATGTTTGCTTGTTGAGTCACCATATATAATGACAGTCTTCTCTGACAATAAGACTAACTTACTTCTCAAGAAAGCGCTAGCACTTTGGCTAAATCCAGAATCATAGGTAGCTTCTTTTTTTCTGTTTTTTTTCCTGTTTTGTTTTTTTTTTTTTAATTTGTTTTGTTTCATATTGTGCCTTGATGTTGTAGTAATACTCCTTGCTTTATGAATGCGTGGTGTCATCATTGTCTTTCAGAAACGTTCCAGCAACATAAAGACAGGCAGAGTAAATAAAAACATTGTGGATGTTAGGGAATTTATCAGCTCCTGTTTCTGAAAAACAAGAGCATGAAATAAATGCTTGTTTTTAAAAACAGTCTTTCCTTTCTGATTGCATTCCCTGTCTTTTTTGTTTGTTTTTGAATGTGCTTCATAAAAAGTAAAGTAAATAAGTTTGTATTATGTCTCAGATAAAATGAAGACTATTTCTATACAAGCGTTCTTTTAGATGTTGAGATCAGACATAGTACTCCTTATCCTTATTTTTCTTGTTTTTGTTGGAACTTTTAGCGCTGTTGGGCTGTTTTTCCTTGATCACAGCCCCATTGGATTGTGCTGAGTTACTGATGTAGTTTCGACTCTCATCTACGTGATATGATCCTTCATCTCGATTCCTGTACTTGTACATGGCATACAGGAGAATGAGGATACACAACGCTGCTGCTGCCACGATCCCAACCACCATGCCTGTTGTGCTGCTGGATTCACGAATCACCTCAGACGAGCCAGGGTACTCCCTTCCTCCTCCTGCCCTGGTAGGATTTGCTGTAGGTAGATAATGAAATAAGGGAGAGGTTATCATTGAGTTTACACATTAACGAGTTATTCATATCTACCTCCTACAGTCATGCATCTTTCTAAATGCACTCACTGGGTCAGGACTGCCTCTCAATGTACCCAAACTCTAACAGTTCAAAACCAATTCGGTTTGCAGCATTTTCCATTTTCATGTCCATCGGCACAAGCAAACAGGCTTTTAAACAAGGAAAAAGACAGCAGGAAACAGCTCATTTTAGCCTTCAAAGGTGTAGTTTGTCCAAATGTGTTATTAAGCAAAGAATGCCTAAATAATCTGAAATAACAAGTGTGCCACAATTTGTATGCAAGAACATGGACATCTCAGAGGAAAGGATTTCCTTCTGTCCTCCCTCTCTCTCTCCTTCCCTCCTTCTGTAAGGACCAAAAAGTGACACTACAGCATTTATTGAGAACACAGTGATGGTAAGACAAACAGAATGGGGGAAAAAATGAAAATGTTTCATAGCAGTCAGTAAGTTGGCTACAAATAAGGTATCCTCAGCTCTCCTTTACACTTCTCTCAGTTTCTCCTTTCCTCATAATATTTTCTTTTTTTTTTCCCAATTGATTATATTTACTTTTATTACTTTTAGAAAGCTGACAAACCCTACCTTCTCCTTTCTAATTCAGAATCCTCCTTGAATACGGCTATACTTAGGAGCGCTTTTTCATTCAACTTTCCCCATTCCCTGTTTTCATCACTGATGCTATTATCAGACATTCCTTCAAGCAATGCTTTATGTCCCAAGGAAACCTCTCAAACTGCACAGAGGAAGGACTCAGCCTCCTAAGAACCCACTCCTCAGGCCAGACTTTGGTCTTTTCAGTTGTGATATGAATTGAACTGACCTATGTCTTCACACAGTGAAGTCTTCTTCATAGGAACTATTGTGTTGTCTGGCACATTTTGTCCCCTTGCACAGCCATATGAAATAAAACCCTAATTCCAGGAGGAATTTCTAGTTTAAATGCTCACAGCACACACAATGCTTATGCATTTCCCATGATCTCCTTTCTTTATTGCATTTTGCAGCAGGACGAAAGGCATAACTTTGTATAGAATCGCTTTAAGTGGCAATACCTGAGATGGATCTTCTCTAACTTAGCAAGTGTCATGGACAGAAATGAAGTGACCTGGGTCTGTGCAATATTCCTTTGATTACACCAGCATTTCCAAACTTCTCAGAGGCTGTGCACCCTCAGCACTGCGAACCTTGGCAGAGCTCAGGAGAGCAAAAGTAATGAGTAAGCAAGGGTTTCCCACCAGGCAGTGCAGAACACTCTCATTAAGCATCCAGGCTGGCTTATAGAAACTGCATTTTAAATCATTATGCGTGGCTAAAAATTCAATCACTAAAATATGTTAACTAAGAGTACAATTAAACAGTAGTTTTACAAATATTCATAATGTTAGCTTTATCAGGCCTTGTCTACAGGTAGCATTTTATTGAAGTGTATTAGACAAGTGTCTTGCTCAAAATCCACAAAAGCACACTATGCCCCATAGTCATGTTTGGGTTTTTTTGCACTGTGAAGACATAAAAGGAAGATGGTTATTTTAAGGATGCTGCATTAAAGGTAATGCCAGCCAAACTATCAACACTGGTTAAAAAATTGCAACAAGTTTGGACAACCAAAATTGAAAGTATCCACCAGTTACAGATATCTACAAATAGCCTATAGACAATAAACATAGTAAAAAAGCCAAAAAAACCCAAAAGAAATAAGCTCCTTCCCCATATTGGTATTACTTTTAATTTATTTATTGATGATTTGTCTTCTTACTGCTGAAACACCACTTTCTGGCAGTTATCCCAAACAGATTTAAAGAAGCTGACATTTTATTTGCCTGAAAGAAGAGGTAGCACTGTAAGACACAAAAGAATGCCTGTAATTCATATAAAATAGTATTTTAAGGTTTTTTTCCTCCATTTGAAAGTCTCTAGTTTTTTGAGTTAGTACAGATTGGTATTTTCTATGACTACACAAGAGATCTTGAAGTTTCGGTCCAGAATGTGTTAAGATTTTTTCATCATTTCAGGATGATAGCACCCTCCTAAGAAAGGTGGTCTGTTCCAAAGTAGTCAGTGACTGGTTTAGATCTGTTTCTTCATTGTAGCTATTGTACAAAATGAAAATTCTTTTACATGTAGGGTGTCATTTATTGTTTTACAAGAGACAATGCATTGTTGCAGAACAAAGACTGAGTATTTCCATAATGAATGAAAATGAGACAGTGTCTTATCTTACTGTATGCGATTTCAGGAAATTAATTTCTGTCTGAGAAGCAACTGAATAAACTCTGTCCATACCTGACGGACTGACAGCTGCTCCTTTTTTTTGAAATACAGTCATTTGGGCCAAATACCGTCAACTAATTTTATAATTAATGTCTACTTAATGACACTTAACAGCTTGCTCAAAGGAAAACATTTTAAAAAAAATTAAGGTATATTTTTCAGTGTTACCTGAACTCCTGCCTTTCACCTGATGGCTTCCTTTTATTTTAAGAATGTTTTCACAATTATCTCATTTATCCCATCTGTCTGAGAAATATTCAACCACTACATTAATGTTATTTAAACTATAACATTTCAAAGCATCTATTGTTACATTTGTTTGGACTTCTGTAAAAGAAGCAGTACAGCAAGGAAAAGGACTTCTTACGATTTTTTTCTTCTATTCATATTAAAATATGCATTTAACCTAGCATGGCCTCTCAAGACAAATTAAGGCAGAGTAAACAGGAAGGTTTTACATAGCACATGGGTTTGTCTGTGAGCATTTTTGGTAGGGACAACTAATGGAGTACACACTAAAGCAAGTGTCCTATTCTGAGACAGAGAAAGGGACACTGAAAGAAGGCTGGCTTAAAATTCTTCTGAAATCTATATAAATAAATAAATTCCCATCCACAACATTGCTGAAACAGCTGCCTTCTATGTAAGCAAGATCTTTGACTATGACTGGAGTACTGAAGGGGAATTTTCCTGAATTCCATTTTCCCCCATGCAAGACAGAAGCTATTGCAAGGGGCAGCAGATGATCTTAATAGTGAGCAAGTGAAGATTATAAGATTTTGCTCTTTGCTTCCCAGCTCTTGGGGAAACACGATGCAGTTTTCTTCCCAACACCTCCATAGCTGAAGCAGCTGGAGTAATTGGCTCCTGGCACAACAGCAGAGGTAGGTCTATGGATAACCTTGCCTGCTACTCAATTGCAGTCACTGCTAGTGCCTGCAGCATAAAAAAGATATTAACTTCATCCTAGACAAAGTTTCTTACTATAAATGAGATGTGAAATACCTTATAGGTGAATGTTAAGATTAAATGTCATTAAAAAATTACTCTGGTTTTTAAGAATAAAAAATCATCTCAGCCCCCCCCCCCCAAACCTGAACCCATCTATTTATTGAAACAATAAATGAGGATAGTTTGACAAGACAAAATCAGAAAATATGCTCAACAGTGAAACAAAAGTCATCTTGTGGTGAGTGCAATGATTCCTTCTTAAAACTTCTCTGATGCACAGCTATTCCTCTCAACACAGCACACTAGCCTTTTTGGATTGCCTCAAAGAGCAGCTTAGAAGAGACTGATTTTTAAAAGCCACTTACAAAAAACTCTGCATGAAATAATAGCAATTGAGCACAGTTTTACATTGTGTAATAATGGATTAGAAAGTTATTATTCTTGGCTGTATTTCTGAGTGGCTTAAAATTTAGGGGGAAAAAATCCAACTATTTTCAGTGCCTAGTTTTCATTAATACTGTGAAAAGAAAATTGGAATTGCAGGCTCCCATGGTGTTTGTGAATTGAAATTAGTAGACTTAAAAACAAAACAAAAAAACAACAAAAGGACCGCAAACCTGTTTTCTTTACATTTATGACTTCCCACAAACTGTGAATAGGAAATTACTCACAAGACAGAAATGTTTAACTACTGCATTTGCAATGAGGCATGAAGGCAATTATTTACAGGCACATATTAATTTTCACTCTATGTGCTATCATTGTAATCCTGTTTGTGGTTGATTTTCTGTAGCATTGTTGGATTCTGGTGAACTGGTTGCTGACCTCACTGCAATTTCAACACCTCATTACAATGAATACATCTGAAAAACAAACCTCTGTGCTTCCTCTGCAGAACCGGTGTGATAGTTGCAGCCTTCAAAACCAATGAAGCAGATGAAGATCTGCTTTAAATTTGTGCAAGAGACTCTGCTCAAACACACCCTGATCTGCTCCCTTCCTACTGAGCTTCAACTGGCTCTCTAAGGGAGGCAAGAATTGGCTCCCCAGGGAATATTCATCCACGATCGAGCTGCCATGGGACAGAAGCAGTATGAGGTGGTTCCATATCTGGCTGCTTTAGCTCAGTGACAAACTTTCCTCTGACTTGGAACGGTCTACATCCAAAGCTAGGATCTAATCCATATCAGAGAGGTACCACAAAACAAGCTGCATTTGCGAAACTCACTTTATTCTCCATGGTTGTAATGGCATCATGATTCAACAGGAACGGGAGGTGAGACCGGCACACTCAACACACTGTGATGTAGTGGAAAGATATGGTGCTAATGAAATGAACATTTGCCATTTCGAACTAACACCATTGCATTTGTTCTAAGAAATCTGTCAGACTGAGTTTGAGGGAACAAGACAATAACCTATTTTCAGAGAAAGTGTTTATGGGAAAATTATTAAGATATCTGTTCTGCTCTTTGGTGTGCAAACCCAGGTTCCTTACTTCCTAGAAATCCAAATATTGAAGGTTCTCAGAAGGAAAGCTATAATGCAATAAAATACCTCTAAAGTGACGTTAACTAAATTAGCTAGTTATAAAAATAGTCTAGTAGTGAAACACCACCCACAGCTAAAAAGTTTGTTTTGCTAAGAAGCTAAACATTCTCTCTGCACAGAATAGAATGCTTATTTCCAAGTGCAATGATTTGTAATATATTGACTTCAAACCATTTACAAATCCTACCAACTCCTGAAGACTGCAGATTTTGCAAGTAACTTCTTTTTCCACTGTGGTTGAGAGGTGGAAGGTTGTTTACTCAACCTTTTAAAATGTCAACATAAATCTAAAGGGAGATAGGTTAGTTGGTAGTACAGTGCCAATTGATAGAACATACCAAATCAATGGAGTTTATAAGTTACTATGCTCTGCAGAGCTGAGGGGGATATTTCAAAGTTTTATAAGAGACTTTTGTGAAAATATTTTTCACAAAGCTAAATTAATCTTACCCAAAATGGAAAATATAAACCAATATGTCATTTAATATCATTCAGCAGTCTTTTTCCCTGTGGTCTTTTCCTTTTTAATAGTATATTTTAACATTTTCAGTTGCAGTGCTTCTTGTTTAGTATTTCTTTCCTCCAAACAAGGATCCTTTCCTTTTACCAGTTTAAGTGTCCTACCTTTCCCCACTTCTACATTTGTCATTCACTTTTGCACCTCTGCTTCTGTATTTTCTATGTGAAGTAATTTTCCTGGTTTTGTGCATGGTACTTTGTGTCAGAAATTTTGACTGATCAGTGGAGTCAGTAGGTAGTCTACATTTTAGATGGAAGTACTTCTATGTGGGAAATAATGCTTTTGCAAATAAGATAAGGAAGACAAAATACAAATACTACACTGCTGATAGCATGTGTTCAAGCTAGAGCTAAGCTGCTGTAATTGTGGGCAATCAGTTCAGACAGCTAAGCCGATACCATTTGCACAGTACGTTGCCTGCAGCTTTAGGTCCCTGAAGACACAGAGAAGCAAAAGTGTTAAAGCAAAAAATGAGCAGGGACACTGGAAACATAAAGTTTTGGTGGCAGCTAACTGTAAGATTGGCTTCATCGTACCAAAAACTTAATCTCAGCAACAGTGACATTCGGGCCCCACTGGCCTAAAGAAAGGTTCTGCTATGAGTTTTGCAAGATCAAAGTTTCACTGCTTGCTATTCTTATCTTTCTCATCTCATTAAAGAAAAAGGCAAAAAAATTCCAAACCACCTTATCTAGGAAACAGTTTTCAGCAGGAGAATGCCAAAATGTAGTTGTAAAGAGTGAGAAATCTAATGGCTTGGCCTGTAGAGCATGGAATGATTCTTGCTTATGAAATGAGCTGTAGGTGCAGACACCCACATTCATCTTCACAACTGTGGGTGATTCCCTGACTGTCTTCCTTCACTAAGGTTACTACATGAAGAGATAAATGTCTGTGCCCACAAACATTATATATATGGCTTGAATGCTGGAGCTGAAAGCATGCTGAATTCAATTTGTTCCAAATACTGTCAACAAGTCAGATCCATTACTGACAAAGTTGATAATGTGCCTGGAAAAAGAAAGGGCCAGGCTTTCAAGACCTCCAGAATACATATGCACACACTGGAAATGCTACTGGTATAAATACTGAACTCCACCCGCTAACCAAAGGCTCGGATACAACTTGCAGATACAGCTACACTTGTTCAGCCTGAATCCTATTACTGCCAAAACCTTATACTCTTCTCTGGGAGTGGGAAGATAAAGACAAATGGAATTCAAGATTCATATGAATTACATTTGATGTAATTAATGTTCTCTTTCTCCTGATAAAATTATTAAAATTAGTAAGACTGCCTTGTATTTCTTTGTTTCTCTCATCATACTCTATAAAACAATTCTGTTGTCTCTGGTGTTAGCCCAATGAGAAAAGTTTGAGATATCTATAAAGCTTTGGTTTATAGCAGAATATAATTCTTGTGTTCTCACTGCTTTCATCTTTCATTTATCTCTTTTCTGCAATTTTTTAAAGGGTACATTCACAACATGTGCTTTTTGTGGATCTGAATTTACTGTTTTAGCCAGGTCATGTTTAAACTATCAAAGTACCAGACCTAGATCATAGTTCTTAACCTCAGCAGAAGTGCTGGTTTTGAAACCTATAGGCCAGAATTGCAGGTCAACATAGCAGAACAAAGTTTCATTCAGGTCTTCATATACTTAGAAGGAGATAGCCCTAAGGTTAGACTATTTCAGCTACATGCATCCTTATTATAGATTACTTTTGCCTCCAATTTTTCCTGCTTCCATTTATGAGCAACATCCTTAGAGAATACCTAGTTCTCAAACTTGTCAGCATTCACCTTCCACTTTGCAGGCTGTCAAATGACTAATCACACACTACAATACCCCGGTGTTTCTTGCAGAAGTTTAAATTAGGTGTTAGCAAGTGGTTGAAAATTAGTAGCAAGTCTTACTACTAGGTATGCAAGAGATAATGACAATTCACACTGTTGTGATTGCTAGAAAACAGACGCAAGAAGTTTTAGGATCATACACTTTAAACAGATTGACATAAAACTTAATGGGAGCCTGTTCCAGGTTCAGTAATTTCTTTACTTCACCTTTATACAAGTAAATCCTCTGCCTATCCTTATTTAATCAGGAAAAAAGTCTCAGTCAAGTCAGCAAATTACTTAACTGTTTCTGAAAACCTCAAGTTTGCAATTACTAATATACTTCTTTTTCTGCATTTTTCAACCAATGTCAGAGTGTGAAGTCCACCTATGGAAAATGTTTTGAGAGTCCACATAATCTTTGTTTGGCCTTATTTAATTGGTTTCAGTAAATCTAATGTGTTTTACAGCCTGTTCTTCAGGCAAGTGGATCTTTGGTTCCAGATTAAAAATATCTACGTATTTTTTGCAAATGGTGGAAATATCTCATAATGAAGGCTGCCAAAGAACACACATCTTTATTTCTGTGGCTGACAACTAAGAATCACAAAATATTTAGAACTGCCTAGAACCTATTTTCATGTATTGATACACACACAGAAACTGGGACTTAATAAATTGTTCTACTGAAAATCTTGACTATCAGTCGAGAAAACAATGACTGTTTTGTTTAAGAGAGAATGGACATAGATCTAATTTCATTTTTTTGGTGTCTGACAAAGACAGTGCATTCACAGACAATTAATTCTTCAAGGTCTATGTAATACCTTATATGTAGGCAGGTTCTTTGTCTGGGAATATCAAAAAGAATAGGTCATGCAACTAATCATATGCAATTTTTTCTAGGGAAAATCAGGAAGGTAAATTCTGAAGAACATATGCATGTTGTGGGAAAGGAGAGAGAAAACAAGAGAGAATCGATATTAAATGGATTGTGAGACAAATGGTTTTCCATGAATAGCTTCAGCAATGAAACAATTCCTCCACCTTTATCCTGGTCTTCATTTACTTCCTCTCACTCCCATTATCTTATGCGGGGATTGTACACTTGCCACTGATTGAGTAACATATCACCTGAATTAAAGGATGTGATATTCATGGTCATTTCACCGTTCACAGTCCAGACAAGTACTGAAAAATCTAGGGAGTTCCTCTGAAGTTAGTGGGTACAACACAAACCCACATGCATTTGTGAATGAGTGATGTGGAGGGCCTGGTTTGCTTCCCTGCATGCACATCCCAGTCCTGGGGATCACAGCGTCATCTTGTGCTTCAGCTTGGCCTCTAAGTACCTTCAGAACTGAATCACTAATAGTCTTTTACATCTTTAAAAGAAAGAAAAATAACATACCCTTCTTTCTTGGCCCACTCCTTCAAGGAACATTGAGTAACGTGCCCATTTTTTTGAATTATTGTTTATAAAATGAGTGAGTACATTTCTTCAAACTACTCAAAACATTACCATCTGGCTTTGTCTATCTGTGGAGATGCCTAACTTGAAACCACTGAACATGTAACAATAGTACTAATAACTGTCACTGACTAAACTTTTCTGCACAAGAAATGTCTTTTCACGTTGTCTGTGTATGTCTGAAGCATAAAGTAAAGTTTAGGTATTGCCATATAAATAATAACTTCAGTTTTTACACTGTGAGTGTTTGCCAGCTGGGATTTAACCATGGCAGCTATTCTTATATAATTGTTATACACAGATAGAAGTGAGTACATCCAACTTTAGCAAGAACACACATGGAATATGAATGTACCTTCAAAGTTCACACACAAGGAAAACTGTTCATCATTTACCCACCAGTGGAGAAGGTCTTGTGCAAGCTTACAGAGAGCCTTCTATGATTTATAGCAATTTGATGTCAGTATTTCTTACCAGGTGTAGAGCATAGAGAGCTGCTGATAAGACCTTGATAGAAAATCATCGTGTTCTGGAAAAAAAGCCAGCTCCTCAGTATCCATCTATATTCTTCTTTCTGACTGGGAATGTGAAAATCCTAAGGACTGGCTAGAAACCTACAGGTTACACAGTATTTCCATATTTCCATGGCAGGGCTGGCAAAGAGTGGAGATCAGTACTGGTGCAATGGACCAACCATAACTTTTAACCTCATTTTTGAAGATAATTTAGGAAAAAAAAATTTTTATCAAATTGAAATTAGAAATGCCATATTTGTAATTCACCATGACAGACACTAAGACGTTAGTCTGTTGACAAACAATGAGTTCAGTTCACAATAAAATATTTTGGAAAAATGCAACATTTTCTTTCTATTCCTTTGAGAAGGGCTTTATGATTTATATAAAAAAAAGCTTAACAAGTATTTTAACTTTGATATGAGAAAATTAATCTCTATCTTAGTGCCCTCAGTTCCTTTATGTATAGTCATGGTAAGTGCTAACATTTGGAAATTTTGTAAACACAGAATGATTTTCACCCTGTAGTAGTTTATGCACAGATATCTAGGTATATTTCAGCTAAGCATTTCAAAAGTCTGATTCAAGACAACCCAGCAATCTTTCTAGTACTGGAAATGCATTTAGAACTACAGGGTAATTGGACTGAGGCACAAATATTCCCTTTACATCTTGAGCCATAATGAACAGAGTAGCCCTATGAACTAACTGTAATTTTATTTTTCTTTGTTTCAGCTTCTTGCACAATGTATTCCATGAAGAGCATTAAATAGGGCACTTGCAGTGATGTATAAATTAGAGGAGTCACTTCACGTCCTAGTGCACTGTTATCTTGCTGCTAGATGCACTAGGAATACATTACAGTAATTTGTGCCAGAAAAAGAAGAGCAAAACTTCTAGTAATGATCATAAATCACTCACAGTCTATATTTCACAGCCCTGGCTGTTAGGAAAATAGGTACCAGTGCTGGAACCAAATGCAAGCTATCACAAGGTGGCTGAGAACATGTGGTTTGGAGCCATCTTCATCTATCCAACACATGTTATCACAGAGCAGAGTGCATACACGTGCAGGAAGCAGTGTGCATGCACAGCCCAATACTGTTCTGCTCACAGGACAAAGCGTTCCCCAGAGCAGTGACTGAACTGTAAGAGTCACCTTAAGCAGTGACTTGTTCACTCTCTCAGCTAAACTGATGCTTTGGAGATTTCTGACAGTCACCAGCAATTTTCTGCAATGCAATGAGCCTTGCCAAGGAAAATTAAAAACATGCTCAAAGATCAGCCCATAACCATCTATCCTATTAATCATCCTTACTCAATAATATAAGGAAATAACTGATCCCATTTTTTGCTCAGGAATCAGGGCTAAGAAAGGTAACCAGTGGTATCAGTTGGTATATTGGAAATCTGTCCTGACTATTCTTATTCTTTTACCTGCAGAACTAGGATAGGACAAGATCTGATATCAATTAAACACTGTCCTGAGAAATAGAACCCAAAAGCCTCCAGACAAATCAAGAGACAATAAAATATTGTCTTTTCTTGCAACATGTGAAGCTCCACTGGTAGAAAGACACTTTCTGGAACCTGAACCTTGCTTCTACAAGACTTCTCTTTCACTTTGAAGGTTGTCTTTTGCTAAAAATCTTAAGGCCAGTGAATACTATATATTCTGGCTTTAAGACTGCCATACCCTCTATCCATCCCATTTCCGCTGGGGCTGTCAGAAGACATTTTCAACCTAGTTTTGAGCTTAAACCTTTGTCGAGTCCTAAACTGGAGAAAGAGTTAACTGTCATTTGCAGAAAAAGAAGTGTTTGTTTGTATGCCTAAAACTGTATGACTTTTTCCTTGGTTGAGATTTCCCTGCCATTAAACTCAGTGATTCACTTCATTTGACCTAGTTTGGACCTTTCTGCCTTTTGGAACATTTCAATAGCTACAGGAGTGGCTAGACAATAACTAACAAATAAAATACCAGCCCAGAGTAACTGGAACAAATAAGCTGCGTAGCACAAATGCTCACTGAAATTCACCAGAAATCAGAGCTCTCTACAAAGCTCAGCAATGGCTGCAACAGCAGTCCTGGGTGTGCAGAATGGCAATTTGTCCACCTGCAGTTTTATAACTCTTCATGTAAAATCATTATATTGTTCCAGGTTCTTTTTTTTTTGGATAAGTTCTCACTAACATTTTTCATAACTTGTCTCCAAAATGCAAAGACTCTATTATTTCCTCTATGACATGACGTTGAGTACATATAAACTATTATTTTTCTTTTATTATTATCATCCTCAATCTTTGTGCTGTTCTTAGTATTTAGAGTAGGAAAGGGGAAGGTGGAGAGACCATGAAAGCAATACATGTTGCCTTAGTACACAAAACATAATGCAAAGAAAACATGTTGATGAAGTTTTGCATGCTAATAAATTTGTTATGACTTCATCCAATTATGGCACATTTAGCAGTTTGTATACCACAATGAAATCTGCAATTATAATTTTTGTGACTTTATGTTCCAGACAAGATGATGAGTTTGCTGCTCAGCAGCTCCTAATCTGGTTTACATTTTTATGTCCCATATGAAATTTGTTGCAAATTGCATCTTTCCATTTATTATTTAGAAGACAGGTGCACAGAAAGCAAAGCTGGTGGTGGCAGATCAGGACTTGTTAGCCACTACAAACTGCAACATATCTGTAATAGAAAAGAAGCCCTATTTTATGCATAAATCTCACTCATTAGTAAAATCCACATAAGCAGTGTTTTCTATAATATATAGGTGTTCCATATTCAAACTATTTTTGAATAGGCTCTCATTTTGAGCTGAGAACCTTGGTTAGAAGTAGGCATATTATGGGCAATCATTATGGAAATGTTCAGATATGGCTCTGCCAATAAAACTGCATGGGCTTTGGCCATTCCTTGATTGTATTCTTGCTAGAAAAATGTTGACCTCAGAGTCCTGAGAGTATCATCTCATGCCATGGGGTGGATTCCTTTGTTGACTGACCATCAGGATTCTAGACTACAGCCTCTAAAGTGAAAATGTAAAAGTAAAATTGCCCTAACTGTCACTTATTTGGACTTCTAGAAATACTTGTTATGAAACAATCTTCAACACCATTAAGTGAGGATTCTGAAGAGTAGCTGTGGAGAAGCAACTCTGGTTTGTGAAAAGGGTTAAGGGGAAAAAGCTGAACTGAACCACAAGAAGAATTTAAATGAAGGGTCATATCCTTTTGTATCTCCTAACCCAAATGTACTGTTAGGAGTAGCTCAAATCCACATGGAGATTGCAGTATTACTGAGATGGAGCAGTGTCTACCTGATTATTCATGATGAAAGCATATTGATTAACACTAAGTGACTAAGACTAAAACAGCTTACAGAGAAACAGATATACTAGAAGTTATGGCTTCAGTAACCCCTTTGGTTCAGGCTGTTTCAAATATGATAAAAGGACAAGGCTGATGAAGGCAAATTAACAGCTTTTGGAAGTTGAGTGGGAGGATGAGTGACATTTTGATGAGAAGAATGACAGATAAAAAGATCCAGACAATTGGGATTATGCAGAAGATAATTCCTGTGCCAATCCACACTTTTTAAAAAAGCAGTAGCAGTTGGGATACAAAAAAATGAAACAGTAAAACCATTCTCAAATAAACAAAAATGAGAAGTGTCGCTGGGTGATGAATGACAAGCTAAAACAGGAAAGCTAAAACACCAGGATGGAAAGCTAATGGCAATGTTTTCCTGGACTGCTAACATTCACATTCCTCATCTGAACAATAGTTTGGACAGAAACAATAACCTGTCAGAAAGCTTCATTTCACCCCTCCCATTCCAGCACCCACCAGCTAAATGACTGTGAGTGAGTGCCTCAGGACTACAAAGCACTGCAGCCCCAAATCTGAAACAACCTCAGAGAAGAATTATTCTGCAATTTCACTAGTTTTCAGTGAGGTAAGGCTGAGAAATTACAAATACATTTTTAATATAAAAGATGCATTCTCAGAGGATTTGGAAATTATTTGGTGCCACATAAGCAATATACTGCTTTATAATTACCTTATAAAATAAAATCATACAAACTAAATGCTGATTTATGTATTGAACAGCACTGCCTGAATTAACTAAAGCAAGAAAGCAACTGGCAAGAATGAGGTGAGAGCCATCATGAGCTACTGCAGGGACTCATACTGGACAGGACAGTCTTGTTAAGAATTTGTAAATGAGAGTGAAACAGCAGAAAAAAATATCCTGGAAATTATTTCTCAAACTTAAAAAAAGAGGAATTTTTATCACACTTCCTGAATATCTTGATCATGATGTTGTCCTGAGAGATAAGAAACTGTGTAAGGTGAATGTACCCATTGCTACTCAGTTTAAGAATGAACATTCCACCTCTTGGCATTTTGAAAACTACTCTGAAATACTTTCATTAGAAAGCAAAAGAAACCAATCTCAAAGTATTGTCGTTAAATCTGTAAATATCTTCGTTCCTGGAAGAGCTGAAATGCCATCCTGCAGGTCCATCAGACACTGAGACAAGCTATAAATGTCTCTGCCTTTACTTCAGTTGAAGTAAATAATTTTTGCATGTGGGTATCAGGCTATGTGGCTTGAAAAAGGAACCACACATTTGCATTTGAAGCAAAATTTCATTTGTCTTAAGGCTATGTAGATTGCTCCAGATTTTGATGTTGTACTAAGATGGCTCCTAGTTGTGATTTTGCATTTATTAGTCTCAAAATAAATTGATTTCTACTTGAATTAAATGTTACTGAAAAAAAAATAGATCTTAATTTTTCTACTATTAAGAGCTATAGCAAGTACCAAAGATAACCAAATCACCTAAACCAACTAGCAGTAGGTGTGCTATCAAATAGCACAGAATTCAGGGGAACAAGAAAAACTGAGATATATCTATATGGTACCATGAGCTGTTTGGTCAGGAAATGTAAAAGCTAAACCAACAAAGAAAGCAGGAGTAATACACTGGACTATCTGGGATGTTTTTCAAGGTTATAGAGTAACATAACTCTTCAGACTGATATTAATGAGTTTTGTAGTGCTTTCACCTCCGTAATAAACGCTTGGATTTTTAGAGAAGGTATGTAGTATGTAATTAAACATAATTTAATACAATTGAACCTACTGGAACAGGTTGCACACAGAAGTCAAGGATGTCCCACCCCTGAAGGTGTTCAAGGTGAGGCTGGATGGAGCTTTGCACAGCCTGGACCAGTGAAAGGTGTCCCGGCAGGGGGGTTGGAACTGGATGGTAATTAAAGGTCCCTTCCAAGCCAAACCATTTCATTACATCACAGAGAAGAACCTCCACTATTCAGTGGGCATAAGAAAGACATGGCCAAAACATTACTAAGTTTTCCTTCCATGGAAAATACTAGAATGTCAAAATATTTTGTTTCTAATCAGAACTGAAACATACACTCTGAATAGTTTTGCCTTAGAAAAAAGCCATAAAACAATTTGAACTTTGAGACTGTTGTATTCTATGTCTTCAGGTTTTATCTACCTATACAGTATTTCATACTGCAAACAGTAAGTCAACATGAACTTAACTCTACCTTCTAGTACTTAAAGGAAGCTTATAAGAAAGATGAAGAGGGACTTTTTACAAGAGAGTGTAGTGATAGGACAAGATGGAATGGATTCTTACTGAGAGTAGGTTTATATTAGATACTAAGAAAAAATTCTTTACTGTGAGGGTGGTGAGGCCCTGGAACAGGTTGCCCAGAGAAGCTGCTGATGGCCCATCTCTGGAAGTGTTCAAGGCCAGGTTGGATGGGGCATTCAGGTACCTGATCCAGTGAAAAGTCTCGCTGTCCATGGCAGGGGGGTTGGAACTAGATGATCTTTAAGGTCCCTTCAAACCCAGGCCATTCTATGATTCTATGAAATAATGCAACATCTTAAATACAGTACTTTTATCCTATCTGGGGGAAATGCTTGAGGCACAAACAATTGCACCATCTTTCTGTTAAATGAATTTGCACCTTTTTTATCACAACAACACAGTTGCAGGGGTCCTAGAATGCTTTTCCCAGTTCATCCTCAGGTCCTCAGTCAAGTCATAACCTTGCTCAGATCGTGACTATTAGTGTGCTCCCATCTGTTGTCTTTGAGAAACAGATAGCAGACTCTCCCTCTCTGACAGGTGGAAAGGCCCCAGTTCAACCTCTCTTTGCTATATAAGAAAGGACTTTCCTGTTAGATGGGACTCTGAAGGACAGGAGCATGCAAATATGAAATAAAAGAAAGTAATAAAAAAGTTGACTAACCTAACCCACCTGAGCTTGGCTCACAGGGATCGATGTCCTCATCATCACTAGGACATTCAGCCGAGGCCACAAGGATGTCATCTGTAGTCTGCAAAGAAAATAAAAATCAAATAGATATACTCGAATTGACTGAACATGTTGTAAGACTCTCACTAGCATTTCTTCTTTTGCTCAGATTATGCAAGGCCCAGAGTGTTCCAGAATAAATGTGCAGTGGCACAGTGACACTCTCCAACGCTGGATTAATGGAACTTTGCTTTTCAATTTGCACTTGTCAGTTTTTAGAATTGTGTTAGATATTCAGTGTAGGCACTTAAACATTTTAATATTTTTTTGTAGTAAGGACAGAAAGTAGGACAAATACGTATATTGGGGCTGCTGGTCTTCCCTCTTTATCTCCAAAATCTCTCCTATGATATTACTGAAAACACTGAGACCATTAAAAAACAAGTCAAAACAATGAACTGCATGCAGCTGTTAAAACTATTACAAATGTAGTGGTGATTTCTCCATTAACTGCACTTGCTTTCTCAGATGTAGAGCCGAAAGAAAAGGAAAAGGAGCAAATATGTCTTACTGAGTTGAAAACTATTTAATGAAAAGAAAGGCAAGGAACGACAGCAATAACAAATGTGTACAATGTAGAAATTACCATGCTGTTTTCTTAAATAAGTGGAAACATCTCCTTTTCTTAAATAAGTGAAGTATTGCCTAAGTGCTATATTTAGGTCCAAGAAGTTCTAGGAACATCTGCCCAAAATGCATTTGGACAGTTCCTTGTATAGAGAAATCAAATAAATCAAGACAAAGGAGATAAAACTGGGCATGTATGATACAACACACCATAAATAAAAGAAACTGGAATTCTTATCTACTGCTTCTTACAGTGCTAGAACATGGAGATATTCAAAGAAACACTGAGGCAACCAATCTGAACCTGAAAAAATGAAATACTTTTTCAAGCCACCTCTGAGAACAGTCATTTAGATATGTAATAAGAACATCCACAGTTATTCAAGGAAATAATAGCAGGGAAATATAAACTGTCATGCACCTGGTCATTTCTCAAGCAATTACTAATGAGGTTAGGAAGAAGGTTTTCCTATGGGCAAGACATTTCATAACTGTCCATTTCAAACTTCTGTTCATTTCACTAAAGGAAATACATGGAGAGAATAAAATACTAAATCATATTGAAACAAGAGGGTAAGGACATAAGGCAAAAAGTCATTCTTGGATTCCCATATGTTATACACGCCAACCAGGAGATACAACCCATCTCACTCCGTGAGTACAGAGGAGGGACATAAAACACATCAAAGTTTTCCTTCATCAGTTTAAATCTGAACACGTAAAAGTTTTATTTCTGTGCAGCAGGGGAAAAGGCTAACCAATGTTGTTTATCATTATTACTCTAACCGGAGTTTTAAAGCAAAGCGTATTACAGTAATAGGCTTTACTTTGTCACGCTACAAGAATATTAATGAATATATGCTTTCAGCACTTCTGAGAAGTAGGAAAGTGATACATTCATTAATATGTGAGACATAACAAAGAAAAGCCTACTATAATAACAATATATTTTAGAGGCAGAAGACTGGAGCACAAGAGAATGAAGTAACTTACTGAGAGTAATAAGAAAGACTACAGACGACAGCTAGGTTTAGATACCACAATCATAAAAATTATCTTTCTTTATAGCTGAGAAAATTTGTAGCTTAGGGAAACAACTCTGTAAAATTGCCAAAATTAGCTGGCAGATTTCCAAAATTTAAAAAGACACGAAAAAAGCATGCTAGTTGTCCATTCTTTCTACCATGCAGAAAATCAAAGTTATAAAAAAACCTGCTGCAAACATCCTCTTGAATATCTAATATCCATATCTCTTCTCCCAGATTACAACTATTTAAGCTTGAAAACTTAGTCTTTTTGTGGAAAAGTACCTTTAAGTATAACAAAAAAATACCAGGTAACCAATAAAGCCTGCACTTAAACAAGTATCTCCACTGTAAACCCCACAACTATTAAGTATAGAAAACTATTAATAAGTACATAAAGTATCATGCATCTCCCAAACAGTTTCAATTTGGTCAGTGAAGCCAAAGTGCTGTATTTTTCCTACTACTCAAAACACTGGAGAAGACTATATTTTTATGACCTGCAGCCAGAATTCTGAACATTTACCAATGGATCACTGAGGAATTCTACAAAAATACAATTAAACAGAGAGGATCACATGCATACACAATAGTCATAGCAAGAAATGATGACATGGTGAGATCTACTGGTCTAACTGGAACTTTGTTTAAGGGTGCTTTGGTACATGCATGGATGAGTCACCCTTGTAACTTGAGTGACCTAAGAAGAAATGATCAGACAGATTTATAGAATTATTGCAGTGTCTTTGATTATTCTTGATATAGGACAGCATGATAAGACTTCAAGTCTACTTTTGTGTACAGTTTGCAGTAAGTTCAAAATTACTTGAAAAATAATACATTCTAAGTATCTTAATGTCTGAGAGCTACTTTGCTCAGCTACGTATAAGAGAGTGTCAAAACTGTCTTTATAAAGTGACACTAATTCCAGTCTATGGAAGGAGTATTCATACTTCTACAAGTAGAAAGGGATGTTCTTGAATGATAAAAGTGCACGTATATTATGGGTACAGAAATTAATATCACCTTAAATAAATGTGAATATAGCATGTCAAGAAAGACATCAATGTCTCAGAATATTAAAGGAAGTAATGTATGTTTCACAGTCAATACTTGGTATAAAACTAATTTTCTTGCAAGCAATAAATCAAGTATCAGTAGTTGAATAAGTGAAGTGATAAGATGATGTGAAAAGTGATTTTCTTCAGAAAAATGTCAGAAAGAATTGCAGTTTAAGTATCAATTAACAGATGTGTCACCACGTCCTCCTATTCTCCCCTTTCCCCAAACCCAAATACCTCTTTGCTGCTACTCATACATAATTTTATCAGAAAAATGGGCAAAGGAGCTGTGAAACACAAGTGAGATGGCAGTGACCAATCTACAAATGAAAGCCATTGGTCTGGTTAACAGACTTTGAAATGGGACTCAAAATTAGCTAAAATACTAGAGAATATAAAGAATATATAAATTAAATACTTTGGGCCAGCTACTAGAGTTTTTTCTCCAGAAGAGCTCTGACTGACAAAAATGTACCTGAGGAAAGAAAAGGATTTAGACAGCTATGGGGTGCAGATCAATAATGCAAGATAGAGTAATATGTTTTACTTATGCACATTATCTTTTCCTCATGCTTTTTAATTCGGATGGGAAGATTTAAAACAAATCAGTTCTCCTAAGTGAATTGCCATTGTTGCTAGCACTATGGCTAATTTACAGGACACTGCTTCCAGCATTCTCATTAATCAAGGATTTAAAAGTCAGTGGAAAATCCCTTATTTACAGTGAGTGCCTAATAGGATAACATCCAACTGGTATCATCATATTACATGATTGAATTAGAATGTCTCTTGGGTGAGTTGTTCAAATTCATTTAAGAAGTGATACTCCAGTTGTAAGAGATTAAAAAAAAGTATTAAAATAGCAGATGTACAATCTGAAAGGCCAGGCACAATTCCTTTTCATTGCATCTTCTTTTCTTTGTGTATTTTCAGAGATTTTTCAGGTTTAATTTGCAGGTATGGCTGTGCGATTTAAAATGCAGTCTATTGTAAAATGGGGATTCTAAAAAAGTTGGACATCTGTACACATTTCAGAAAAAGGATGGTAGAAAAACTTTAACATGCCAGCATAAAAAAATGGACCCCAAAATCACATATTTAGTAAAAGTCACTACATAATGTTGGTTCTGATGACTATTCAGGGGTGGGGACCCTGCAGGAATAGGTCTTGCTTACATCAGCCAGGTCTGCTTGCAAAAACAAAAAAGTTGGGATTTGTCTCTGAGCCAAGAGACAGTTTAAAATACCACCAATCTGCCACCTTGCCTGAGAAAGGAAATGGTGAGTATTTCAAGAAAGCTCCTGGCCAGATGAAAAAATGATGTTGTGTCATGGTTTAAATACAGTGTCAGTCTGTAGCTATGAATAAATACCAAGCTGTCTCAAAGGTTACTACCATGGGTTCACAACTAGTGCCAGGAAATATGGTTGTGCCCTTCTAATAATGCTTCTTTGAATGCTATGTCATTAAGAGAAATAATTGCAATTTTTTTAATTGTTGTTCATTTTTTGCATGAATGGGCATAAATACATACCATCTTGTTCAGTTTTTATGTATGAAGTCTGCTATACCTGAGGGTATGAGAGAAATATTATCTAAAAATTAAATCACCAATTTGAGTTGTGCATTCGTTAACAGTATAATGGATCCTGCATATTTTCTCTTACAGTATTCCATCAGCTCTCCTTTAAATCATAGCACCCCACAGCTACTCTGAATATAGTTTATTCCTTTCTTGTTCAATAATATACTTTATCCCATGAGAACTGCAAGTAAATCCAAATTACACAATAGTTAAAAACTAGCAGTCATAAATTATTATATGAATTATAAACAGTAAAACTGCTTGTGACTACTGTTTATTTTAGATGAGAACTTCAACTGTGTAATTCAGAACTACTCATATATTTGTACAGCTTTGGCACTGAACAATACAAGAGGCGGCACTGTTGTGATTGGTGCTAAATGCAGCTGGAAGGCAAAGGCTATGCTTTGATTCTGAACCAGAACCAACAAATAAGTGTGTGAGAGAGCAGAAGATGAGAAGGGTCAGGTGAGGATGCTACTGATAGGCGCTAGTGTTTACGCAGGCGCTGATCTAGAACATTTTCCAAAATTATGCTCCCATACAGCAGGAAGGAAGGTCAGGAAAAAAGTAGGCAGAGGAAAGCCAGGCAGGAGCCCATGACCGTCCAAAGAGAACAGATGGTGCTTGGAGAGCACTGCCGAGCCTGGTAGCCTCTCTGAGGAAATTCAGTGTGTTTAAAACTGTCTTGTGAGAGGAGAGATGAAAACAGCCAGGATGACATGGAAGAAGCAGACAGAACCAACCTTTGATGGTTAAGGCATGGGAGGATGGTTAAGACAAGTCTGTGCAAGAAATTAATGGTAAGGTCATGGAAGCAAAGGGAACAGGGCTATAAAAGGGAAGGCCAGGATCCAGGGGAGTTGATATCAAGCAACTTGATTATGTGAAGATTAATGGAAAATAATTAAATTAATATTAGCAAATGACTGTCTGAAAACATATGTTCAGACATAGGACTAGGAAATTAAACGCCTAAGTCTCCTTTTCTCCTTTTCTGTAATGCTTAGTTATCACCTCTGCTTAAATTATTTCATTTTTCCTCCTGAAAACAAAGCTTATTCAAATGCTTGCAGTTTAGTTCACAGAGAATCAACTACAACTGATATGAAAACACAGAGGTCTGCTTCAGCTTAGCAGCAGTGTACATAGCCAGAGCCACGGTATAAACAAAGATTTTGGAAAACCAACAGAAATATACTACTGTCTTCTTTATTAGATGTGGCAAACTTTCCTTGAAAAATACAGTTCATGAAATGTTTATGGAAAGGTGCTTAGAGCAGTCATTTTATAGTTTTGCACTGGACACATTAACTTCTTTAGGCAGTGAGGGACTCCCTCAAAAACTAATCCCTTGAATATATTCCTTTTCCCTGTTTTTTTTCCATTAAAGTGCAGGAGCATGAAAAATCACGAAAGACTTCATGTGGAAAAAATCAAATTTCATTTTTTGGGACAGTATTAACTGTACAACTTTCAAGTAATTTCAATTTAATTTTTGGTGTATGAAGCAGATCTCAATGACTAGTTATTGAGATGGTTGTAGAAAGAAACTTGAGTATGTCACATGAATCTAGCGTATTCCTCAGGCAGCTTTGCCCTGGTGTTCATAACCTCCCACTGTATGAGGCAGTTTTCTGAGAAAGATGCAATAGTGATCTAACAGTATTATCAGTTTTAAGTGACATGCTGTTTAGACAACTGTCTCTAACATTATATTTAACCTGCTAAAGGTCAAACAAGTACATGTGCATCAATTACTGCTTGCCCACCCACATCCAGAAAGTATTTTCTCTGCATCATGCTACTGAAAAATGTTATTTCTGGACATGGATATTAAAAAGCTAATATTTCAAGCACGTACACAGTATTTATTATATCTTTTGGTAACTGTTGACATATTATTACCCTGTAATGTGAAAATATGGTAATTGAAAATTGAAACACTTTCTCAAAACTGGCTCTCATCTAATTAATACTATCATGTTATTTCTTGAATTGGTCAGTGTTTGACACTTGGGAGAAAGCAAAGGCCTTGATTATTATGTTCCTCTCACAGAAAAAAAAAAAGAAAAAAGGAAACCTCAAGGATATAACAACCTAATCTAGTAAGGTTTTTTGGTTAGTGAAATGAGTGTTGTAGAAATTAAATGCTGAGGTGTGGGTAAAAAGCTGAAGATGATGCCTCGGATGCCCTCTAGGCCACCTTCAGTCTCTCCCCAAATCACAGCAGTGATGGGAATACACCTGTCCCACTCAGCAAGGCAGAATAATCTCATTTCTGGCCTCCTCCTCTCTACATACAGTCTATCTTTCCACATAACAACTTTAAAATTCATGGTATTAATTCCATGCAAAGCAGTATTTGTATTACTTGTCTAGCTCCCCTCCTCCACCCAAACATCTAAATTCTCATGGGCAAAATTACTACCAGTAGTGGAAATACATTTGAGAAAAGGATTTATAGTAAAATAAAGTCAAAACTCCCATGTGTCTTTCCTTTAAGCTCTGGATTTGAAGTTGTTTTCATCAAAGTCTTAGAGTCACTCATCTCATCTGGAAAGAAGCAGATCTGAGAAAATCTACATGCTGGCAGAACATTTTACCTGGACAGCTAGACAGGCAACACTCTGCACTAATTTATAAAAGTATTACTAAATAACAATAAGAAAATATTCCAAGTATTTTTCTATCAGGTCATGTCCCTTCCTTTCTGCAACAAAGGGATGAAATTAGTTTCACAGACGTAGACCAAAACCAATTTCTATCTATGCACACATTTCTATGAATACATTTTTCACTTGCCACTCTTCAATATTTAAAGGCCTTGAAAGTCACTGCATAATAGCAGGGGCTATTTTGGACTTCTTGAAACAAGCTGATCCTGCACTAGCTGTGGTTCTTGGAAGCAGAGCAAGCAGCAACGACACAGTGACAGAGTACCAAGAAGGGTAAGAATTACTGCATGTCAGTATTCTATGGAAAGAAGGTGGTTTATTTTTGGGGGTAATTGCTTTATTACTTGATCTAAGTCTTCAGTTATATCACGGGGTTAAGGGTTTATAGAAGGAACAACTGACAGTTGTCATGAGTGCTGGGCTAAAGCTTTAACAGTGACAGCTGCAATGAAGGGTGAATTGTCCATCATTCACACCCTTCATCACGGCCAACTCATGCATTAGAAACCTGATAGCATGCTTGGCACAAGGAGCCATGTCAGGATCATGCACATTTTTGCATTGATTAAGACCTAAATTTGTTTTGCAGTGCCCGAGGAACGGGCCAGCGTATAACTTCTTTCCTGAAAATTGTATGACATTGTTTTGCTTCCAACTGATGTGGAATGACAGGTACAGCACAAAGAAAAAATTGCTTCTATCCCTTCTACTAGAAATATTGAGGATGGGTGGCTAGCTGGGAATAAGAAATGTATGAGTTCTGTATCACGTGTACATCGTTCCCTTTGCTCTATCCCACTTTCTCTCTCCCTTCTGCAGCAGGGCTGATGAAAATGCGAGCTCATGTCCCTGCTCTCAGCACTCTTCTCTTGGTGTTCTTGGGACCTGCCAGCTGATCCCTCAGCCACAGAATCACCAGCAATCCAGGTGAGGTTGCAGACACAACTAGAACAATGGTTTCTCTCGCTGGAGAAAAAACCCACAAGAAATATGGCAAAACCTGAACATTATCCCTTGAAAGTAGATATTGATATGCGACACGCCAGCAAACAAATCACTATCACTTAATTGCATAATGCCTAGTATGCTATTTATACCGTGCCATTTGTTAAAGCAGTCATAGGTGTTTGGATGAAGAACAAATGAATCACCGTATTACTTCTTTCTCATCTAACTTTTAGATTCACAGCGGTGTAACATTTCTGTTTCCAGAAATAGTTTTGTTGGCTAATTTTCATTCTGTGATTACAAATAGTTCTGCCACAGATTATACTGATCAGAAGAAGCTGTGTGTCTTTCCAACTTACCTTATTTCCCCCAGATAGCTACAATAGGTTGAAAACAAGGAACGGGTAATCTGCGAGCTCTTTAAAAGTCACTTGTGCTTTATTTCAGAGATTCTTTTCAGAACATCTGTATTTCTCTCTCCTAAACACTGTATTTCATTAGAAAACAAGAACAACAGAAATGCAGTTTGATTTTTGTTTTGTGTTTACATTTGCACTGAGCCTAAAATATATGGAATGAAATGTGATTGATGAAATGCAATCCTATAATTTTCTCCCAGGCAAGAAAATTATTTTGCCTCTGAGATAAATGTTTCTGGGCATTATGTTTGTATTTTCTGGTATCATTCTATTTGTAGCCATCTCTTTTGCTGAAGTAAACATTTTGGTCTCCATTAATTCTGAACTCACAAAACACAGTGGAGACTTTTGCAGATTCTTTTTATTTTTAACTCAAGAGAGAGACTGTGCTTTTTAAATGGCAACATGACAACAGGTAGCAAAGTTTTTATTTTATATTACTGTATTACCAATCACAAGTACAGAGACTGTTGAAGTTTTGGAATATAAGTCTTACTGCATTTGCATTAATCTCAGACAACTCAGGCAAAGCTTTATGAAAGACTTCAAAATTGACTACTTAAGGTTTTTTGGGGGAAGTAGAGTTGTTTTTAGTTCACCATTGAGTTGCTAACACAGGTGCTTATTTTGGGGCCTTTTTTTGCAACTTAATCACGTGATTAAGGCCACCCTTAGCAAAAATTAATGAAGTTAAAGAAAAGCCTGGAACCATCACTGAACACTTTTAAGATTCAGCTGGACCATCTGATACTTGAGGTCCTTTTCAATCTAGTATTCTGTGATTCATTCAGTTATGAAATCCCCCTTATGCAGCAAAAGTAGAAAGGTACCAACTTTGAACTACACTTCCATCTTTTTTATACAATTACAGTACTGCCAGTTTTACTGTGAGTATCCCTGACTATTAAATGATGCCACACAGAATATCTTGCTCTACTGATATCCATGGGAGTTTTTTTACTGGTCTCAAAAGAGTGGAAGACAGGAAAAGCCCTTCACAGGGAACACTTTCTGAAACTAACATGCAGGTTTACATTCTCACAGCATATTTTCAGGGTGGAAAAAGCTTTCCTATCTTATTTCAAATCACACAGCACAAAATACTAATTTTAGAAGAAATGTAAAACTGCATAAAGTATTAAAGTGTTTTTTAGCTTTTCAGCCACTTAGGTAAACCAGCCATCTCATCTTGTGCCACAGAGAGACAAGTGAGAGACAGAGACAGTAAAAAGAAAACATGGGATCTTCTGTTTAATACTGACCTACCCACACCATGGTCTTCAAGTTAATTTGGGCATGCCTTTGGCTCAAGGCAAATTAGCTTAAGTCAGTCAGAGCAGATGAGCATCTGCTAGTAACCCTCTCCCAACCACAGTTTTTCTGTTCTGAAGGAAAATGAGCATCAGTCCCACTGCCAACACTTTCCTTCCTTGAGTTTTATGGTCAATACTAAAATATAAAGTTTTTGAGGGATATTACATATTAGATTATTTGTCACATTTTATCCCCTGTATCACTAGGTTACAAGTTTACCCAAAGTTGGGAAAGAAAAACTGAAGCTGCTTTCCCACAAATCTGACTTTGAAACAGGGCCTTTTCAAATATTAAGCAGTTAGTTCTACTACTAAAAATTACCACATTTCTTTATCTCAAAGTTTTAATTTAAAAATTCAAAGAACAATGGCAGGAACAGGGAAAATACTGAGGAAATAACCTACTAGATTGGCAGGGCTGAGAAATGTCCTACAGCAGAGCTTAATTTTGCAAATACAGCTTGGTTATACTAACAAGAGTTAGTTAGCTACACATGCAGTGGAAAGAGACAATGCCTAAATGCCTTTCAATTAAAATAAAGGTTTCATTAAAGCCATTGTTTCAGAGATACTGCTAATTACACAGTTTCTGCAAGTGTACCTTTGTCAAAGGGTATTATTTGGGTTTGTTAATGATGCCTTTATTTCATAACTGTCTAACAAAGGGCACTCAAAAGTCAGGTGAAAAACATGATGCAGGAAAGCAGGGCTGCTCTGTAAGCATGGGAGATGCTCCAGGTGATTGCTGTGGGAGCAGCATGTGCTGCAGATAGCATAATTTAGCCTGCAAGAACCTATGTACCATTAATTGTTTCCAGGTTTCAATTTTCTTAAGTAATCACCTTCAACAAAAACCAGAACGTTTAAACACACGTTATTTTGGATAAGAAAACTTTCACCTCTGCTGGTGCTGTCAAGTCAACATACCAACATACATCACAGAATAGTACAGTATAAAACCCTTAGGTTTCAGTGTTTTCCATTTTGAAGATCTCGTTTGCTTTTAGTTTTATCAAACTATCCAGTTAAAATCATGCTAGCACTGTTTCAAGCCTGGATGTATCAAATCCTAAGTCCACATGCATGCACCTACAGTTGTGATGAAACAGCTCCATAACTTCATAGACCAGGTGAAACAAAAACAAAAAAAGGAACACAGGCAGAAATATTACGGTCATGCAGATGTTGTTTACAACTATGTGGTTGACAAGCAACCTGCCTTTTTCATCACATGTATGAAAATGTACTCAAGGGCGTCAGGCTAAGAAAAACTACAGCTCACACAGGAGGTCATTTGGCTTTGGGACCTAAAAACATGGTCTTAGTTTTCATGATAGGTGCTGGCTTTTCAGTACCCAAAAGAGAAACTGAGACCTGAGAGACAATTTCTCCTGTGCTGTTCATACTGCTGGTGATGGCAGTTGGGTGGGGTGGAGGGATAGGCCATATTTGAGTAGGAAGGAGAGAGAAATCAGGACCAGAATGACGGCAAGATGGGACACCAAGATGAAGGGCCAGGAATGTGCAAAAAGTAATGGAGATGAACTGCTGGAAGATTTGGTAAATGAAACACTGTGCTTACTGTAAGGCTGGGGGCACACAGACCATTACAAAGGGAAGAGAGGATGGTGGGAAAAAATTACAGTTAATCAGCAAAGGGACACAAGGAAAGCCATGGAGAACAATGAACATGGGGAGGCTTGGGATAAGGAAAGGATGCTAGACGCAGCCAGTAGCAGGAAAAAATACAGATTTGTAGCCCTCATAACAGGTACCAACATTTCAGCTTTCCATTCACTATCAGTCATAATCTCCTAATCCTTCTAGCAAAGAGTTCAACTTTTTGGCTGATGTCTCGTCTGTTGGGATGTATCATATTAAAGGACCTAACTCTAAGGCAGAGATCAGCAAGGTAAATCCACAGGCTCTAGCTGTGCCAGCTGTCCCTTTCAGGGTGTAAGTTTGATAGTGTATAGCGGAACAGGTTTCTGCTATTTTGTTTTTAAAGGAACTCAGAAAACCAAATGCAAAACACTTGATTTGGAAAATTTTAAATGTGAAAGAGAACAAAAGACCAACAATTAGGGGATGCCAGAACTCGAGTCTGATATGAAGCCGTAATTCACATGCCTTGTGTCTGCACAATCTGATGCCAACTTTAATAACATGCTGGTACAGATTAATAACAACATATTTGAATGTCAGCTGCTATGAAGCTATACAGTTCCAGAGAAACAAAATGTTCGCACTTCAGTTGTGCATTTGGCCCATGATTTCTTGTGATATTGTTTAAAACTGAAAGCCCAAACCTATAGGGAATTATCTTAAATTTGAATATGCCTAAGGCTATGTACTAATCGCTCATCTAACTGCAGCATAGCATGCTTCTCAGACAAACCTCAAAGACACTTTTGCTGTGAGACAATCCTAAAAAAAACTAAGTTAAAATTACTAAATCACATGAAGTCTGGATTTTTGACCTTCATTATTACATGATGAGCAATAACTAGGAATATGGCAGAGAATTTAAAATAGAATGCAAAGTGAGAAATTAACCATCCATGCACACCCCAGTTATTCAGTGTGGCATTGTATTTTGAGAAGGTCTTTCCATTCCCTAAGGTATAAGTTATCTGTTAAAATTTCTTGTCATAAGATCTTCTGTTTGTTGAAATACAACACAAAAGCAAGGAAATTTCATTTGATAGGAGCATAAACAGCAAGATAGTGTAAGATTCCTCTTCAAAAGTAAAAAGGATTTCATAAGACCCAAGCACAAACTCAGACGGGAGTCTTGAAGTTCTTGCTGGTGCAACTAAAACATTCAGTTGGCTCCCTAAATAGGCATGTTATGTCAGTAAAGGCTATAATTAAACCCCCCATGTCTGTAAGTCCTGACTATATGGGAATGTTACTGTGATATAAATGAAGTTAATTAAAACTTTTATAACTCCCAGGTACACAAACTTATGCTGGGGAAAAAGACCAGACATTTTTTGAGTAGCTTTGGAGGGCAGTGTAAGCTACCTCCAGCCAGCCCATATTTTTGCTCTGTGTACTCATAGGAGGAGGTGGAGCAGTCAAGCCACACGGGTGCATCTATACTCGTGTAATGGCAGCACCATGATGTGTCAGACCCTAACAAGAACAAGCCGCTACCCTCACACTGACACATGCCATGTGTCTGCCTGCATAGCAAACCCCACTACACCTCAGCTCTTCAGATTTAGCTCTCTTTTGTCTCACAACTACGTACTGTTCAATAAAAACAATGCAGAATAATGTGAGAAAATCTGAATTAAAGAAGACTATTCAGTACTTCTCCCACTCCTTCAATGTCAGGTATCCAGGCAGTTTAGCACTGTCAGCATGCCCTAAGTTCCTCCTGTTGGATAGAAGGGTCACATTCAAGTCTCTAGCTTTTATGAGTCTGGGGAAGCTTAGATACTGTCTCCATTTGGCAGTGTAGTACAGCACTTTTAATACACAAAGGTGTTTTTTTTCTTTCTTCCTTCTTTTTTTTTAACATCTTTGCAAAAATATGCAATCACTAGACTTTCCAGATATCTCAGACTCCCTAGATTCCTCAGATCTGAACAAAGCTTTAAAACTACCTTCACACATCACCCATCATCGATTTCTCACGTCTTTAATATTCTGTAGTCTCACACAAGAGATCCAACCTCCTCCTCCTCCTCCCCTGCTGTTCACCTGAGGTCTGTCCTTTGGAGCGTGGGATGCCTCTCTTCTCCCTAATATCACTGCAAAATCTATTTTTTATAACCTCTGTTCACTTTTGTCTCCCTGCTAAAAGATTTCTAATTAGCCACTCAGATGATCGAAGTCCTCTGTTGCCCTCAGTGCTCTATCTTTTGCAGTCATTGTTCTGACTTCACTGCATCAGTCTAGGCCCACAGGTGAAATTATTTCATCTGTTGCTCTCTGTTCATCATAATGATAATGGGGTAACACTTCACTTAATGTTACCAATGTATCACAAGCTTTAATGTCTGTAATAAACTTCAACACAGAGGAACAAATTTTGAGCTGCTTGGAAGGGACAGAAGTGCAGGAGGTGCCTGCAAAGCACAGCTCAACCCCTCTCCTCCTGGATCAGCTAGCAATCAAGCAGAAAAAGTCCTCAGACGCATACAAACATTGTACACTACGACACCAAACAGGCGAGTACTCCTTGGCTGCTCTGTGATGCACCCTTTGCCATTTGGGGCATCCCTTGCTGTTTTTATCCAACACAAAGCCGGAATTGGGATCCAGAATTTGGCCAAAAACCATCGCATAAATGCAAGTTGTATTATTAGGGTCTCCCAAGGAAGCTGGTGCATATGCAATGCTATATTTAATTGCTTTAAGTCAAAGAGTTCCTAATACACAGAGACACAACCCACATCACAAGGGGCAGCAATTTGAAACCTTATTTTGATTTTGCACTCCTGAGTGCACACATCTAAGCACTCAGGAGAAGAAAAAACTCCACAAGTTAGGTGAGACCACCCGTAGAGAATTTTTCCACCTGATCACAACAATTTGCAGAGAAAAATTTTATGGAAGGAGTCACATAATGTCAAATTTCATGATAAATGGACATTATGACAGCAAACAATTTCCCATAATGTTCCATTATGCTTCTCAACATTTGAAATTTAATTACTTGAAGAAAAAATAAAGAAAAGCCATCAATGCCCTCACCATTACACATATTTTCAACTTGAGAAGGCATTTTGTTTTACCATAAAGCAAACTTCATGTGTGAACCCAAGGGAGGCAGATCTCAGACATTATGACAATGTTGCTA
This sequence comes from Pithys albifrons albifrons, assembly GCF_047495875.1. NCBI lineage: Eukaryota > Metazoa > Chordata > Aves > Passeriformes > Thamnophilidae > Pithys > Pithys albifrons. The sequence goes on from NC_092459.1 coordinate 103,015,562, forward strand.
TAGCAATTATTTGTGGGAACGTGCATCAGTCGCAGCTTAGCTCTCAAGCCTACTGCTCAGCTCATGCATGCTGTTCATAATCAGAATATAAACTGCCTGGTGCTTATTGTATCCTAATAAGATTTGTAAATTTCTTACAATGATGTACTTACTACAACTAGGAATGGAAGAATAGTTTTGTTACTAATATTTAATCATGTTCAGAAAAACCCTTTATAATTATTCAACTATATTAGATATTTCAACTACTCTTTTCCATGAATTTAAAGTCATATAAATATATTCTAAAAGCAATCAATTACATCTCCTGAATTACTGTGCATAATATATTATTCAAATGAGGTCTGCTTTGAATAGCAGTTAAGATCAGATTAATATCTAGAAGCAAAGGAAGAAAACTTAGAGATCGAGACAAAATTTTCTAATGATTCAGAATTTTGTGGGTGGGAAAATGCAATGTTCAAGTATTGTCAAAAGTCCAAGCAGAAGATAAAGCAGAAATATCTGAATCACCCTTGCATGTATTTTGTCCATTTAATAATACCTCACTGCTCAGCTAAACTAAATTTTCTTGGCTATATTCATCAAAAATAAATGCAATTGTGCAATATTTGTGATACTGTGTGCAAAGCATGTGATACTAACAGGCAGCTTCAGGCCTCAAATCAAAACCTCAGAGCCAAAGAATCCCATACTTTGGGAGGGTTTAGGTTTGAAGCTAGTACAGTTTAGCAAAGAAATTTGTGGACATAAAACTCAGAGACAACAGACAAACTACCTTGGCAGACCACACCCTGTGGGGTACTCAAGTCATATACTCAGCCAACTATAAGTGCTTTCTTCAATCAACAGTTCTTTAATCCCCAATTGATTGTATTAATTGATCTTACACTTTAAAACTACTTCAGTAACCAGAACAGGATAGGTCCTAGGAGGGCATGATGCTTAATTTCACAATGAAGTCTTTGGTAATGAAAGATCCACCATGGTCAAAGTGAGTGGCCTACATAAAACAATGCCAAGGCAGACCAGGCTGTGTTTTGCATTTGTTTACCAAAATGACAGCCTCTCACTAAACTCTATCAGATACACAGCGAGGCAGTTCCTTAAGATTTTCTTCCCAGTACCTGTAGTCTATCGACTTAATGTACGGATATTTCAGCATGTCTTAATATTTTGCTTCAGCATACTGAAAACGTTGCAGCCTCCCTCCTTTGTTCTTTCCAGCCTTCTTCTGCAGCAACGTCTGAATTAAAGCAGGTCTGAAATATCTATGCAAATTACATTGGGAGGATGAAAATTCTAGGAAAAAAACTCTATGTGTAACTGAGTGCCTTTTGAGCAAAGCAGTAATTTCTTTTTTTTCTCGAAATAATATTCACAAGCCCTTTTGAACATGTGACAGTCACACTTCTTAACCTCATCCATCAATGTATGGAGTAGGCTAGTCATTCCCTGTAGTATTTTTACAGGTAATAGAGCAAAGACATTTTCTACAACACACCTGACACATGCTAATGCTCAGACTGGAAGTACCTGCTTTGTTTTCAGAGCATAGAGGCTTGCCGGTCAACTCTCAGCTTTTTTATTTTTTTTTCTTTTTCAAAACTCCAAATAATAAAACAAGTGGTAATAATTAGAAGATGTGTATAGAGCTGCTCTTTAGCTTCTCTACTCAATTCTCCACATTAAAAATAGAAGAGGAGGGAGTGAGGTTGACATTTAAAGTATACTTCTCTTGATAGGTGACAGAACTGTGGACATCTATAGTCCCAGGGGCTTTACTAACTGGGAAAAAAGATGTCTAGGAAACTCATCTGCAACTCCCACCCTCTAAGGATGGGACACCCCGACACTGAGTGATTCTTCTTCTGTAGTCTTGAAACTTGGCTCCCGTGTTCTTTATTAGCCACAATTCCAGGTAGCTGTAATGCTTTAGACACAAACAAAAGTTTGCTGTCATGCTCTCTCTTATCCATCTCTCTACCATTTCCTTATAAATGCACAAAAGCTTCAAATGCTCCCAATTCTAGTATTTTAAAACAACACAGAACTCACAAAATCTCTGTTTTATGGGATGACAATGGGAAATACACATTTTCCATTAGATGGCTGCTATTTTCCTAATTCATATGGGATTTAGCACTGGAAAAGCAAAGGAAATGAAAGCCTTCCCTGCAGTCTTAAATCCTTTTGTGGTTATGGATTTCCTTCAGAAGAAATTACCACCTTGGCATGCATAGCTTTGCACTTTCAGCTTTAGGCAACGGCCTCCCATTAAAACAGCAGGACAAAGAGCAAATGGCCAGTTTCTTCCCCCTAAAACCTTCTACACTCATGGCTCAGTTTTGATTGAACAACATTAAGATGGCTTTACATGGAAAGCATCTCAAGGAAAAGGTGGGCACTAATGCACCATAAAGAAAAGTGGATTAGTGGCTTATAGTCTCCAAGTGTGTAAGTAGAGAATAGTAAGTATTTTGTTTCCTATAGGCAGGACAGGGCTCCCAGCCAGTGGCTCCCATCTGCTTGTGAGCACCACCGCTCCACTGCACCTACTGCCACCTCTTCTCCATGACCAGCTGTTTCTTCAGCTAAATGGGGCTGTGAAATGCTGGCAGAAGGGGTGTTTACAGTAATTCTGCTCTGAAAGTTAGATCTGCCATTATAAGATTATGCTAATAGCTAAATCTCAGCTGTATGCGTCAATTTGTACTTCAGGAAGGCTGTTATTCCCTGCTTCAATTTAACAGGAGCAGACTGAGCATTAAGCAGTTCTCATGTACATAGAAAACGTACATACAGCAAGTGCCACCACCGCATGATGCTGCAAATAAGGAGTTCTGAAAATGCTGGAGCAAAGCCTCCAAGAAGTGATTATAATCCCCAAATGTTGACTTGGAGATGGCAGACTTCTCTCAACGGCATACGCAGTCATAGTGAGCATTTGTAAAATTTATTCTCCATTAAAAATGTAGCGTAAGTATCAATAAAGAGCACTTGTCTTCCCTTCCTTTACTACCAATCTGACCTTGTTGTTAATAAAAGGAATAGCTTTCTTCATCAATATAGGAACACATGTAGATTGATATTTATCACCACATGGTCTGCTTAGAGCCCTTCTAGTTTTCTTTGAAGGATCACAAATTATTCACAACACTGCAGGGTTTCTTCAGTAATAACATCTGATGCATTTTATACAACGTCCTTGTTTTTGTAACTGATATCAAACCCTATAAAGCACATCATTTTATGGGGAACCTGAAATTGGATTCCTCTGCAACAGAACGCTTCCTCCCTTGACTGTCTGCAGCACTTTATAAAATATTTATTGATAGGATGCCTAAAAATACACATAGCCCAGAACAGCTTTAAGATGTAGAACTATTTAGCAGCCATAGACTAGATTTCACACCACAGGGTTCTTATTAGGCATAGTTGCCTAGAAATCACACTTATTTTCTGACATATGATTATAAAATATTTTCATTTCAAATGAATAATTCAGTTCACTGAACAGACAAAATTATATAATGTTTTTACTTCCTCACAGTTCTACAGCAAAAGCTGTGGTTCAAAATATTCAGAGGACGCATGTGAACAAGCCTTTGTCTTTCTGTCCATTTATCTTTTATTTGAAAATAAATTTAATTACTCTTTGTGTGACACACGTTGCATATTTCTGGTCAAGCTTCGGAATGAAATGCAGAGATACTGTTTTGGGCCAGGCATCCCACGGTGTAACTTTGTGGAATGCTGAAAACTTCCTAGGCTTGGCTGACTGCATATAAATGAGCCAGGGCTCTTCTCCATAATGCAAATGGCAAGGCAGCCTTCTTTCCTGGCAAATTAAAGCAGTGACAAACACCTTCCCACTGCACTTAGAGATGCATAAATTCTCCAGGGAAACATGGCACCAGGTTTTATACCAGCAATGGAGATGGGCAGAGACACACCCCCAATTGCCACTGTCAGACTGGCCCCTGCCATGACTACGCTCACTGGGTGTGTTTCCAGTGGAGCACCAATAACCCACTACTTCCACACATTTTGGTCCATCTGGATTCTCCAGTTGCAGATGGTGAACAAGAGACAACTTTGATACCGTAACGGGAAGACAGGGCACTTGCAGCAGTGCTCCTTTGCTGCCACAAATGTCTGCTTTTTGGGAACACTTGCTTGCAAGAGCAGGATCACTAAAATTTCCAGTTCTTTTATTATGGATGCTGAGGGGTTCATGCTCCTCTGCAATTTATTAAAGTTAAAAAAACCCTTATCTTTCCATCATTGTACCTTTTTTGTTTCTAAATGATACACGATACACAGATCCTCTCCCAACACTCAGGTTTTTCACTCTCAGTGGGGTTCATATGAAACACACCAAGGTACCAGCTATTACTGCATCTAGACTGCAGTAGGCCAAGTCTGGCTCTACACCATTTCTCAGGCTGTACTGTACTTTCCAGAAAACATGCTACAGATATTAAGGACATGCCTTAACATCACACAACATACCTAATGCAAGCACACTTGCTAATCAGTTAATTAGAATATTTTATTCACAAGCACATCTGTTGCAGCATATTTCACCGTATTCAAGAGACTAGACAAAAGCCTGCTGTCCACTGTCTGTAGGCATATAATCCATCTCATACGAACCATCAGCTTTGCTTTCCCAGAAGCAGTGGCACTGAATACAACTGAGAAATTCTGCTTTATGAATATAGAAATCTTAATTGAGATTTAATGCTTACTTTACCTGGTTAAACAGAGAGCAAACACCAGAGAAATTATTGTGAAACAAAAAACTAAAACAAAACCCCCCAACCAACCAAAAAGACACCTACAAAACCTCCCAAGCAAACAAACAAAACCAAAAAGTTAAAATGCTAATTAACAGTGGTTGAAACTTGTTCAGTTCAAACAATAACCCGTCCAAGCAGAGGCGTTTGTCAGCACAGCAAATGCTTAGCCTTGCAGATAAAGCTTTGAACTCACTGTTATTTCCAGCACCTGAACCACTAATTAAAAAATAATAATTTAAAATAAAGTGCTATTTTAACTACAGATGAGGAAAATTAGTAGATATTTAATTCTCTCATACACAGTGAACTAGAAAATAGGCAGACTGAGCATGTGCATGTTTGGGGGAGATTCTGTTTAATCCATGAAGTTCATAACGTTTAGAGAGATACAGTCACTGTTTCATAGCTGTTTTGACATAGGTCACTCCTGTATGACTCAAACACGCATTAAAGTGTCAATGCTAAGTATGGTGAATAGTTGTATTCAGCTCCACATCAGGTCCTAACTTCAAAGTCAGCACTGCCTCTCCCATAACATGAAGGATATAGTTCTAGAGATGCCGCAGACTAAACGCAATGGTTTTAACATTCTCACTTTTGCTTTCAAGAACAACACATTTAGAAGCACTAGAGATTCAGGAAACTCATGATTTCTCTCCCAAGTCCAAGCATTTAGGTAAACTCCCCTGACACTCATGCATCCTTTTGTTTTACAAAATAAAACTAATTTATGCCTTCCTGCTTCTTTTTCTATACCCAAACACCCAGGACCTCCAAGAGCCTTTATTTTTAGCCCCTCCTGCTCTGCCTGATCTGGTAAGAGAGACACTTTAGCTCAGTGAAGCAAGAGCTGCAATGCTTCAGTGCACCGCTAAGAGCTGGGGCCAGCACTGGGTATACCCAAGAGAAAAAGTACTTCTGAGACAGTAGCAGCTGCTCAGCATTAAAACATAGAACTATGCAAGCAACATACAGCCCTAATTACTCTAGATAAAAAAATCTTCTGCAAAGTGGAATGACAGAATATCCAAAATACATGCACACAACCTTATCAGACATGGTACCTCATTTTTTAAGCAATCAGGATCTCCTTTGAGAACCCACTCTATTTCTCATGGTGGTTGCTCTACTTTTCTCATTCCGAGTTTTTAGCTACTGGGGATGATAAGAATGGATTAAGGACTGACTTTAATGTCATGTAACACTGGTAACATACATATAATGCAGGAATTATATGAACAACTGTCTCTATAATCACTCTTCAAGGAATCACTATCTACAAATGTGCCACTTTGCCTTTAAAAGTACAGCCCTAACCTATCAAAATCAAATGGGATTTTCATTAGAATGCAGAAGTTAAGCAAATAAGCTATGGAATCATGTCTTGCAACAAATCAATATTTCATGCCATAATTTATCCTGTGGAGAGCCAAAGTATAAAGACATTTAGATAAAACAGGAACTTTCATTTTGTTGTGGTTTTTTGACTTCTCTCCTACAGAAATCCAGCGAACCTTCAGAAGTGTCAACACCTATAGCCATACCAGCTGGGGGCTAAACTATACTGGCCATTGAAGAGATTATGGGTTTTAACAAAATATGAATTTCTATATTTAACCTACACCACTTTTGCTGTCCATAACAGAAGAGATACTAAAGCCCAAGGCTACTTAAAAAAGAAAGGAGATGAAGGAATAAAATGCACAGATGTTCAAAAATGCAAGGACCACTTTAATCAACTCCTTGAAAGACAAAAGTGGCTTCAGCATTGTGCACCAACTCCTACATCCAAGCCTGCTCTTTTGTAATGAGTGCACTTTCTCCTCTAATGACATCTAATTTTTTGATTGTATTAAAGGTTCAACATTCTTAAATGAAAGATAATTAAAATAATTTCAAAATGAAACAGAAAAGACAGAACTGTTTTACAAGGAAATCCTTCCCCTAATTGCTCTTCAAATTTATCTGCCACTTCTGCTTCCTTCCCATACCATGAACTGGATTTAGTAGAAGTTTTCATAAGCAAGGGGTCCTCTGGTGTAATTGCACTAAATGAATCTTTAGGTCTTACTGGGCATTACTCCCACTGCTACCAGAAGGAATTCTGCTTGGGTAAACACCAGCATATCTACCAGCCTCTATGGTTTTGCTAAAGGTTCTGCAGAAGTTCAGATCATTAAGAGAGGAGGATCAAGATTATTTAGTAAGTTTTTACGCTATTACTGAGATGCCTTCTTATATAAATGCACTGTTCCCAGCAGGATACTTTTGTTCATGCACAGAAATATTTTTCAGCTAATGGATATATTCCTTAGGATGACTGTGAAAGGCCAGCCCAGAGGTCATGAGACACTGACAGAGTTTAGATCCATAGAATCAGAATACACTGTGTAGTCTTTCTAACCCAATCTCCCTCGCAACCCCACAACATTTTATACTCATTAGTATTAAAACAAAATGGTGATGACTTTTAAAAAACACTAACGCTGAAGAAGGATCAGTGACCTGAAAACTGTTGGTGTCGGGAAAGAACATCTGAAAAATGTCCAATAACAATAATCTACTTAGAGTCTGTCAGGAACTAGTAATGCAAGTTCTCATTATAGTATATAACTATGTTTATGCTTATGTTTTGGACTTGTAATTTGTTCAGGTCTTTCTATATTAAAATGATGCGTAGTGAAATGACAGAAAAATAAAAGTAAGTTCACTGTTCAATGTTCCTAAATGACTCATTTAAAGGCCCAAATTTGCAGTGCTGGGCATTTTTTCAGCCTAAAGCCTTCTAATGCATTTTTACTGCTACAAAGATCCATCTAAAACTGTAATGCTAGAGGAGAACTTTGGAAACAGAATGGATTTTACAACCTAGAAATTCTTTTCCAGTCTTATGTTCTCAACTTGGCTAACTCTGAATAAGTTCCTTTCTGAGTGACTGAAGCACTATGAGTTTTTCTATAAAATTTGTGTCTTTCTGACTTCTAGACTTCCCTGCCTTCAGTCAGAGATGTATCTTAACTGCACTGAACTACTGCTAGCAGGGAAAGACTGACATTTCTCCCATGCCAATGATGGGTAGAGACTCTCTATATTGGGAGATTCAACAAAGTAATTTCTTTCTGGTTTAGAAATAGAAAGGCTAAATTTTTTTGATGTCCAGTACTTGTACCCGATAAGACCTCCTCTCTCCCCTAAAAGCAAAAAGGCAATAAAAAATGCAGGTACGGATTTACGCAAGCAAATGCTCACCTGCAACATCCCCAAGGCAGAGGTGGCAAGAAGTTTTTTCTTCTCAGCACAGGATTTTGTTATGTAACACCATATGGATTCTGGAGAGCTCTCCAGCCTGCACCAGTAACCTCCTCCCAGTTTAACTTGAATCCTGCTGTTGGTTTAGCATGGAGGTGGATGCCAGAACACATGCAAAGACTCACTCCTCTTTGTGGCAGATGCTTTTTTTGTGGTATTGGGCCCAACCATCTTATAAATACACACCTCAAAATGTGACCTCCTCCAGGTACTCTCACAGATGTAGTTTCCAGAGGCTGTCCAAAACTGTTTGCAGGTGATAGCCTGCAGCAAAACTGTTCCAGACCTTATTCTCTTCCAGTTTCCTCCTTCTCCTTTCAGTCAACACTTGAAAACCCTGATATTAGCTCAGTTGGTTAAAACTTGGATGTAATAATGCCAAGGTCATGGGTTCAATCCCCTGTGTGGGCCACTGACTTACGAGTTGGACTTGATGATCCTTGTGGGTCCCTTCCACCTCAGAATAGTCTGTGAATCTCTGAAAAGTGCTCTTTAATTACTGTGTATCAGAGATTCTTTTACAACCATTGCAACTTGCTATTCTCCTTCATGTCCAGAAAAACCAAACCCCAGAGTTAAAAGCTGTTCAGTCTGTTTTTTCTCTTCCCACAAAGTCTTCTATCAAAAAAGTTTGAAGACCTTGATAACTTATCAATGTCTCAGTCAACCATGCATCATTTCCTTTGCAATGTTACCGTGGACATGGAAAACGGGCTTTATGAAATTAAGCTCACAGTTTAGTTGCACACTTTAGGTTCTATCACATAATTTTTACATTTATTATAACAGCTACTTACAGCTACATTGGGTGGGCAAGGGGGAAGTGATTTTTTTTATATCTATTTTATTAAACCTAGTTAAAAACTGACTTCATGTCAAAATCCTCAAACACTCCTCCAATACCTTATGTTAACTGATGCATCCCAAAAGCCAGAGAAAAAAAGGAGTTTCTAATGCATCTAAAACACCTTCTAAAGATTGGCTGAAATACATGTACAGATAAAAGAAGTTACTTTTAATGAGAATCATCTTTTCAATTCTCTAACTGAATGGACGTCTTGATTGAAAACTTTGGATCTCAGTTGCTTTATTTTAAGCTTGATATTCCTTATGCTTTTCCATGCCCACAGTCTGATGGCAAACTATCCTTTTCTGCTGCCCATTTGTTCACAGGCAGGAAACTTTAATATTTTTAAATAACTCATCAAGCATCTTTGCTATGTGATGGCTTCCAGCAGCAACACAGCACCTGACAAATAAATGCCAAATGTATCATGAGCAACAGCTGAAACAATCCCACATTTTCCTGCCTCTGTGCTCCCTGTTGAATTTTGGCATCAACCAACTGCAGATTCAGCTACTTACCAGTTCTCCAGGCTGCTCCCACTACTCCCCAGACCAGCCCAATTCACACTTGCTTATGTTCTTTCTTGTTACAGCTTTAGGAAAACACAAATAGTATTTAACAATCTTCTACAGCATCACTACAGCCCTTCCTGTGGATAAACACACTACTCTGTGACTTTGCAGATTGCCACAAACTGCTTCTGTGTTTAAGTCTGCATTTTGGCAAATCTCACTGTGATACGGAGATGGACAGTAAACATCAAGGAATGTGTGCAGTAATCCATGGGGTCAAAGCCTGCCTGCATCTACCCTCTGTTCAGGTCTTGCTGGAATTGAATTTTTCATAAATGTGGAACAAGAAGAAAATAAAACTTCCCTGTTGCCCACTGCAGCCTGCATCCTCTCACGGTGCATCCATCTCAGTCTGGCAGTGGTATTTCCATATTCTTCTCAGAATACCACAGGATAAAATGTAAAGTGTTTGAAGAGATTTGTTTTGTCTTTCTGGAAGGTTAAGATACCCTAGTCTTCTTAGACTGATTTTTTTAAAAGGGGCTACGGGAGTTTCCAAGACTGGTTTCTCAGTCACTAGCTCATACAAAAAACATTATAATGTTCTACAATTTAATTAATCCTTTCTTCCACCACCTCCACTTCACTAATCAAGTGCTCTTGAGAATGGTATCAGTTGAGGAGTTTGGGGAAGCATGTCTGTCCAGAGAAGATTCTCTGCCTGAAATCAGATTACTATAATGCAGTCTTGTCCCTTTGTATCAGGGCTGAAAGCTCTCTATGATAATTCTCAAATACATAAGCTGTCCTCCACAGCTGAATCACTGCAGGAAAAATGGGAAATCATGTATCAAATATTTTTACAACTCCACCTGAGTATGAAAATACACACACACATACTGCACAAAAGGGTCTTGTTTTGAAGAAGCTGCCAATTAGCTGTCCCCACAAGGCTAATTTATAACTCTCTGTGACTTCCACAGCTGTAGCCCACAGCTGCATGCAATATTCAAAGTACCTGCTGGGGGATGAATCCTTTCAGAAACTTTTCATTTTGTTCTGAATAACCCTTCATCAGTTTTCTGAGCATAAAAGCACACTAGTGTGTGACCTTGGGAAGGGTGTCTTCTTCATGGGCATGGTGTGCAAAGGGAGGAATCAAAGCTGGCAGGCTTGCAATATCCTGATGGAAACAGATGTATATAAAGAGTATTGGCTGCTCTGATTTAAAATATACCAAAAGAAAGCTCTTGCACTGAGTTCCCTTTCCCATTAAACTGATCTGGCTCTAAGTGGGACTACTGCATGCGAGCTCCTGGTACAATGGGGGCAATGCCAGAGGACCAGGTATGGAGGAAGGGCAGATGCTTTCTGCTGAATTTTCAGCCAGAAAGAAACAACATATATATGAAGCAAGTATTGATCCCAGAAATTTCAGGGGGGTGCTGGTTCTGAAATGACAGTATAACACTCAAACTTCCACTGTAAATGAGATTTAAAAATAAAATGAAGAAGAGACTTTATTAACAAGGGCAGCAGAGCCAGTTACAAGACTCTTATTTTGAGATTTTAATTGGCATGAAATGGACGGTAAGGAGAGCACCACTGTTTCCCCTGATCTGACCTCTGCAGTGTGAGATAAACAAAACTTCTCTGATAAAGACTACAAACTCAACTCTTAAAATGTATCTGGAACTCAGTCAGCCACCTGCTTCTTATAGACAATCTAATAAAATTAGAGATCCTTGGAATGAAGCCAGTGATTTGCTTCATTCAGCATCCAGACCTGGCTGGTTTCCTCAGATGTACTAGGAACACACACCACACTGACAGCCCCAAATCAGGCCACGAGCATAAGGAAGAGATTTGATTGCAGGTGACACCCTTGTGCATGTGCTATCATAGTGTTCCCCGCTGAAATACCTTTTGGGTTTTTAGAAACTGAGAGTCCCTGCATCCCTTCCAGTATTCCAGAACCAGAACACCTTACACAGATATCAGATCCAGGAATTTATGCAGCTACTAACATTTCCAATAGGTCAACATGAATTTACAAAGACAAAGAAAAAAAACCCCAAGCTTCTTTTAAAGACTTTGGAGCCCACAAATGCCACAATTCTGAGGATCATATTTGGCACCCATGTCTAACTTACAGGACCACCCTCTGAGGGCAGAGAGAAAACCCAGCATATACAGCACATGTGGTAGTTTCCTTAACTCTGACTTTCAATTATTTTGCAAAGGTCACAGGACATTCCTGCTTTTCCTTTCTCCGAAGAATATCCTTCTCCCTCCCAATTATCAGCACTAATACAATTAGGCATACATCCATGCAAAACCATGCTCAGGAGGAATAAATGTCACCCTCCAATAAACAAACATTCACTAGAGGCAGAAGTCCACCTGACCCCAAAGAATAACTTAATGAATCATTGGTTTATTTCAGGTCATACACATACATGCAAAACACTGAATCATGAGTAACTCAAATGGTACCTGAACAAATGGAAGCATGATGACACTATTTCCAACATAATTATTAGACAGCCAACTTCAGCATTCAGGATAATTTCAATTCAAGACACAATTTATTTGTCATTCCTAGTGTTCTCCATTAGCCAGATGTCCTATTCTAGGACACTGACACTGGAGGAAAAGCCCAAAAGAAATAATGGCACTCATGTTTTAGTGTAAGACCACATGAAGTGCAAAGCTCACCATGAATTGAATGTGCTTTAGTTTAACGGTTACACAAACTTACTCCAAAATGGCAGGATAATGGGACTTATAACTGTTTTATTCAGTTTTTGCTTGGATTTTCAAATTCAGTTAAAACCTAAAAATTACCTGGCATATTCATAAATGAATGAGGGAACATAAATTCCCAGAAATATACAAAGGAATTGGATTTTCTACATTCAAGGTATAAGTACAGATAATCCTGCATTTGCAGACTGACTGGCTAAGGAAGTGGGGCCAGAAAGAACAAGACCCACAGAGCCAAGTCGTTAGCTAAGAGAGGTGCAGACACTAGTCAGGCTCTGAATAACATCAGTTTCCACATTGTGAGAGCATTGTTTAACTAACATTTTTCACAGCTTCATCTGCTTCTACTTTAGTTATCAACCTGGCTAAGGCATCATCTTTCCATTTTGCTCTCTATCGCTTGGCAGGAGGACAGGCATATGCCATGCACTGATAGTCTGATAAACAACTGAAGCTGCTTATAGTTCATTCAAGGGGAATAATGTTATTTTCCAGAGTCATTATTTAGTAATCTCAAGATGGTTCTGTCTAATTAATCACAAATAAATGAGAATCTTCTCTTGGAATTGAAATGAATTACAGTTGAGGTAGGCTTCCAAAGGGAATTAGTCACTTCTCCACTATATTTTTAGAATATTTACTCAGGTTACATCCAGTTTTCCTTATTCAAACAACAACAATACCTGAAGTTGAAAAGCTGACTTTAATCCTTGAAGTTGTCTGGACAATGGGCTATAAAAGAATCACACAAAGTCTACTAGAGCAGTCAAGTCAGTACTAGCACAATGCAAGGCAGGAGCAAGGGTCATGGATCAGCAGCCAGAGCTTCTCATCCTGCCGTGGCTGCACACTGGAAGAATGCTCCTACTGTCATAAAAGCTGCTACCCATTCCTCGTTCAGATATGTCACTTACACAGCAATGGGGAACAGGTATTACAGACAGTTTGGACACAAGAAAATCGTCTCAGACTTCTTCAGGACTAGGTTACCATCTCAGTCGCTTATTCTAGGCTGCCAGAAAGCAAAGATTAGACAAAATGACAAGATACATTCCTATGGCCTTAAAAGTTACTAATATTTCCTTTGTAACCGTCTGGTGCACAAAAATAGTGAGATCTGAACGTCAGTCTGTATCCTTTCTGCTTCACATGTCGTCCCCAGTAACCCTGAAGGAGTATTTTGCAAACGTTGCCTTTCCAGCCTTTGCAGATGTCACTGCTACCACTTTACTTATGTTATTCCCTATATATCCGCAGTAGAAAGGGGAAATATGTAGCAATAGAATTTCGCTGCACAGGTAAATCTGCAAAGGAAAGGGTCAGGATTGGTAAAGATGACAATTGTCAGTGTAGTTTATGGAAAAACGTGTTGTCTTACTTTGTCCAAGCTTCTAGGTAAAAATGGCGCAACTGGCAATCTAGCACTTAAGATTCAGGCAGAAAGAAATAAATTATGCTGATTCTCTCTTAGCCATTTCATGCACCCTGACCCCTGCAAGAGTTAGCAGAAATGTCTTACTGTCTGTTAAGCTAGCTATAATAAATTCAATAAATAGGAAGAGGAGTAACATAAAGGCTCTCCTGGAAAATCTCTCCTAACCAAAATGGAACAAGACAACAATATTCCAACAAGCATTGAATATGCCAAGGGACTCGTGCAGAGATATTCTGCTGGTCCAGACTGAATTTAAACTCATTTAAGGGACACAATCTGTGTTTCTAAGGGCTGAGCTTAAAGATGAATAAGGGTGTAGTACCCTAGCATTGTGCCCTTTATGCCTAGGACAAGAGGAGAGTTATTTCTGGCACTGATGCACTGTGTGCTGAAATCAGTCTCTGGTGCTCATGTGGGATGCGGCAGTTCCGCAGACGCAGTTGTCGGCGAGGGCCCGGGGCTGCTCAGGCTGTTCTGTGCAGATGGACATCCTCTATGAAATCACAGGCTACATTTTTCATCTTGGCTTTGCAAACCACCGTGAAGCTGGCATGGGCCAGGGGAAGTGAGCTTGTCCAGGATATGGTGGTTGACGTTGACATCAATCTCACTGAACATATTTGCATTTGGCAGTGAAGCTTATCAGAAGGGATGTTTTTACTGACCCACTGTGATTTTGGCTGAGCCATCTCCCACCCCTTCTTCACTGCTACCTTGCTGCTATAAAACATGGCAGAGGTTTGTACTTTGTCCATGTCCTCAGCTTTCCCAATGTCGGTGTATTAATGATACTTAATACCAGTATTTCACATACCTGTATTACATGTAAGTAAAATTGTGACTTTTCATTTGCTGTCATATCCCTGTTTTTAAGCAATTCTAACGAGAATGAGGAACTCAAAAATATGTTCTACTTCTAAGGGCCATATAAACTTCATTTTTGCTTCTATTGTACAATATACTCTATGTAAATAATGGATATTTGCTCATTTCCTATGTACTCTCTGGGCATCACTTTTCTTAAAGGTCCTTTGGTCATGCATGATAAAACAGGTGAAAACCAAAAGCCATTCTGTACCTCTTCTGTGCAGTTGTGCCCCAGGTGTACGTCCTGCTCTGAGGAAGCTGTAAAAATTGGTAGTAATTATAGTGCAGAGACCCAGCCCCAGACTAATCACCTTTTTTCTGACACTGAACTTGCTCACCAACTTTTCTAATTTAACAGTTCAAATAACCCCACAGAAAAATTTTGAAAATCCAACGAAACACCTGAACGACTACAGTGGAGCAGCACCAAACACCACCACAGAAAAGCAAAGTATTCCTCTCAGCCTCCAATATGGGAAAATGTAACAAGAGCATATACAGTGGTATAGCTTCACAATGAGAGGGAGCTATCAAGGGAGTTTTGAAATAGAATGGAAAGGGAATAAAAGAAATCAGAAAAACTACAAAAAAGAAAAAAAACACCAGAACTTGTGAAAATTCAAGGAAAAGAATATTAAAGTCTTTTCTTCATGTAATTTTGTTTTTATTGGTTTGCAGCTGTACCACAGCCAATTCAGAGAAACCAGGTAAAAAGACACTCAAATTATTGTGGCCAAGAAATGCAATTTACTTTGTCCTAAAGTCTACAACTTACTATATACATTTCAGGATTTGTGCCAAAAACATATGGCTAGATTCAAACCAGAAGGTGTTCCAAGGTCCTAGACATTATAGACTCTCATCATGAGAAATGCCTTACCACCTGAAAGCTTCCCAGCTCTTTACTGGCAAGGAATCAGTTCATGAGATGGAATTTAAAATGAGTAATTTTGGGGAAAATACCATCTTGCTCATTTCCCACTTAAGTTCTGATATACTTTTGGCAACAATCATCCAAGAGATAGCTAGGTTTGGAAATCAATCCATAGGTCCTTACATACTTAGACTTCATGCTGTGTGCCATTCAGATTTCTGCCAAGGATAACATGTCTCAGTGACACTGAAGTCAGTGACAAAACTTCCAGTGACCTTAAGAATTGTAGAGTTTCACCCTAAATCCACCCTTTTTGGAAACCAAGCCACAATGCTGCACTGGTGTGTCCTCAATGCTCAGATTTCCTGCACATACAGAACACACCTTCCAATCCCTGGCCTTTCTACTAGTTGGTTTTGGGTTTTTTTTAAAGTTCACACACATTTTTCCCCTTCTATAGTAGAGAAGTACATTCTTTAGAATTATCATTCTCCAATAATGCAGTCAAATGCATTTTTAAAGGGGGAAAAAGCAGCACTTCTTGCTAGTAGCGATCTGGATGCAAGGGCATAGAATAATAATTTGACCTCCATTAAGGCATCGTATCAAAACTAATCAGCCAACTGCATGTGGGCTGCACAGAAACAGTCTCAACAAGCACTTCTGGAGAGGAACTGCAAGGCTTTCATTGACTGCCGGTTAAACCCAAATATTTTCAAAAAGCTGTTGACTGTAAGTTTTGCCCTCTGCCTTTACTCTGTCCCATCTTGATATGGTACTTAGATTGCAGGCATTACCTGAAGTTTCACCCCAAACAGATTGGAAGATATGATCTGAAAAAAAAGGATTAGCCCTATTTAACTGCATGTGATTATATAGCTAAATCTACTCATGCATGCCACTGGCAAAAATAAAGTACAGTTGAGATGTAGACAAGGATAAGAAGAGAAATCTAGTGCAGAAAAGCATAGCAAAGATTGTAATTGTTCAAGCTAATCCACAAGAGCAACTTCTCATACTTTTATCAGACTTTTCTTGGATCTGTCGGTCAGAGCAGCTTGCAAGAGCAAGAAAAAACACCCTATGGATTGAAAAAAACACATCAGAAATCTAAGGAACAAAGAGAGAGCAATAAATCCAGAAATCCAAAGTTACTACTGACTGAATATGCATTTACTGTCACCAATGAGATCAGATTGTCAAGCTTCTCCTTGCCTAAGACTGAATTTGGAGTTTTCTTCAACTATTTATCTCAAAAGGCTCAGAAAGGCTTTCTTTTGTGTATATATACACAACATAACCAAGCTGTGACACTATCTCTAAAAGTGTGAAGACAAAGAGCTCTAAGGAGAGGAAACAACTCCTCTAAGCACTGGCAGTGGGAGACTTAAGGCAGGAGGGTGTCATCAGAGTGGGAAATCCTTTTACAATAATGGAGCTGCCATAGTTTACATGGCTGTTGAAAAAAATCCACCAAACCAAAACAAAGCAAAAACCAAAACACTATGATTTTCAGTTGCTAGGAAGCTGGAGAGAGGCCAGATGAACAGGTAGTGGTCCCAGATCTCCTAGAGGATATACTCCATTTGGATTGCAGCAGGTTAGACTATTTCCTCATTTGTGTCACCAAACCACCCTCATGATGGTAGTTTTGTTAAATCATCAACCTGGCACAGAAGGAAGTTCAGAAGAATGGTTTTTTTGAAGCATCTGTATTTTAGTCTTTCTGTGCATCCCTGTTCTCTGGTACTCCATTTGGGTACCTTCCATAATGGCAAGGGAGGATGGCTGAACCTCTGCATTTCCTGTTCACGGCAGTAAAGCCATGCTGACAACTCTTAACTTTCTACGTCATCTCAAATGCACAAGGTCAAAAAATAAATCCTCTCGCACTGTGACTGGGTTTTCTTGCTAAATCAGCATTACTCCAAGACATAAAGCGCAGTTGAGTTTTTTAACATTGTCCTTAGGCTGTTTGTCTCCTCTGAATTCCTGTTGAATATTGATTTTGGATTTAAAGGTCCAGCTGCCCACCTAATCAGGTCCTGTATACTAACTGACTGATTAATGGGTTACTTTAAATGCTCAGCTACCTCAAGGACTAAAGAACATGGACAACATGAACTTTTCATGAACATGAACTCTTGCTTTATGCCACAAGGTTTTAGATCAAACTATATCTTTATCGAAATACAGGCTTGCCCTTCAAGATACAACCACCGACCAGACTTTTCTGTGAATTTCTTTTTCAGGCACATCTAAGGCAATTCTGCTAAGCCTTAGTTATAGGCAATCTTAAAATACCAGAAAAATTACTTGGTATCTAACCTGCAACCACAAGTTTGCTTTTGAGATATTCATAAGTCTAGCAGACCTTATATTAAGCAAATGGAATTCATTTTGTACACACTATCTAGATGCATCTCCCCACAGGTGAGCTACTACCTAGGCAGGTTTAATGGACAATTCTTTAGGCTTCCCTGGCAATTACTACTTTGCTGACCTGGAAGGATCATTAATATTAGGGAGTTGAGATGCAATTCAAATTCCATTCTGGCTCAGCTATAAGCTTCTTTTAAGTGGATGCTGTCAGCTGTGTCAAATTATATATGATGCCTAGGTGATGTGGAGGACTATTAGGAAGAGAGCTGGGAATGATAAACTCAATTCACAGAGTTTTTAGCCTAAACTTGAATAGTGGACCAAGATACCAACAGGCCAGAACCATTTGGCATGGGAAAACTCTTAACAGACACCCAAAATATTTTTTCTTTCAGGTAAGGTGCTGTGGGAAGAGCAAAATCAGGTATTGATTAAACCAGAGCAGTAAGAGAAGAGCTGCTTTATAGATGTTAATTGATTTAAATGGATACAATAAACAACCCCAAAAAGGCTTAATGTCAGAACTCTGGGGAAGCCCATCTAACAAATGCAAACAGCATTAACATAATACTAAAGGTAAGAAGGTTTGATCTTCAGCCCCGCAATTGCAGCAATAAAAAGAAGATAGCTTAGATCCAGTTCAGCAGGTAACCTTTTCACAATCATGGAAAAAGCCCCCTAAAACCATAACTCCTCTCAACACAATGGTTATAACCTGTAAACCAGGATAAAATTGAACAACTGCCTCCCCCATTTTATTATTCTCTAATTCATTTGAAAGAACACTAATGTACCAAAAAACCTTTTCCCCTTTCTAGCTAATGAGGAAAAATTAGGTATTTATGTACAGAAGGAAGCTGCTGCTTCCTTGCTTTTACCTTCTTTTGGCAATCTTCACCCTCACCTTTGTCTGTGCCTACTATGGCAATCCACCTGTCCCACCTGATGCCAGCTCTGGTTTTGCCAGCAGAATTCCCAAGGTGCACGCAGGCGCGACAGTGCCACGGCATTTTAACTCTTCTTGGGGAGAATAAGGAACTAAAAAGATCACCAACCTCCCCAGAGCAGCTGAGCACTCTCACACAAACACATGCCTTTCTGATCGTTTTCAGGTAATATGGAAAGCTTTGTCTTTTAAATTGGTCTTTTAAATTAGATGCCTTGGAGGTTTGTTATTTAAAAATAACTAAATAGATAAATAAATAAATAGACCGACGCTCCCTGTTCTTCGATGTTGTAAACAAGGAAATAAACAAGCAACCTTTAAAAAAATACAGACTTTCATCATCATAAACATGCAGCGATTTACCCTCCCCTGAAAGATTAGAAGGAACCCATTTAAAAATAAAGCTACATTGCATTATATATCACCAAATATTAGTCAATTAGATACAGTCATTCATTTATATGCAATTTTTTAAATCAAAACATGCATATAACTCACAGGAATTCCCGTTGTGCAAATACTCACTGAAAAAAAATGAAATCAAAACAAGTACACACATACGTACACACACGTACACGCATATTCTAAGCCAAGATGAAAAGCATGCATGGTCAGGGTTTAAGCATCATTTAAGCCAAAATAATTGCTAGATTATTAAAAAGAAAGCAGCTTGGCAACTATTTGAAGCAGGTTTTATTCATGCTTTTATTGATTCTTCTCAATTTTCCTTTCCTTTAGACAATTTGTAGCAAACATGCTAAAAAAAAAAAAGAGGCTCTATTGTTTAAAAATAGCAGAAGAGAAAAAAGCCAGCAGCATCCATGCTCTGGGTCCCAAATCGTTATTTGCTTGGAGCAGAAAAAAAAATTAAAAGCTTTTCTAGATTTAAAACAGATATCGTGCAAAAATTTGATCTTAATATTAATGACATGCAATCTCCAAGGAGATGTATTCTAATTAAAAAAAAAAGTCATTTTCAGTAAATCGGTGCAAATGCCTTTTTTTTTTCTTTCTCCTCCTTGCTGTCAGCCTAAAGGTATCTTAAACCCTGCATGCGGCAGTGCTTCGCCTGTGCGCTGCATCGGCTGTGAGAGAAGAAGCTACCTGAGAGTTTTCACAGTGCCATCTCATATCCATGTCTGCCTGGCTACCCTGCGTGCTTACAGCTTTTTTTTTTTTCCTTTCCTTCTCCCCCCCACCCCTCCCGCCCTTAATTCTTAATGGAAATCCTAGGAAATTTAGTCCATCCTCTGAAATCAATACTGGTGACAGACGCGCTCGCCGCTCCGCGGGAGCCGCGGATGATGAACTGCCTGCGCATCCTCCCGGCCTATCAGGGCGCGCCGTTCGGCGCGCGCCGGCACGTGCCACCGCCCAGCCAATGGCCGCGCCCGGCGGCCGCCGCGGGTATCCCGGAGCCACCTCCCGCGCGCGGGACTGGACCGGGAACCGCACCGGGAACCGGGACCACGCCCGGGAACTGGGACCGCGCCCTGGAACCGCATCGGCACCGCGGCCCGGAACGGGCGCCGCCGCACCGCGGAGAGGGAGGGGGCGCGGACGCCCCACGCCCCGAGCTGGCGCGGCAGGAAGGGAGGGGTGGGATGGTTTGCCTCCCGTCATTCCCAGAAGGAGGCGTGTGACATTTAACCTGGCACCTCGACACCCTTATCACAGTAATAAGCCAGAGGGCCCCCAACAGGCAGTTGCACAAAGGCCGCGAAGGGGAAGCGTGCGCCTTCCTTCTCCCTATACCGCCCCTCCGACCTGTGCCCTCCGTATGCGACGCGCTCAGCGCTCGCCTGGCCCGAGAAGCAATGGGTAAGATGCTATGGGAACATAGCCCAGCACATCTGGGCTGCCCTATGGAAACCTGTGGTGCACGTCTGCCGTCGTGGGCCAGGACCTGAGCAGTCGCCCAGCGCTGCGCAGGTGCCTGGAGCAACCTTGACCAAGCAACCGCTGAAAACAAGTTCATTAAAGCTTGCCAACAACGCTCACCTCCCCCAAATCCATCCACAACGTCTAGCCAACAGACACCTTTTAAAACAGCAGCATTTTACTTCGATTTGCCCAAGGTAGATTTTTTCTTTCTTTTGACAGTTTTCATGAATCTCAACAGTTGCAATAGTTACCAAGTGCCTCAAAACCACTTTGAATAATGAATGTCTATGCTAAGGAAAATGAAAATTGAGAGATGAAAAAGTCAGGTGAAAGTAACTTCGCAGTTTCACTGACAGGAGCTCAGAGATTATAAGGTTTCCCTGACATGCCATACCCTCACCCATCCATTTCAGTGGTAGCGTGTTGCCTGTTTCTAAAGGGGTTTTGAACTTGCAACACCATTTGATAAATGACATGTCAGCATATAAGTTAGTGCTAATGGCCAAAGCACATGGCGGTAAAACAAAGCAATGCAGTGCATTGATACACTTCATCATGAAAAATAAATTGAAATAAGACCTACTCTATATGGAAAACATGTCCCTCTCAACAGAGCCAGGTTTGACCCTAGGGTATGTGTCTCAGTGTATGTGCTAGATTTGCATAGTAGTAGTGCCTAGATTTTTAACATTCAGTTATTAAATTCTAAGCATGGGTAACAGGTGTTCCTTTCCCAATGAACTGAAAAATAACAGCCCTCAGACAGCAGCAAGGCTGCTTTCTGGACACGGGTGCTCCCTACATATATTCATTTGCTGCAATTCAGTTGCAACAAAGACAGTTAATGGTGAAAGAAACACTGCACAGCTTGTTGGAAGTAGTGTTACTGTTTGTTAAATGTCTGTCTGTGTGAAGTGGAGCTAATTAGAAAAAAGTCATTGCCCTGAGGCTCTTACACTTGCCTTGTGGAACCTGACTCTTGACCCTGAAGCTGACAAACTTCAAGACAATGTGGTAGTGGATAGCGCAGAAAGCACTCTCCTCACTTGTTCTACACATTGTTTTCTAAGGATAAGCCAGAAAAATTAAAAGGTCCCCTGGAGCTGAACATTATATTTTGATAGCTCTTACAGTTGTAAATATCTTAGCATTTTCATCCAGAGCAGTTAATGGCCCTCTGAGGAGCACCCTGGAAATCCCCAGATCTTGACTGTACCTTTCCCCTTTGTGAAGACGGCAGAGGACACCATCAGGCCATAATTACGTGGTTGCTTATCCAGTGTTTTGCTGCATAGGTGGCAATGGTCAAAGTTTCAAGCCTCTTTTGCACATCCCATCTCAGGGATCAGGAGAGAGGACAGGAAAGGCAAAGCTCATGGTTGGCATCTGTGCTCTAGCTGCCCTTCTGGTGTCAGCATTGATTTCCTGGGTTGCCTGACAATAATCCTGTCAGGGCTGTGTCCTCAATTAAAGGTGTTCTCCTGAGAGTGAAGCAAATAAGAAAAATACTCCTACATTCATTAGGAAAATTATCTAAATGAGAATTCTAAATACCATTTCCAGCAGTTCAAACAAGGGGGTCCTTTCACGTTCACTAATCCCAGCATGCACTTTCCTGAAAGACAGTACTAAATTATCTCCAATATTTTGCTTGAGGCAGTATTTTTCAGAAGTGTGATTCTACAATAACACCATTAACAATAATGGATTGTCATATGTCCTGTATGCTGTTACTCAAGGGACTAACGCAACAATAACAACAATGGTATAAAGATGGATGGCAGATCCCAAGTCTTTTCAAATGCTGAGCAGATGTCTTTGAGAATGTAATAATAGTTGAGAAGTCTTGCCTTAAAGTGCTGGGAGAAATGCTGCAGAGCACAATTTGCTATGAGCTGTGCTAGGTCAGGATAGTATATCCTACAGATTCTGGTTGTCCAGCAAAAACTAGCTTGCAATGGAATTCCTTCTGTTGAGGAATAACCCTCCATCTGGCCAAGTTCAGGGTTTTTTTTTGCCTTTGATTGAGATGCAGCTGTATGTCCATCATTTACGATGTGCCATGGTGCAATATGGAAATACAATAGACGATGTGGTTAGGATAAATTTTACTCAGATGATGTAAAGGCACTGTATTATGGGCATTATGGGCGTAGTATGGCAAAGCAGTTAGCAAGGCACCTGACTTTACATTCAAGTACTTGTAACTTTGCATTTAAGTAAACTCCTGAATCAAGTTGATATATATAAAAAAATAACACGAAATGCAAAAAAGCAATGAACCTGAATTTGCTTGTGTACACATTCTTAAGCTGTACATGAGAGTTTTGCTGAATGTATATATTTGGCAAATATATACAAAATATAACTTAAAAACCTGCTTGTCAATGCAGTGAGGGATAAGAAGTAAGTTGTATAGCATATATTTCATAGCAAGGGGAAGTATAGTAAATATCACAAAGACAAGTCTATATGGTTACTAAAATGCAGAAACAGCATTATGCCTGAAAAATGTACACAAAAAAAATGACATAAAACTCACCACACACAACTGAGAACAAAAGAAGCCAAACTTGAGATTTGATTTAAATTTAAATATAATACATATTTCATTAACTAGACAGGAACTGTGCAGACATATCATCATTAAAATCCTTGCTACTGCACTGAACAGGCAGTTTTATAAAATTATTGTAATTTATCCAGGCAAAAGATCTACTCAAGAGCAAAAAGCTACCAATTTTTTTATATCGGTCTTATTAGGTAGGATTTTGTCAAAAAAATTTGCATCTACAGTTCAGAGACAGGTGGAAGCCTTCAGTTCTTACACTTCAGCCTGAGGGCAAGCACAAATTAAGCTGTTTGAGATGAGAATGAGATTTTTATATGTTATCCACCACTTTTAACATGGTTAATGAACATGAAAGTTATGTGAGTTTGGAATATAAATGCCTATGTGTCCCTAGGGAACTAAACTGTCATTTCAACTTGAAAGTCACATTTCTCCCGTGGTCAGGTGTGCCTCTGTGCTGATGTCCAGTCATCTGCAGACCCCCCAGTGTTGTCCTTGGGAAACATATTTAACAACTTTGAGATGTATGTGGATTTGCTGTCTACAATGAGTTTTAATTTCATAATTACTCATACACAAAGTCATTCCTATCCAGAGAGAGTTGGTATTAAGGAGGTAGCCTTACAGTTTTCACAGGAGAACTGGGACAGTATTTGGGATGTCATCAATGTGACATCTTCACTTTTCCCCTGGAGACTTGTGCAATATTCCACTCTGCCAAACTACCAAACTCTGGGAAATAAGTGTTGGTGTCAACACTTTCTGTCATCTCTGTAACACTAAGTGAACTTGCACCTGTGACAAAATTACCCCCTTCTGACAGGAAGTCTGTAATCGCCTTCCCGGAGGTCTGAACTCTCCCATCATGCTGTCAGCCAAACTGCACCCATCAGGGAGACTTGCAGGTACCTCCACTCCCATGGATCACAGGAAAAAAGCTAGACAGTGATGAAAATCTTCCAAAAAACCTGCCTTCTGTTGCTTATAAGTCAAGATCTTATTTAGGCAAATGGAAGCAGAAGACCGGAGTCTCTCAAGAAACCATAATTTAGATCAATCCTACCTGTTTGGAAATAACAGCAGCCCTCAGACTTTAGTTACCAATTCTGTACTGTCCAGGAACAGACTAAATGTACTCTTTGTGCTGGGTGCACACATATTTTCATTCTCTGCTTCCTTACCTCCCACCTACCATTTCCTAACTGGTCTTTTTGGTCTTTCCAAATCCCTTTACACCTGGTTAATCAACAGAGCCATAATAATACACAGGGAAAATCATGACATGTAGCTATTATGCTAATTATATAGAGCACCTTTATTTTGTCTCAGTTGTCTCCATAAATT
This sequence comes from Pithys albifrons albifrons, assembly GCF_047495875.1. Classification (NCBI taxonomy): domain Eukaryota; kingdom Metazoa; phylum Chordata; class Aves; order Passeriformes; family Thamnophilidae; genus Pithys; species Pithys albifrons. The sequence goes on from NC_092459.1 coordinate 103,040,105, forward strand.
ATGTTTCTTACCCATGCAAATATTAACACTACCTGATTGCTCACATCTATCTGGTTTAGTCATAAGGACTCATCACCTTTTCTAGAGTGGAGGCGACAAGTTACATGGAAAGATACATAGATATAGATTTAGAAAGGGAAAAGAAGTCGGCTACTTTTACAGAAATCTTTCCAAGGATGATTAAAAGTGAACAGCTGCAAAATTAAACATTGGTGGAAGCATGTTTAAAGCTGAAGGAAGAAATTTTGCTGCAAGCCTGATCCCACCTACAAAAGCAGACACAAAGAAACAGCGTATGATACCCTTCTGTGGGGAAAAACATCAACAATACAACAAACTCAGAGCAGCATTCTGAAATTTTAGAGGTATGATGACCACACTTTTCTAATTAAAAATAATTGAGAATCACAGTGTCTAATTATTCACAGGGATCCATTTTGTTTCTATAGCTACACAAAGGATACCAGATGTGACATGCAGGATGTCCTCACCCTTGCTATGCTATGCTGGCTAGGAAAAGTAGTTTTGCCCCCCTCTTTCAGTCTAGGAAGTACTGAGGCTATCTTAACTTGCACCTGATTGTCCACTGTCTAAAAGACTTTTAAAGAGATCATGTGCCTTGATTCCTGTACCAAGTGCGCCTCTGTATAGGTCACAGTCCTAAATAAAGTAGCCCTAATCCTCACAGGTGATTCACATGGGACCACCCTGCTTCTTTTGTCGGAGTGCAAAGGAAACACAGAGCAACAATGGATTTGTTATTTTAAACAAATACCCAATGATTTTACAATAATATTATTCTCACTTCAGTGAGTGTCAGTTCAGGCACAGGGATTTATTAGGGAACCTGAACTATCTCCAGAGGCTGAGCAGTGTTGGGGTGTAGTTCCCCATAGCATTTGGTTGAGCTTGGGGAACAGGGTCGAGCTTGGCAGGGCTGAGAGAAAACCTCTAAATTACCTAAAGGTTTTTCTCCTCCTGCGAACAGCAACATAATCCAGGGGAGAGGGGAGAAAGAACTCCACCTGCAGCAGCACACCAACAAGGTGTGTTTTCCAGGAGAAGCACAAGAAGCTGTAAAAGTGAAAACAGAAGTTGAGAGAAGGGGGTATCAGGAGAGAGGGACCCACATCTGCCTTTTGCGCTGTTCGGAGAGAGCATGTCAGAGATCACGTTTTCTTCCCCCAAATAAGAATGAGGGTGAAAAAAATAAAATTCTTTTTTTTTTCTCCTGGGTACATAATGCACACCTGTATGTGTACAAATAAATAAACTGGAAGGAACTGCAGTTGAGGATGTTCTGTAAACAATAAAGCTATTTACACCATGTATTTCACAGATTTTTAGATTCAAAGTCATTCTCTCATCAGCTTTGGCAGGATCAGGAAAGGTTTTATCCCTTTGTATCAGCCTCCTGTATGGATAACAATGGCAACTGCCTCCACCAACATACAGGATGATGAAATCTATACCATAAGACAGAAACCTGGTTTGTTTTGTTTTTTTTTTTTAACCAGGTAGTTAGGGGAGCAGAAAGAAAGATGAAGTCTTGGTTTCCAGTGTTTTTTCTCCAGGTGTGATTTTGCCCTGCTCCATCAGAGCCATTCTTAGCAGCTGGGGAATCCTTGTTGCAATTTCAACATCTATAAAAGAGTTTAAATCTAAAACTAACAGAGCGGAGAGTGTAATATACTGGGTTTGATTGATTTGGGTCTTTGAGTTTCCCAAACCTTGCTGGTTCAAAGAAGATTGCTAAGAATATATTGTTTGTTCTACTTCAAAATCATACCTTTTCAGAGACACCCACATAACTTAGAAATAGATGTGCAAATGCATTAAATTTTGGCCTTGTTACATCTTGCAGAGTGGGAGTGTAAGGAAAGAAAAGAGAATGTGAAACCTTCCTTCTAAATTAAAGGTTTCATATACTAATAAATAATTTCTTTGTTAGTAAACGGTTCCATTATCCCCTATCTTGGAGAAGTCTGCAGAGACTGGGTGCGTGCTGCTGGTTCTTTATTCAGAAGACTGTTTTGACTCTTACATCGGGTAAACAGCAGAGTCTGGGCTGTGTCTCTTTTGTGTGCTGCATGGAAAAACAAAGCAGCTATTGAATAACTACACAGACACCCTCAAAAGCACACATAATGTTCACTCAGCTCAGTGCTTCCCTTTGCAAAAAGGGTGGTTTTCCTGTGGTCACAGTGATGCTCAGGGCTTCCTTGATTGAGGTTGTGCATTGGGTATTTACGGAAAGGATGATTGACGTGGATACTGGATTCAAGCAGTAGCTGAAGGCAGCTGAGCCTGCTGTAAGCTGACAAGGATGGAAACACCAAGAAAGAAACCTTCAAACGAAGAGCTAATTAATGGGTGCAGTTGTGTGCTAGTTATCAGGAGGACTCTAAATTACAAGCCTAGAGGAAGACTGCAAAACTAATGAAGAAATTCACATTTAGCAGAGAATATCTTGCTCTGACATCAACCTCCAGGTGATGGGAAATGAGGAGATTGATCAGCCGACAAGACTGCTTGCATCTATAAAGCACAGGGCTGCTCATCTGCCTCTCTACCAACAGTCAGGTTTAAAAAAGAAGGGTTTTTACCAGGAAGGAAAACCAAACAAACTAGATGAGCCATGAAAACTACACCACAGTCTGGTCAGCCCACAGACAGAGCTAAAAGCAATGGGAACTATTTCATTTCTGAATTAGAAACTTATATTCTCTAAAAGGGCATAACAACATGAAATTGAGCCTTTGATATTTAGACAGGTCTAACAAATAAAAATTCCCCAACAAAAACAGAATTAACCACTTCATGAGAGTTACATAATTTTCACACTTTAATTAAATTACTGCTTTGACTCAGCCATTTTGCCATAGGCAAGTACTATACAGAGTTGGGGGGAAGCAGTATTAGGTTTTTTTCATTTGAAGTTAATAGCATTTAAAGAAAGAGATTAGGGGGGGAAAGCCCATAGAAATGCACAGAAAGAGTTTTGTGGAACGTGGAAAAGGCATTAAAGGGCTAGTGAAAAATTGTACTCCTTCAGAGATCAAGAGCGTTCCTGCCAGGATTTTAATCCTTATTTTTCAAAACATCCCATATTCTGTCGTCTGCTTTCATGCCTCTTGGGGAAGCACAGATGCCTATAAGCACAAGTGAGAAGTCCTCTCATAAGCAGTGTTGCCATCACCTCACCATTCACTGATACAGAAGGAGTAGAGGATGGCAGCTTTACTTCTACACAAGGCTTGTAGATTTGTAGATCTGCGTCCTTAAAAATTCCACAACAGCTTTAAAACACTGTTTAACACAACTGTTAGAGGAATTGTTTTGAAGGTGCAGTACATACTATGCATTCTTTCTACAGAAGACCAGAGGTAATTTGGTATGTTGAATCAGTATGGAGGCATATGATGAAGGTAGAAAGGTTTCACTAACTACTGGTGTTTACCATTCAGCACACTATTTATATTCATTTCTATCACTGCATACCTAGTTAAAACACAAATTAGCCATAACTTTCATGTTATTATGACAAGAAATGAAAAATCAAAAATATATTGCTCATCATGATGTTGTTCTTCCACTGCATATGTAGAGTACTGCAGGAAATAAATTAAGGAGTTGTATTTTTGGTTGATTATCTGTCAAACAGTTTGCTTGTGCAGGTCACAGTTCTGTAAGCAGTCAAATAAGCTCATGGTGATAAACTGGAAATTACAATATTCATGTACAAGGCCACACACAAGCATGTACACCCCTACGTGTTGGAAACACCCTTTTTGTTTTCTGCTTTGTTTGCTATCAAATCTTCTTATTTCTCTTTCATGCTAAGAGACAAGTAATTAGAAGTCTACTAATCAATAGACCATTTTATTATCCAGTGCAGCTCTGAATAATCCTCATAATTTAACGAGTTTCTGAGCAGGCCAGCAGGGAACATGCAGAGAAAACAAAGAATTTGACAAATACCAAGGGCTAGTCAGTACAAAGCAGCTTTCAAGAAAATAAAAAAAGCTCCCTGAGATTAGTTTTAAGTAGCAGAATCAAAACAAGCAAAATGCAAATCTGGTTTTCCTTCTTTTCTTTGCAGTAAAATTCACAGCTGCTTTGCCCCAGCTAAGCCACAGAGGTCAGTCAGCTCTGGCTGCTAGAGGTGGCACCTCCTTCTGCGCCAGGGAGAGCTCCACGGCCACAGGAGGGCTTTTTTGTTCAAAGAAAGGAAGGCAAGCAGTATGTTATTCTCCCTCAGGGCTCCCCAACAGGTTTAGGTTTCTTCACTGAAGCTTTGTGGAGAAAAGCTATGCTGGACTATCAGCATCTTCGGGCAGCTGTCATTAGAGTGCCCATCTTTATGCCACTGTGGAAGTGGATTTAGCCCCTAAACTCTAACAATAAAGAAGCAGGAACATACAGTACATCACATTATTTACAGATTACAGAAACAGTTAACTGCTCAGACCTTCCCCCCCTCTAGTTTTTTTTTAGAACAGTATCATCGAATTTTATTTGGCATTCTAGACATGCATATTTATTTAATTGAAAGAAACCAGGATAATTATTCTTTGTCTATCAAAAATGTTTTCTCTTTAAAAAAGACAACAGAATAAAAAGTAGGGCAATGCAGAGTAAAACCATTAATTAAATGGTCCTGAATGTATTTTCTATGCTCTTTCATTTCCTTGACAGCATAGCTGTGCTATTTCCTCATTTATTGTTAATGAACTAAGTATATTCTTGGTTGGTCTTGCTACAATGTTAAAACAATAAAAATAAATAAAATCAGCCAAATGTTAAATTTAAGCTTTTAGTTCATAAGAAATATTTACAACTCAAATAATAGTGAGGTTTAAATCACAGAATTTTCAATATATAACAAAATATTGTTGTAGCAAATACATAATTCATCACATGAATAAAACAGGGAAAGATGGAAGCAGACAAAAAAATACAGGATACAGATGCAAATGCTTTTGTTTATGTAATATAAAGTCACAAGTCCCTACACTTCTAATTGATATAATTTACACATTGAACTTATTTTACCTAGGAGTCCATGACTGGCAATCCAATTTATTTCATTTATGAAATTGTTTCTAAATGTTTAATTAGTGCAAAGTATAGGCACAGCATCAGCTGTTAGGAGCCTGGGGTCTAACAGGCACGTATGACTGAGAGGTTTCTGGTGTCCAAAATACAAAGAAAAGACTCAGACAGCCATTAAAATTCAGAATGCCACTGGGAAAAAAAAAAAGGAAAAACATCTCCGTGTCCATATTACTGGCCTAACATTTATTTCTTTATAAAATCTACCCTACCTATTTTTTGCCAGATGCCATGCCAGATCATGCTTGTTTCGGTCCAGCTTGCACTAGGACCATTCCCTCTGAGCAAGAGAGGTTGGACCAGAGACCTGGCCAAGGCCGTTCTGCCCAGGAAACAAAGGCAGAGCTGGAGAAGTCCTTCTGGGTCAACAAGGCTACATCCTCCTCATAACTACCATAGGATCTTTTTACCAACCAATCACACTTTTGACACCAAGCATCGTGACTGTTCCTACTGGAATACCACTCTCTCAATATCCTCTTATTGTTCCCAACCTAAGTTTATCTGTGATGAGTTTATCCTTAAAAATCATCTAGTTCAACCCCTCTGCTGTGGGCACTAGACCAGGCTGCTCAGAACTCCATCCAGCCTGGCCTTAAACACTTCCAGGACTGAAACGTCCACAATTTCTCTGGACAACTGGTTCCAGTGCGTCACCATCCTCACAGTAAAAAATTTCTTCCTAATATCTACTCTAACCCTACCCTCTTTCAGTTTGAAGCCATTGCCCCTTGTCCTGTCACTACAGGCTCTTGTAACAAGTCCCTCTCCATCTCATAGGCTCCTGTCAGGTACTGGAAAGCCACAATTTAGTCACTCCAAAACCTTCTCTTTTCCAGGCTGAGCAAACCCAATTCTTTCAGCTCTTCCTCATAGGAAAGTTGTTCCATCCCTCTAATCAACTTGATGGCCTCCTCTGGACTCGCACCAACTGGGGACCCCAGAGTTAGATGCAGTATTCCAGGTTTTTCTGTGTTAAAACAAGCCATGTTCTTTTAGAAGATGGAAATGTGAATGAGATCACATCAGGTGAGAAAGGATGTGAAATCTTAGCTGTTCTTATACTCTACAGTAACTACATTAATGTTGTGTGCTTTTGAAGTACACTGGGATGAAGACATGCTCATTTCCTGTGTATGCAGAGTACTGCAAGTGCCACATAAAGCTGGGGTAACTGGTTGGTGGAAAAACACCCTTTTTTTTGTACCTTTTAGGACAGGGTCTTTGTCAGTTCTCGCTCTCTTGATAGGGGTCAACAGTACAATTGCCTTTCATCCTGTTGTCATTTAGTTTTTTCTCTTTTATTTCTAATGGATGAACAATTAACTTGCAGCTCAATATCTTGTTATTCTGAAGTATGCAATTTTACACTTGATCCTAATGAATTCATCTCTCTTCTCCTACTACAGTCCACAGGGTCATTCAGCCCAACACCCTCATTTTCTTCATATTGGCCAAGCCTGCTTTCTTTTTGTCATGCCTAATCAATGCACTCCTACTTTTAAAGCTACTCCTGGACTACATTTTTACTGCTCTTCATTAGTGAGTCTCAAAAGAAGAGACAAGAATTGCAATCAACCAGCTTATCAACTAGGAGCAAAATACTGGTTTTCTATTCCTAATAGGTTGCAGCTTAACTCCTTCCTTCATCTTATGGCTGTCTACAGCCAGAATTCGGAAGAAGGTCTTACCCACTGATTTACAAAGAAAACGAGTTACAAGAACAGAGTCAGGCTGAATGCTAACAAAAAAGAGATGACCAAGAATCCTCAATAGTACTACCCACACCACCAGAAGGAATAAGGAGAAATGTATCAGTCCCTGTAGAGACAAGAAAGTATTTCTAGTCATACCCTTATTCTAACCCACGATGGTACATCTTGTTGACATACAAAATTGATCCTAATAGCCAAATACATCCTCACTAAAATAAACAACTCTGGTGTTTTTCTGCAGCTGTAACAGATAATTGGTTAATAGAGCAGAAGCCAAGAAGAAATAGCATGTATGACACCATATTCATATTTTCTCAGACAGATTAAGTAAAGTTTTAAGGCCTTGTATGCATTCTTTGAAGACTGGTGAATTCCATCTGTTAAAAATGAGTTTCCAGTTGGCACACAGAAAATGACTGCACTGTTGTATAAGCATTTCCACTAAGCTTTGTCATTTATTTCTGTAATTAAAACCATTTTGATACAGTCAGTTCAAGCAAATTACATGTTATAATAAAACAATTCTAATAACAATCCAGAAGTTATTAATGAATACTCAAATCTATATAAGAAAGTATTACCTGGAGTAGCTCCTAAACAGGATTATTGCTATTTTCATGCTTTTAAATGTGTAAATGTGTTTTCTGCACAGAATGTGGCAGTTATATTTGCATAAGAATCATAAATCCAATCCAGAAATGTAATTTCATTTTTCTCAATAACCAGTCTGTTAGTTTATCAAGGGCTCTGAACATCTGAACTGGTGGAGCAGAGCATAAGATGTCTTTTTCATGGGATTTAGTAGCTAGAAACAAGTAGGGAACTGAAGGATGAAATTTTTAAAATAACTTCTATTGATTATAAAAATGGTTTATGGTTTCTTAGATCGGTCTGCCTCGTGTTTGCCAGCCTCTCCTCACATCTCCAATCCCAGTAAAAACAGCATAGGAGTAATAAAAACCCTTTTTTATTCTGATTAATTGTTTTGAAAATACAAAAAAAATTTATATGTCCCAGAGCCTTTCCTATAACAGAATGTACTGTGGCTAAAAGCCTACTGGCAAATCATTACATACAGATGCCTTAAACATGTGCTCACACAAAGAATCAGAACATCAACTTCTGAGTAAGGGGTTTTGCTTTTGTAACTGTAAGTATTTGCAGATAAGTTTCTTTTCTCTGCTTGCATTGAGGGGAACAATTTCTACTTGTTAAAGACTGTCTCTGCCCAGGCACCTTTAGAAGATTTAACTCCAGCAAAATCCCTAGCTCTGACCCTGGCCCTAGGAACATTGAATTCCAAAAGGACCATGAAACTTGGTCAAGAAGCTCTGGAGATATTCAGCAATTTGACTCAAGACAAGACCTGCAGTAAGTTGAGGCAATGGTGCAACCCATTTTGGTCAGAAAACTTCTTCCCATAATTTCATTGAGATGAATGAATGAGACAACACTAAGGATCATTACCTCATACATTTGTGGGAGTTCTGACCTTTCACACAGGATGATCATTCCTATTATCATTTATCCTCTGACAAGGACAGACTATGAAGATAAAGCTCAGCATATGATAAAATGATCATGCCCTTCTTGACATCAAAAATCTTCTGTTAGGAAAGGGCTACATAAATACACAGTACTGCCGTTGTTTTATTACATGAAAACCTGTAACTTCTGCCACAAAATAATGTTCTTTCAAAAGCACTGCACACAACATTCACAAATGAAATAGCAACACTCCTTGATAGCTGGACAAGATACAAGAGCCACAGTTAAAGAGTAAGCTCCCAATGAGTTAAGATAAACTATTTGAGAAGCTATGCAGCTAGTAAATGTATGTGTAGTTAAACGTCTTGGTCTCCGCAGAAATTGCTATCATGAGTCTTCCAAATAGGCCTATTTCCGCCTAAGAAGTGAAAGAAAGGTAATTTTATAGTGGCACTGGTGGCTATGTTCATGCATTTTTTCCTCTTAGTGCAGGCTGAGTGGTGGCTTCTTATGAATGCTTTCACAGCTGCAACTCAAGAAATACATACCTCAACCAGTTATATTCCCAGTGTTGACATCCGACACATGTAACACATTCTTTGCTGCAAAGAAGAAAGCATCTTTCTCAGAGGCTATTGCTACATCTTGCTTTGTAAAGACCACAAAATGTTTTTATTTCCTGGCAGACCAGTGCTGCAACTGAGTGACTGAGTGGTGATTCAATAGTCTAAAATTAACCAACCTATCCCAAATCTGGGATGTGTCATTCCACCTATGACATCGACGAGATATGGCACCCAGTCCCTTTCCTTCTCTCCATAGTTAGAAGCCTTGAGGGATTTAGTTTTCCCGAAGAGTAAAAACATCTCCCCCAAACAAAAACCCTAAGCAAATCTGGTTCCTCTGACAAGTGACTAAAGCACAAGAAACTCATGCAAAACCCCAATTTTACAGTGACACAGAGCGTGATCTTTGTGATTCTTTTAAGTAAGTGAATATTTTTTGTTTGCTTTCACTCAAAAGTTTTTAGTCTCCTATTCTTGACCCCTTTCTCCCTTTTTTAAAACAGGGTAAAAGAAATAAAAGCAAATAAAGGGAAGAAGAAAACACAGAGGGTTTTTTTTGGCAAAAAATGACACTGCAGATTAAAAGTCCACTGAAATCAGAAATATATGGACAAATACAAAAGAGGACAGTCTCCATATAAATTTGCTTTCACAGGTAAACTATGCATCAAGCCTCCCAGAGGTCTTTCTGCCCTTTCCCTGGCAATCACAGAAAGGCTTACCAAATCACCAACTTAACTAGTCTGCAGTCTTAGCTGACGTGAATGAATTAGCAGCAGGTGAACAGATACTACAGCTCGCACTGTTAGGTTGCTGATATGGACTTGCTCATGAAACACATGTTCTGCACCCTCCTCCTGCACCCAGGCTTCCATGTACCACATAAAAGTCCATTCAAAAAGACAGCTACTTACAGCATTGACAGGAGCATGCTACTTCTACATGTGCTGGCTTAGAATTTTTTTTTAAAGTTTAACTGCCAAATTGAGTTACCTCAGTGTTCCCAGAAAGGAAAAAAAAAAAAAAAGGCTGCAAGAGAGCAACAGCCATGGGGAATTAGCAGTTGCAAAGAAGCTACTGAAGGTCAATGAGAAATGGCAACCTGAGAAATGTTGCTTCAGAAAAAGAACTGGCAATGGGTTTGGGGAGGGAAAGATAATAATGATTAAATAAGCTAAATGAAAGGGAGGAAGGATACAGAGTGCAATCAACCAAGATTTTTGAGTAGAGAAACAAATTCAGAAATATACAATTAATTATAAAAATAGGAAAATTAATGAAAAAAATACAAAGGAAACACATGGAAAAATTAAGAAATGATCTGTTGTGTGGGTGAGAGCAAACACAGAGAAAAACAACAATGTCAGATATAATATGCTACTAAAGCTTCTTATTTCCCCATGTCCCTTTGTTTTTCAAACTCTTGCAAAACATTACCTCATCTGTTTGGTTTGGGGTTTTTTTATCCCTGGTGTGCAAAGTTGCATTTCTTATCATTGTCTTTTCCACTGCAGACAACAAAACTCTTCTCTAGCCAGAGTGCCATCAGAGACAATGTCATGCACAGCTGACTGTGTCTTCAAGTGTGTTTGTATTTGTTAAATGCATTTTGAATGTGTTCTGTTCACCTACCTGTTCATAGCAGAAGCTCAGGGAGACAAAACATTGAGAAACAGCTCTTTCCTAATCAGTCCCCGAGACATGAACACACTAACATTTCTACACTGGGTTTTAAGCAATCAGAATAAAATGGGCATGCTACATATGGTTTAATCAGTGGATTACGCAAAAGCACAAAATATCTTCTTTGAAAGTATGCTCTGTCATCTCTGTAGCTCCTAGCTTACTATTCTTTTGAAGAAGAGAAGCTTTAGATTGCTTCGGCATAAAAAACTTTACAAAAATCCTGAGTAAATTTGATTATTTACTTACACATATTCTTTGTAACATATACTTTTCACTGAATGATATAGTTACACTGATAAAAAAAGTTTTCAACTGTTGCAGTTTACTTCTGTTTCTGAGATTCAAAGGATGTTCTAATAGAGTCAGGTCTCTCCACCGTGTTAAAATAATCTGGACCTTCAACACTGTAAGCACAGATGTATTCACAGCTCTGGTTTCCCCACCAAAAAAAACTGGTTTGGGGGTATTCACTGTGTGGCAAAGTGTAAAAGATGATCATAGTGCAAAAGCTGATCACAGAAGTATGCCTGTGATTTGAGGTTTGCCACTGAGCTACTTCACCTGAACCAGAATCAAATGCAAATTTCACAACCTTCCCACTAATACACATCTTTGACCAAATATCAGCCCATTGGTGATTCATGCCACCACATCTTTCAGTGCTGAACCTCTCACAGATGTCCTCATCACTTTAGGAAACTGCCCTTCAAATTTGCTTTAAATGTGCCTTGTGCATTTCATAAATCAAGGCTGAACTCTTCACTTCTGAAAATTACTCCTGAAAATAACCTCACACATCTTCAAACTATGATCCATTCACTTGATGAAACGCTAAGATTTTTCCTTAATGTGTCCTAGTCAAATTCATAATTATGACAAATATTCCATTAAACATTTCATGTAATAATTAGATGACAATAACCTGATGATTCCACTGAATAAGGCAAAGAATAAGATCTGTGTGAAATATTCTCATTCTGGTTCTCTGTTGTAGGGTTGAAATCTGACAATTCACATATGAATTCAGAAAATTGAATAAAGTTACAAAGCTACCTTATACTATCAGAAGGAAATTCTGAATAAACTCTTCAGTGAAAGAAGGTTCAGGTGCGATCCAGAAAAAACAACCTCTGTTGTGGAGAATTGTTGAAATTACTCAGATGTAGCTTAACTTCATATCTGTTCAGCAGGGAAAACTGCAAGCTAAAGAATTCAGATTTCAACAAAAAATTAATTTAGGTGTGCCGCAGCTTTGTCAAGTAGAGGAGCTCTGGTTTATTAAAAAAAAATACCCACATTCTGTTTAATATCTTTGTCAGCAACATGGACAGTGGGATCAAGGGCACCCTCAGCAAGTCTGCCGATGACACCAAACTGTGTGGTGCAGTCAACAGCCTGGAGGGAATGGATGCCATTCAGAGGGACCTGGGCAGGCTTGAAAGTTGTGCCCGTGCAAACCTCATGATGCTCAACAAAGCCAAGTGCAAGATCCTGCATGTAAGCCAGGACAATCCCAAGCAAAAATACAGGCTGGGCAGAGAATGGGTTGAGAGCAGCGCTGCCAAGAAGAACTTGGGGATGCTGGCTGTTGAAAAGCTCGATATGACCCAGCAACCTGCAATTGCAGCCCAGAAAGCCAACCTGATCCTGGGCTGCCTCAAAAGAAGCATGGCCAGCAGGTTGAGAGAGGCAATTCTGCTTCCTTAGTTTGCTTTGGTGAGACCCTGCTGGGAGTGCTGTGTCCAGTTCTGAAGCCCCCAGCATAAAAAGGATGACAACCTGTTGGGTGTCCAGAGGAAGGCCACAAAGATGACCAGAGGGCTGGAGCACCTCTCTTATGAGAAAAGGCTGAGAGAATTTGGGTTATTTGGCCTGGAGAGAGAAGCCTCCAAGGAGATCTTATTGTGGCCTTCCAGTACCTGAAGAGAGTCTACAAGAAAGATGGAGAGGGACTTTTACAAGAGGATATAGTGATAGGACAAAGGAGAATGACTTTGAGCTGAAAGAGGGCAGGTTTGGATTAGATATTAGTAAGAAATTCTTTACTGTGAGGGTGGTGAGGCACTGGAACCAGTTACCCAGAGAACTTGAGGATAACCCATTCCTTGGAAGTGTTCAAGGCCAGTCTGGATGGGGTTTTGAACAACGTGGTCTAGTGGAAATGTCCCTGCCCCATAGCAGGGGAACTAAATGATCTTAAAGGTCAGTTCCAACTCAAGCCATTCTATGATTCTATGACATGCTGTAGGAATTCTTTATGGCTCTTTCCCTATATCCCTTAAAGCATGCTGTAAGCTTCCATGGTTTTTAGACTTTTTAAGAGGATCTGCATTTGTTTTGTCACTGTTTCCTGTATGTGAAAGTAAATGAAATAATTTTAAAGAGTCTACTTAGAAGATTACGCAAATGCATGTAAAAATGACAGTAATGATTCTTATAGAAAAAAGAACCTCTACATTGAGGGTAGAGGGAAAGGAAGAGATTAAGAAAGGACAAACTAGTGCATAAGTAACTTCTGTGAATAAATCCCATCTAATATAGTAGTAGTGATAGCCAAAGATTATATAAACTTATTCTATGAGATTTAATTTGAAGGTATGCTTTTTGTTTTGTTTTCGTTGTGCCCCAGAAAACTCCAAGCCAGAATACTGTATTTGTATTAAATTTTACAGGATGGTTCAAAACCTATTGGAAAGTTACACTTTTCTAGTAAATTATATAGTGATGCTTTAGGCCGCAATACTCAGGCTACACATTTTTCAAATAGTGCAGCATATTTTTAATTTAGGAAAATGTATTCATAGGATTTGCAGAACAATATAAATTATTCTGCACTTGTCAAGGTTTCAGGAGTCACATCTATTATTGTAATATTTTTCCCAGAGAGTACTTGCTTCATGTCTACACAGAAATAGTCCCTGAAATGTCAAAGGATATGGAAGCTTGGTGGTTGCTTGTTGACTTGTAAGATTACAGGTTGCCAGACTCTGATGGCAAGAACGACTGCAAGGCCAGATGACAATCAAACTCCACTCTTAATTACTTCTGCCACAGAGTGTAAATATAAGCCCAGCTTGTGCTGAAATCATGTTGTGTCACATCTAGCTGATATGTGTCAGGGGACTGTGTCCTTCATTCTCTACCAATATTCAGAGGTATCAACAAGGGTAAATTCAGTATGGGCATTGTAACAGGTGTCAAGACCTTGCTTGATATATGTACATATGCATGTCAACCTAGATAATATACTTGGGCATCATAGGTGAAAAAGAACATAAATCACTGTCAAGACAGGCTGCTGTACTCCCTGGAAGACTCATGGTGCTTTACTGCTTTATTGAATGCAGGTGCCATTTTTTTCCTAATAAGATTTTGATTAAGAATTATTATGTCTCAAAGTCTTTTAACCTCAAGCTCTCATCTTTTTGAGTGCCACTTCAAAACATGGGTTCTGAGTAATAAAGTAACCTCACAGAGATTACAACCGTGCAGGCTTTAGCTAAATCCAACTTGAAATGAACACAAGAAGCCGATGGTATTTGTCAATCTGACCTTCTTATGAAGTCAGGCTCTATTTTATCTGTAAATGTAATTTTTAATCTGTTGTCTGCTTACTTATTTGCTCTAAAGAAACTAGCATACTTTTTCCTTTCATTAGGCTAAAGGTTGAAAATCATCTTTGAAGTATAAATAGCATCAGATAGCAAAAATGCTAGAGTATGAGAAGTCCAGAAGGTGTAACTTACGTTTATATTATTTTTCAAACATAAAAGAATAAATTTCTCTGTGCTGGCAGCTTGGCTATTACAAGCAGTCCATTAGAAAAATAAAATGAAAACTACTTTTGTGAGCTGTGGTCTTTGTCAGGATCAGTGTTCTGCCTGGTTTTGCCACCCTTACACATCAATACATAGTTTGCAAACAAATCAGAATCTGATGACAACATGAGCAATACAGTTCCAACATTTAAAATTTTACAGAATCGTTCCTTAATATATCTCTTAAAACAAACAAACAAACAAAAGTAAACTGCACAACGTACACAAATCATTGAGTCACTCAAAAATGTAAGCAGGGAGAGGTTTATATGGTAGAAATCCTATAAAACCATTCAACAAAGGCAATCACATCTTTACTGTGCCTTATTTTCTAAGACCAAATGAAGCATAGCTTCTTTTCGTATCACTCAAATTTGCCACTTTCCTTCACACCTTCTTGTTCCATTATTTGTGTCACTGCAGCTGGAATTGCAAGATTTATTTAGGAACAATACTTTTATCAATCATGAAACACAAAGCACAGTCCAACCTCACAGCACATACATTTTAAATAATGTTTGACACCTTATCTTACAGAAGTATAAGAACTGGTAGCTTGAATTAGGGTCTTTAGTGGTGGCTATTAAACATTAAGAGCCCTTTTCCCTATACAGTTTCAAATTTTTCATTTTCTGTTTCATTTTCAGTGTTATTGCATTATTTTATAATGGAAAGACAATCACAAGACATCTGTCTATGATACAGCGATCCTTCTTATCTAGATAGAGAAGATGAGTGAAGCATTTCAGGTCAATTTTCCCAAACTTCCACCAAGTTTTCCACTTTTCCTCTAAGACAAAAAAGTGGAAAGTACTATTTTCTTTAAGCTTATGTAAAAAAACTTTCTGCTCAAATAATCCTGCTACTATTTGCTTCACATGGAGGCTAAATAGAACTTATATGGTTACAATTTAAGGGATCACAGAGAATATTAGGACATTTTAAGAGAAAAAAAACAACAATCAAGCCTAAAAATTCCAAATGGATTTACTTTACATGTTCCCAAAACATTTTAAGCACCTCTAATACAGAGAAATAAAATTGACATATCTTTCCCAATTGAGGGCCTGGACACTCCAAAATGAGATCTGTGGTTTGTGTATAATTTGAAATGGAGAGCATCTGCTCCCCTGCACTACTTGAGGGGCTAGAGATCTTGCACCTAGGGATTCATGTGGATGGATTGCAGAGCAGCTTTGACCACGTGCTGACCCAGTCATGGCATCAGCACATTGATGGCTTTGTTCCCAAAAGCCATCTCTTTGGTATCTCTGGAATTCAAAATCTCATTACTGGCTGTGAGCAAAAAAAATACTTTAAGTCCTGTGTTCTGTGAAGGTAACTCTTCTCATACATGTGGGATAAAAATAAACTGTTTGAGAGGCAGACCAAGGGACAGAACCAAGATCATTCATTACTTAAGTTTATGCAATGAAGTTGAACTAGCAGCTGGGAGAAATACTGTTAGAAGTCCAATGGAAAGTAACCATGAAGAGCTAAAGATGCACAGAAATTAAAAGGTTTAGCAGCTTGGCACAGGAGAAAGATGGTGAGGCGAGGCAAAAGGTTCATATTTCATCTTTCTGCACAATCAGCATGCCTCTCTGCACTAATTTTAATACTCGTAGAGAATGTGTCTATTTTAACACTGATTGGCAGCAGCGCTAGAAAAAAATTAAGGAACATTGTGGCTTTGACCTTACACTTGAATTTCATGAGTTTAGCTAGCAAAGGGTATAAATTGAATGACTGTCAAAACTCTATACCACAGGACAGGTGTTTCTAAAAGCATCTCTGAAGCCTGACAGAGCGGGTTAGAGGAATAGACTTGTCAAAGAGAGGCCAGAGACAGCAGAAATGCTTGATCCTGAAAGCAGTAGAAGTCAAAGAAGGGAAATTTAAAATAAAAAAAGCCTTCAAAGTCTCTTGTGAAGTGGCTAACATACATAACAGGACTTTCAATGGCAAGTTTTTCTCTCCACATAACTAAGAAGACTGATCAAAATTTCTGCTTGCATTTTTCCCATGTAGTTTTATTCCAGATGCCTATGCACATGGCTACTCAAAATTACAGCACTGCAATTCAAAAGTTAGAATCTGGTCCCATGTGATCCTGAGAGTGCTTACTTTCCAGGAAACAGGAGTAGGAGGTACTGAAAATCAGGCTTGAGTCACAATCCCACTTGTAACTACAGACAGGATGGCTCTTTGCAAGTTCTCATATCAAAGCACTTTCAGTGTCTAAAACCATTGATATCAATATACATTAATATACATTGAACTGAGCTAGCCACATTAAAAAAAAAAAAGATGTTGATTTCCCATCTGCATTTTGTGCTGTAAAGATAAGGACATTGCTCTTCAGACAAAAATGGATTACAACCCCAAATCTGTCAAAAACAAACCAACCAACCAAAAAAAAACCCAAATCAAACCAAAACCAAACTAAAAAAACCCCACAAACCTGCCAAGTTACTGCAGTCTTCTTGGTATGTGGAGTCACTGGACTTCGCTGTCACTAGCAAAAAGTGTAAGGCATTATTGAAAGGTTAAAAATTATCAGCTGAGGCTGTTTAATTGCCTGGGGTTGCTAAATTCACGTTTTTCTCTTTTCTTAATCTGATTATTGTTCAAATGCACTTTTCTTCTTTGACAAAATCAAGGCACTTTTTGGTGTTGTCTGAAAATGATAGCCCAGAAAAATGAAATAACATCAAATATCATGTCTTGAGTGATAGGTATACTGCATTATTAGGCTTATGTAAAAGATGGAGCATTAGCAAGGTACACTCAAATCCAGTACAATGCAGCCATAAAATATGTTGGGCAAAGTTCAAAAAACCAATTTCCATACAAACTACTCAATAGTTAACGAAATATGTGAATAGGAGAAGTACTATTTAAAGCGCAGTGCATGCAGAAAAACAGTTACAAAATTTTGCACTAAATTGTACAACTCAGAGAAATATTGGAAATGCAATGTTGTCAAACTGATGCTATGGAACTAGTCTGAAGTTCAGCTATTCACCATGAGGTATTAGAAGGAATAAATTTAGTTCTTAACTTCAATTTATAGCTTGCAGTAGAAGCTTTCCTGAAAGGGAGTTACATCTCTGTCACAAACAGTGGGCCATAACGAATAGACCAGATTCCCTGGAACACCCATGACAGGAGAAAGATTACATCCAATAAAACAGAAGTCACCAGAACTCTTCAATTCACAGCAATTGATTCATAATCTATTAAATGAGGCAAATGATTTACAAAGGTCTCTTTTCAGACAATGACAGGAGTTAATATCTATAGACTGAACTGGCATTCACAGTTTACTAGATTAGCAAGTGTGACATATGCTATTTACCAGTTTGGTTATTATTTTTCTTTTGAAGCTTACATTTATGTCCAAAGACAAGCTATAAAACAGAGGCTAGCAGTGCTGTTTGGACGCACTATTTGTTATTAACAAATGACCTCCTCACAGGTCTTAAAGTGTCTTGAATATGCAAACCCTATTATACTAGAACACCTTCAGCCCCACAGGAGAGCAATAAAAATAACCTGGGAAGTCTTCTATTACAATAATTATTCTAGAGGAAAGTACTAGCCATTTCTGAGCTTTAGGTTTATTAGTGTATTAATAAAACGTTATAGTGAAAATCCTGTGAAACCATTGTTCTAGTCTTCTCTGGCACATACACATGGCCAGTTTTATTTTAATACCTTTAGGTCTTATGGTATCTGGCACTGTTCTCTACACTGCAGTCTTTGCAAACGCGTATATCATAATTTCATTTCAATTTTTAAAAACATGAATTTCTAGCTCTCTGGTCTGCAGAGTATGAACTGAGAGTATGAACTCTAGATTGCAAAATAAAGTTATCATTATGGCAATACTACAAGGGTTGTGCTTAGTTTTTATCTTGAAGTGCTTCTATTATTTATATTTTTGTTACATGACTTAAAAAGAAAGACATGCTGCAGAAGAACCAGGAATGAATGAATGTCTGGACTACTGATACATGGAGAAGGGCTGACATTTGCTCCTTTTCTGGAAACAACAGGAATCATCCTCATTGCTGCAACTGCACAAGTTAGCACCAAGCCGAAGGATAAATTTGTGTCTAGGCCACTGCAGAATAGGGAACAAGAGTAGTTTTGAGCACTCAAAAAGAATTTTAATCTCCAGACGCATCCTGCCCTGATTTTCCTCTGCAGAACTCTCCTTGTATCAGTAAAATATCAGCAGAAGCCATGAAATGCTACAGGGTCTGTAGGATTCTTCCCTCCTACTCCCTAACTCCTCATCTCACATGGCTTGATCTAAAGCATCAGATCTGGGCAGATGAGGACATAAATACATGGGGAAATTATTCCAGATGCTGTGGTTCAGTGTAAACATATCAATCATGACAGGCCAGTTTTGATACATCATAACAGCAGCTGTTGAGTACAATAAATTATGCTTAATATGAAATATAATTTCCATTTACAGAATAAAAACCCTGTAAATTTAAACCAAGAGTCTGGAGTTGCATGAAACATACTAACTTATCCAAAATGCTACTAAGACAAGAGAAAAGAACCCTCAAAAGCACACTGACCTTTCAATGAGGTGATATCAAGTCAATTATATGGCTGCCACAGAACTCAGACTCTCCAGTGAGATTGATAGTACCTGACCTTAACAGCAAGGAGCCATTTGACATTAAAAAAACCTCCAAAAACCAAACCCCACCAAAAGCAAAACAGCTGGAGGACAGTGAAGGGGAATATCATTACAGTGCATAATAGTGAAGCAGAAAAATACCCAAACAAACCTAAAAAGTGTAATTCTTATATCAAGAATGCTTACTGATAGAGGAGGAGGAATTTAGAGAAAGGGGGAAAAAAGTTGGAATAGAGAAAGAGGCTGAAAGTCAAAGGCCATGCCAATGTCAAAACAAAACGCAGCTTTGACATGGCTGCAATTTATTCAGGGAGTATAGCAATGTATGGGATAAGAGTTTGATCCTTTTTTCTGTACTCTGAATCCTTTCATGGGTTTATTTCTGCTGTTATCACATCACCCACCGTATGTTCATCTCATCTGTATTATCCTTAGAAGCTGTTTCATTAAGTCAAAGCTGTGCCAGCAGGAGCTAAGGGCTATGCTGAACTGGATGGGCAAAGGCAAGCCCAGAAGCTGCCGAGCAACCTGCACAGGGTAGGACACAAGCTGTTGTGGAGTGGCTCCTGGGGACTCAGAGGCTACACACATACCTGAAAACCTTATTTTGGTGAACTCTTAACTTTTTTATAACACCCTTTGAAAACACATCTGTGTCAGTCACAGTGTTGTAGGCACTAAACCGCCTTGTGTGCCAGATGTTCAACATTTAACTAGTGTTCTAGTTAAGTGGTGTTCTAACAAATGAAGCTACACATCAACTTAGATACTTACAGTTTACTTTATGTGGAGAGACCTTTAAAAGCAACTTGTTTTCAAAATCTGTAGGCAAATGTGAACAGGCAATGATTAGAAATGTGTTTTTAGAGTCTGTGGAGATCTAGATCAGACCCTCAGCTGGGAACTGTGAACAACGGATAATGCCAGAGGGGGGAAAACAAAACTAGTGGTGGATTTACTGTATGTAGCTTGATACTGTGAAAGCAGGTGCAGTGGCATGTCTTCATTATTACTTAATCTTTCCATCTCATAGATATGGGGATTGGGACAATGATGGGGATTGGAACTGTGGTGTTGAATACTGAACTGAGATAATCTAATTTACTTTAGTGTCTACATCTGTATTCAAACTCAGCTGTTCATGAAGCAAAACAAAAAAATACGGTTTGCCCTTTTTTAAAGCAATTTTTTGGCTGTTTAAATTATTTAACTAAGCTTCTCAGTAAAAATAAATGCCAAAACAGCTTCGCAGAAACCTCCCTCTCAAAAAAAAAAACACCAAAAAAACCCAAAACCAATAACAAAAAAACCCAACGAAAAAACCAAAAGTAACAAACAAAAAACCCCAAACCAACCAAAAACCCAAAAACACCAAAAAAACCAACCTCAGTGAGCACAAAAACATGAAGAAAGGCAGAAAGATGAAAAACTTATTTCATTCCAAGCATGAACTGACTGCATATAAATTAATCATACTACATATGAAAGGGAAGAGCAAATCTTCCTGAGATATAATTGTGTTGTGTATCACAAAACGAATCCAGGACACACCATGGTGGAACTGAGCATGAGTGACAGCAAAGGTGCAGTGCTTTGGCAAATGCATCTATGATCTTAAAGAAACCCCAAAACCAGAAACTTCAAGATTTTTTGATAATTACCTCTGAACAGAGAAAGAAAATTAACTGCAGGACTTAACAGCACCTTCTCTGTCAGTCTATGCTGGAATGCTGATACTGTCCCAGTTATGATGAGGGAGTGGACACTCTGCTTCCTGCAGAGATTAAAGAAGTGGTGTAGCATCATCATGCTACAATATGAGAAGTAATGCAAGAAACTGATCTGATAATCAAGAAGTCATAGATAAGTCTTCAAGTTATTTACAGAAAGCAAAACCTCTTTTTTGATGATGCCAGATTTCTATTTCTGACCATTTAAACCAGAAGATGCTGCTCTAGTGTTTAGGAGTTGAACAGAACCCTTGTAATGGCACTGTAATGAATATCAAAGAAAGGAGTGTCAAGACCAATAAACATCTGTCACAGAGACAGAACTGTAGACAAGCAGGATCTCGGGGTATATTCAATCCCTAGGTCTACTTCGCCCTAAGTTACCTAGCACACACAGGAGCCAGGCAGCATTTTGCTCACCAATTAAACCATTATTCTCTTCCCTCAGGAAAAAACCTTCCAAAAAATAGCACCCCTCCACCCCCCTCCAAAATCCAAACAAAACAAAACCCACCATCAAACACATATACGAAAACAAACAGACCAAACCGAAAACTAAAACTCACCACAAAACGCACCACACACCCACACACCTCTAAGTCTAAATAGATAAATTGACAGAACTAGCTGTTGCTCCCCACAGCTTTTTGCTGGGAGTGTGGTCATTCAGAACACTCCACTTACATCCTCAGCTTGCAAATCACCTCCCTAGTGAGCAAAGCTGTTCAACCCCACAAGTACAAGTGCACAGTGGCTGCTGCAAGTGTTAGTAAAATACATGCTATAAGCAGCCTTGTCTCGTGTTGCTGACTTTTAAGTGACCTAGGCTTCCTGGACACAAAATTACCAGATTGCAGCCTGAGGTTATCTTTTTTCCCACCTATGGGTTTATGCATGTTTGTTTCACTTTGGAGGAAACTTCATCAATACTTAATACCAAATGACTTGACATCAAGAGAATTAGTAAGGAATTGCTGTTCTAAGTTTTATGAAGTTTTTTTTGATAGAGGAAGGCTCCTCCATTAGCTTTTTGAAGTTCAGTGTCTGAAAACTGAAGATATGATGAATTTGTAAAGGCAATTCTAGATTTACAGCTGTGCAACAGTGGGGGGAAAAAACCAACAAACCCTCACTCTGAGCTTGGATTTCTGTAGGTAACACCAGAGCCCAATAGAACTTTGGAGTTACCCCCCAACCCCCCACCATGAGATACTAGTCTCTGTTAAATGCAATGGAATTCAGTGTTTCCTGGGCATAAATGAAATAAGGTATGGGCACACTAGCCAGTCTGCAGTTTGCATTTGCATTTCCTCAAATCTCAGAGCTACTTTTCAGCGCAGCAGGCAGTTAGCTTGCCCTAATTACTGCCAGGGAGACCAAGATGCTTTTGTCAGCTCTTCAAGCACAGAAAAAGATTACCAGCAGACAAGCCAGCCATAGGATCAAGGACGGCTCCTAACAGGAGGCTTGTAAAAAATCCATTAATACTTATGTTCTCTACTGAACAGAAGAAATCTAAACACCTTATAAATCTGAGATCAAGCCAGACTATTCATACACAGGATTATTTTTTATTTTCCATGCTGAAGAAACAAGTACAAATGTAGTCAATTAAAGAGAGAGATATTGTAATAAAACCCTTTCATGTAATTTGTCAAGATAGAAAGCAGTGCCTTCAGCAGATAGGAAAACATGGCGCTGGCCATTGAGCAGATGTGCCCACCTGCTGAAAGGATGGGCATGACAAAAAGATGTGAGATCCAGCATCACTTGCAGCTGGGTGTGGGCTCAACTTCTTCCCAACTCCAGTGGCAGATGAGGCTGGGATCCAAAGGATTGCAGCTGCTTTACCTACACAGATACTCTGAATGAAGTAAAAGCAATTACTATTTTTCACATTTTGAAATTACATGGAGAGGATCCTCCATTCTCCTGCAAATTGAATTTCACAAGCCTTCAAAGCAATTTGGCTTAAGCTTGAGAAATAGACTCAGCAGCAGCTCTTTATCCAGCAGTGGTGGGGGAGGCCAGTGACTGTTATCACTAATTTCAGCAGCTGGTTGAAACCAGCACAAATTCTCTATCACCATACAAAATACAATTACCTTTTTTACCCCCTCATATGAGAGAAAAAAAACCAACCCTGTTTGTTTGAAAACTAGGACTGCAGCTTAACTTGAAATAGTTTCTCCTGTTCAGCTATATGATTTTAAAAACAGGACAAGCCTGATTAATGCAGTTCAGGGCTGTGCCTGTTGTAAATCTTTAACCATTTACTGACTTATTATATGTGGTGAAACTCACCAGGATCAAACACAGCTTGTAACTATGACGGTGGCTGCGGAAGACCCAAACTCTCCCATGCCCTGTCTCTGCTGATTGCTGATTTTGAACTAGTCACTTTGGCTTCTTTGCTTCTGCAGAATAAGCAGAGCAATCCCATCTCCTTAGCAAAAACCCCAGAGACACAGATTGGAAAGAATGTGTTGGAAGTCAAATATTAGTATTATTGCCATCACTTTGTTAGAAGTATAAACCTATTGTGAGTAGAAAAACAGAAAATTTGGAGGGAGGATTTTCTTCTTACCACAAAAGCTCCTTTAATGATTAGGGCATGGCTTCCTGGTGATGTTCTCACCTTTGGTATCCCAGCGAATGCTGGATGCCCTTTACCCTTGCAGAAGGACAAAGGGCTCCTGCAAGCCCTGTGTCACATGTGCAGGCCCTCTGCCAGCCTCAGATAACCCAGGACATCCAAAATGGCATTGGATACCTCTGTGTAGGCAACTGTCGAGTCCTACATCACTTCAGGCAATATTCAAGTACTGGCAATGTCTGAGTCAGAAAACTGGTCAGCAAATCAATTGTACTGCCTGAAATGACAGGATAATATTCAGGAAAAGAGAGTCTTACTCCAGCACAAATCTGTTGCTCTTAATTTCTCTTGTATAAACAAACATTGACTTTGGACCCAAATCTTTGATCATGTGCAGATGCTGTAGCACACAATATTCGTGTCTACCTGAGTAGCTGGTGGCTAAGGTTTGACTGAAAATCCAGGTGGTTCACTGCCACTTTGCACACTTTTCATTTGAAATTCTCAGCACCAGCATTCTTCTTTTTATGCACAGCAAGAAAATTAGAATTTTGTAATTCACATTCTCCTCTCAGCTACACTGATGGCCATAACTGAAGTCAATAGAGTTGTACCACTGTGACTTGAGAATTTGGCTTGATGTATGATTATTAAATGGTTTTCTTTATTTGCCAAAGTTAATGATCTGTTACCCCTTACTTTCTTTCCATGTCTGATGCCAGGATAATAAACATTTCTGATCCAATTCTCAGAACATATTAATTTGTAAGTCAAAAAATAAAAAAAATATTAAGAATTAACTACTTGGCTGTTTTCAATTGTACTAATGGCCTTTTCTTCTTCTTTGAGAAACAATTCCTCTCAGAGAAACAAAAATGTAGGAGTTCTGACAGTACCATGTAAGCGTAGCCCAGGGAATTTGCAAGACATTCATCCTCTCTAGCCCCTCTTTGCAGTTTTCTCTTGGTCCACAGTGGCTGCAAGTTATTCCACGCAATGTCTTCTTGTTACCCTCTGTGCTTTCAGTGGGTGTTTTCACTCGAGTTCCCAGAGCATAAATGGAAAACCTGCCACTTCCATCATTAAATGAGAGCTTTGCTGCCAGCCCTGGCAGAAAGGACTGAAATCAGTAGCAGAATCAGCCACATTTATCCAAGGTCTTATGCATCAGAGGCAGGAACTTGGAGAGAATTATCAAAGTTATATTACAGCATAATTTGCCATAATACTGACAGATCTGAGGTCTGCTTTTATTTATGGTTATGTGTATTCACATTTTATTTGCCTGCACCATGTAACTTTTCAAGCTTCACCAAAACTGCTATAACTATCGGATATTCTAAGATTAATTTATCCTATCTAACTTCTCAAAATGTGTTCATTGTCCAAACTTCATCTTTACAAAGGGCTTCTCAGCCCTTTAATACTTCTATTCAAGAGCCCACAGATCACTTACCTCCCACAAGAAGTTAAATACAGGTTCTTATGGCAAAAATGACAGCAGAGTATATAGGAAAACAATCTGTCAATTATTCATGTTTTTTGAACTGTCAGTAGTGTGGTACAGCAAGTGGAAAACATGGAGGAGAGCTGACAAAGTAATGAGCCATCTTCTCTGCAGTTCACCAGTAAATGCTCTGCCAGTCACAAAGAACCACAATTAAGAGAATGCTGGCATTGATGATTAATTAACTATTTAAAATGAGCAAATCAGGGTACATTTTACATGCCCTATCACCTGTGGGTGAGGTTTTGTAGAATGTAGTTCACAGATGCTCTACCTGGACAGAAATAAAACCATTCATTTAAAATTTTTGTGACAAAACAGTGTCAGGTATCAGAATGACACCTCATGTCACATTCTAATTAGAAAAATGAAAGAAAATAGAATTCCTTCTTCTGTAGAGAATGAATAAGAATGGATTCAGATTTTACCTTTAGTTTAAACCAAGGCTACGAAGGCACCAGAATGGGCATTATTATTTCTAATTTCATTAAAAGACTTGAAAAGCACACGATTAAATCCCTTTCAATTCCAGCATTTACTTAATCACATATTTAAAGAAAACACATATACTTAAATACTATCTTGAATAGGGATTCTTCTGTGTACTGAGGCCCAGATGTATCATCTGAAAAATCTCACATACCTTATTCATCAGCAATACATTTTATAAAATTTGTTTCTACACTACTGAAAGAAAATAAAGCAATATTAACTGTTACAGCCAATACTCAGATAATGAGCCATTACAGCTCTATCTTACTGTAAGCATTTGAAAATAAAATTCTGACCACGCTGTGACTTTCACCCATGCCACTGCATTTTTCTCTTCTTTGATCAAGGAAGAGGTAAGGGAATGTCAAGTAGGAGTTTTACTCTAAAATCCTATTTTCTTCCATGGGCATATGGACTCTCCTTGTTATCTGAATGAAAAACCTGAATACACTTCCTTTAATATTTCTCCCTTTTTTTTTTTCCTTTGGCTCCATCTACTTAGGTCATAAGAGTAAGATTTCTTACTGATGCCCTTGCCTTGCCATAAGGCAAACCTGCCATTTGGTTTGTTTTGCTAGTCAGCTAAACAGTGTGAGCAAAGTTTGCAAGTAATTCTGTGCTAATCCTGCGCTTAATATCTAACCATTATTTGAAAGATAAGCATCTATATTCAGAAAAGGAGAAAACAAAACCAGCCGTACCTGGTCAGTTTAGAGGTTCATCTAGCCTGGTATTCTTTCCTCAAAATGTTTAGTAGCAGATGCCTTGGGAAGAGCATAGAAATACAGCAAGGGAAGCTAATACCTTCCTAGAATATTGCATACTAACCTTCAACAATTCACAGCTCAGACCTCTTGTCTAACAAATCTACGACTTTTCATGCATCACCAGCATAAAGGAATAAACTTTAAATAAGAGAAATGGTATGCTTTGATGTTGAGAGGTCTGCAGTGACTGTTGATGAATAGAAATAATGTGAAACAAACATGTAGGCAATGCATTAGTTCTGCTGCTTAATGTTACCAGAAAAGAGAGTATTTATGTCATGAACTTCACTAGCATCCCTTGAACAGGGATACATCCTTAGCATGATGAAATTCACAGGTGGTGGAGTCTTGTTAGGTGATCCAGCTCATTTTACCATGAACCAAGGACTACAGAGGGAAAACCACAATACATGTCTTCTGATGTTCAATACTAGGTTAAAATCAACCCTTGTCGCATCTTCAACATTGCTAAAACTTCCACCTACTAAGCTTGACAATGTTCATTGTTAGTATTTTAATATTGCACTAGAAAGAAAGGTGGAACTATCAAGTCAGATATCTGTTACCTCCCTCTAATGGAAAAACAAAGCACTTCAGTATAATCACAGAGTAAGCAAGCAGATAGCTATTTTTAATATATATAAATATTTATTACTGCATTGTGTACGATTAAATTAACTGCAAGCTTTTCTTTAGAGGCTTGCCTGTATAACACTAAAAATATAGATAATGGTCTCTATGTGGGCACCCATAGCACTACAAAAACTATTGCAAAAGTTTGGATGCTAAGATGGGTTAAGATTGCAGAGGAGGCATTGCCACAACAGATTTGCAAAGCTTTTCAAACAGTTGACTGAAAACATTGGGCTGATCTCAGCCATTTACAGATTTATATCTAATTAGATGAATATAATACACTCAAAACATTTTAAACACTGGTCTTGTTTGAGTTTTCATTTTGATTTTTTTTTCAAATTTGCCTGAACTTAACAATAAAGAATAATAATTTTTAAAAATTACACAGAAATAGGTTTGAACAAAAGATTTTCTTTTCTTTTGTTCTTGATATGCTGCTGATAAAAACTGAAAAGCTATTTTAGGTCATCAAAAATGATTCTTCCATCAATCATTGGAGAAAACAATAATCTCATCCTGACCCTTCCTCTCCTGCATATGGTTTTAACTATGACTGTCATTTCAAAAGGAAAATACTACAATTGGCTTTATCTCTCATTTAATTATAATATGGCTGTTTGGATCACTTTAGAAAATATTATTTCTTAGACTATTCCTGTGATTCAAGATACCATCATCTGTCTCAGGGAGAAGAAATGTCAATCGCATTATCAGGGAAATATTTTAGATGTTTATGCTAGGTGTTTATCCTAGCTGCAATTGGACATCACCACAAAAATATAAATAAAAATATGTTTATACACTCAAATACATATGCAAATACTTTTTAGAAGGCAACACACAACTGACTACCACCGCTATCCTACACTGTGGCATGAAATGCAAAGGTATTGATAATGCTTTGGTATGGATTAAATCAGTTAATTAGCAAGTCCATCCCACCTCCAAAAAATGTATTCGGACTGTTACATTCAATACCTCTGGGAGCCTGGAATTAAGCAACTAAGTCTTAGTATAAATGTAAGGAATGATAAGCTTTACTGAACACATTCAGTCTAGATGGATGTCCCTAAAGCATTTGGTAAAACTCCCAGACACTTAGTTTTAGTGAATTTTTGGCCTCATGAAACATGGAGACAGGATCTACACTCGTTTTCTGAAAATATGACATGAAATAGACAGAAGGAAGGGGTAAATATTCTCTTTGGACTTTATTAATACCAGCACCTTTGTGAAAATCACAAGAGAATCTGTATAAGAAGAGAAAAGCAAATGATCTGTTAGTCGTTGTAGTCACCTATGGCTACCTGGACATCAGAATTTCACTCTCGCTGTTTCCAGCATCATCACAGTGTCTACTCAGCACAGATATTAATCTGCTGCTTTAAAATTCTGAAAATAATATGTAAGTGTCATTTAAGATATGTCTAAGGCCACTTATTCTTACCTCATCCTCTTTTTTTTTTAATTCATGAAAATCTCAGAATAATGTG
This sequence comes from Pithys albifrons albifrons, assembly GCF_047495875.1. Taxonomy (NCBI): domain Eukaryota; kingdom Metazoa; phylum Chordata; class Aves; order Passeriformes; family Thamnophilidae; genus Pithys; species Pithys albifrons. The sequence goes on from NC_092459.1 coordinate 103,068,380, forward strand.
TTCTCTATATTTAAAATGTTATGCTTGGAGCCAAGAAAAACTACATGCAAGATGATGATCCTGTCAGTCTCTTCAAGGAAACAGTGAACAAGACCTTCTCAACAGACTCCCCCCATAAAATCCCAAACATTTAATATGCGTCTAGATTTAAAGATTTAAAGATACAGCAAAATCATATGCCTTCAAATGTTTTGTTCCCCATGCAAGCCTCATTCTTCCAGGATCTGAGGGTATGTCAGCACGATGCAATCTCTTCAACTAGGCTTTCTCCCACATAATGTCTGCTCTTGCCAGAACTCCTTCTAATTTACCTGCTGCATGTTCTCCTAAACCCTGGTACTTCCACCACTGTGTTTCTAGGTAGAGACACAATTCTTAATGATGTATCTGAACACATTAAAGCCAGTAATGGATTTCATCCTCACCCCATCATCATCTCACAGCAAGGAAGTACTCATTTATTAATGGAGATGAACTGGAGGAAGATGGTATCATTCCTCTTAGGTCAGAACACAAACCTATGTCTTTGATTTCAGATTAATTGGTCAATAGATCATTCCATACTCTGGGGTGGATTTTAAGGAACTGGTTCCTATTTCTCAGTCTGTTTCTAGGCACTTGTAGGAGAGAGTGGTGTAGTTAGACCCTTGGAACAGCTTCAGTTCTTCCCTTCCTTAATGCAGATACCCCTGCCCATCATTTATGTTCCACCTTTGAAGAAACTGACAAGTCTCATAGGTTTCTTCCTTACGTCCCTTTGGAGACTTTACTGTTTGCCTTTACATTAAAAAAATTCCAATCTAATAAGTTCATCTGGTTTTTATAAGTCTGTGTGTGTGTGTCTGTGTGTGCTTGCAAAACCACAGTGCAAAAAAGACATTTCAACAGACATATTAAGGGAAAGAAAAACCATACAAGAAATAATAAACTGCATGCAAGCTAAATTATTCGTAACAGAATTGCAAATCTTCTAGGTAAAGAGCATGGAGACATAACTATTAGAAGGTACCTAACTTGGAAAGTAATGCCAGCATATAAAAAGAACCCCCATAAGTGTCAGCTGTTTATATCAGCTGCTGAATACTGAATGAAAAGAAATAATTAAAGGAAAATTTAGCTAATATTAAATAAATCAAAAAATCATAAAATAATTATTGATTTATTCAAGATAGACATAGGATGTTGGTACTACCCACAGGGGAAAAATAAAAGTTTTTCGAAGAAACCTTCTATACTAATTTATTAACTGAAAATAGTTCCAAGAATTGTTTGATTAAAGAAAATGATCTGCAGTTCATGAAGCAGGTGTGTCTGTGAATGAAGCCTTGGCCTTAATAACAGGAAGTGAGCAGAAGTGCTTCACACATTACTGTCAGCATCATGCTTAGAGGAAACTTCCAGTACATAATACACATTATCACCTAAATTTTGAAGAGTTCTGATACATGCCTGATATTCAACAAAATATCAAACAACAGACTGTTGTAGACAAGTCCTTTCCAGCCATACATAAAAGCAGGTTGAACGCTGCAATTAATCTGATTACTTACGTAAGGAAAGAAAATTCATTTTCCACCAGCTCCATGGAAACTTGCAATCATGGCTAGCTGTAGCAGCAGGACTGATACTCTAGTGCAGTAAACTGTGGGGGCTGCAAGTGCAGCAGCGCATAGAAGCTGCACTTATCAGAGCTGGGTGCCTCCTTTGGGCTCTCCCCAGAGGGAGAGGAAAGTCACACCACAAGTCAATTTGCTTCTCTTTCCCTCAGCTTTGAGGAATCATACACAAAAGAAACAGAATGTATTATTTCGTGCTTTCTAAAAGCAAATCGTGTGAGCCAAGTTTGTAAAACACATAGTACTTCAATCATAGAAATTCAGCAAAGGAAACAGTGAACACGATCTCCAGGCTTACCATGGCTCCAAGGAGTGATAAGGGGACTGAACAACTATCGCTTTCTTTTCATGGGAGACCAGCAACTCTCAGACACAATACAGTGATTTCTATCCTGCCAGGCTTCTGAGAATCACTAGTGACTGTAACACTCCACCCTTTTCAGTCATCCCAAACACAGAAAAGTGCATTACAACTATCTGACTGTATGGTTATGGGTCACCACCTCTGCAAAAGCCTCTTGTTCCACCAGGGTGAAACAGTCCTATTTCCTGATATAATCCTGATGTAATGGTGTTTGTTTCGTGTGGTGGCAGGCCCTGAGAAGGAACAGTGGACAGACAGAAAGTATGAGAGAGAACCAAACACTGATCCATATGAGATGACCATTCCTAAGAAAGAAGTTGGAAAAAAGAGCTGTGAATGTGAAGGAAATATTTCTCTAACAACAAATCACTGGCTAACTTTGGGTGTGACTTTGCTCAGCAACTGTTAGGTACCATGTCTCATGTTATGCAAAGAGATGTTTTAGAAACGTTACAGTCCTAACATGACATGAGCAACTTATTAGCAATAAAGAAAGGCAGCATGCTATGAAAAAGCATGGATACCAAGATAATGTTTCTTCTACTTGAAAGCTAAATTTCACTATATTTAAAAATGGCAATGTGTCAGAATTTGAGACTGGATAAGACTGAGCCGGGTTTAAAAAAAACCCACATAATAAAGCTAATTTAAATAAATGAGTGTGATCATTTAGACATGAAAGAACAAAAAAATTGAAGTGACAAGTGGCCTCAGATCCTTTTGTCCCAAATTGGAACTTAAAAAAGAAACTTTATTTCCAAATTAATCAACAATTTATGCAAATGTCTTGCCATTCTTTGGATACTAACACTGCTGTAATTCCACTTAAAAGCATTTCCCCCCCCCTCTGCATATACACTGCAGGGGGTAGTTTCAAAGCAATGTTGAAAGTTTTACACATATCCCACTGGTTTAATAGGAATTGCATGGTCTGGCTTCCTTTCTGAGGGGCTTGGAAACCTATACTTCCTGAACAGTGCCTCTTGAATCTATTCCACAGCAGAGCCAAAGACAAAGTAAAAACTAGTCTTCTCTGGACACTGTATAGTGCAGTAGAAATGAAGCAACATTGCTGATCAGGTCCAGTTGTTTTTGTGCCTGTTATGATTTGTCTTTGGTGGTTCAGTGTGCTGCAAAGGGCCTATATGAACCATTCCTCTCCAACAAATGCAAAGTAACAGCAAATCTTATCCTCTGAGCCTGGCACAAAGCTCTGGTTCCAGAGGTGAAATTCTCTGTAGACTATAGAGCTAATGAAAATCACTACTATTTAGAAGCTCAGTGGTAAGGCTACATGTACAAAAACTTCTATTTCTTAAGGAACTAACTTACACATTAAGGACACTGTTGCAGTACTTATACAAAAATGAGTCCTAGGATAAGACTGTCAAAAATTTTGACATAATATGAAAACATTAATAAGACTAAGGAACTTTTGAAAACCTCATTCTAAGCACACATACACTTTGTTTTTCTTTTTAATCTTCACTCTTTAAACACAAACCAGGGGTAACCTGGCTCCAAAATATGCAACAGGAGACCAGGCTGGGTGCCAGAACTGACACAATTTGGCTTCTCTGGGAATTTAATGTCCTTGAAATATTTATGCTGAAGACAGATTTGACTGAATTGGTCAAGGGATTCAGTATTTATTAAGAGGGACAGCCAGGCAGCCTTGAGATCACATAAGTCATACTTGAGAATGACAAACCAATGAGCCAATCCAACAGACAAGTGTGCTGAATGCTGCTTTTCTAAAACTACTGTATTTATATAACTTCAGTACTCCGTCTGAAGAGCCAACACTAAATATGCAAATATTTTGCAGGAAAATTAGAAAGTCATATGTGATCAGGTAGCAAATATTAAAACAAGGACAGAATTTTAATGTTCACTGTATTCTATTTTCATTTTTTTAGAGATCTTGAGTGTCAGTTGTGTTGACAATTTTGTTTTAAAATAATGAAACAATTTATCAAAAAATCACTAGAAGAGACTAAAAATGCTTAATGTGACATTTTAAACAAACCCAAATAAAACAGCATGGATTTCATGCACCTAGCTGTTTTTCTGTAAACCTGCAATTAAAACATGAGCACTTCACAAATACCATATTTGCACAGAGGTCTCACTACAAACAAAACTTGTCCTTAACACTAGAACTCCCCAGGATCTGTCATGTATGGGCACTGAGCACTGTGATGCTGGAAGCTCAGGGATTCACTTTACATTAGTGAGCATCTGTTGAGTCAAATCCTTCTAATTTAACAGACCCTTGGAGAAGAGCGTTACCTACTGGGGCCAATGAACTGTGGTCAAGTTGGTGTGACTGTCCAGAGAAAGAAGGGGAAGCAGTGTGGATACATGGAAAGAACACAACACCTATACGTAGAAACAAGACACTGCAAACCATACAAACCATACCATTTTAAACCAAAATGGGCTGAAAAGATTCCTCCTTTAATATTAACTGCATTGATTTAATGATCAGTGTCTCCATAAAATATGTTCACATTTGCTATCCTGTGTAGAGGTCATGTATTCAACTAACATGTTTAAAATAGAACTATTTCCATATAAAACACCCCTGCTTTCTCAAGTGCTTGTTTTTATTTGGCAGGTGAAGTTGCTGAGCCAAAACTGTCATTGTCTCTGCAACAATGAATACCATTTAAATATGCTGCTTCAATATATGTAAAGAAACATGCCCTTCACCTGATGTATGCCTTCCAAGGCAACTGACCAAATTTCAGTTCATTGATTTAATTTTGCTTGACCAAAAATCAGTGTCTTTTGTTCTAAAGCATGTAATCATCTCACAGTATATTGCAATTTCTGGTGCGGTGGCTTAGTGTTATTGATAAGAACTCACTCTGATGAGAAAAAAGAGGATTGCCAGAATCCCTTATGGGAAATAGAAAAAAATATGTTGCACAAAATTTTCAGAAACAGTTTCCGATGCATGAGAGCAGGAGCTGCTCTGTGGATGGGCTGTCAAATCCTTAGAATGGGATGAGAAATGAGCATATTATTCTTCATTTACTATCACTTTATTTATGACTTCCAGTTAATACAGATTCACAAAGCCGTGCCAAAGAGATACTAAAGCCCTGATTGGACTTTCCTAATTCAAGCAAAACCCATCCTCTTAGTCCTTTTGAAGCCTTTCAGGCTTCTGTCAACTCTTGTAATTTTTATTGCAAGCCTTGCAGTGCTCAATGTTTTCGCTTAACATTCCAGCTCCCAGAGTTCTACAATTGTGAATATTTTCAGTTTTAAAAGATGTTTAGCACCTTCATGACTGAATAGAAAAATTTGCCAATGAGACTTTAAAAAGTGTTGAAAATAAAAGAGAAAAAGAAGGAAGAACTTAACTATATAATTTTGCTGAATAACTTTCTAAAGAGGGTGTTATTCTTAGAGCAAATTCATGACTTCTGAGTCCCAGCACATACTTATGGCTCACCGAATGTTAGCAACATATAGCTGCATATTTTCACTTAACAGAAGTTCTGTTCTTACAACACTTAAGTTTGGGGATTTCTTTTCATCCTCGTAAAGGTAGGTAAAATTTTGAACCTCCTCCCATGCAGTGTGAGGGAAGCAAAGAACCTCTCCTGCAATCCTGAGTTCCCATTCCACTGGTCATGGCTCCCCTCAAGTGCCAATGGCAAAGTGAGAAGTGAAGCAGAGAAAACTTATCACTGACCAGCCAACTACTGCCAATTTTGCACCAACTGCCTGACCAGGCGGCTCAGTCCTTAAATTGACTGCTCCAGAGTCTGTAAGCCATGTGGTGATCCCCTAGGACAGCTGTAGCTTGGGGACTGCTGTCTGGAGAGCCTGGATTAAAAAAAGTCACAGGCTGTAAATTGTCCCTCCCACAGTGGCTGCAAATCCAGGTGGCTTGGTAACACTGAAACAACACAATGCTTTGTTTCTCTCTTCCTCCCACCTCTTGACTTCCTCCTCCCCCCCCCCCCCCCCAACTCGTTACCTTTTGGTTATTGGAGGTAGGAACTTTCACTTCCTATGATTTCACACAGTGCCTTGCATGAAAGCTGACAGCTCAAAGTGCCATCACAATCAAAGCGGGGGGGTGTAGGGGAGGATTTTAAGGCACTAAGGAAAATGAAGCATTTCACCTACCACTGACATTAAATAAGCTTTGAGTACTTTTCTCCTCTTTGAAAAATTTACATTTCCAAGTGCTATAATTAAGATGTCTGTCATCACCAAAACATCATTGTTAAAATATGACACAGCATCCAAGTAGGGAAAGCCTTCATTTAGAGCAGAGTTGCTAACAAAAAGACTTCTTTTCCTCAGAAGTACTAAGACCTCATTTGTCTAAAATCATGCACAACAGTATTCAGCATGCTTTCTGGAAGTCCCATATCTGTCCTATGTCATATATTACAATGGTTAGATATCTGTGAAGAAGCATGCACTCTGCCAATTAAACACTGTAGGTTTTTTGAAAGAACATTTCCTATAAATAAAGACTTAAATGATCTTCTTTAACTATTGTAATATTAATTGAATTCAATACCTCAGCAAATGAAGCAAACAATCTCTGACTGATTAGGTCATTTGCTTCTATTCTATTTCCGACATGCACTGGTTTGCAGTAATGCAAGGTTTTATCATTAGCAATTGCTGTTCAGCTGCATATTTTCTTCACTAACCTAATTAATGCTAGAAATGTAACTTTTCATCTTGTGCATCACAGTATGTCAATGTAATTGACACTCCCACAGAGGTTACAGTATGTCAATGTAGTTGACACTCTTGCAGAGGTTACATATAAGTAAAATTTGGGAAAAAAAGTAAAGGACAAAAATTAAAGGGAATGAAGATATTAAAAGTAGATTTTTTCATGAGATGGTGAGTGCCTTCATCTCCTGTGACACCAAGATGGAAAGTGATTACTCAGCAATCTGCAGGACAGACTCATGGGAGTCCTATGGGTCACAAGCTCAGAAGTTATTACATGCAGGTAGAATAAGAAAACAGTTATTAATGAAGAGAAGAAATTATGTCCTTAATTTGATTCAGTAGCTTCCAAGGTCTTTGTTGAATGAATAGTTTTGCAGACAAAATTCAGCTCTGACTTTGGGATGTCATCAATCTCTTTAAATCAAATCACAGGTCTGATTGCAAACTGTGTTCCAGTGCAGTCCTTGACTAATTAATTGTATAGAGATTCTACCATGCAGGACATTGAGACATAGCTGAAGTCAAGAAGGGCTCAGTTATATACTCAGGATGCCATGTGCTGTAGTGATGTTACTATCAAATGTTTTCCTCAGAAATGTTGGTTTCAGTCTTATAGATTCAGAGTTTCTCATGGTCTGCATGATGTACTTGTGCCAACCAGACTAACAGGGGAGAGAGGCTGATCAAAACTTTCACCCTGAATGTGCATTTGCAAGATGCTGTGCACCTCTGGATACTCCCGGAGCCTGCTGGAAGCTCATGATGGTGGGATATCAAAGAGTAAGTGCTCACCGTATTTTGGCATAGGCTCCACAGCCAAAAAGGGATAAGCAAATGGCACAGCTGCATTGAGGTCACTCAGCTCCAGTGGCACCAAGGGTCTCCAAAAAATTAAGTAAATGCTCTAATAGAGTCAATAAGGGCCACATCTTATTTCAGGCACGGCATCCTTTAGAATGATCTTTAGAAGATCATTTTGCCCAATTGTCTGTTTCCCCTCTTCAGAAGAATTTACAGGTCATCATAGTTGTTAGCTTAAGAAAATTGTCTTCCAAAAATATGTTATTGGAACACCTCAAAAAGAAAAATCTTAGTGGCTAAACATACAAACAGTGTTTAAATCATACTGAGGAATACTTCCAGAACTTGAGGCCAACAGGCAAAGTAACTATACCAGTAAACTCCCACGGTCTACAGATCATGCAAGATGCCAACTGGGAATGGTCCTTGTGACACTCTACCTGTCAAATTGTGGCTGGGAGTTACCTGAGAGAGGGACAGAGTCCAAAAGTACGCTGGGAACTGACAGAACAGTTTTAACTTAGTTTAATATTAATTTAGTAACATTAATTTAACCCAAATTCTTCCATGCTATAAAGATGTCCTGAACTTTCAGATGCAGATCTTCCTCTCAAGAAATTGGACAAAGTCTTAGATTTTGCTGCTGCAAAATACTGAGATCAGACTAGTTGGATAATACAATGTGAGATACTATTTCAGACAGAAAATTTATTGCCTATTTAATAAAAACACTGCAGCTTACTACAATGATAATTAAAAAACCCCTGCAAGCTGCAAGTCAAAGTGATGTTTTTAAAACTCACTTTTAACTTAAATGCACTGCTTCAGTTTGTTAAATAAATTTTTACTTTTATTTAACTGCAGTTTTCAGTCTATAGTATAAAGCATACAAAGATACTACAGATAGAAAAGCTGAAGTATCAAGTTTGATTCCTCAATCCAATTCAGACTGTGAGTTGAGTTTTCGGACAGAAAACAGGCAACTTGACCAGAGCCTACCAGTCTAATCAGCATGTTCTCCTTCATTCTGGAGAAAATTAACCTCATTCATCACATCATTCTCCTGCCCCTCCGTACAGCTCATGATGCTTTCTATGTTCCTTGTCCTACTTCTGGGTTTCAGGAATGTAGCTTTCATGGCTTCATGGCACAGTGGGCGCACAAGCAAGCGTGTGAACCAAATGAACATAAGAAAAGGCTTTTAGCAGTGTACCTTTTGTTTAGGTTTGGCTTAATTTTTGGGTTTGGGTTTGGTGTTTTTGTTTGTGGTTGTTGTAGGGGACAGAATAAATACAAATGAATCTTCCCTGCCCAGAAATGCCTTGATACGTTTTAGTTTTTTAAAGCACAGTGCCCGTATGCTGTTACTCAGGGTATCCACAAGATGAAGGTATTTAATTCACTCACCTGTTTTTCCCCCTCCTTTTCCCAGTAATGCAATTCCCCCACATGTTATAAATAGATCCTGGGAAAACCTGAAAGCAACTAATATATTACTATATTCATGAGGTGTAAATGACCTCAACAAACAGTAAACAACAGCCTCTGACTTGGAGACTAAATCTCCCGTGTTGTAGAGTGCTCTTAATTCCCCCTACTGCCCCTGCCTCTTATAAGGAATTCTGCAACAGAAGATGATCAATCGTGAAACTTAGAGAAAGTACTAATTCCCTCTTTTTCATCCCCTTGCAATTTTTGTCTTCATACCTTCTTTGTGTTCTCTCTGAAAACTGGGTCTCTTTTCTCTATCTCATGGATAAAGTCACCACTTCATTTCATTATCTCTAATTCCAGACATCCTGCATTCCTACACTGTAAATAATCAATGTAAGCCATCAAAGGAAGACAGAATATTTTAAAATATGCAGCACTATGAAGATGGGTGACAGGGCAATAAAACTCAGCACACAAACAATCTAAACGGGTAAGTTTGCCTGAGTTAGAAGAATAGCAAAGTCCTTATTTTCCCTCTAAATGCTGTGATCAACATCACATCCATGAGCCATGTATGGTACAGACCTTTTAACTGTAATTCATGCATTTCTTTAATAGAAACAACTTCATCTGGAGAGTGAAAGTGATAAAGAAAGCCAAACTCAAAGATGGGAAAATATTGGCAAACCATGAGGAAGTTGACTAACCTGACCAATCGGTTCTTTTGTTGGGGCCTTCCCTCTTCTAGCGGTGCTTGTGGCCAAAGTGGTGGTTGTTTCCATGACTGACGTGGACATCTCAGACTGCATTGCTGTGGCTGTGGACTCAGTAGTCATAGAGGAAGGCACTTCACCAACAAGTCTCACATTTCCTTCTATCACGATGTTGGCATCATTTTCTGCTGCCATATTCAGAACTTTCAAGCCATTGTAGTAAAGACCAGAGAGCTGGCCTTGGAAAGGGTGGCCACGTTCCTTGCCTCCAATTTTTATGGTTGCTTGGCTATTGAAGATTGTGAGCTGACGCCCTGTGAAGATAATATTATATACATGCAAAAATGTTGACTGTGAACACTGTACTCTACACGAGTGACAACAGATTGTCATGGGGTGAAAAAATGAGAGCAATAAACTATAAGAAAAGGATTTGACTCATAATTCATTGCTTTTGAATGAGGTGTCCATGAAATGCATAAATTTTGAGAGCATCTGTGTTTTAATTAATTTTCAGCATTTTGGGATTTATATGTTTTTTGCTAAAAGGCCAATCAAATATATTTGCAAATGTGTTTAGCACTACATGTCATATCCCTCTCCCTTTTACCTGAAAGCAGTGTTAACCTTTTAGTGTATCTCAAGAATGCTAGGTTTCTAATTCCTTAAGATAACTTTTTCTTCCAACATTTACAAGTTGTGGTGTTTTTTTTTCCATGCAATGCAGCATGGAGCCTATAGCTTTAGGTACATGTCAGTTCATGTATGTATAGACATATTCAAATATGTATATACACAGTCAAAGTTTCTATATATGCCAACAAGTCATTAGGTTGAGTGAGTTTTAATGAATTTGTACAGTAATCTCTCACATCTCTATCAAAGTGAATATTTGCACTTTTGATTGAATGTTTCCTTTTTGTATTTAAATGTTTATTTTTCTTCAACATACACACTGAAAAGAAACACGTGGTTTGCACTGAGTATCTCAGAGGCAGATTCAAAAATAGATGTCTGATTGGCTTTCAGCAAGGCTATCAATTAAAATAAAAGATTTTAGATGTAAAAGCGGCTTCAGAAATGATACACATACCAATGGAGAAATCATGGCACATTTCCATTAAACAGAGGAATCCTCAGCAACAGTACCACTCTTAGTAAACAGAATAGTCACTTTAGCAGATTGGTTTCTGCTCACAAAAAGCATGCACACAACTTTAAGTTCTGTTTTAATTAGTGTTTGTTCCAAAATCCCCTTAGAAAGTTGCAAACGTTAAAGGGACTTCATTTTGATTGGCAATTCATATTGCCCACTATTTAAGATACCTACAGTTTAAACAAATTTTTTTTCAGGACCATAAAGAAGATATCGTAACTACACATATTTTTAGTTAATAATTTAGATGCTGGAACATGTAACATAATCTATGAATGATTTATAATTTTTGGTTAATGTTTGCTATGAGTACCTTCATAGATTGAGTTAGTGGATTATATTTAACAGTCCCTTTAACCTTAAGTTAACAGGGTAAGATTATTAAACAGCTGGTACTTCTAGAAATGTATAGAAATTATTATACAAGGAATGCAAATATTACTCTATATTTTACTTTTTAAAATTTGTTTTAATTTAGTTTTACTGAAATTTATTTTTTATGTTTATTAGTGTTACAATGAAGTACTACTTGGTTATGTTCAAATTATTTTTTTATTTGAAGTTTTAATCAATGTTTTTTACCTTTGTCGAGTAGCCATTCATCAACTACTCGACCAAGTCGATATGGAATTCGCTGTCTAGCAATCGCCAGGCGCTCGTTATCATTGTTTCCTTTAAAGTTTAAAGAGACATTTCATTGGTTAAAATCTGTAAGGTCAAAGGTTAAAAGTTAATACTTAAATCTTGAGCTATACAGTTGCCACATGATTTTATGAAATTTGGAATTTTAAAAAGTGCTTCCTAGAACATTTCATGGTTCAGACTTTTCATTCATTCATTTATTTTATTTTAGCAAACAAAATTATTCCTATGTTAATTGAAAATTAGAAATCTGCATTTGAGCTAAGTTATTAAACTTATGTTATAGACAGACCCAAAAAACAAATTTAAACATCATCGAATGGCTTTACAAAAAAATGATAGTTGACCTCAGGGTTTTGTCTTTTTTGATGTTTCTTATTAACTAGTTAAACATGTTCAGGTGAAACAGGTTTAAGTTTTCAAAAGACATCCAACCTCTCACTCCAGGTTAGTCATTTAAAGAAGAAGAAGAACAAAACTCTTAATCACCATCTAAGGCACGCTTACTTCTGCTGTCTAGTAATAGTCCTGCTGAAACTTATTCCTAAGCAGAAAAAAAAACATACTTCTTTGCTTCATTTAAATAAAAACTGGAGATTCAAATATATGGTACAGAACAGACCAGGGTATTCACAATTTGTACATTCTCTTAGGACTCATTGACAATGTCTTGAAGGAACACCAAGGCTTTGACAAAAGTGACTTGCTGAAAGGTAGCCGGGTTCTGAAACATGGATGTGCTTTAAAATTTAGCAAGAAGCCATCTGTAGTGATGTTTCATAAATTAAGAACTAAAGGAGAACATGGCAATGCAAAGGGCAAACTTGTCCTATTTTCAAACCATATCTATTCTCTCTGCAGAGATCTTTGATTTCTTTAACTAAAATGGTGAGATAAAATAATGCTGGTACAGTCAGAGAAATAGCAGATGAGGAATAATTAACACAACACTTTAAATATTTATTTCTAATTATAGGGTTTTTTCATTTGATATAGGTGTGATCACTCAGAAAACCTTGTCTTCTACTTAGGAGAATGGCAAACCTAAAGACTTCCTTCAGTTTATAGGCTTTTAGTGGCAGTAGAGTTTTAGACCAACAATACCTTTTTATTTGATTGTATTGGCTCATATTAGTAAGAATTTGAGAGATAAGAAGAGTCAGATGAGTGAAAAGCAGTCATTCATGATTCACATCCAACTCCAAAGTCAATCTTGTTAATACTGTCTTTGACTTCAAAACCCAGCAAATCAACCAATGAACCAAGACCTGTGTCTGCAGTGGAAATGTAAGCACATGATTCAGTAAGCCCATGTAGTGTTCAGAAAGATGTGCTCCTGAGCTAGAAGGATCCTACTGCTAATTATCAAATAAAAGTATTTTACAAAGTCAGGAAATCAATGTTCTAGTTTAACAGAGAATTACAAGCCGTAACAGTACAAGCTTGCAGTACAATAGGCCCAAAAATTGCAAAAGAAACAGCTTCTATGCCAAAAACCATGGTGGTTTTATGCAGATACTTATTCTGCAGTGACATGAGCTTCTATTTTCCATGTTTCACGCATCCCTCATTTGGCTTAGCATGGACATAACTCACTATGCCAGAAGGAGACCTATTTTTTTTTTTTTTGAGAATATGGCCCTTCACTATTCACTTTCCAATATGGAGTCATAATATCATTTGTGTTGGAAGGGATATTTGAAGATCATCTAGTACAATCCTCCTGCCATAGGCAAAGACATCTTTCACTAGATCAGGTTGCTCAAAGCTCATTCAACCTGACCCTGAACCCTTCCAATGATGGAGCATCCGCAAATTCTTTGGACAACCACAGAAGCTGGTTCCACAATGTCTCTGGCTCAATATGCTACCTGAGCTTCTATATGTATGGCAATATTAAAAAGTGCATGGACATGTATATGTATATGAAATATATACCTTTTTTCATATGTACATTTTCCTCTGTTCTCAACTTTCAGAAACATTTTCTGTAAAACAAAATTTTACTGAAACTGCCCCTTTTCTACTTTTCTAAGAATCTAGTCATTTAGAATAAAACACTTCAGGACACAACTACTGTTATTATGTGATGATACAGAAAGTCTTAATTTTTTCTCCTGTTGTGTTTTTTAAAACTACTTTTCTTCATCTTGGGTTCCTTCTCTTACAAAAAGCTTCCTGTGACTAAGTGGAAATTTGAGAAATAGCAGAAAAAACATAAGAAATGATCAACACAGGAACAAAAATAAATGTTATGACTCTCCATGTTTCTGTTCAGGATTTGTATTTTCAATTAAAATATGTGTGTATATATGTATACCTAAACTAGCGAGTTAATAATATATTTTCTCTGACAGTCAGTTACTTTTAGCACATTTGGCTTTTCAATAAGATGTTTCTACAATTTTTATTGAGGCATTATCAGTTGAGTCACTGAGTAAGTGAGAAACTGTCCTATTTCCAAAGGTTTCCTTAACTTATAAGTGAATCATAAGGTTTAGTACTTTTTCCTTTTTTTTTATCTATATTTTTTAAAAAATGGTGTAGTGGGTGAGATTCTTCTATGTCATTTATAAGAAAAAGCCTAAGCTGTTCAGAAGAGGTTTGCAGGAATAAGGAATCTATTAGCATAATGGAAATAAGCCTCATGGATAGATATCATCATTCTTTCATCAGCTTTACACACTGTTTCTCACTGGATACCTTTCCATGAACAAGTGCTCCCTAAACCTTAGAAGAACCACACAATTATGTCAAAGGGAAATTATGTTCACAACTGTGTATATTGGGAAGATATTAAACTATATTTTTATTCAACCAGTAGGTGTAAATCAGATGCATTTGCTAGAAGGACCCTCTGCAGTCACCAGGCTGGATCCTCTTGCATCTCTCTGCTGTAATTCCATTACTAACATGGGATTTATCCTAGACAAGGTTTATTGCTGCCTCCACTCTCACTACTTGGCAGCTACTACAGGACATCTCTATGGTAATCTTGAAAACTCCTCTCTAAGTTAACAGCTTAAATTTAGTCTTGGCCAGCTCATATATTTCTTTGAATTATTTCATTAAGACATACACTATATATGGTTTTTGTGAATATTGCACCCTATTTTAATGTGATTCTATCACTAAATTATGTTTTATACTAACTGCAGTAGTCTTGCACCACTGAGAGCAAAATTCAAATGGAAAGCAAGAAAATAACAATTTGATTTGTAAAGGTCACACAAAAAATAATTGCTGATTACATTAGCCCATTCCTCATCACAGTAAAACTGCATATCAACTTGAAACTATTACATTAGCTTAAATTTTTCTAGTGTATAATATAAATGGAAAGGCTAGGGGGAAATGGTGTGGAAGTTACTCAGATTTAGTTTCAAGGAGAGCGTATAGCTTTAGTAATGATCAGTGCAATACACACGTAAGTAACTTACCACCTACATTAAAAAATTTGTATGTAGCATTGAAAATAATAGAAAACAACATTAAAAGCAACAAATATACTATTACTACATCATGAAAAAACAAGCATCTTTTCAATAACTGCTTCTTCTCAAACAGTTGGGTCATACACTCAGTTACAACAAATCTATGTAGCCCCGCAGAATTCAGTAAAACTGTTTCCATTTCCTTCATTTTATAATCTCATTTCCAGTAGAGAAATCATAAATGCCAAAGATTATTCTCCTCAGGAGTATTCAGTGTATGTTTTTCTACCTTTCTTTATTTATGCTTGTTTTTTGCCAATATGGTAAACCATGAGGAACTTGTTCAGTAAAAACACTTCCAGGAAGGTTAATAAATTTTTTCATATTCTAAATAAACCTGGGGTTTCAGATTTTATTTCTGTTACCCATCTGAAAGATTAAGTGCCCTGGCAGGGATGCTTTCCACCATAATTACTAAAAAGCAACCGATATGCTGAAACTTTAATTGTATACAGCGATGTGACTATCCAGCATTACTCCTGGCTATATGGCCGAGATTTCTTTGATTAAAAAACCTGGGTAGAAATGATTCACTCAGGATGTGCACCATGACATTGTCCAACCTGATTGAATTCTAGATGGCTTCATTCTTCTGCCAAATATATAATGTTTTGTCACAACAGAGTGTTAATTTTGTATGGGCAGAAAGTCTTCAAGGGAATAACAATAACTCAGAAGAATCAAGGTAGGCAGAGAGGAGAAGCAAAGGTCAAATCTTTGAGTCAGAGTTAAATCTTGTGTTATGATTGAGAAGAAACAGTCAAAAAAAACCCCTTTAATCATACCTTTATATCTATAGGTCAGCTGGGACAAATCAACTATGTGAACTTCACTAATATGTATTTTATACTCCCTGATTTATTATATTGTCAGGGCTGGAGTGTAAGTCTATTTTGTGCTCTGAAATAAAGGTGTCAGTTATTTATGTGAAATAGCAGCATCCTTGAAAGAGAATAAGTAAGAAGGTTAAAAAGCAAGAGCCTGTGAAGAACAACCTAGACTAGTGAATATTTTCTTTAAAACAAACCCTTTAGCAGAATACAAATTCACATTGTTAGTCCCAGTGATCTGTTAGGGAAATAACAAAATTATGAAACCCAGGTCTATCTCCATTTGTAAACAACTCTCTCTAGTTTTGCTCATTATAATCTTGACACTGCTCTTTCTGAATCATGGTATCTGCAAGAGGAAAACAGAGACCCACATCATTCCTCCAGATCTAGTTAGGGAGGAACCCTGACTGAAGCGTCACCTGCATGGCATGAGAAGGAGCCACAGCAACTCTGTGACAAAGCGGCAAACAGTCCACATACTGCCTCATGTGGCCAGGCTCGGAATAATCTCAATAATGACCCATCCTGAAGTTTTGAATCATCTGTTACTACTACTGTTCACACATGCTTGAAACTGGGTTGCATGGGATAGAGGAGAAGAGGTCCAGGTTCACTTCAGGAAATCACTGTGTTTGTGGGGGACACTGGTCTGACATGTATTTTTGCTGAGTGCTTACAAACTTGTCTAGCTGATGTTTGATCCAGGAATGAGCTCTAGATGGATCAGATGAAGCCATAAGTCTTTTTCTGTTGCTAAAATATGTCAGCTTTGCATGTTATGTGTAGATGATAAGTTGGGACAGGGAGAGGTCAGCCTCGGAGACTGTTGTATGAGGAGCTACATATCCAGAAGGCTGTTTTGAGCCTCCTCCAGTGTTCAAAGAGAAAGTACACACACGGCTGCAGAATACAAACATTTTGAACAAACCTTACCATCAGCTTGGTGAGAAGATCAAAGTGGAAAGAAACTCTCAAGTCATAGAAAGAACATGCAGTAAACAGGTCTTCGATGCCTTACCTTTTTGAGAAAATTTAACCTATAAAGAGAGGAACCACCATAAGGTATAACTTCTCCAAACTTTGAAGTTGTCAAGCCTGGCAAGCTCATAATAAATGCCCACCATATAATATGACCCTTTTTCACCTTATAGGCACTCTCAAATTCCTTATAATGAATTTTAAGCATTCAAAGAGACTATTTTCTCAGAGAAATACTGATAGCAGTCTTCATAGAAGAGTAAAATCTCTCACTGGTGACTTCTAACTGCTAAAAACAAAGCAAAACTTAGGCTGCCAAGTTATTACACTTGCTGAAAGATGGATGTGTAAGTTGATTCCCATTCCACTTACCCTAAACACTGTACCAAAACATCTTTTATTCACCTATAGGCTGCTTGTTTCAAACTTGCATATTAAACAATCTAAATAATATTTTTACAACTTTCTACAGGATGAAACTGAGAAGACTCATTAACCTCTCCAGGAGAGCTGAACTTTCACTTCAAATCAACTACCTTCTTCCCTGTTTTGTTTTTGATTATTTTTCACTGGATTAATTAGGAATTAAAAGAAGAATATGCTCTTCCTGACTCTTACTTCTCCACTATAATACAGTATCCGCCTCAGTTTGTGCAATACTTGATCACTTGCTTTGAGAGATTGGTGTATTATATCAAAAACAAGCAAGAGAAGATGAAAAGCAGCAAGAAGCAGATAAGAAAACATAAGGCTTGTCTGATAAATTAAAGGTCATACTTTGTCATCAGGAGTTTTAAAAAGATCTTTTGTGTACTGCCTGTGCAGTATTTATGAAGCTAATATTGTATGTCTGCTGCTAAAATAGGCAAGAAAATTGATAGAAATCATTAAAGAGGAAGATTAAAGTAAAAAAAACCAAATCGTTATAACTACAGTACCATGCCCCATATCACTCAACGAGTGACATTTTGTAGTTCTCCAAAGTAAAAGGACTCTGAACTGTTTCTAAATCACAATGTCATAGCATTTAAGGCTACTTTTCCTATAGAAATTTTACTAGGAGTTAAATGTAAGTGGTTTCTTATTCAATAGATTTTCAACAGCTGGAAAATGGACAATATTTCAACCCTAGTGCATCTAAAATTAGCTAGATCTCAGATAGCAACTACTGAATGTGTTCTACTGACTTTTGCCCAGGTAGCAATCTGGATGATCTTCATTTCAAGTTAGCAAAGAAGTGCTTTATAAAATGTCTCTTGGCAGAAGTAATACTCATATTATATAAATGAACAATGGCAAATGGGAAACACTGTGTTCAGGTCTCATTTTAAATTCCTATTGGACTGTAATGCCATGAGTACCCAGTATTGAGGTAGAAGCCATCAATAAAAAAGGTCTTATTAACTGTGTGGTGAGCCTCCTAATTAAGTTTAATCACCCTGTAAGTTTCAGCGTTGGAATAGGACAAACTGTCAAAAGGTCACTGCTCATATCATTGCGTTTTATTGTAGTCAGTGAAAGGCTTGGGGAAATCCATCTATTTTCCCCATATGTTATTTGTGGACATTTTGCATCACGAAAAGTTTTCTGAAACAATTTAAAAAATCGTCTGAGGTTAAATTCTGCTCTTGGTTATGGGGTTGATAAGAGAAAATAGAATTGGCCTTCAGTTGTGATCACCAAATCTACTGCAATTGGACAGCTCTAGCAGACAATGCAGGTGCAGTGAAGAGAATGTCATGCTCATTACATGACCAGATTCATAAAAAAAATGTAAGAAATCCAAAGCAGTCAGCATTAACCCTCTTCAACAGCACACAAACCAACCTGACTGTAACTGTAAATTTTTTAAAAAGTTGAGTTTCATGTTCTTTCCCAAAGCATGAAAATACTAAAGTTAATGCCCACTATGTCCCAAAGTCCTGGACCATACAGGTACTTTGTTACACTTGCTATATCTGCCCAGGCTGTGTCAGCTCGTTCTCGTAGAGACAAGCATGATTACACACAAGCCAAAGGAAAGAAAACTGAGGTCATTATTTGGATAAGACATTGCCAAGCAGAAGAAACCAAATGCAACCATACAGATAGAAAATGGTATTTAAGAGATAAAAATCTGTTCTGTGTCAGCAGTGCAGCCAAAAAGAAAAAAAAAGAAGTAGCCCTTGGCCAAAGTAAGCTCCAGATTTAAGTTCTGTCTAAAAGTGTTTCAATCTGTGTATTTAAGCCTTGCAGACATTTTACTATAAAAGAATAATTTATTTCAAATAGAAAGGTTTAAACTCATATATATAGGGGTTTTTTAATGCTTTTGGCAAGACACAGAAACAGAAACTGTAAATAATAGAAACAGATGCTCACCGAGATAAAAGCAGAAGAGTGCTTTAGGACTGAAGAACTATAATGAGCAGTGCACCAGTCAATAGCATAATGGCTGTGGGTAGACTCCCAGCAGTGATCTAATTTTATCTCTTAAAAGTTGAAATAAACTGATTCCAATTTATAAACTTAAAAGTTTCACTTTCTCATTTAAATTAATCTGTGTTATGTAGCATATCATTATAAGTTTTCATGAAATGCAGCTTGTCTGTTAAACACCACAAAGCATTTCCCATTAGCTAACTATTTTCTCCTTGTGATTATGTTTTACCTTGGTTTTTTTTTGTGTGTAGTATGAGTTGGAATACTGAGCAATGTTGTGAAACATTTGATTTTGTTTTGAGATTATAAGTTTGAAGAGAATTGCTCAAATGCTCTGGATTTCTAAGTTCAAAATACTTCAATAGTTCTCTTCTTGCACAATTTAGGAAGTTCTCAAAGAAGGAAAACTATCGTTGCTATAAGACATTTATCACTTTCCAGAAATCTGTGCTTTGTGACTTCTCATATTCTTTGCCTAAAAATGGAAGAAAGAACCACTGCTGAGTAATAAGCCTGTGGGGTGGAATAGGTGGGAGAAAGGTTGTCAGCATTGCTACAAACAACTCCCATGGAAAGTCAATTTCAGTGCACCCTATTCTGCAAAAGTGCTTAAGGACAAACTGGACATTGACCACAGGAGAATTCTTGACAACCTTTTCATGGCCTGAAAATGTCATTGAAGCAACAAATCTCTTCTTGGATGTTTTCAGATGATAGATGGTGTCAGGGTAGCCTTGGGCAACTGGAAGAGGAAGCCACCAGCTCCAATGCCAGACCTAACACATATGGATCTGACCTGCACCAGCTAAGTCAAGACATGTCAATTCCTTAAGCTCTTTCCCAGAACACACTTCAATATGAGGAGCTGCCCTGTTTTAAAGTTAACAAGGCCACATGTTGGACTGGCAGTGCAAAGCTTAGAGCTAACTTTCATGTAGGTCTAGATTTATTGGCCTGATTTTCAGACTAAATCTGAGTGGAAACACTAGACTGAAGAAACAATCAATACTGAACTATTTAAGCATATATGAATTTACAAGGAAATATGTAATCACTAGTCAACTGTCATGTTTAATTTTTCATTTTATTTTACAAAAATCTGTCTGCTGATGTCATATCCAAAAAGTAGACTTGACTTCTACTTTGAAACAGTTATAAAATGTTAAATGAGAAAAAGAACAACTTTTGAAATAAAATAGCTCTGCTAGCACAATTTACACATCTACTTTTTCTCAGGAAACCACTTGACCTTTTAAAAACATACTGAAACCCACTATGTTGAAATTAAATAAGGATATTATCTTTCCAGCTTTATGAACTCTTGTAACTCTTCTAACATGAAGTACTAATGCATTATTAAAATATAATGTAATATGCTATTTAAATTATTTTTATTTCTAAATGATGTACTGAGAAAGGTGAAGTATTAAATAAGCACCTAATTCTAAGTAGATAATATGCTAACAGCTAAAACATGAAGATGACTTACTAATAAAATATTAATACATTCCAGTTTAATAAGCATATTTCAAGACAAAATTCAGGACTTTAAGCAGAAGGACTACATCAGTCCATCAATCTACTGTCCGTCATCACCCATGAAAGTACTGCCACGAACTCAATAGATTAGATGGGAAAAGGAAACTGCCTACCATCCCTGCCTTTATTAATACATGCACAGATTTGCCACTGCTTCTAAAGTAGAACACTATAACTTACAAACAAACTTTCATGGCTGAGGTATATTCAATTAACACTAATATATGTCTAACTGCCAAGATGGATTGTTACCATCAATAACGTACAAGGCTAAAACACAGTTCTGACAAAGATTGGAGTGACATCCAATTTTGTTTCCTAAACAGAACACCCATGTGCTCATATCCACAGAGCAATCACAGATAAGGGAAGTGTCAAGGCAGCAGATTATTTTTGACACAGTCTTGCAACATGGCTCATCCCTCCAGCTCAGCTGGAAAAGCTGTACGCAAGCTTATTCTGTAGAATGCTCTTTAAGTAGTCAACTACTGGAGAAATTACATGTAACAAACTGGGAGCTATCAGATAGAATGAATAAGCAAGCAGCTAACTAAGAATCATTTTCCTGGCTACCAGGATTTATGGATGTATAAATAAATGAAGCTGAGAAAGTGGAAGATAAATGATACATTATGATTTTATGATTTGAGTAGTATTTTCAGTATATTTTTTCTGCTCTTTTGCAAGTACATTCTCAGTTTAATGCAATAGGACTGACATGTTTAAGGCATTGTATAGCTGCTTTTTAGCATAGTAATATTTCTGGTTATAGAAATTATGGCTGGAACCATTATTTTTTTCTGGTCTGACTTGGTTAGTTCCTGGAAAATTATAGTTATATCTGCATTATGGATACACTGCTACCAGAGTATTATTCTTACATTCATAATACACTCCTAATAAAGACATAGGCGTAATCTGATCTGCACATCACAGGATAGTTACTATTGACCCAACAGAACCTGTATTCAGCCATAAAACTATTCTTTGGTTAAATCATAACCTGAAACAGGCTCACACAGTATTTCTAGAAAAATATCTTCTCCTAATGTGGTGACACACCATAGAAGAAAATCTCTCAGCAGTGAATTCCAAGGCTCGCTGTTGAAATCATGTGCTCTGTATTTTCTACGTATTTCTTAGTTTGGGTCACAGCTTTCTAGGAACAGCTAAAGAGCACTGTAAGCATCTATTTTTTTCTCCTCCTGAAAGCACTTACACTGTAATCAAGTCACTGCATAGTTTTCTGTTTGACACTCTAAATTACTTGAGATAGTGCCTCTTCGGTGATCTTGTTACACATGCAACAATTTGTGTTTTTCCACAGAACCACAAACCCCAGATACAGAGTCTGACACCTATTCCAGAGTTGGTTTCAAAGTGCTGTAAAGGGTAGTAAAATCTTCCCCAAATCTTAACATTTTAGCCTTTTGTGCCCACAAAGCAATTTCCATAAACTCCTTTGTCACACCATCACATAATGTTTCATATAGAGCAACCTGGAAGATGAGATCCCCCAAGTGTCTTCTCTGAATTATACTTTCCCAGGATATTGTCTGCATTGCCATAACCTTTCTTCCTTCACCTTAGACCCCTGCCTTGGCATTCAGCACTGCTGCAAAGCTTTCTGCAGCTTTGTTCACATCCTCCTGGCTTCCCAACCAGTCAGGTCAACACATTGCATTTGCCCTGCTCTCTCTATTATTTACCACTTTACTTGTCTTTATAACAGTCACACATCAGCAGCAATGACTTTATGCAGACTTCTAGGCCACTTATAAAAGTGCTAGGTATTTTTGAGCCCAGTAGAGAACCCCAGTTGATATGTCTCTAGTCAATGAATGCTCCTTGCTGAGAACCATCAGCTGTATGCAATACTGAGCTCATTAGCTCAAGCTGACTAATGAAAAATTCACTGCTTATCACTTTTATGAACAGTATCCATCAGCTTTGGGACTGATAGTGAGAGGTAAGGCTGTGATATGCAGGCTTCTCAAAGTCACTGCCACACTGCACACTGCTGTACTGCTCCTCTGTGGATTGTAATCTGGCTCTTAAAGGATGATTTTTACACACAGGATACTTATGAGCACATGAGAAGTCAAAAAGGGAAAGAGGACCCCTGAAACTGAGCCTCCAACTTCTATGGCCAAATCCTTCATGTGTACCACATCCCACCACAGCTTTCTGGAATTGGTAGTGCAGCCATAGCATTGTCTTCAGCTGGAGTGTGTATTTTAGTCCAGACAAAAACACATGAATTTGCATGAGATAGGACTACAGGACTAGGGCCCTAAAGTGATACACTAAAGAATCCTTTGGTTGAAAAGTGCTGTAAGGCAATTGCCATCCTCTGTAAATGAGAGGAATACTTTCAAGATTTAGCCCTATACCCAGCTACAGTTACATTTTTAGCACTATTTGTTCTTTTGAAAAGGGCATATTTATTCTTATCTCCCTATTGTGCGACCTTAATTTTAAAATTTGAAGCTAGTGCTGTGCTAATGCTCATCAGTTCTGTAAAACAGGAATATCAAAATTGTCTTTATATATACTTAACCCTGACTATATTATGTTTCATTCATTTTTTAACATTCAATAAACTTGATGCTGCACCAAAAAAGCCATTTAACTCCTTAGAAATAGTCCTCTGAGGAAAATAAAGCATTCACATCTCAATTAGACCAATTTGTAAAAGCATAATTTCACTGCCTTTAATTCAGCTAATTCCTGCATGTAAGGGGTTGAAATCAGGATGCCCTTTACAATGTTTCATGCTCCTGATTCATTGAGAGATATTCAATTTCTGCTTCAAATTTATTTGAAATGGTGTATACTTTAAAATCTAACCCTTGTGAAGCTTGTAAGGGTTCCAGTTTATACAAGGTGGGTGTTTCTGACAGATAGAATAGACTGGAAGAAAAAAAAAAGATCCCCTAGCTTAACTATACCTTACTAGGGTCAAGGTATCTCTTCAACACTCCTGGAACACTATGACCTTAATTTTAAATGTATGATACAGAAGAACCATTCTGTAGAATTGATTGTAACCAAAGCGCCATTAATCTCAAATCCAAAGTATTAAAGAAAAAGTTATTTTGACGGTTTGGATGCTGTAGTTGCAAGATGTTTCCTTTATTTTAACCAACAGGGCTTAAGGCTGAAGAAAGCTAATCACACCGGCAGATGAAGAGAGGGGTATACAGCTTCTCCACTGTGTTCACGTGGCACCAAGGGGAGACAGAATCTAAAGAATGCACATACACACATGTTCCAGACAGCAATGATTTGTGTCTTTCTGGATGCCTGCTTAATGCAGTTTGGTCTCTGGAATATATATCTGGACAGAGCAGGGTGCTGTTTTCCCTGCTGTGGTATGAATTATAGTGACTGTTTCTGAATTAGTTAGTTTAATGGAAGTTCTTATCCTGAAGACATAAAGTACTATTCTGCTGTCACACCTCATGACACCAGTAAAATATATTGGGGACACATGCACAAATGTGCCCCAAATAAAAAAATACCCCATCGTCCAAAGAGCACCTAAAACACAATAGCACTGCAGAGAAATTAATTTTGTTTTCCATATGATAGATTGTCTGGTTGAAAGGCTCAAAACCACATTGATTTGTTCTGTTCTGAGAAAGGCTCCCAGAAGCTAATGGAAACAAACTGCACCACAGAAAGAGCACACAGCAGAAGTACACAATCATACTCTGATCTTGCATGCTCTACCAGCCTCTGGGAGCTTTAATATCAGGCTTAGAGCAAACACACGTGTATGCACGCCAAGTAAGGGGCACCATCAAACATACCAACTAAGTGCTACACAAAAATCATTTTACTGAGGTGATCCAGTTATTGGTTTGGCTTAGTGAGCGAAACATTTATATAAAGTCCTGTGTAACGAGATAGTTATGAACCAACTGGAGATGGAAAGACAAATAAATGAGTCTGGTGTTAAAAGCTTTGCATTGATAACATGGTCCTGTCATTGGGAAAGAAAAGGAAAATGACAAATATCTTTTAAGTTATCAATACTATCAGAGATACCAGAAGTTTAATGCAATAAGGAAACAAAGTAGCTAAAATTCCTTGGTAAAAAATCTGATTGAATTCTTCTCTTCTTAATAAACAACATGTTAATCCTTCATTTGTAAATTATCCTACTAGACTGGATAAGTGGTGATACTGCAGGTTACACAGAAAACCTACGTCAAGACAAATGAAAGTTTGTAAAATAATCCCTAAGTATTGGCAATATTTAATATTTTGTGATCTGACTTTTGGGGATTGTTAATAGCTAACGACCTTCCTAAAGAGGCTTAAGGACCAGCTGGGACAGATTTGCCATTCCTCATTCCGAGATCTGTTTTCATACCCACTTTATTCCTCTAATCCCTAAAGCTTGTGGTCTTCTTCAGAAATTCCATTTCCATATCACTCAGTGCCTAATTAGGGTAAGTAGGTGCCCATCCTCTGCCTCGAGACACAAAAAGAGCAGATATCTGTCTCTTTCAGTATTTTAGAACACCTTTTTTTGAATCACTGCTCATTTGACATTTTCTTTCTCCTTCTATTATGCCACCTTGCTGTATTTAACAGAAAGGTGTTATACCTTCTGTGATCAAGTAATGACAACTGTGCCACACATTTTATCAAGATCTGAATTTAATTACAGGATCTATCAAGCCTAAGAAGAGATGAGCTTTTGTATTTCATTGGGATATCCAAGATGAAAAATAAAGGAAAAAAAAATCTGTCTGCAGACTTAGAGAAGCATTATTATATAGCATTATCTGACAGAAAGACCTGAGAAGCTGTCAAATTAAAAATCTGATTTGGGAAACTTTACTGAAACCACTTTTTGAAAAGAGACTTACTGTAGTGCCTTGTTTGGGTATCACTTAGGCTCTTTATTTAAAGATGACTGCAGGATAGAACAATTTCATAACCTCTCAAAGGGCAGCAGTGCTTTCTTAAAAAAATAATTTATTGACTTTGGGTAAGCTGCAACAGAGGCTCACCCACAGAGAATGGGAAAATAAATTGCCATTTTTGTTAACATCAATCTTTCACATGAACAATAAAATTATATGAAAAGTGAGACCTGGATGCATGCTGAAAAATGCATTTAATCATAACCAAGCAGCAGTCAGAGCAATACAAATCTGAAAAACATGCAAGAAATCAGTTGTGCAATTACATGTTGGCAAAAGTAAGGTAGCACACTGGCCTAGTTACATCCATCACTTTACTGCTGTTTTGTGTCTCTGTAACTGAGATTAATTTTTCATGTATTTTGATTCCTGCTTCTTCCAACATAGTTTTTCTTATCTTACTTTACTCTGGAGAACTTGTGCAATTGAGTTCCAAATATTTCCTTGTCTTATTTTTAATTCTCCATTCCATTATTTTACACACTGGTTTAATGCCTTCTTTTATTCATGTTATAACTGAACACATTAATATGAGTATAGATAGAGATCAGCTTTCCAGAACAGTCATTGAAGATGAAACAGATGAAACAAACCAAAAATAATGTTATTTTAGGTTTGTTTTGGATAAGTACGAAAAACATCATCAAATAGTTAATTGTAGGAAACATTTTTGATTGAGTGATCATGAGCTGACTCAAATTAATAGAAGGACAACTAAAAATAAGCCTGTAAATCTGATTCTTGATTTCAAAAGAACAAAATCTGGTCAGGTGAAGGAAATCAGATTGTGCAATCAATATGAGGGGCTGGATTCAGCCAGGAACAACACTTGGAAATTCTATAAGGTAAGGTATTAAAATAATAAAATATATCTTTTTATTTTGAACTTGTACCTGCAAGGTTAAAAATATACAAGGCGAAGCCTACTAGACTGAATAACTGCACTACCATAGACTATATTGTAGGAGGTTAAAACCTCAGACTTGCTCAGCAAAGAAAGCAGTGACTTTCAGAATTAGAAAAATAAATAAATACATACATAAAGTTGCCAAAACTTAAGCTCAGAGGACCTTCCAAAGAAAAGAAAAGAAAATAAACTTAAAAGCCAGAGGTTCTTAAGTGCTATAAACAAAAAGAGATCATAGAGTCAAAGCGGACTCACTTTGTAGTAAGGTTGATTATGGTCCCAAGGCAGCAGATTGAATTGGCTAACAGGAATGTGTCTATGAAAATGTAGATCTCCGCATCTCAAAAGAAAGCAATGTACATATTCTTAATGAAATTGTGGGTCACAAAGTTAGGGAAATGATTTCTATCCCGAAACTTAACTAGCCAAGTGTTTTTAAATACAGTTTTTCAATGGGACATATTACTTATTGTATTAGAGAACAGAACATTTAATAGCTGAGAATAATTAAAAAGCCACCCAGTCAAACTATTAAACCTGACCTTATCCATACATGATGTTTTAGAACAAATTTGAAAAGAAAGAATTAAAGACATGGAAGTGATTAGAAAATGAGATAAAATGCAAAACTTTACCAAATGATGTTAGACTAATCTAATAGCTATGTTTGATAAGATAAATGATTTTCTAGATGAATGAAACAGAGCATATCTAATTTATCTGGATTTCAGTAAAGCATTCAAAATGATGCCATGTACCAAATTGATTAGCTGTGGAAAAAATAGAGGAGTGCAAAATTTGTATGGTAAAGAGCTGAATAAAAAACACCAACAAGGGATAGCATCAGACAAGGATGTTGTTCTTCTCTCCTCCTTCCTCTCTCTCCTGTACAGACCATAGCCTGATATCCTGCTTCTGTAGCTATTGACAGGCTTTGTAATAAGAAGACTGCTTGCTTTAGGTCACACTCAAGGTGTCCATCTTCCCAAGATGTGAGCCTCTTTCAGGAACTAGCTAGTGCATTGGAGTCTATTTGTCTCTAATACTCCCACTTCATTGCAGTGTATTCTTTAGCTCCTTGGTGAATCATTCACATAGATGATAAACAGTCATTGCTTGTCACATTCAAACCTGCCAATGTCTCAACTATACCATATTCTCATCCTCATGTTCCGCACTATATTACCTATATTTGAAAAACAAAAATTCTCAAGAAATAGCAGGTTGGTCAGATCTACCAAAGCTCTCCAAGTATTTTGGAGAGCTGATGCCATCTAGTTGAATGAGTGGAAGATATATGTGTGCTTAATTCAAGCAAACATGATAATGTAGAACTCAGCATTCAGTTTATCAACATGAATATCATGGTGAATTCCAAAACTGCATTAGACTGTGCCATTGGAGCTACCACAGAGGCCACTGGAGATATCTGTATAAGGAAAACCAGTGGTTTTCCCACAAGAAAACTAACCAGGTGGAACTCCTAAGAAAGTATGCAAGAAGAGTTCCAGAATCAATCATCTTTGCTATTTTCTTCACTGATATCAGTAAAAAACATTGACTGCACAATGAAATGAGTAGATGACATCAAAGTAGACATGTTGGTAATGCTGGAGAGGCTACAGATATCAGCCAAGAGGAACAAAGACCTTCTGAGTTAATAGAAGTTACATTAAAGATTATACTTTTTAGTGCAGGTAACACACTCAAGATATAGGACCAGTCACACCAGTTCTTGCAATAAACTGGGATACTGTGAGAAAGAATTCATGAGGAAAGACATTCAGCAGGTAGTCAGCTGCAGAATGATATTTAGCTTTTCAGTTCTGAGGTATCAAAAAGAAACAAAGTTCTTAGAATGCAGAGATGACTGTCAGCATTAATGTCTTCATATGTCTTTGCATGAGTATTCTTTTCATGAGTGTTCCCTAGTGTTCTCACCATTGTCCATTTTCAAATGCACGTGCTATTAAAAAACAAAACAAAACAAAGCATCAAAAGAAAGGCTATTACAATGAACAGAGAAATGATAAGATTATTTTGTGTAAAGACATACAAGAGTAAAGTGTATTGAACTGGAAAGTGTTTGAACTGAAAGCAAAAGAAAATTTCTTAAGAGCAAGACTTTTCTCATAAGTTACCTTCTAAGAATCAATTTATGGAAAGGAGAAGACTTGATCCAATACAGTTTCCTTTCTCATTTCCTAAGCTTTTCTATAACTAATATAACTTTTAAATACATGTGGAGAAAAAAAAAAGGGAATTGGGAAAAAACCCATCCTCTAATCCTTTAAAGAGAAAGTGAGCCATTGACTTAAATACAGTTCCATTAATATTTTCTGTGGCATTCTAAACACTCTCAGAACTTGCTTGGTTTTTGACTGATTAACAATAATCCATGATCTGTCTGCAGCTTTAAACTTTTGTATTGAGCCAGTGCAATCAATTAAAATATTTTCTATGAAATTCAAATGATGCCACCCATGTGCATTATCTTTCACAGATCAACTGCTTTTACTGTTAGAATGCATATCCAACAGAGTAAGCTGGATTTTAACTTTGGGGTAAGAATGAAAAATACTTGTTGTTTAAGTTAATGAAGAATTTACAAAAACTCTCATTAGAGAAAAAAATGCAAATAAACTGTGCAAAAAATTAATTTTTGAATTTTAGAAATATAAGTTTTTGGGGGACTTAAATGCTTGTATTTTAATATACTTTTGGGTTTTTTCATACCTTTCATTTTTCTATTTTGTTTTTTTATTGCCTCTCAAAGGAAGCATCTATTTTTTTTCCCAAATCTTCATTCACTAAGTTTCTTCTTCTGTAGAAGAAGTAATCTCAAAATAATCTCTAGTACAGCCTATATTTATGGTTTCTAACTTTTATATATATATAAAAAATCAATGTTTTTCAATATATAACAAGGCTTAAATGATCATACTTCCACTGAAAATCTATTGATTCACTCCTTTGATTTTCATTAGGTGGGAATCTGTGCCTCTCTTCTCCCTAAGCTAGAGTCTGATCCATCAAAGAACTTGGCCTTTACCACCAGAGTTGTGTAACTTCTTCCTGAATATTTTCACATATGGAACTTTGTTAAAGAATTTTTGCAAATCTAAAAAAATCCCATGAGTATGTTAACTCATTCATATTTATGCCCCATTATCTCCTATCAAAACAGAGTAGGTTTAACTATAATAGTTACCAGCAGATTTTCCCAGATGGAGACCTCAGCATAAACAGAATTCCAGGGAGATGTGACTCCATGGACACATGAAAGGCCATAAGTAACACTGATGAGTTTTGCTTTCTAGATCAGGGAGGATGAGCCATTACTTGGTAACAAAGGAGCTACTGACTTAGCTGGTATTTTTCCCATTCTCTGCTTCCACTAATTCCACAGATTAACTATTTTAGAGCCACATCTCCCACATCTAATGCCTGATTTTATACACATATACATAAAGTGTTCACTTGCACTGTATAATTCATCTTCTACATATTCCCAGATGGAGAGTTCCTGAGAAATCCTCCTGTTTTTTTCCAAACACTACTTCCAAGGGAAGTAATTATGAGATGCCCTTGTTTCATTGGCACTGCTAGTTTCGCACAGCAGGAAAATGACACAAAACAGGGGACATGGGGCAGTATGCATTTCATGGAACTTAATTGCTGTGAACAGAGCTTAAGTCTTTTTCATTGCACTGCCCTCCTGAGCAGAAAGGCAGTTTTTATTTTGTCTTTGGGGGCATTAGCCCCACCAAATTTGTACGCTTTGCAGATTATCAGATGATGGCATTCCTCACATATTCTACATCTATCGTCAGGATGGATTGATAGCAAATCTGACTACAGGAGTGAAAATTTCAACCACTCAAAGGAAAGCATACAAGAAAGAATCAAGATATATTCTTTTATCCAAAGAAGGACTCAAGTGAGAAAAAAAGGTAAAGGCGTGTTGCTGAACAAATAAATAGCAGTCAGAAGACTTACATTATTTTAGCCTGGAAAACACCCTGAAAGTCCTGTGTTCTGACAGCAGTGGCCAGGGAGGTTTGAAAATTTACCGATGGCACATACAAGGCAAGGCAAATACTGACTGATCATTTACTTGTTAGGTTCCTGCATCACCTTGACCATTACAATTTTGGTGATATCAGGCTGACTGTCCATTTTATTAGAATATTCAAAGACGCTTTTGTGAAAGTCTTTGAGATCTCTCCCTACTACCACACTTAAACCTGAAAAACACCTTTGATTCTTTTTGGAAGTGGCTGTAGGAGCTTGAATTTGGAAGCTATTTCTAAGCCAACAGCATGCAAGTTTGGCAAGTACATGGAGTGCTTGGGAAATAATGGAACCCATTCCTTAAGAAACAAATACTGAGAAAATGTCTCCTGTTAATTTTATAGTTAATCTGAATACAAAATACAAGACTAATGGATGCCATTTACCCTAAACAGGATATATGGTAATAGCTGACTCCTAACATTTGTCATAAAGTCAGGTGTACCCCATGAAAAGACAACAGACTCTTTCTTTTTTCCAGAATATAGAGACCAAGAGAAGCATTTCAATGACATGTCCCCTTTCCCTAGCCCTTGGATGTTTGCAATAATAACATTTAGTCCCCCAGTCCAGAGAAAGTCCCTAAAGACAATGTCTGATCTCAGATGTTTACCCTTATGTGATAAAACCAAAACCAAAACCAAAAGAAAATCACCAAAAAACCACTCCCCAAAACACCCCCCACCTAAAGAAACAAACCAAAAAAACAGCCAA
The DNA here is from genome assembly GCF_047495875.1 of Pithys albifrons albifrons. Taxonomy (NCBI): domain Eukaryota; kingdom Metazoa; phylum Chordata; class Aves; order Passeriformes; family Thamnophilidae; genus Pithys; species Pithys albifrons. The sequence continues at coordinate 103,099,725 of NC_092459.1, forward strand.
AACCCCAACACAACCAACCAACCAACTAACCAACCAACCAAATAACCAACCAAAAGAATAGAATTATTCTGTATACCAAAGCCCTCAGAGCTCCAGCTGGTGATTGCCTTATTGCAAAGGTACTTGGCTCTAAGCATGTCAGCCTGCAGTTTGATCTGGAACAAACATAGACACTCAGGTTCTTCTTTGGTGTATATGCTCAATGACAATTTATAATCCCCAATAATAGAGATACATCTGTTCCAGTAATCTGGCAGTTTTGGATAGTCTCTTGTACAAACAATATGAGTGACATGCTGTCAGATCTAGGTCTGTTAGACACATCTCTGAGACATCCTGACCCATGCAGTACATATATAAGGGTAGCTGCAACAAAGTTTTCCAGGGATGGTTTCATTTTAGCTATTTGCTTGCATCAGACTACATCTTCCAAACTGCTGCAGGATCTCAAGAACTGCTGAGCATTCCTAGCAGATTGAACAGTTTTGAAATCATAGACCAGTTGGCCAGTATCTAATAAGTCATTTTCCATCCAGAAAATTCTGCATCAGTCTGATTTGTGATGGAAGCCCTGAAGAGTAAGGTGCAACTGATAAAATGATTAGTTGTGCTGTGTGTTTTAAAAGAATTAGCATTAGATAAAGTGCCTTTGACCACAGAAAGCACAGAGTTAGTCTCAGAAAAGTGACTGCGAAATTCCTTCACAGTAAATGGTGGTTATTGTCACTTTAAAATGTCACACACTTCATTACTGAGGAACAAAAATCAGAAAATTAAGAAAACTGTTTTTTCATGTTAAATAGATATGGCTATGAGCACTGCTGTGAGAAATATTTGAGTTTTTTCTTTGCTCCATTTGATATGATATGAAACAGATTTTCTTTCAGGTAAGGAAGAAAAAGTTGTTTCAAATGAAATAAAATGCTTTGTTCTAAGATTACCTAAGACCCCTATAAACACTGGGCAATATTGACATGAAAAGTCAGAACATTTATTTAGAAAATACTGAGATTAATATTTTGAAATTACTAAAACCAATTTCCATTTTTTCTTTAAATTTGGCCATAATTGTTAATTCAGTTTAACCAAAATTAACAAGTTCTTTGCTTTATGTATCCCTAGAAAATGTACATTTCAGCCTCTTCACAGCTGGAGTTGCTACTGTGGTGCAGTCCCATCTCCATAACAGCAGCCAATTGGAAAGGGCAATTAAAGTAGTGAAGCAGATAAGATAAGCCATAAGGAGTAGAAAGGATCTACATGGAAATAGGGATAGTCTATTGATTAGGAACTTTGACTGCACAATCAGCAGTTTCCCCATATGATCATAAATTAGGCTGTATCCAGACAAGTTAATGTGAATTCACTATCTGAAAAAAGAGGCCAAGGTGAAATACTAAAGTTCTTTGGAAAGTTGCAGAGGCATGATGATAATTCAGTAAAGACATATAACATTAAATTTAGTTAAGAAAAATGGAATATATAAATTGAGTGTAGATATGGCAATCTTAGCTATCAAAAAACTACCATGTGTCCTTCTCAATCATAGGGCTACCCACCAGTCAGAAATACAATGAGAAAGGAAGAAAACAGGACAAACATTTAAGAAAGGCCAGAAATTGAAGTATTCATCCTCATATCTCTAGCATTTTACTCAGAGAAGTGGCAAGAAACTTTGAAGTAAAAAATGAGTGATGGTAGTCTGGAAGAACATATGCATGTAAAGCTAATCCTCTGCTTCTGAAAATCATCTGGCCATTTCAGGATACTGAAATATTCCCATTTGCCTAGGGCTAAACTACATTTTTCCTAACTATATTTCAAAAAACCACTGCCCACCTTTACTAGGATAATCATCCTCTACCACTGACCACCTCTACCTCTTTCCCTTTTACAGCTCTCTCATGTCACACCTACTCAGATATAAATTGAAGGTGCATTGGCCCAGAGAAAAATCAAGTCTACTGGATTCAAGAATGATGTAACGAGAGATTTTACTCATATTTCAGGGTCACATCTGCATTTTATGCAGTTTTAGGACAAAACACACAAAGCCACTGTGTAAGCTCTGTGAAGCACTGCCATATACAATTTTTGCAAGGTTTCTGCCTCTCTGACAGATCATAAAAAGCAATACTGAATGATCAGCTGTGCTATAGCAACAAGAAAACCCCTTGCAAAAACACTGAACTCTGGGCAGCTCCTGAGACCCAAGACTGAGTTCAGACTTCCTAGAAATCCCTCAGAGAGCAATCAGAGTCACAGTTCTTTTCCAAAAGATGGCCAATTTGAGCATCAACAGAGGCGCCCACAGCATACTTCCAGCAAGTGATGCAACACCAACTGTTATTGGGCCTTTGGTGCCCTTATCTGCAGCCGTTAGATGGAGCTGTATGAAGGATACACACAGAATGAAGGTGGAAAATCCTGAGTCTCTGATCAGAAACTTCTCTCAGAAAATCTTTACCCAATATTTGAAGAAACCAAACATAAACAGGCAATGTCTTGTAATCAGACACTTCAATCCAAAGTGCAATTCAGAGAAGAATCTTTCCTGGTAAGGAAAGACTTGATCAGAAGGTATGCTTTAGGCAACCAACTGATTTTTTAAAATCTTATTTTGTTTTTTGAAAAAAAAAAGGAAATTCAGCATATTTAACAACAGTGAAGTTACTAATTTGGCTGCTAATCTTGTTTTTATTCTTAATTTAATAAAAAAGCCAAACAAAACCAGAAGTAGGAGAGCTAAGCCTGTGCTTATGTGGAGTGGTGCAGATACATTAAGAAATCATGTATAAAGAAACAGTTCATATTTTTTCTAGCATGAAGATTAGGGCTAACGAGTCCTCACTCATGGAAACAGGATCAAATTTTGTTCATTTCATACAGCTAAACATGTATCCATCCAAAACACAAGCCAATAGCAAGTTAGCTGTTTAACCAGTACTGCAAGGGCCTACTGTCTGTCCCTAAAACAGACACAGCTATGTAAAACAGACACAGCACATGTAAACTGGGTGCAGCAGCATTTGGCAAACTGTGTTGTCTGATGTCTTTAAAATGTCACTTTTATAAATACTTCTTTTAGAACTGGAATGAAAGTAGTAGCTTTGAACATGAGTCATCAATATCTTCAATTTCAACCACAGTATCATCCTGCGTCTTTTCTGAAGTGTACATCAATAGCAGTCTGCAAAGAAAGTGGCATTTAAAAAGTGTTTGAATAAAGACTCCCAAACCTGATGGAGCAGCATGGAAACAGAAGAGCAAGGTAGGGCTAGATGTTCTCATGATGGGAAGGAAGAAGAGATGGAAGGTGAAGGAGGAGGACAGAAAGCAAAACTGATGCTATGGCATACAGGAGCCATAAAATACTGCTATGGGAAACACAAAGAAAACTATAGGCCAAGAGCAGTCCTGGAAGATTCAGCAATAAAGCAAGCCAAGGGGTCATGTACCTCAGCTAACGAAGAAACTGAAAATGCCTTGAAATGCAGCTTGTGCGAGGATTGCTAGTGGAAGCTCAAGAAACTCTAATTTTTTTGTTTTCCTTTTTCAAAGAAAACATCAAAATCCCTTCAATTCCACTTATCCCAAGAAAATAACTCTATTTTCCAAATTGACCTATGTTCAGCATAAACAAATTTTATGTGCCACTGTCTTTAGAACTCAACTGCACTTTGCCCTTGTTGTAGCCACTTTATATTTTCATGAAGAAATGGAACAGAGAAAAAAAAATCGTGCTCATAGAATGGTTTGTGTTGGAAGGGACCTTAAAAGTCACTCATTTCCAACCCCCCTGCCATGGGCAGGGACACTTTCACTAGACCAGGTTGCTCAGAGTCCCATCCATCCTGGCCTTGAACATTTCCAGGGTTGGGGTATCCACAATTTCTCTGGGCAACCTGTTCCAGTGCCTCACCACCCTCACAGTACAGAATTTCTTCCTAATATCTAAGCTAAATCTACCTGTCAGTTTAAGGTCATTCCCCCTTGTACTATCACTGCATGCCCTTGTAAAAAGGCCTTCTCCAACTTTCTTGTAGGACCCCATCAGGTACGGGAAAGTGCTATAAGGTTTCCCCAGAGTCTTCTCCAGGTCAAACATCCCCAACTCCCTCAGCCTGTCTTCATAGGAAAGGTGTTCTAGCCCCTGAGCATCTTCATGGCTCCCCTCTGGACTTGCTCCAACAGGCCCATGTCTTTCTTATGTTGTGGGCTCCAGAGCTCCATGCAGCTCTCCAGGTGAGATCTCACCAGAGTGGAGTAGAGGGACAGAATCAACTCCCTTGACCTGCTGGTCAAGTGTCTTTTGATGCAGCCGAGATTATCATTTGCCTGGGCTGCAAGTGCACATTGCCACATCATGCTGAGTTTCTCAGCCACTGACAACCCCAACTCCTTTTTGGCAGGGCTGCTCTCAGTCCACTCAACCCAACCTGTACTTGTGTTTGAGATTGTCTTAACCTAGGTGCAAGACTTTACGCTTGGCACTTGGTCTTTTTGACCTTCATGACTGTAGAAGTTTTAGCTAGGCCTCAATTTAGCAGGCTCAGACAATCCACGTAGATTAGGAGATACCTGACTTAAGCAGCCAAAGAAATATTTCATACCAGACGACGCAAACCTGAGATATGAATACAGGAGTAGGAGGTGCTTTTCTCAGTTCCATCATGACCTACTCTACCCCAAAAATGAAGAATTTTCTACTTTTAAACAGATAAATCATAACTGTCATTTATTAATTAGGCATTTTTGTTTGCTTTACTTTCACTTACATCTCTGGATTTGCTGCCTTTTGTTTAATAATATAAACACACAGAGCAACTGTTAACAGATAACATGCAGATTTATAAGTTACCATTAATGGCTTAATAGTCCTACTCAATAAGAAAGGGACTGCATATCTGAAAAATCTGTTGTCTTTAAAAATGAATAAAATTAGTAACACCATAGTCTTCAGTGCATGGCATTTACATAAAATTAAATATGGGCCTGATCAAGGCAACTGTGTCTTCACTTGAGTTGCCCTCAATTGAGTGACCAGCATCATTTGCATAAGTAATTCCTGTAGTTTGCATTTTCAGTTAAGGCATCTCAATTTGGTGGGTTGGTTGTACAACTGATAACTGCTATACCATTTGGTTAATGCCTGCTGGAACACTTCTGCTAAATTCATAAGCTTCAGATTGCTTTAATAACAACTTGTAATCAAAAGAACACAGACAACCTTTTCTTCAGCAAATGTTATACTCCATCACCTGGGGATAGATTTGGGAGTCACTTTACTGTGTAGCTTTTGTCAAAGCCTTTTTTCCCCCCAAAAAAACAATAATACAATGAAAACAAAAGAAAACAAGAAACAAAACTATTATTTCATGCCTTGGTAACTGTATTTTTCCACTTCCAGTAATAACTTGAATTTGTGCTTTTAAACTCACTTAAGAAATGCCATCATCATAAACTGTACATTGCTCAGGACTCTGCAACTACTTAATTAGCTACTAAAACACTGCAAAGAAGCTGATGTTATATTAGAAGAGAAGCAAAATGAGCCAAACTCCACGCATCCCCCACCCTCTTCATGAGGAGCGTTTGTGTAAGGCCTTACCTGCTGGGTAACGTTCGATAACTGGCCAGTTGTCCACCTGTAAGGTGGCATTGCCACCACTTCTTGTGAAGCGTACTACATGGTATTTGCCATCATTTATGATTGCATTCATCTCTTCAATAGCGATGTCATCAGTTCCAACATTAAATTTAACTCCAATTTTTCCCTGGTGCTGTATATTTAAAACAAAAAAAAAGAAGAAGAAAAAGAAGAGCTAATTAAGAGTTGTTTTAGAAAGAAATTGAGACAGTGTGTCATACAGGGAAAGATTTCTAACATCTTCCTTCCTCAGATGTAACTTCTGAAGGTTTGCATGTGGCAGTGACAAGCCTTCTGACAGCTTAGTAAGTCTTTTTTGACGGGTAATTGATATTCCAAAGCAGTTATTTCAACAAATTGAGCTCTCTCCTTTTCCAAGTGATTCAGACCAAGATGAGGAGGGGGGAAGGAGGAGGAAAGCTCGAGATTTCCTTTTTTGTCCTTTCCCTCAGCTCCATAGGATTAAATGCAATTTTTCTTTTTAGACTTTCAAAACAGAAAGCCTTGCAGCCTCACCTGGAAGAGATTCAAGAATTTTCTGTCTATAAAAGCCAATGCCCAGTCCTGCTTCTTTTTTAAAAGCTCATTCATACTCGATCCCTTCACAAATGATAACAAAGGAGGAAACCTTTATTTCCTAATGGAGAGATTTTGGGCATCACATTGTAATAATTCTGAATCATTTAGTCAAGAACAGACCAACTGACTTAAAACGACTTTCCTGTTCAGAGCCAGACAACAGTGGGAAATGTTTGCTGACACAGGGATGTGGTATTGCTCCCACTAAAGGCAGAGGCTCATTCTTTTGTTGGGGTTTGCCTGTAAACTCCTGTGCATGAGTGCACTTCGGTCTAAGGGGACTTCCAATGCACAATCATACCAAGTGCCAAGGCTGTAGATCTTCCAGATGATTGCAATATTGGCATGTTTTCATTTTTATTGATTTTTAATTATTAAAATATTCACTCTAATGGGACATTCACATTCTAATAAAATCTTCTATTAAGTTTCTATTAAAGTTTAACTTAAGGGCTTTGTGGTTTTTTTCTTTTGTAAAATCAATTTTATTCCTCAATAAAGGTATAATAAGGAGAAAAAAAGTAAAAAAAAACAAAGGAAAGCACTGCACAGTATGAGATCAGGGACTTGTGCATAGTAAGTGGTAATTCTATCTGAAATTTCATGTCCTTGCTACTGGTGCATCTTTCTTAAAAGATAAAAATCTTCATAAAGTTTTTATACAACCGGATGAAACACAAGGAAATGTTTCACTTTGTATATCTTGACCATTCACACCAAGATTTCCAGAATAAGTTTCACCTCTCCAGCATAGTTCTTTTGTGTGCTCCCCCTTTCTCTTACTACCCTAGCAACATTTCCTGTAGGAATTGTATCCTGCAGCTCCTTGTCACTGGAAGTCCCTCAAGAAAAGACCTCAGGAGTTCTTCCACATTATTTAATTTCTTTTTAAATACCTGACTTCATTTTCCAATAGTGCTTGCACGTTTCAGTTGCACAGTTGAGCAACTGCTGAACATCTTTGGAGTTCCTCAACATTTTGGCACTATGCTTTCACCTCTTCAGCTATGATTTTTTTAAAAATCAATAAAAGGACCATTCCCTGATGAGATTTGCAGAATGCCTCTCAAAAAATATTTTCATTTGGTCAACTGATTAAACAGTGCTCTAAACATTTCCCTTTCTTCCTTGTGGATTGTTTTAACATTTCTCTATTGACTGGTCCTACAGAAAAGGCAGTTAAATGCCACCCTGATGCCTGATCCCATCAGATCTTGGAAGCTAGGCAGAGTCAGCCCCAGTTAGTACTTGGATGGCAGACCTCCTGGGAATACCGGGGGCTGTAGTTTCTGGTCCTTAGGACTTCACTGTCATTGTCCAAGCTCGCTCGGCCATGGCAAATGAACCTTAGGAGTTAAAAAGGGTGGGACCAGTTCGCATGCTGTGCCTCACCTAAAAAATCCACTGCACAGGCTCAAAGGACACACCCATGTGGGTAGAGCCCTTCCCAAATCTTCATTTGCGAAGCCTGGCCATAATGATGATGACTGACTGGTCCTACTTTTCTATTCCTATAAGGCATCAATAAGCGATGCACTCACCCAATATATGCTCATCTTTTGCCTCATGTGTGAGTTGCATGGCAATTTCCCAGCTTTCCTGGGAAAGAAATTGTTGCTCTTCCTTATTTCAAATGTATCAACTATGGCTCAGAATAGATTTCACTCATTTTCTCCCAAGAATGCACTAGCTTATTTTCTTTCACATGTTTCATTCATATGCTTACTCTCTTTACACAGACATATATACAAAGAAATATAACATTGCCCTGGATTTAAAACAATCTCCTCTTTTACTAATTTATGCAATGCAGAAAACCAACATGCAATGATAATGGTATATACACCTTTTCACAGTACTTTCTAGAAATCAAAGTCTTTGAGGATTAAAAAAGCTGACTAATTTTACAGTGATTCATAATTATACTATTGAGAACCTACACTTCACATACCTGCTTTCCTATTTGCTATATATATTTATATATACACACAAATATTAATTTAGATTAAAAAAAAAAAAAAAGAAAAGAGAGACACAAGGAAAAACACCCATCTTTACAATGGTATCATCAGCATTTCCAGAACTAGACCATGTGTTGCCACAATGGTCACCAAGTTACTGTTTGGAAATGTCCTGGTATTGGCAAGTGAAATGAATGCTTTACAGACTTAAAGGCAGACCTTTAGCCTTCCTTTATAGACATATACTTGCTAGACATAAAAAGGGAAATTTCCCTAACTGCCCTACATTTGTATAGGATTACTGTGCACAGACACCAAGTGTACAGCTGCAATAGCATATATCAACCTAACAGATGATAACATACTACAGTGATTTCTTTGGTTTTATTTCTAATATATTTTTGTAGCTGAGGCCAGGAAAACATCCATTTTTAAAGGATACAGTTCATTGTTTCCACACTATTTCAGCACCTGTGGGCATCTATGTAATGCCCCATAAAATATGGAAGCAAATCTGTGTTTCAAATTGAAGACTTCCTAATTATTACATCCGTATTTAAGTTTGACTTCCGGACATAATATTAGACATGACATGAATTACAACCCCATTGTGCACATCCCTTTAAAAGCATGAAATAAAATATGATGCCAGTCTTGACAGTACATGGGCCCAAGTAGATTATGCCGCTACCATGGAACAGCAAGTCGCCATGTATCAGCTGAGCTGGGATAAGCACCTCTGTATGTAGAAGATGGGTTTTCTAAGCCCTTGCATAATCAGGCAGCAGTTTGACCCAATACACTCCTCCTTCACTGCAAGATAACATTATTTTTCATTTGTCTCTGTCACATTATTTCTCATTTATCTTTGGTTAACACCCTGTGAACATACAGTTATTGTGGATCAGTTGACATACAGTAAGCTGTTGAGATAACCTGATCTCAGCCCTCAGCCTTGTTATGCTTAATTTTATGGGCCTGTAACCCGCTAGAAAGAACTCGTTTTTTATTTTCCTATTTTTGCAGCAGTATAGTTGTGCAGAAAGGAAAGAGACTGATAAAAAAGAACCTACTAAATTACTATTTTCACTTTGCCAGCATCAGTGGCATAGTGCAGTAGTAGAAATCTTCCTTCATCACTTCTTTATTCAAAAAAAATCTTAAAAGGCATTCTTACTATCAGAAACAGCCCCAGACAAATGCTGAATGAGAGGTTCCCTCTTCAGCAGCCTAATAGTGCACTATTAAGAAAGTATGGGCACTATGAAAAGTCTGTGCATCACTAAGCACCACAATAAGTCAACATTACTGTTGAATGTTGCTATCCTTCCAGTTATCGAAAATAGTACAGGCTCATATTCCTAGGAGGGTATACTTGCCCACAAGCAAAGACAATCATTTCAGAGCTCCCCCGGTAAAAATCAGCTCTATACACAGGGACCACAGAAGTCCACTATGCTGTTAATGGTTCTCAGCCTGTGTCTTATTTTTCTCAACCTCACCTGGTTGTGAGACAATATAGCAATGAAACCAATTCCTTTTCTAATTGTGCCCTCATCTATCTTGAATTTGTAAGGCCACGATAACAAAATGGAGATGTAGGAGGTGAAAGAATCTCTAATATTACTTCCAAGAAAGGCCAACGAAGAGGATACACCTTCAGGAGAAGAGGGAAGCATTTCAAGAAGTAGCGTAAACATTGTTCTATGTCTCTGAAAATTATTTTGAACTTTAAACCAAAGGTACTACGAATAATGCTACAACCACCATATCACAACCACCGCTTCCTGGGGCAATGCAACACAGGGACCTCTCATTAATTTACAGACAAGCTACATGACACTCCGACCCCAACCAGCAACTCTTCAGAAACACTAAGGTCTTGGTTTGGAGGTGCTTTGACTATTTAGCGCTCTCATTTCTGAGGCCAGCATAACTTTTCTCTCTACAGTAATTACACAGGCAGGTAAGTTTATTTGGTGTTAGCTAAAGTACACCTGTACATTACTGCAACATGCAATGTAGGCTTTGCCTACAGTTTAAATTCTGCTGTCTGGATGCTTGTAGGAGTCCAACCTCACAGGTTCTGGATAAGTAGGTTAATGGCTTCAAAGGATTTGGATCAAACCATGAGATATACATGTTTAGTTTGAATTCTATGCTCCTAATGAGCTCTGAAATGCTGGGAGTTTTGATTGCTCAGATAGGACAGAATGTGTATACCAATCACTTCAAAACATTTAGTCTTCAAGAGCACTGGCAGCTACTACTGAATCTATCAACTCCAGTAGTGTACTTTCAAGCCTGTTTCATTATTCGTGTACTCTAAACACTTAACAGACTTCTGAATGAAGCACCAAGTCTGCTGATGAATCTGAGAACCAAACAAGAAAGCTGAAATGTGAATCAAGCCAGCAGCTGACATTGCAATTTGTTCCCTGTTGGACTCTGGTTCGGTGCAACCAGTCTGCAAACTCCAAATGCAATAAAACTGATGCTAGTATTAAAAACAAAATAAAAAAAATATATATATACACACAGAATTGATATTTCCTATAGCATCAGCAAGGTTTTACTGCTCTCTGTAGTAATAACTCTGGAATCAGTCAAACATGAGTGTGTGCAAATTTGGCACAACAGTAGTTTTAGAAGAGACTATAGACAACCTAAGCTCATAATACTTACAACCCTTAAACACTTCCAAGGAAAAGTAATAATAGTGTGACTCCCACCGGTGAACAAATAGAGAAGAAAAAATTCAAGTGTGACAGCTTGCATCTTACAGAGTCAGTCCCTGAGGCACCACTTTCTGGTGAATGTGATAACAAAGTCTTAGAACTAACTGAAGGTTTACTTTTATTTTATTGAAATGTAAGTTTTTTGAGTTCTATTGAGAAGACTGAGATCATTTTCACTCAAATGTAATTAAAGGCTAATATTCTATATTTCAGAAATCTATTAAAATAATTTCTGTTTTTCTGAATCCTGCAAGGAAATACATATTTAAAAATAGTATATCTTGCTTCAGTGGGGGGAGGGATACATAATAGAAGACACATTTGAACTCATACAATAATAGAGTAACTACATATATTTTGGTCTAATAATCCATCATTATTTATAATAACCATCTACTATCGTCCACAGGAAATGCTTCCTGGAAAAGGCACAGAAAATATAAACCATCTGAGAAGAGTTCTTGGAATGAATTCATCTTTTATATTCCAGTGAAAGAACTTAACATTCTGAACACTCAGTTCTAATACTTTTTTTGTTATTGCTTTTCTCTATGAGAAGTGATAACATAGCCGACCTAATTTTTACCAATATTAGTAATTTTTTTTTCCTTTTTCATCAACTGCAAGACAACACACCACAGGAACAGGCATTCTCCTGTCATCCCTCATCTTGAGCACTTACAGTCAGGTTTTGTGCCTTTTCATGAATTCAGAAAGGTAACCATTTTCAGGGATGGATTATAGCTTTCAGCATATCAGGGTTTGACATACTGCAGAAAATGTAGGAGGTGCTTGAAACCTCTATCAGAGTGCTAGCAAGCAAAGTTATCAGTCATAGGTAGGCTCTTCAAGCAAGGAAGCAAAGATTTCTGCTGATGCCTGGTAGGATGCATCCACCTGGTATTCAGTCTTTTTGGCATCTGACAAGCATGAAACAGTTTGCTTTCTCTTCCTTTTTTTGAAAAGCTGCAATGTGTTGTAGTGTGGAAAAGGAAAGAAAAGAAAACAAAACAAAAGAAAGACTCCACAACAAATCAAACTTTCTCTTTTCCTGGTTTCCTGGTGAGGACAGTAAGCTATTCCCAGTGTTTGACACTAAGCTATTCCCAGTGTTCCTTCTTGCCAGTTCTTACCATTTATTTGTAGCATTCATTTTCCTGATATTTCCTTATTTCTTAAATCCATATCTTTGCAGACCTTAAGTTATGAGAAAGAAAACATTTTTCATTTCAAACGAAGCTACTGGTTCTGATAATTGTACAGAAAACCTTAAAACCCAAAGCCTTGCAAGATACTGTGCTGGCAGACTAATAGAAAGAACTGGAAATCATATTAAATTCCATGATTTTAAACTAAATGCTTGATTCTTGTTGAGCTGGAGGTGTGATACTCTGCAGAAGTCACACTGACTTCATTACTCTTGTATCAAATCTGAGCAATGTGCAGCAAAGTGGATTTCCTCTCAATCCAGCCTACTACCAGTGCTTCTCCTTCACCATTGGACCTGCTTCCAGAAAGATTCGTTCTCCTTTACTTGACTCTTAGCTTCCTGGTCCCCAAGACAGTGGGACTGGAAGGATGAACTGACAATCCTTACTTCCAAAATGCTCTGTAACACTTTATCCACAGCTTACTGGTCTTTTTGAACCCTCAGCACACAGCATGCTTTTATTTAGAAAGCTCTTTCATGACCTGGCTTTCATCGCTTGGATTGAGTGGTGGCTGGAAGCCAAACATGACCCTTTGGATTCTTTCAAGAAGAACAGTCAGATCTATGGTACAAATTTGCAAAGCCAAATGTAAATGTAATCCTGGCAACAAAATGCTGCCTAGCACTACTTGCCCCTACTTCATTATTCACAGAATAAAAATGTCTGCAGAGCCAGAAATGTTACCACATTTCCTGCGGCACGTGTGCATGCCCTCCTAAGTGCAAACATATCGATTTCATCTACACCAAGATCCTTCCAGAGAAAGTACAAGGCACTTGAAAAACAGACCCATAATCATAAATATATACCAGTAACCCTTTTTACCCTCCACTAATTTTGGGATCCTCAATTGGGTTTTTTAAATGAATTTTTTTAAAGAGAGATGGAGGGAGATTTTGCAACATATTTCACCCTCCTATTTTTACTCAGAAATTCTGTAAGAAGTTTTAAAAATTTTTTACATGACCCCAATATCATGACATTAAATTATCTAGATTTTCTAAATCAGCACAGAAATAATAAGAATTCAGTGTTCACCAGATGCCCCTGGTTGACATATAACAAACAGCGCTGTCACTGTAACAACATTTTGTATGCAAATTTATACAGATGCTACCAGAGCTACTGCACTCTTAAATGTTGTTCTATAAAAATTAAGCAGCTTCTAGTCTTAAGCCAATGGCCCTTGAAAGAGGTAAGTGAAACATGGGCTCAGCATCACACTAATTTACAAGTAAGGTGTATCTGGATAAAGGGACATCTAAGTGGCTCACTTAGTGGAAGTAGTAACATATGACATAATGAATTTTTATGTTCCAAAGTGCCACCTATGTGACCACAGAACAAAAATCCTGGAAAGAAGATATCATGAGAGCAGTCAGTCACTGATGCAGTGTTTCAGGGCAGGAAGCAACTACTCTTTACTACTATGAAATAATGAATGGTATCACTTTCTGCTTTAAAGTAATTGTCCTCACAGTCTGCTCTAAAGTGTTGTTATAGCAATTCAATTTATACATGAAGCTCAGCAAGTAGAAAATATAGAAATATTTATAAATCTACAATTCTGGCACTTTAACTCTCAGTCTGCAGTTTTCCTGTTTAAACATTGTAATTCTCATTACTATATATTATAGGTGTATTATTTCAGGTTACTCTTAAGATGAATTCCCAGACAATACTGTTCCCTTGATAATCAGCTCCCCAAAATACAATAGTTATGAAAGACATATGGTGTAGAGCCCACAGCAGCAGCATACCCCATTTATTATCTACTCAGCATCATTACTGCAGTACACAAAATTATTTTTTCTGAGAAAATATGCAGTAAAGAACAATTTAAGAAGGCAGTCCTTAATGTAGTATTTCTGTCAAAATAACAAGTTTCACAGAAATGTCTTGACCTTGCTGGTGATTCAGCAAGGTGTCCCAGTTGTGGTGAGATGCTATGGATGGGCTGAAGAGATGCTGTTATACCACAGTGTAATTTTAAGGAAAAGAAAGTCTTAACTACCGGCTAAGGTAACTCATAGGCCTTGGCTTTGCTCTACATGCTTGTTTGCCATGTGGACAGACAGCTTGAGTACCTGAAATGTATTATGTGCAGCTTGAGGAATAGCATAGTCATTGAAGCTTCTGGTACTCACAAATGACAAACGCAAAGCTTTTCCAAATGAGCACAGTGAGATTGGAAAATTAGGCTTGATTTTCCCTTTTCTACAGTTTCTTTATGCAAAGATTATTAAAATAGAGTTCCTGGAATTCAATACAGTCATCCAAAGGTGTAAAACAAATCGGTAACACCTTGATATCACTACAATATAATCCACACTGGAAGTTATTCCTGGATTAAGGGCATTGATTTATGTGCTTAGAAAGGTTTCACAGAACTCTTCTGATAATTTATGAGTCTGAAACAAGTCCAAAGTCTGAGTCAGTAGGGACCAGAAGAGAAGATTCAGCAAATTCTCAAGTAGGCTTTCATGCTAAATGATTAATAGCCATATGATCAACACACATGCTCATGAAAATACCAGTAATTAATTTTTGAGGGTCTGGATCAAACGACTTTTCATATTAAAAACTTGTAGGGAATTATTAAAATCCAAGGATGCCATTAGACACCCAACTGCTATTGAGCTTTAATGAAAAATGAACACCTACCTGCCATTAACACCTTTGATAAGCTTTCCCCTTTAGTATTAACCAGTCTTGAATATTTCCAGATGCCTACCACAAACACTGCAAAATAGTACTTTCTAAAGACTGTTTAAATGCAGACTTTGTATTCCTTTATTGCACTGTTGCCTGTATGCAAATTTATTTCCAGAATTGTTTCCTAACTATTCTTCTGCTTTGGGGTTGTAAATCAGAAATAACCTGTTCCTAATTTGTCTTGGTCACTAAGTACTCATTATTGACATAAATTACATAAAAGAAAACTTAAAGGAAAAACAAAATTCAATCCACAAAAGGATTTAAAGTCTGGGCATCTGAGTAGTGTACACAGATTAATATTTTTGGCCTTCTATCTGTAAAATGAAGAAAACAAAAATATTCCCACTTCAGAAGCTTATCAATTTGGAACAATTTATAAGTGCAAAGTAATTACGCAGAAGTGGGAAAAAAAAAGAAAAAAGAAAAATCTGCCAAAAAAATCAACTACTGATGTGAGACAAACATAAAACTGAAGTGAAAAGACAGAATCATAGAATCATAGAATTGATTGGGTTGGAAAAGACCTCCGAGATCATCGAGTCCAACGCTTGGTCCAACTGTAGTCCATTTACTAGATCATGGCACTCAGCGCCATGTCCAATCTGTGTTTAAAAATCTCTAGGGATGGTGAATCCACCACCTCTCTGGGCAGCCCATTCCAATGCCTGATTACTCTCTCTGGAAAGAATATTTTTCTGATATCCAACTTAAAGTTCCCCTGGCAGAGCTTAAGCCCGTGCCCCCTTGTCCTATTGTTGAGTGCCTGGGAGAAGAGACCAGCCCCCACCTGGCTAGAACTTCCCTTCAGGTAGTTATAGACAGTGATGAGGTCACCTCTGAGCCTCCTCTTCTCCAGGCTAAACAACCCCAGCTCCCTCAGCCTCTCCCCATAGGACCTATGCTCCAGTCCCTTCACCAGCCTTGTTGCTCTTCTCTGGACTCGCTCCAGCACCTCAATATCCTTTCTGAACTGAGGGGCCCAGAACTGAACACAGTACTCAAAGTGTGGCCTCACCAACACAGAGTACAGGGGAAGGATCACTGCCCTGGTCCTGCTGGCCATGCTATTTTTGATACAGGCCAGGATCCCATTGGCCTTCTTGGCCACCTGGGCACACTGTTGGCTCATGTTGAGCTTCCTGTCAATTACTACTCCAAGGTCCCTTTCTGCCTGGCTTCTCTCCAGCCACTCTGTGCCCAGCCTGTAGCGCTGCAGGGGGTTGTTGTGGCCAAAGTGCAGGACGGGCACTTGGCCTTATTGAACTTCATCCCATTGGAATCAGCCCATCTCTCAAGTCTATCCAGATCCCTCTGCAGAGCCCTCCTGCCTTCCAGCAGATCGACACTCCCTCCCAGCTTGGTGTCATCAGCAAATTTGTTGATGATGGACTCAATCCCCTCATCTAAATCATCAATAAAGATGTTAAACAGGACTGGACCCAACACAAACCCCTGGGGAACACCACTGGTGACTGGCCGCCAGCTGGATGCAGCTCCGTTCACCAGCACTCTCTGGGCCCGACCCTCCAGCCAGCTCCTAATCCAGGAGAGGGTACACTTGTCCAGGCCATGGGCTACCAGCTTTTCCAGAAGTATATTATGGGAGACAGTGTCAAAGGCCTTGCTGAAGTCTAGATAGACCACATCCACAGCCTTCACCTCATCCACCAGGTGGGTCACCTGATCGTAAAAAGAGATCAGGTTGGTCAGACAGGACCTGCCCCTCCTAAACCCATGCTGGCTGGGTCTAATCCCTTGTCCACCCTGAAGGTGCTGTGTGATTGCGCTCAGGATGATCTGCTCCATAACCCTGCCAGGCACAGAGGTCAGGCTGACAGGCCTGTAGTTGCCAGGGTTCTGCTTCCAGCCCTTTTTGTGGATTGAGGTGACATTCGCCAACCTCCAATCATCTGGGACCTCCTCAGAGAGCCAGGACTGTTGGAAGATGATGGAGACCGGTTTGGCAAGCTCTTCTGCCAGCTCCCTCCTCACCCTGGGATGGATCCCATCTGATCCCATAGACTTGTTAGGATCCAGCTGGCTCAGTAAGTCGGTCACTATTTCCTCCTGGAATACAGGAGGGGTATTCAGCTCCCTCTCCCTGTCCACCAGCTCCAGAGGCCAGTTGTCTTGAGGGCCACCTGTCTTACTGGTGAAAACTGAGGCAAAGTAGGTGTTAAGTACCTCAGCCTTCTCCTCATCTTCCTTAACTATATTTCCCTCCAAATCCAACAGAGAATGGAGGTTTTCCTTGCCCCTCCTTTTGTTATTAATGTATTTATAAAAGGACTTTTTGTTATCCCTAACTGAAATAGCCAAATTTACTTGAAATTCCACTTTTCTTTCCCTAATTTTTTTCCTGCATGACCTAGCTCTATCTGTAAATTCTTCGTAAGTAGCCAGCCCTTTTTTCCATAGTCTGTAAACTTTTTATCCCTGATTTCTTTCAGAATCTCCCTATTTAACCAAGCTGGCTGTTTTCCCCTCCAGCTGGCCTTTCAGCACACTGGTATAGCCTGTTGCTGTGCACTTAAAATTTCCTTCTTAAAACATGTCCATCCCTCCTGGACCTTCTTGCCTTTATGGGTTGTTTCCCAGGGTATGCTCTGAATCAGTCTTTTGAATAGGCCAAAATCTGCTCTCTGGAAGTCCAAAGTAGAGGTTTTAATGGTGGCTCTCCTTACATCCCTGAGGACTGAAAATTCTATTATTTCATGGTCACTGTGCCCCAGGCGGCCTCCAACCACTACATCATCTACCAGCTCCTCTCTGTTTGTAAACAGTAGGTCTAGCGGGGCCTTACCCCTGGTAGGCTCATTTACCAGTTGATGAAGGAAATTGTCCTCTATACACTCCAGGAACCTCCTTGACTGCCTCTTCTCTGCAGTATGAAGCTCCCAGCAGATATCTGGCAGGTTAGAGTCACCCACAAGAACAAGGACTGGAGATTTTGAGACATCCGCCAGCTGCTTGTAGAATAATTCATCTCCTTCATCATCCTGGTTGGGTGGTCTGTAACAGACTCCCACAAGGGTGTCAGCCTTGTTGGCCTTGCCCCTGATTCTGGCCCACAGGCACTCAACCTTGTCATTGCTAACCTCAACTTCAACAGAGTCAAGAGACTCTAACATAAAAAGCCACCCCTCCACCTCTCCTTCCCTGACTGCCCTTTCTGAAGAGCTTGTAGCCCCCCATAGCAGCACTCCAGTCATGTGAGTCATCCCACCACGTTTCTGTGACAGCAACTATGTCATAGTTTTCCTGCTGCACGATGGCTTCCAGCTCCTCTTGTTTGTTTCCCATACTGCGTGCATTGGTGGACATGCACTTCAGCTGGGACATTGATTTCATTCTCAACTCGGGCTCTATGCCCTTAGGCTTATCTCTGAAGATCTCACACAAGGACACATAACTGCTATTACCAGCCAGCAGAACTACAATATGCCACAGGTTGGGCTTGGGCTCCCTGTAGGAAGGGCAAGTCCAGGTTGTTGTGCCATTTTCTGAGCAGTCCTATCATTTCTGTTGCCAGCTTTCTTTTATCATCAAGAGTAGAGTTGTTCTATGGCAAGCTTTAATACCACCTATATTTTTCTTAATGGTACTAGGTTCCTTTCTCTTATCTTCCTTCATCTTGAAGATCTTTCAGAATCAAAACCAATCTGACAGTTTCCCAGGGTGCTTTGCTACACATTGCAGAGTAGCCGATTATCAATGCTGCAACAGAGGATCTCACTTCCTTTGATCATTTAATGCTACAGAGCATGTAAAAATTCTTACACCGAATATATGTAGCATATGAAGTGATCAAACAGCGTTCATTGACTGAACTGTGAAATCCCTTGGGTAGCTGGATCGAAAAGTAGAATCTGATCGCTACCTCCATGTTCTCTGCTACTGCTGCTAACAACCCCCTAGGTTTGAAAGGCATTGTTTTGGCACCTTAAAAACCAAAACAAAACACCACTCTATTTGTGGAAGAGAAGTGGCACAAATGAAAGGGGTGTGTACAAGAAATCATTAGGGTTTGTGAACAGCTTCTACAAGGAAGAAACCTAGAAGAAGCCTTGCAAAATAGCATAAGCACCTTCAGCATACACTCTTCAAAATGCAAGAAGTTACTTACTTGTATTTAAGAAGAAATCTGCCAGGTAATTTAAAAGTCTAACCTCAAGAAGAGCAGAGAAATCAAGACAGAATTTAACCCACATAAAGGGAGCTTTGCATGTAGTAGTGTTCAATATTGTCAGGCTCTGAATGCCTTTCCAAAGCAGGGAACAGTCATGAATGTTGTGTTTATTCTGGCATGATCAGTACCAGGCTTGAATGATGTCCAAACACATTTGTATTCATGAACACCATGGCATTTTAAAAAAATCCCTAACACTACATAAATACTTGCTTTACAATTTATAGCACAACAGCCATTAAAAGCCAAAATTGCAAAAATGCATCACTATCTTCAAACTGTATACAGGAGGGAAACAGTTTCATTCTTTTAGTTACAAACTCTTCACTTCTTATGTACTTCACAATAGACTTTTACTCCTGTTGAAAATTATCATTCCTAAAAATGGGTTCTCTTAGGCAACCAACAATGCACTTTTTAGGGCATCATTCTAACCTCACTGGTAGTGTACTGCTAATTTCTGCCCTTGGTGCATCTGATTTCTTCTGTTTGTGTTTTTAAAACACAGGTCTTCACCCCCGAAGGTTAAAAGTCAGAAGTAACTCCACTGAAGTCAAGGCCATTTTAGAAATAGGAACATGCTAAACCCAGGGAATCTCTCATTAGCGTTATTCGTCATATGTTTCAGAGGTTCTGACTTTTACCGATATTCTCACATATTTCAATGTGGAAGAGATGTGATGTTAAGATATTTGAAAGACAGCTGATGTGAATTATGTGCTTTCCTTTTTTTTTTTTTTCCCTCCTTTTTTCTTTTTTAATTCTGGCTTTACTAATATCAAGCTTTTCCTAGAAAAAAGCTTAGTAGAAACCAAACATATAACTGTTTTCACTTTCATACTTCCACAGATTTAATGTTAGTGAGGGACTATTTGACAAGGAAAAAGAATACGTGAATAGCCTTGCTGCTATTTGATCACATAAGCTTTTGCAAATGCATCATGGTGGAAGGGAAGTGAATAGGCATCTCTGAAAAGGAAGGGGAAAAAAGTAAAAAAAAGCCCAGAGACTTTGGAAAGGAGACTCATAGGACTGTTGAATCAAGTCCTACTTTTAAGACTTCCTAAAACATAGCAGAGGGAAATGTCCGCATCTTAAATAACCTTCTGGATAGCTTATGATTGAAATGCCTTGTGCTCTGCAGTGGATAACCCAATGCCTTGCTGACTTTGCTACTGTCATAGAGGTGAGGTTTCCACACCGGTGAACTAACCACTCTTGAGCAATTTATTCAAGAGCATTAGACTCAAAATGGCTTTAACATCCACTGGTCTGATTACGTGACCAGTATGTCTGTTCTTGAACAGGCAGGGGTCAGCAGTATCGAGGCCATGCTGATGAGAACGCAGCTGCGCTGGGCAGGGCACGTCTCCAGGATGGAGGATCACCGCCTCCCAAAGACTGCGCTCTATGGTGAACTCGCCACTGGCTGCCGCAAGAGAGGAGCCCCGAAGAAGAGATACAAGGATTCCCTGAAACAACACCTCAGCCCTGGCCATATTGACTGCCACCAATGGTCCACTCTGGCTTCCAATCGGGATTCATGGAGACACACCGTTCACGATGCTGCTGCTTCCTTTGAGAATGCACGGAGAGTCAGTCTGGAGGAGAAAAGACAATGCAGAAAGAACCGTTCCTTGCCAATGTCACCTAGGGAGATGTTCCGCTGTGCCTTTTGTGACCGGACCTGCCTATCCTGTATCAGCCTTTTTAGCCAGGTGGGTAGTGCCCTTCTCAAATCTTCGTTCGCGAAGCCTAGCCATGATGATGATGATGATGGCAAAGTAGGTGTGTGTGCATGGCTGTGCACACATACAGCCTTTACAACATTCTTCTGTGCTAAATGTGATAATTTTAGGTCTATAAAAAGCAAACTCTATTTCTTTTCTCTGCTCACAAATAGTCTCATTAAGTAGTAGTACCATTACAGGATATCATGCACAATTTTTTTTTCACCTGAAGTGAAGATAGCTTTTTGACACTTCTACTTTGCCAGTACAATTGCTAACAGATTTCTTGGTTCTTTTGGCATTGAAAAGGCATTTGTGATTGACAGATATCCCCAATAAGCATTCTCCCATTTCCTCTTTCAGCTCTGCACATCCTGGTGACTGCTCAGGCAGAGCACTGAGCAAGTACTGTGCCCATCCTGATGTGAATGAAATCGACAAACTCCACCTTACAGAACATACCACAAACAAGGAGTCCACTGGAGCTACTCTTCCACTAAACTCTGCTTCTTATGTTACAGGAGGACTTACTTTGCCTCCTAGATAATTATAATTATTTTCTGTGCTGTATCCAAGACTCAGAAACTAAACTTAAAGCAGAAAGACGGGTGGTGAAAATCAAAACTTTTCACACCTTCTTTCATCAATATAATTACATCATGATCTAGAGATGTGTGCAGACCCCTCTGCCTATGTATGCTTTTGTATCTCTATGCTTTACATATGCACATATACATATGTGAATGATGAAGTGAAGCAAAACATCCTATGGCACACTCTCTGTATAGAGGGATAAGAATACAAAACAACATGATAAATAAATGCCATTACTGCTTAGTGAAATGTTTCAGGTTCTAAGATGATGAGCAGAGCAAGATAACCGTAGTAAACTGGATTCTATGGGAATGATAATATTAAATAATTCCATTTTAAATCACCTCAAGGCACAGATAGGTGAGGTAGTTTTTTTTTCTTTTTAAGCAACAAATTACAGAAGAGTGAAGTTTGCAGAAGATGAACGTTCTTGAGCTCTGCAGTTTTGTTCTTCGGCTAATTTAACTAACGCTGCTCTAATTTAAAATGTCCTCAGTGTATCACTTTCAGTGCTGATGGATGTTTGCCTCCTGCAGAAAACTATCAGTTAAGAGACTTATTCTAACCATAAAAGTAAAATAATGCTCTGTTTATTGTTAACAGAGAGACTGAACTATAATAAGGATTCTTGATTAATTACTCATCAAGGAGAATTGACCTTAATTAGGGTCAAATTCTATGGCAGACTGCTTAATTTATTATTTAATTTCTGTGTGTGAACACATTTCTTTCTACAGGACAACTGATTTGCAGCTTAATTCACACTCTTCAATTGCACTTTTAATTTTAAAGGAAAAATAAATTGAAATGGTATCTTTTGAAACCACTATGTCTGTTTGGAGTAAACCCTAGCCATCATAAGTAATTAAAATTAATGCGTTCTGATTTTTTTTTACTGCTTTTATCCTTCTGAAAGAATTCTTACAGGGATTTCACTCTTATTGGGATCTGAACAGTTCTCAGACCGTCCAGTATAATTCAGCTATCTAGTTCAGGTGCTGATACCAGTGAAAGAGCAGGGTGTATCCCTACACAGATAAATACTAAGACAATCAGCCTGTGCTCCACTTTCCCTTTAGTGCCATTCTCTCTCTTTCAGGGTAACGCCTTTCAGCCAGTTTGGATATGTTGACACAGCTAATAGTTGTGCCTTTAGCTGAAGCAGAAACTTCTCTGCAAGTGTAATAAGTAAGAAGTAGCAAACTAACTGTGTAAAACATGCCTACTTAAAAAAGTGAGATGTGTGGATGTTTCACAGTCAATACTGAAAGCATAAACCACCCCAGGTATCCATATATGAAGAGCAGCTGTGGCATTACAGAAAAATCAGGCTGCCAAAACTATTAAAGAAGCTGGATAAACACACAGGAAATCTGATGATATGTGAGCTGTCACAGCTACATG
The DNA here is from genome assembly GCF_047495875.1 of Pithys albifrons albifrons. NCBI lineage: Eukaryota > Metazoa > Chordata > Aves > Passeriformes > Thamnophilidae > Pithys > Pithys albifrons. The sequence continues at coordinate 103,122,499 of NC_092459.1, forward strand.
TCTATTTACATGTATCCCAATGAAGGGTAGCTAGCTTCTGTTTCTTCTCATTATCCTCACAAATATTTCAAAATATAATGTTCCTATTTAAAAAAAAAAAAAAAATTGCCCCTCTGCATACTGCTCAAATTATTGCATTGGGGAAGGTATCATGTTTCACTACAAAACTGTCACTGCTTACTGTATTTACTTTTATGTACTTATTAGTGTTAATAGCGAGTAAGAAAAGGTTCTACCTTGACTCTTAGTAACGGAGATGGATGAAAATAGGAAAAAAATAGATGTGTTCTCCTTGTGAACAATTGTTTAGTTCTAGTAATTGATTAAACACCATATGAAGCCTCAGGATGTGGGGATGGCCTGTGATCCACTAGAGAGGTTTGGTTTGAAAGCTTTATATAAAAAAATAAATAAAAGAAAAAGAAACCATAACCAACTATTAAGTACTTAAAACCTTCATAGTTTTTTAATAAATGAATATATTAAGAACCTAAGACACGGAAATAAACCCTCCATATCCAGTATCTAACATCTTAGTCATTATTCTACCTGTTGGGCAATGGACTTGAGGTTTGTTGAATACAGAAGCAAAGAAAAAGTGTGGGGAGCAGTGCAGTAGGAGCAGCCTTTAACCTTGAAGATGTAGTTCATGATTTGTAATCTCCTAATTTTTTTTCCTGACAATTTATAATCTGTTGATTACAGATTTACAATATAAACTAGATTCCAATTACTAGTAAAACCCTTTTACATTATGCTTACAGCCTAAAAAGGCCATCAAAACAGAAAAACCTCTGTTGGGCAGCTCTCAACTCAGAGGGATTTAGATCTGGTTTAAGAAACACTACAACTTATTCCAAACAGTGTCATTGCAGCCTGGAGTAGTTTCCATTCCAGTGAGTCTAGGCCTTCCCACTGGGCAATTCCAGCCACCAACCTCCACAACCATTCCAACAGCAGAAATGTATCTGCTCAATAGATGTTGCTGTACAATTTCCAGCTTTTTTCACTCCCCAGATTTCCTGGGAAAGCTCAAGTCTTCAGGTTCCCTTAGTTCCCCTTTCTGAGACACAGTCCGACAAAACAGCAAACCAACTCTACATCTGCCATGTTCCTGGAGAAAAAGCAATGTCAAAGAACTGCAATATGAAGAGTCAGGTCAGCAGACCCTGGCAAGGGCTGCAGCTCTCTTTGAAAACACATTAATGATTAAAATATCAACACACTACAGGCTTATAAGACCTTTCCCCAGCCCAGTCCTAAAGAGGTTTCTTATCAATCAGTAGTATTAGATTATAAAATGAAAGCTTTCTCTCTCCTTGGCCTCCGTCTTCCTTATAATATATCTTGTAACTCACATACTGTCCCACTGCCCCTCAAGACACCTCCGAATATATTTTTCAAGCAGAATATGGTAAAACATGTGAATATAAAAAGTATTGTGCATAGACACTGCCCTTCTGCCTTCCTTGAACAATCCTTCTAGGGGTATTATGGTTAACAATAATTTGTTTTGCTTGAAAAAAAGAAAATAAGTGCAAAGTAACAAATGCAAACATGGTGAAAATAATGCAGAAACATGCATTGAATGATTGTACAGGCTAAAAAAAATTCATATTATATAGACTTAGAAGAATAATTCAGTGTAGAGTTTGCCTGCAAAAAAGTATTTCATAGCTTCTTGCTACCACTAGAATAGCTTCAGCAAACAGTTCTAACCAACCCAGTGAGCCAAATCATAAAGCTTCAGGCAGTCATGAAAAACTATTGATTTTTTTTAAAACCCTTTTCTTCAGCTATAAATTCCTATTGATATGTGACAAAAATGTGCAAGTGGCATTTGCTAGTATAGCCATTGTGGGAAAAGCCAAGATTGCAGCTTCTCTGGTTAAGCCACTTGGAAGTTTAATGTGGTCAGCCTCAGACTGCTCCATCTGATCTTGGATCAAATAAAACAGAGCATGTATGGTTCCCAATAACACTAATCAAACAGAGGTTTTCAGATTTTGCTGAAAACAAAATTACAGAAAGAAGGAATAGGCTGGATATTTTTTTTTATTGCTCCTAACAACAAACCATGTGGATTTATTTTACTTTTTGAAATTATCTATCCCATGTTGATATGTTACTGGTCCGTCCTTCCTGCACACCCACCAGCCCTTAGGGCTAAGGGGATGGGATCCCTGCTCACCTTGCACAGTGCAAGTCTCCGTTCCCTACAAGCAGTGGCATTTCAAAAGCCAGGGCCAGGCCATCCTAAGAAAGGGTGACACAAAGCTTAGGTATGTGTTACCTCTCCCTTCCCTAAACATCATTGCCCTTGACTTCCCTCCTCAAGACAGGAAAGAGCTTATTCGCATGGGAGCCTGAGTCCTCTGTTCACAATCAGGTGAGACAACCCATCAGTCAGGCTCTGACAGTGTTTTTGGGATGACACTAACTTTTTCAGGTTGGAGGTTTGTCTGAAGAACAGGTTGGGCCACTTTCTCCTGAAAACAAAAGCTATAAAGATGCCATAATAAACTTTCAGCAGTGACTAAGGTGCTCAAAGGCAAAACTGCCAGCGTCTGGTGCTGCATAAAACACTGCAACCCAACTTTATTACTGCTTTTACTCATATGACCAAGAATGGTTTGATTACATCTAGCCATAGTATATTCAAAATTTTGGCTGGCTATACTGTGGCTTGCACTCAGTCTCTCACCTTAAACATGCTGTTGAGAAAACAAGAGTTGGGAAGGTCCCAGGAGTTCAAACTGATAATTTTTAAAACTACAGTGTTGGAGACCCAGGTAAATATTTCTTGTGGCATGTATGTAACAAAATGACCTACTGGAATTGTATTATTAGTTTCTAGACAAATACAGGAAAATATAAGAGCACTGTGCACTTGACCAGTGTCTGATAACTCAGATATTCAATACATGAGAGTAAATCAAGTCTGGATAGAGCCACACAGCAACTAAAAGGGTAAAAACCATTCACTGCAATTCAAACATTAGACAATTTCCTTCTGGACCTTCATCTTGGAGCCTAAAAAAAGAATAGATATAGGAAGCTCCAAAGATTTGCCAAGCTTTGTGTCACACACCCTGATGCCTGAAGAAGCTGCATATTGCTTTATTTTCCAGCTACTTCTTGCTCCACATTTTCTAAGGCTGGGATCACTAAATTCCATGTTTATTTTAATATTGTAATTCTTAGAAATAACTGTAGTGCTGTTTGCACCTCCCAGAGTCATTCACTGGAGATCTTCTCCAGGTTTGTTGCCAGCAGCCAAGCAGTGTGACACAGCAGTAAAGGGGGCTAGCAGGGCAAAGTGCACTGCCATCACTTGTCCCTTAATGACAACTTTAATTCTTCATATTAAAAAAATAAATACATAATAACATTGTGTGGTTTGGGGGGGGAATAAGACAAAAACCTTTCACAGTCTTCAGCAATATTATTGAGACCATCCCATTACAAATTCTGTAGACCAGCAAATAGCCAGTATTTATTATTAAATGTGACTGAATCTCGTGGAATAAGCAAGATTGGATGTATTTGAAGTACTTGCATGCATCTGCCAATGCTTGTCTCATTGTTGCAGAGGATACAGAAAGAAGCAAAACAGTTTCAGAGTTCAGAGACTCACAGTTTAATACATTCCAGTGCTGTAGACTACCAGATTAAATTCAGTATCCCCATTTCAGTTCATCTTTTGTACAACAGGGATAATATCTATGATGCCAAAGAAGATGCAAGGATATGGTGCTGCTCCTAAAGATACAACAGCAAAGCCCAGAGAGACTGGCAAGAACATTAAGATCTTTCAATCACATATCTTGTTCTGCAAAGTGCAAGTCAGAACATTTGGAAAACAAGACAATTTTTTGCATGTCTTTGCACTTTTTCCTCTTATGCAGCAAAATCCTAAGTCCTTTCCAAAGAAAAATCAAGCAAGGCAAACCATATATATTGATTAATCATGTTCACATTATGTCCGAAAAACATTTTTGCCATATTCTCTTTTAGATGTTATTTTTAGAGTTGGGGTAGGAGCATATTAGATGGAAGGAAAAATACACAGAAGAAACTGCATCTCCAATCACATTTCCTGATTAGATCTTACCAGAGTGCTGCCTGTGAACATGGGGCAGTAAATGCCTTCAGTACTAACACATTCTCATTCTGTCTATCCCTGTCTTCTCTGCAAGTTAATGATAGGCCATAGGTATGAATTGATTTTGGGTATTTTGTTTCTGTGTTGTTTTTTTTTTCCTCAGCCATAAGTATAGGTCACAACTTCAGGCATAAAGCTTCCTACTGGGCAAGGGGAAAAATTAAATCAAAAGCTCATTTTTTTTATAAGAAGCAGCTTAATATCTTGAACAAGTGTATGGCTCTAGGGATATACATAAAACAGCAAACACAAAGATGCAGAAAAGTCCATTTGATCCCTCTTTCCTCTTCTGTATATTGAATAGAAGGTAAAATTGTCTCTATCAAGAAGATGTAAAGGTTATAAGAGGAAAGTATCATAAGAATCTTAAAAATACCTTGCTAGTAGAAATGGGATTGAAAACTTTGAAGCCTTACATGCCTCAATAAGCAGCTTTATTACTTCCATACCTTAACTTATTCACAGTATGTACTTGGACAGATAAAAATAAAGATTTACCTAGATTTTTTCCTGAAGTTTTCTGTTCTGAATATGGGTGTACATCAAAAACAAAGAGGAAGGTTCAATCTCCCAGGTTTGAAATATTAAGAGCTTTGTTAGCAGAAGAAGAGATGATGTGAAGAAGCAACAATCAGCTTTATGACAGGCACTTCATTAACCCACATACTTCATAATTTGCTCACCGAACTATCAACTTTTCCTCTCCTCTCAGCAGGAACATAAATAGCAAAGACTATCATGAGCTGTTATGATGCTAGAAGACTGTTAATCTTACCAAATATACCATAGAGCATTTACTGCTACATATTTATTTATTTAGATTTAGAGCATGATTAAAGGGAAAACAAAAACGATATATCTCAAAGATGCCTCTCAACTGGTATCTAAATTGCAGCTCTGCACTTGAATAAAACTCAACTGAGCTGGTGAACCTAAAGAAACCAAGTATTTTCCCCCGCTAGCAATGTTTGCATGTATTACCTAGGTATTATTAAAAATGCACTGGCAAGAAAATATTGACCTGTGTAGCAAGTGGGACCTACATGCGAAGGGATGGAAAGAGAAGATGGAGTGGGATCAGCACAGCCCTTCCTTCCCACAAACTGACATGAATATTTGTGTCTGAGTTTACACGGGGAAGGATATAATAATGGAAGGGTTAATCCAAGTCCAGTGGAGCAGCTCCTAATAGAGGGATCTGCAAGCACAGGGAGCAGGGCTTGAGGTAAGTTTTTGTTCTGGATCTGACTGTGATTTCACAATCAGTTCTGTCAAATGGACTAAATTACCTGCAGTAAGACCACATATAACCTCCCTAACCTCAAAGATGAGCTTTGCAATATGCTGTGATAGTATGGCATTGTTCTACTGGGAAGGGGGGACAGTTGCTGAGTGGAGCAAAGGTATATTCATACAAGAGGTAGAGAGCTGGGAAACAAAATAATTAACACTAAAAGAATGCAATTATTCAACTGCAAGAATACAGGGCAATCAGTGGTGTAATCTCTTCGCTTTTTTCCTGTATTTATTTGTTGTGAGTCTGAGCCAACGTTCCTCACAGTGGGAGATTTTTGATGGCCTTCGGTAGGCTTTGATGAGACCCATATTTGCTCATTTGCACAATGTATTTATCTGCATCCCCAACGGTGTTGATCAGCATGTAGCAGCAAAGTCCGCTGAATGCTTTAAATAAAGCCCCCAGTTGTTAAACCATTCTCAGCTCAGATTCAAGAAACTTTATAAAGCAGACACTACCTGACTCCTTTCTCTGGGAGAATTATGGATTGAATGATGAGAAAACATTTCCAAAATGCTTAAATGACTATTAATGGCAGCTGTGTTTCTAAGTTATTTACATGCTTTTGAAAGTCCTGAACAAAACACAGCTCAGCAATGGGAATCACCAGATGAACATTTCTGTTATACTTATTGCAAAACTAATAAGATGGAATAAAATTCAGCAAAAATGAAAGGCTTCTGCATTACACTAGCAAACAACTGATTAAAGCATTATGCAGCAAAATCATGTTGGCAGAATCATCTATTCACAGAGAGTGGTGGGGAATGGTGCCACATGCAGTTGGCAATCAGTCAGCAGTGGGTTTCCCCAAGGCTCAGGATTGGAGCCTGTTTAATATCTTTATCAATGATCTGGATGAGGAGATGTGTTGTGAATTAAAACTGTTGACATTTTGGTCTGTCTTTTTTGCCAATGCCACAGGATTGAACCTTCCTGTGAAAAGATTTATCCTTTTTCTGCCAAGTTCTAGGGAACAAAAGCTGATACAGTGAATGCTTCATCCTTGAAGACAGACTTTACATAAACTAGAGTTACTTGAGTCTCTCCTATTGGTTTGACAGCCTGGGGAGGAGAGCTGATGTGGGGCAGGGAGAGCAAGGAGGAAGAGAGAGAGAGAGTGACAGGGTCTGCAACTTCTTCTTCGGGGGGGGGGGACGGACACTGGTCTCACCTCCCCAGGCAGACGTCTCCAGCAGGCTCAATAAAAGGCGAGAGGGCTCGTGCTCTTGTTGTTGATTTTTTCCCCAAAAAAAGCAGGGAAGCCTGCTGTCTGCCAGTGCTTAGAAGATGTAGCCTCTGCCTTCGGAGGAGTGTTCTGAGTTGGTAAGACAACCTTACGTGAGTAACTGGTGCCTAGGGTGCTTACACATTTGGGCTTAATGCTTTAGTCTCCCTCCTTTTCTCCCCCTTCTCTTTGGGTTCCTGCTATTCGGTCACTCCTGTTAATAAAGATACTGTTTTTCTGAACTGTCTATGGTGTTCAGCCTCACTTTTCCAGCAACTGTAGAACCCACCCTGTTACAGGGGATCAAGTGCATCCTCAGTAAATTCACAGATAACACCAAGTTGGGTAGAGTGTTGATCTGCTTGAGGGTAGGAACGCTCTACAGAGGGATCTAGACAGGCTGGATCAATGAGCTGAGGCCAATGGTATGAGGTTCAATAAGGCAAACTGCTGCACTTTGGTCACAACAGCCCCATGCAACACTACAGGCTTGGGGGAAGAGTGTCTATCAGAAAAGGACCTGGAGATACTGGTCAACAGCTGGCTGAATATGAGCCAGCAGTGCCCAGATGGTCAAGAAGGCCAATGGCATCCTGGCCTGTATGAAAAACAATGTGGTTGGCAGGACCAGGGAAGTGATTATCTCCCTGTACTTGGCACTTGTGAGGTTGCATCTCGAGTATAGTACCCAGTTCTGGGCCCGTACCTGCAAGAAAGACAGTGAGGTGCTGGAGTGAGTTCAGAAAATACAAAAAACCTGGTGAAGAGTCTAGAATGTAAGTCAAGATGGGGTTCAGCCCCTTCTCCCAGGCAATCTGCAACAGGACAAGGGGAAAGGGGCTCAAGCTGTACCAGTGGAGTTTCAGGCTAGACTTCAGGAAGAGTTTCTTCACCAAAAGAATGGTTAAACATTGGAACAGGCTGCCCAGGGAGGTGGCAGAGTCACCATCCCTGGAGGTGTTCAAGAAACAACTGGACGTAGCATTTAGTGCTAGTTTAGTTGGCATGGTGGTGTTTCGTCAAAGGCTGGACTCTTTGATCTTGGAGGTTTTTTCCAATGATTCTACGAAATACAGCCCAATGTGAAGTCATAACTTCACAGAAACTAGAAGAGCAGAAACATGGAGTGATGTCTTAGGCTGACCCTATAAGCACACTCTGGAACTGTGATGCCACTCAAGATTTCCTGTTCCACAGCTGGAAGGTTACAGACGATGGAATTCCAGTCTGTGACTAGGACTGCATGAAGCATAGAACCACTGGGACACTAGAGATTTTGTAATATACATTTAAATAGCAGTACATCATTACACCATTCAAAATAAGATTTCATTTTTCAATTGCCAAACCTGGCCTTGGTTAAACACCTTTTCTGAAAACAAAAAAATTGTTTCATTCAGAACTACTTTTTCATGAAAGGGATTTATTTGCAAGGCATATTAGTTTCTGATGTATAAGCATTTTAACCCTCCTGAAAACAGTCTGTCAGAAAATTTATGACTGACTTTTCTATTTTCTTTTCTTCTGATTAAGCACATTTACAGTTCAAATGCATTAAGCTGGCAATGCTAGTTTTATCTCATTAGGAAGTGCAAATCCTTTCTGCATTACTGTTCACCTGGGTACAGTTTTTAAATTACTGGTAAGTAATTTAAATTACTGGTAAGCAAGTGTCAGGCTACAGAAAGACAAAGCTTGTAGGGAGAGGAAATCTCTTCCAATTAACCAAGGAAAAAGGCAGGGTGGGGGGGAAAGATAAGAAACTTTCATACTGACAAGGCCCTGTTTAGGTACGAGCACCAATAAGCAATGAAAAGAAGTGAAATTGACTCTTCTTATAAATCTTGCCTTTTTGCAGATTTATGTGTGTCGACTGTATCACCATTATTACAGAGATCCTGTGAGACCTTTTGATTATGAAAGTCTTTTCTTCTACTAATTCCATTAAAACGAAAGTTTCAGACATGAATATTTGATTGACGCATTATTAGGAAAAGTATGAAAAAAGCAGCAGTGGCGCATTAAGCTCCATGGCTGCAGCCATCATCTTTCCCAGCATATTTCTGTATCTTCCCTGCCCAGCAAAAGGAGAGAAAAGACTATGCTCATTAGGAAGAAAAATGGAAGCAGCTTTTCTGAACACCCCATCTGCTGCCATCGTGTCAGAGATATCACATTTTACTGCTGTCACCAGCAGGTGCATGCAATTAGGTGACAGCAAAATGAACTATGGCTTCCCAGTGACTGTTTTGAGCAGATTTCAGACTGTTGGCAAGTGCATGATAACAGACTATGGTTATTTGGCTCTGAATAATTCCTGGAATTCACAAGAAAAATGTACAGGTTATTAATTTTGGTGTAGAAGACTACAGCAAGAGGTGATAGAGACAGTAACTGTGACAAAGCAGAGGACAATGAAGGGCATGGGATGGGCTAATTCAGGCTATTGCAGTTATTATGAAGACATAATAAGGCCAGTCTGTTCAATTCTGATCTCATTTACAGTAACGTACAGGGACAATCAAGCCCAAAACAAATACTTAGAAATACACTGACAGCATGTTGAAGGATTAGGGCGTGCACTTAGTTCTTTGCTACTAATGTCAACTGAATATATTGTTACTGTTCACAACTGGTGGCTAATTAACAGAATAGTTAATGATCATTAGAAGTTCACTAACTTTCATGTGAGGCAAAAAGTAACGTAAGGTTGATTTTGTTTGGGATCATGGATACCATGCAAATCACTAACAAAGTAAGAGCCAAAATGTCTGTTTTCCGTGCATTCCATTGCTCAGAAAAAGGAGAAAGCACCAGTGAGGCAGATAGCAAGGAAGGTGTTCCTGCAGGACCATGTCTGAGTCACAGTCCTCAGGGAAGGAGGCCATAATGCCAATGAGTATTCATTCACAACTCTGCACTGCAACATGAAAATATCAAAAATTACTGTAGTAGTGAAAACATTCTTCCAACCAAAGGCTCCTTTTTGAGTACTAGGGTTTTCTTTTGTACTTAATCCCCTGTGTTTATTGGACTCTATTCACACTTGTGGGAGAGGATTCCTCCCTTCCTTCCTTCCTTCCTTCCTTCCTTCCTTCCTTCCTTCCTTCCTTCCTTCCTTCCTTCCTTCCTTCCTTCCTTCCTTCCTTCCTTCCTTCCTTCCTTCCTTCCTTCCTTCCTTCCTTCCTTCCTTCCTTCCTTCCTTCCTTCCTTCCTTCCTTCCTTCCTTCCTTCCTTCCTTCCTTCCTTCCTTCCTTCCTTCCTTCCTTCCTTCCTTCCTTCCTTCCTTCCTTCCTTCCTTCCTTCCTTCCTTCCTTCCTTCCTTCCTTCCTTCCTTCCTTCCTTCCTTCCTTCCTTCCTTCCTTCCTTCCTTCCTTCCTTCCTTCCTTCCTTCCTTCCTTCCTTCCTTCCTTCCTTCCTTCCTTCCTTCCTTCCTTCCTTCCTTCCTTCCTTCCTTCCTTCCTTCCTTCCTTCCTTCCTTCCTTCCTTCCTTCCTTCCTTCCCTGAATGCAATAATGAAGCAAAAGTTCCTTCTCTTCTGTTATCTAAGGTGATAATGGAAAATTGCAGAAACTTGCCAGCGGTTGTCAGATGTCCTTATGACACTTGTAGAAAATCTTCATCCCAAACATGAACAAAGGATATTTTTGCCAAGTTAATAAAAATAAAAATATCTGTGGAGTTATTCTAAAGAGGAGCACAGCAATGCAGAATATTCAATTATATTTATTAGCTTCATCCATCTGTTAAAAATTTTACCTCATGGTAGCCAATTGCCAAGAATAACAGTTACATTCAGAACAATAAACTGGTGTTCACACCTTATGTCAGAAGTGCTCTGTTTCAATTCAGTGAACAGCAACAGCAAAGCCATTTTTACCATGTCTGGCACAAACCACTTGAATGGGATCAGTGCATGACTGCAACATGCCTGGTCAACTTGCTTTAATTCAAGCCAGTATATAAACCTTATAATATACCAGAGAATTGTTTGTTTCATAAGCTTATTTTAAGTGTTCTACATGAACAGAGATTGTCTTCTTTCTCCAATCAGAAGTGCTAATGTTACCACTTGAGCAGAATTGTTTCCATGAGATGTATTCTTCATAAGGAGAAAGGAACATAGCTTTTGAAATTGTGTTCCTTAATGGTACACAGCAAGTTAGGGAAACTGGGACTTTTTCCAATAAGGCAATGATGGTGGAGCAGCTCCCTAAAATATGTCTTAGTAGGAATGTATAAATCTCACTCTAAAGTAACAGCAGTAGTTTCCAAAGCAAACAACAACTTGTTAGGTCATGTTTCTGACCCCTGTTACCTTATTGTGAATCTCATAATACCTGATCTTTTATTTTAAGAATTTAATTAGTAGAGTCATGCTATGAGAAAATCTTTTGTTTTTTAACCTACACTTGCAGCTATCAAAAACACAGCTCAAAGTTCAAATCACCTGAAGAGTTTTAAATGGCCAAGTTGTTTCGTTGTTCTTTGGTTTTGGGGTGTTTTTTTGTAAAATCACTGTGTAATGATGCAATTGTCACAGCTCATATGCTGAAAGGTAATAAATGTGCTGCTTGAGAAAAAACAAACAAACCTGAATTAGCTATAACGAAAAACTTGCACTAATAGGCAACTGAATTCACACCACTAATTATTGCAGAATATAAAACACCAGAAATGAGTACAATTATTTTTTATAAATAAATGAATCAGCAGATGGATTCAGTGCTTTTGTTGCCATTGTTCATAACTTTCTCAAGTAGCAATGCAGCTTTCAACGGGAAGCTCAGAAAAAAACTGCACCAGACATGTCTGTGGAAGTGACTCTATTTTGAGAATGGGAAAGTAAAGGGGTACAGCTTCTCTTCTCTACCTTGCCCCAGCATGAACTTAGGTGAAGAGGCATGGGTGAAGAAGCATCTGCATTGCATCACCTCCACATAGGCATCATTTGTCTTTCCTGTTTCAAAACTTGCTCTTTAAGCACTTATCCAGTGCTCTCAGACCTCATCCTGTTAAAAATTTCCACACAGTAATTTCATGTCCATGAAATCAAATTTTTTTGCAATAGCCCTTGCTGGCAAAAGGGAAGCATGAAGCAGTGAGGAGTTTTGTTAGTTAACTTTTTCAGCCTTTGTTCAGTCCCCAATCATTTAATTCAAGGAGAGGGTCTAAATCTAGGGCATCTCTATGAACTGCCTATGCAAATCAGCTGCTCTGCCTGTAAACTAGAAGCATGATTTTTACCACCCACTACACTGATGTCAGTGCCATAGGAATTCTCTAGAATTCAGAGTGAAATAGCTCTTTGTTTCACTTCAACCTATGTCCATGGAATAGTGAACAGATGCATATGTGCAAACATCAACAGTGTCAGGCTGTACAGAAGCCCAAACTTCACAGAAGACAGCACTTTGCATGATAACCAGGTCTCCCAGACATAAAATGCTTTGATTAAATTGGGGCAGCTATGAGGCAGGCAGGCAAAGGCAGTATCGATGTTTTCACATATGTAAAGATATTAGTGAAGATTCAGACTTCATTAATATTTTTCAGCACGGCTGAGCTTTAATGAGATCCTCATTTACATTCTGGAAAAAGGAAGATAACAGAAAACTGCACATGTACTGGAAAGCAGCAACAAATAACATAAAGGCAGCCAAATAAAAACACATACTGGTAACTTTTATATTTCTCTTGTGCTACCTGGCCTTATTAAAATCCTGTCTGTAGCTGCTATCATAACAGCTCCACCCTGCAACCCTAACAGGCTGTATCAATAATCTCATTGTGCAATAACAGATGCCAGGAGCTACTTACCGAGTTACGGCTATAGGGACAGACACCCTGAGGGGCTACTGTGCCAGGGAGAGCCTCAGCACAACCAAAGCCAGTGTCTGATCCAATACAAGAAAACACAGCAGAGAAGTAACTGTTTTCCCCTTCTCTTTCTCCACTGAAGATAGAGGGGATTGCAGACTTCTTCAAAGGATGGCAAGAACCAAGTAAGCAGCAGTAACGGTGAAGCAGAAGGGTGGCTACAGGCAGTACAAACAATAAACTCCAATTCCACATTTGCCATCTAACAAGTTTTTTTACTATATATCTTTTCATCCTGTGACTTTAAAATTAAATTTGACAAGTAGGCAAGCCAAGCAATCAAACAGAAATCTGACAGAACATATTTAATACAATATTCTCAAAACAAGCCAGTTGGAGTCAATATGTACAACTCTCTTTCTTTGGAATGTGTACCCGTGTGTCTCACATCTGCAGGTAGCTCAATAACATTAATGAGAATTATGTACCCGAAGAGAGAATTGAAAGCATCAGTGAAGGAAGTTTCTGTTTTAGATACACTGGCTATGCCCCTGGCTGCCCTGAAGAAGGCATGAATGGAAATTGCTAAATATATTTTGCTCAATTTCCTTAAGTTATAGTTGGTTGTAAATTACATTTATTAAAACCATTATTCAAACACTTTTGAGAACATTTAAGTACCAATAATGTTTACTATCCCAATGTGCTGTGAGCTCTTATAAGCCATGCATCTTACTGAAAGTCACCGGGTCAGTTCCATGGTTCTCATGATCTTCCTTTTGTTCAGGCAATTAGGCCATCTGCCAGGAGCTGAAATCATTAGCAATAAAAAGAAATCCAATAGCTCTGCTTTGCAGTCTCTTCAGTCAGTCCTGGTTCCCTTAGCCACTGGGTTCACCACAAGATTCAGGGGAACAAAGAACAGTAACAGAGGACATTGGAAATTTTAAAGGAGCACTGTAAAGTCAATGGGAAAACAGAATAAAAATCCCCAACTTGTTCTCAATGAGTAGCACCAGGGATTCTGTCACAACCCTTTTGTAATGCCACTCTCTGTGGTCCTTACTGTTGCCTACCAAACTTCTACCCTTCTCTTGTTTACACAGTCAGACATTTGATCAAAATTGCCTCCTGTTATTTATATATGTGCACATAGGCATACATGGGTCACATTCTTGATTAAGGAATTTAAGCACTTCTGTGATTCAAATACTACTACTAATATTGGATTAACAAGCAGTGGACATTAATGCAGCTGATGATCTTTAGCCTCCTGCCTTGAGCCTGCAGGAAATCAGAAGTCCTTGCCTGTAATTGAAGCTGCGACGTTCAGGGAATGGAATTTCTGTTTGATAAATGAGTTTGGATTTTAGGGTTCTGTTATTTAAAGCAGCATGAAACCTGCAAGTTTTAAAATCTTCAGAAAGAAAAGAAACAAATCCAATACATTAGGACCAGTTTGATGGAATAGCATTTTCCAGTAAACAAATATTTTTATTAACCTTTTTCCACTTAGCTGTAATATCAAAAGATATAACAGTATCTATGCTGCCTCTTGAAATTGCCTGGACAGTGTTGCTGAAAGCCAGTAGGCAGTAAGTTGAAACAGTGGTAATGTACAGCACAAAACAATCCCTACATTGCTCAGTAATTTCCTTTCAAGATATAAAAGTGGAAAACTACCTCAATCTTAAATATGAAAATTTTTAAAAGGCCAAAATGAATTCAAGTGTACATTGAGGAAGGACACATGCTCATAGAGCTCTGCCATATTACAGAAGACTGATAAAAGTTGAATAAAGTTTCAGTGACTATAAATATAATCATTCACCAAAACTAGCTATAATTTAGCCATGAAAAAATGTTTATGGGACATATCTTCCAAGGCAATTATGAGCACATACTCTCTTACTGCCTCTTTGAAGAGGTTACAGAAAGTTATGTTCCTGCCTAACCTCCAGACATTATATTTTCTTATGCAATGAACAAACGTATGTTCTAATTTTTCATTTTTATCTTTTATCTAAGGTCCTCATGCCTTCTAAAATCATTAGACTTCTCTCCAGACACAGGGGGAAAAGATATATTGGATGATAAACCCAGGAATTATCTTTTTTCTCTGAGTCACAGGATATGTCTACTACACAATCACCCCTCTATCCTTCTAGTGCATCTAACCAGAATTTTTCCTGCAGACCTCTGGCAGTGAGGTAAAAATATTAGATTGAAAGAATCCAGTCAACAGAGTAAAATAAAAAGTGTATATGAAATAAATATTTCTTTCACAGCAGTAATTGCAATAATTTTTTCTCTCTTCATCAGTTAGCAGGTGTTTCAATAAACACATAAAAGAGCAGGACCTAATTCACTACAAACCTGGGCTCTGCATTTTTGGTTCTCATAACTGAAAGACATATGCACCAAGGGAGTATGTCAGGCATCAGGATTTCACTCTAGGATGTTTGTTGTTAAACAAGCAATCAAAGCCAGTAGCTAGAGAATACAAACTGCCAAACATCAGACCATACTCATTATGTCTAACATCTCCCATGTAAAAGGATAAAGTAACTTTTAGACAGCAAAAGACATTGCAATCGAGGGCAGAACTGATTACGCTTGAAAAGAACATTTTTGCTTTCTGGTATCTCTACCTTCCTGATTCACTACACCCAACTGTCTGAATAAAGTTAACTATAACACTTCTGTAAAGTGCATGTATGAACTGTTTACGAATCAAACTTTAAACAGGGTTGTGAGAAACAACCACTATTAAAAAACCCCAAAAAACAAAAACTCAACCACCAACCAAAAAACCTCCCACAAAATTTCCAAGGAAAAGGAACATACCAAACTAAAACAAACAAACAAAAAACCCCCAACCAACTAAGCAAGGCCTCCAAAACAACAACAAAAATCTCTGTCAGAGATGAAATGCTATTGGTTTAAAAGTACCAAAGAGAAAAAGAAATATTGCAGTGTATCATTAGAAAAAAGTACTTGATAAGTCTCATTTGGTGTTTCTTGAAGAAGCTATAACAAATTCAGAAACAAAGAAAAGTGTGGTGCTGCAGAACGGGACATGTCAGCCTCCCAGTCTTAGTGGTTTGATCCAGTGGTATCTGGATACTGCACTGTCCACATATTCCTCCAAGATCTTCATCCTCAAAGACACCCCACTGTTGCAGAGCTGCACCTCTTTGGAAGAGACTGAGAAAAAGCTTGACTTGCAGTTACAATTCAAGGCAGACAAAGACATTTGAAAGCATGAAAAGTAACCTGAACCAGCTATCCAACCCCAAATACATCTAGAAGTTAGGACCAGAAAAATTTGCAGAGGAAACAAGACCAGCACAAAAACCTCCTGCAAGCAAATCGACATGACTATTATTGGTAAAACAGGTGTCAAGAGGCAGTTCAAGCTAAAAACTGAGACTTTGTGTGACCCTATACATCTTAAAATGCTCCTATGAACTTTATAGTTTTAATCTAGCTTAAGCCAAACCTTTATTATATCTACTTTGCAACAACTTGACTGATGTCAATGGTACTATTAAAAAGAAAATTCACGCTCCAACCTTTTGGTTTTACTGCCATCTTCATCCAAATCAAGTATTTCTTCCAGGTTAAGTCTCTCTCAAGTATTTTCTCACTCTCTTTTGCAGGCAAAAGTGGTGTGACTCTTCAGGATGAACATCTCTATCTCAACTTTTGAGCCTACCTAATTTCTGAAACTGCGCAGGGCTCCTGCAGAGACTTTAGCACTTGGAGACCGAGATGTTTTTTAACCCTGTGTTTGCAGTACTCGTACTTTTCATCATCATTATACTGTTCCCATCTAACACAACAGCTGCCTAATTATTCTTTACCTTCCACGTTCACTCATAAGGAATTCGGGCTGCAAACTGCTTAAATTAGAGGTTATTTCACTCTTATCTCACTTGTCATGATTGCCACTTGAACGCATTAGTTCAAGTTCAGATAACATGGTCTTTATTGTCCAAAAATCCTACTAGTCTGCCTTATCTTTTTTCTGTTTCTTCTGCTGCAACTCCTTTCCTAGACGCTACAGATCCTTTGGTAGCATTTTCTGAAGTCGAAATATAAAATGAAGGAAGTGTTTTCAACTTAAAACCACTGTCAATATACAGATTTCATCTTTCTTACCCGAATCGCTCACAGTCAAACCACTTGTTTCAATGAGGTTATAGATTCTACCTTTGGGCTCCTGAACATGCAAAGAGAAACAGGTGAAAAACCTTGCTTTGTTCATTATATCTTATGCAATCCATGACAAATCTGAGATGAGATTTTAGAACTGCGCAGCAGTGGGAACCCAATTAATATAATGGTCGGGGTAATCCCAAAAGGCCTCGCACCTTTGGGTATGAAAATAGAGTCGTGAGTGTCCTTGTGCATGTATAATTTAAGAATATCACAGGCTTTATCTTTATAGCAGAGGACAGATTGAACCAAGTTAGGGAAAAAACAAAAAGGACAAAGAGAGACATTCTTCTGAACATGCTCTCCTCTCCAGCTATCTTTTCTGTTTCGCTGAATTTTAAGTCTGTTTTCCCCATGGGTAGAGTGGAAAAGCCACAGTGACTGGAGGAGGACAAAAACCAGAATACAATTGCTTGTGGTCAGGAGAGTAGGAGCCTTTCAATCGATACTGACAGTATGAATATACATTAATCATTTATACATTCATAGACTTCAGCCACAAACTTGTTGAATGTCCCAGCCTCATTCAAAATGTATCCTTCAGGCATAGAAATATCCTTTTTTTTCCCTATTTTTTTCATTTCTACATTGTGTATGTACTTATATTGTCTATACATGCAAATGGTAAGATAACATATTAATTAACATACAGAAAGTCTATAGCAAACAGTTTCAGACGTGAGCTATTTTACTGTGAGATCAGGCAACTGTTTGATAATGCAGGTGTTAAAAATAATGAATCATTAAAAATAAAAATCTTGCAGAAATTACTTCTTATGCTCAGGTGTGCATCCAAAAACTCCAAGCAATGCTTAGATAGCTTTCAGTGAGCATACCACCTTTGACTTCTCAGCTCAGTAAATCAACTTAAAGTGTGCTCCACAGTGCCACAATAGATTTCTTCTGACCTCTGAAAAGTACATTTACAGCCAGGTTGAACAGCCTTTGTATCCCACACTGCAGTCATGCAAGTTGATACAATCCTTGAAAGCTTACAACAAGCATTGAGGCAGGTATCTCTAATAATAACTAAGAAAAATAGATACCATAAATCCATTAAAACACTCTCATTTGGAACCCAATGACTACAGCAATTGGCTCTGGAATCCACACTGAATACAAAACATCTTCTGCTCTTGGCTTCTGGTTTCCCCAAAGGGGAAAAATAGAAAATGAGAAAAAAAACAATAACAAAAGGTTTTACTCAGGTATTCACAGGGGGAGAATTGAGTGTTGGTAATCTCAGACCAGTCATAGTTGAACAGTGACTCTCACAACATCTGCTAATTAATTTAGTCATTATTTGAGATATTGCTTATGTGGCTGGGCATCTGGACTAAACAGACCGTTGAAAAGTACAGCTGAGAGTTACTTCCACTGAGGGCAGTATCTACTCTGATGGCAGTCAGTGGTGCACTGAAGCACTTAAGCTCAAGAAAACATTTCAGAAAATGCTAGCTAACCTTCCCTGGCCACCTAAGGCAATACAGTTTAAAACAGGCATTTCCCTAAACAGTGAATGTTGTGTTCCCTTTCATCTCTTTCTTGGCCAGTGTGACTATTAAGGGTAGTCACGTTAGGATACTTCTGATTCAGATTTGAAGCACCCTAACATCATGTCTTCTCTGGCGTTCTCTTTTCCAAGTGTGCTCAGTGTCCTAGTTCAGCAGGTGGGACCAGTTAACACTGTGTGGGGGTGATCAAAGCTGTGTATTCTACCCCCCTCTATTCGTTCCCCAAGGACAATGGACCATTAGCAGCAGCTGCCCAGGGACACATTAGCACCTTCACACCCAGCCTGGGGGGTCGTGGGCCATCAACAGTTCAGGGATACCCCATGACTCCCAGAGTTAATCACCCATTGTGTGAGTCCCCGCCCTGTGGGAGGGACTGGGTGCTCCCTGAGGGTACATAAGTGGTGGGTAAGAAGACCTCAGGAACCTCGTGTTGGATCCAGAGGAGCAGCAGGACCTCGACAGGAGGAGACCACCACTCTTAACCAGACTACAGCCATCACCTGCACCAACAGGTTTTTCATTTCCTTTTGCTTTGGACTTAGGGGTACCATGCGGGTCTCAGCACAAGGGCCAACAAACCCCCTTTGGGTTTGTGCCCCAGGACACTGGGTTATACTGCTGGGGTTTGTGAGTTGAAAGCAATTTCCCTTTTGTGTCAGTGTATTTATTGTAATATTATTATTAAATTTTAGCCTCTGTCCTATAATCTCTCTCGTGTTGAGTTCATTTCCCCAGCTGGTTCACCTTTAAACCACCACACTCAGTATTACACCAAACCACTTAAAAAAAATTACAAAGCTTTTAGAAGAAACGCAAAAGTAGTTTGCAATTCCTCAAACCGATGAGGACCAACTCCAAATCTACTTGTCCTCGATCCATATCACTGCAGAAGAACAAGTTGCAAAGAGCATTAAGTAATCGCATATTAAGGAGCTCTTACAGAGAAAGGCTCAACCTCCTCATAGCTTTTTACTAGTATAACTGCTGTTAAAATAACCCAGTTGAAGGGGCTAGCAAAGTGCTGTTCCCTGAAGAAAATCCTACCTAAAGACAGTGAAACTACAAAACTACCTTTTATATAATATCAAGAGACTCAGGGCAGGGAAGTCTAATCACAGAGCAATATCTGGTTACTTGGTGTTTATACTATTTTTGCACCTTTCTGTAGGAGCATGGCAAATATATGAATTTTCTAATTGGTTTTCAGTCAAATCATTCCACTGAGAATAAGATTAGAGCATTACAGGAAACTAGTGAACTAGACTAGATAATAAAAATGCTACTTTGGCTCTTGAGTTTTTTGCACCTGCATTTTGAATACTTTCTTAGCTCCTATTTATAATGGCTAAATGATGCTCTACTTACATCAATTCCCATTTATTTATGTTGCCTCCAAATTGCACAAAAGTTAAATAAATACAGTGAAGTAAAGAGTTATTTTTCTCATGAATAGAATTAAAGAAGCAAGTGAAAATGAAGTAGCCTTTAATGTTATTTTCCCACTTCTCCTTATATAGTCTGTTTTGTGAAAGGCATAGCTGAGAGTTGCAAAGCAGCTTTGGGTCACTGCTCATTCAGGTTGAACTTCAGTACAGCTTTACACATACTTTATTACACATGAAATTTAAGAACCATGTTTTTGAGGCATCTTTACTACCATATTCTTCATTTCTGAAAGGAATTATTAGAGACAGAGCAGAATAAAGCTTGAAATCCAAAACTGCAAAGTGATTCATCGAGTGAGTGAGCTTGGGTAGTTCGAGTTCCTTAGCAAATCCATCAAAGCCAAAGAATAAGAAAAGGCAAAAAGGCAAAATGGTATAAAAACACCTTGTCTAAGGTCCCAGCCTTCTAACATTTTCAAGAGCAGTTTAAGAAAAGAAAACAAAACTAAAGGAAAGAGACAAACTTTGTAAAAGGTAAAGTTTTTATTCTGCAGTTGAAAAGGAAGCAATTCCTGGAGGTCAGTTGCATCAAAGAAACTCGATTCACTGTTCAAGCCTGTCATTTTCAAAGCTGTAGTGCACTTCTTAAGAACCTGAAAGAGTCAGCTGCTTCTGCATAAATCATAGCAAAGACAGTTTCTTTCAATTTACCTATTTATTGGTTTAGTGGCAGGCTGTTTAATGGCATAAAGCTGCAAGTAAACAATAAATAAATAAATATATACCAAACAACAAAATCTAGGTAGAAGCAAGGAATAAAAAATATATGATAAATGGTGGTGGTAAAAGGTGACTTTATTGAAATATTCAGCAAAATGAAAAGAAGACATTCAGTTGTGAGGAACAAAATGAAAAATAACTGTCAGCCAAACAGCTCCCTTTTGCAACAGTACTGCATGTGGGAACATTTCAGCAAGAACTCTTGCTTTGCTTATTTCAGTTTTCTTTCTCCCTCAGTTGTTACACAGCTAAAATTAAATTTCTTAAGAAATGGACAAACCTGCTAAACAGCAAAACCAGCATAATACGAAAGTGAAATACCCAGCACAAAGGGCCAAAGCAAACTGCCCAGAACTGTCACATAGAGGAACTCCCATTTCATGGCCAGTTTCCAGAAAATAAAGCAGGACTGGCAAACAAGCCACAGAAGAGCCCTGAGATCATGAGGACCCTGAGACTGCTGTGATATTGGTGCAGCTCCCTTGCTGGCACCACTCTTGGGGAGATGGAAACACAGAAATGAGGGGGTGTAAGCCCAGCAAGATTTCTATTCTACTTCTAGAAGTGATTCAGCAGGTCCAGACTGATCCCATGGGCAAATGAAAATCACCACTGAAGTGCTGCCTTGCTTTTTAGGGTAACTGCACAAGACAAGGAAGACAGAGATCCTTTGTGTTGGATATTTTAGCACCCAGGAAGATAGGGACTGATGACAACTTAGCCCCATACTATTACAAGTTCCCCAGGAAAAGTGAAAGTCCATACACCTTCCACACAAGGGGCTGTTCAGGCAGGGAAGGTTTTTCATGCTTGGGAAAAGACCAGCTGAGATCCATGGACTCTTGTGTCTCCTTAACCTTATAGACTACAAGGCAGGAAAGTCACCGGAATGGAATTGAACCACTTGTATTTCTTAAAATTGGCTTCCCTAGAAGGCAAGCAAAATGGAGATGGTGCTACAAAGAACAGAAAAATACTTTGTAAATTTCTTTTATTAGGGTAGTGGGATAGTCTCCTTCATAGGCTGAAATACTACCTTGAAGCCTGATTCTGTACCTCTTGGGTCCCAAGTTTTTCCACATAATTGCTGAAGTCAGTGGAAGACTTTTTACTACCTACTTTTTATGTGCAGCCCTTCTGAGAGATTTTATTCACATGAAGTCCCTTGCCATCAGAGGAACTACAATTACCAGGAAGGTACACCAAAGCTACCTGTTTCCCTGACACTGTAAAATGCAACACCAAGTCCATTTTAATTCATTTTAAAAACAGTCTCTTAAAAGGACATGTTCTACAGGAAGCATTTGAACTTAGTTTCCTCATATGCTAGTGCCAAAAGCCTATTTAATTCTTCTCTTTAAAACTAAAGTTAGAACTATTGCTCTCAAAAGAACAATTTTATGCTGCATATTTCAGCTAATTTTTGAAACCTTTAACAATTAACTCAGGTTTAGCTGCCTTGATGATAAAATATTTTGGTACAATCTCAGTGAAGGGGAAGACTCTGTCTTTCCATGCATTTTCTTGTCATTTAAACAAATTGTTTTGATTAGTCAAGAAACTATGAACAGAGTGGGCATTAGCAATACACTGCAACTATAAAACTGGGTGAAGAGCGGAGCTAAGCAAAACTCTAATGTATCCCTTCTTCTGAGTCTGTAAAGAAGGGCTTAAAGCACTCAAATCATTTATAGATTAGAATTTTTTACATGGGTTTATTTATGGTTAGGATTTGTGATAAGGCAACACTGTCCTTAATCAATGTTTGCCAAAAGCAGCAGCAATGATCCTTTCTAAACGAATTAATCACTGTTATGATGTCATCCAGATTTTTTCCTTAATTTGCTATTGTTCTAGCAGGGAATTCTATTTCTCATAGCTGTTTTACATCAGGTGTTTCAGATGAAGAAGTCCTTTAATGCAATTCCACTGACTCAAACAGCAGTTGTCAAATGCTTGGCATGTCTGCAAAGACCAAACCTATTCCAGCACTGCAGGCACATAAATGCCTTACACAGCTGTACAGCCCTCATTTCTCCTGTCCTTGCAAATACTGAGTTTTTAAGCACACAATCCCTTCTTTCTCCTTTCTCCCTCTCTTGCTACAAGTTCATGACTACTTTTGTTCCCATCTGCATATTGGGTGATATTCAGTTTTAGACTTTGGGTTGGATAATATCACTGAATTTAGTTGGAATTTTGCTTCTGGCAACTGTATAACCAGGAGCCTGAAGCTTTAACATCATTGTTTGCCCCACAGCAAAAAAAAGAGTATTCTTAGCTTTGCAGGAACTCAATTGAATTTAACAGAGCTCATCCCAAGGGGCAAGAATCCTTGCATAAATGCTGAAATTTCAAAATAAGGTGCCTTGAAAAACTTTCTGTATCTTCTCTCTGAGTGCCTGCACTACGTAAGTGCTGACATAAGCATGCAAATCTCAAGATGAGGTTTTGCAGGCTTGGTCATAGAACAGATCTACCCTAATGATAATTAAGAACAGAAAATACTCCTGTTAGAATTTTAAAAAGTTTCAAACAGAAATGATACTAAAATACAACATACAGAAATAATAATGAAAAATTATACAGGGTGAATCATAGTTGCCAATTCCTGCTTTGAAGAGAAATAGGCTTTCTGGGATTGCCAGATGAAGAAAATAAAGGAGAAATTCTGGACAGGACTTCTGATTTAGAAACAATTCAAAGACAAGTGGCTAAAAGCAAAGACACTGTACCTGCCACCAAATGAACAGGTGCTATCACTTAGAAAGAACACAGCTGCTAGTTTTAGGAGCTGATATTAATTAGCCACATTATTTCTATTGTTGCCAGTTAAGCTCTAGGCAAATACACCTTTCATGTTAGATACAACATATGTTTCAAAGAGAAAAGATAATTTAAGGCTCTCTCTAGTTAAATACTATGCTAATCATTTTTAATGCTAGGTAGTTTTATAGTTTAAAACAAGACCCCAGTTTGGTAACCAGCAATTTAAGACAGTTCAGTGTGTATGGAGCAGGTTTCCCCAAGCATATCATCCCCTTCCCCCAGCTGCATTTGCTCTCTGCCAATATATCACAGAGCAAATAAGGGCAAGGTATTTGCAGCCTGGGTGAAGACAAGACACCAGCACTGGGAGCCTGATACAAATCTTTCATCCTGCTGTCCTGATTTGTTGTAACAGCCTCTTCAGTCTTTCTCTGCAGCATCCTTGTGGGTTGCATCAGGATATCTGGATCCTGGGCTTAAGGTAAACTGTGATCAGACAACCTGAGCAGTGGGACTACCTGCAATGTACTTGCTTGTGGAAAATGCAGCTAGAGGTTTAGCCTCATTTTCTGCAAAATAAAAAACCTTCTGATCGGACTTTTGCAGGGATAGGGGGAAAAGTAACACAAAACAAAACAAAAACTCAAATAAAAATCAAAATAAAAAACTCCAGTGAGTTTCAGAATAGCTCTGTTGTGTTTAACAGAACCTTTGTGACTCTGGTTAATGAATATTTTACATGAGGCCAGAAGTCATCCAAATTGAGACTTGAAACAAAAATCTAGGATGTTAGGAAAAAGCAGGCACAAGAAAAAATGCAAATTATGCAACCTTGTCATTAGCTGAAGACTCAAGCCTTCATTTCATTATCTTTAAGTGCCTAGCTGTTTGTGCTACCGAGAGAATCCACAATAAAAACAGAAGCACAGATGTTTTGCTATAGCAGCTTAGGCAAAATAGCCCTTGAGCTGCAGTTCTGGGCATTATGTATAAAGGGGAAATAAAAAAAATAAAAATAATAGGAGAAATGAAAATTGGAGAAATTAGAGTTCACCACAGGGCTGTGTATAAAAAAGGCTAGAAGTCTTACCCATGAACAGTCATGAGAAAAGATGTCTGAAAGAAACAGAATGGCAAGAAAGGAGGGTAAAAGAAAATAATAAAAGATCTTTTAAAGATAGTGGGGGCAACCTGGAAAAAGGCATCTTAGGAGTTCTCCCACACCAGTGACCTGAGTTTGAAGATGCCCAGGAGAGGAAAGACAGAATTTCAGATCCACAAAATACATAATGCTAATTTTAAATTTTTATCACCTAATAGATGTGGATCCCTTCATACAAACAAAATTAGCATAATACGGATGAGAAAATAGTTTACTAGCAAAATGAAAAAAGAACAATTAATATATGTAGAGCATTCAAAATCTTAAGATGAATTTCCCCCATGCAATGGCAGGTCTAGACCCAATTGCAGCTACTTAGATCAGAATAGAACTTGGCATTTTCTTTGGTGCAGCTCCATATTCTATGGAAAACAATAATAAGAACTTGGATTTTACTGTGTCTAATAAAAGAGTCTCAGACCAACATCTTTAGAAGTAATTTAACTCATTTACACACTGGGCAAGCAACCATCACAGGCATAATATCATTATTTTAAAAAATTTAAGTATGAACTATCAAGGTCCAGAAAACTAGAGGGGGAAGAAGAGCAGTGACTGTAAAATTCTGGCAGTGTGCAAAACAAACACTAATTTAGAAATCTAGCTTTGGCATCCAACTCAGAATGTAGTTTCACAACTTCAAGTTATTTTCTAAATGTACACCTTTGCATTCAAACTGAAAAAAATAACAGCACAATTATACATCACTGGAACAAGGCATCAGTGATAAAACCCAAGTAGCAAATTTCTATTTTCTGGTTTTGGAATCAGGGAGAACAGTAAGTCTGGGTGAACCACTGCTTTTGTCTTCATCCTTTCTAGTATTTCTAGTGCCACTGCAATGAGCGCTTATTCATAACCACAGTCAGTTGTTGATTATACAAAATTAAAGCAATAAACAAAGATTTTTTTTTTACTGTCCCATCTTTTATAACTCTATACAGTAGAAATTCAGTTATAAAAATTTCTCACAATTTAGGCTTTGTTTATAAGACAGAAGTATTCTAACTCAAACTTTCAGAAATCATGAACCACACACCCCAATTAGCAAACTGGGTTAAGAATACATTTGCAAATTTGTTTGCAGTTTTCTGGGCAGCATGGCTCATGTTTCCAAATTTGCTTCCAGCATAATGACAGTAATACACGAACACCCGCCTTTAAACAACAGCTGAGATTCTCATAAAGGCACACATCTATAGGAACTAGAATGTCATAAAAGCATCACTTTCTAGGATCCATGGCAAGACTGAGTTAACATCAGAAATGAGCAAATGCTTCCAACACTTACCACTAGCACAAATAAGAAAAGATATATTAAGCACATGTTCAGGCTACTCAGAGCAAAGCAAAATGAAACTTAGTTTGTCTTCTGTCTTGCTAGATTAAATTCCTCTTTATGCAGGAGATTAAACTGCAATCTAAGCATCTCTGAACACAATAAAAATAATGTAAGTAGCATGACTTTTCATTTGTTCTTTGCAGAAAGATTTGACTTTGAGCAAATATAATAAAAACTCTCAAATATGTTAAAATAAAGCATCCATTAAAATTCATTCACTACACTTTACTAATTTAAGTAAAATAAATAAAGAATAAAGACAATGGGGGAAAATATAGAAGACATAAAGAATCAGATGTTTAAAGTTCAGTGCTTCCAACTCCAAAACTAAAGGTAGTGAGAACCATAGGTGCTCAGATTCCTTGGAAATTCAAACCTAAAAGCACAAATCAGTTGTTTCAGTAATAGAACTGTAAAAAAAAGCACATATCAAACATTTAAACTGTTCTTACTCCTAACTCTGCACATAAAGATAAAAAACAAAATGAGAAGAAGATGTATGAGAAGAAGATGTTTGAGAACTTTCCAGGAACAGCTACTTCAATCTCTGTCTTTGACTATTCTCTATTCTACTGTGCATGCTTCTCTCCAAAGGTTATCAGGCAATTACTAAAAAGGATGACATCAGGCACTCTACAGCATGACCTCACAGTTCAAGATCTTGAACTGGTTAACCTCTCCTTCTCATAACCATCTGGTTTTCAGAGCTACATGCCTGCATCATCAAGAACAGGGAAATCACTCACAAGGTTATGATACATATGATTTACAGGAATGAAATATTAAGCATATATAGGAAATAGTCTGCTCTAGGAATCAAAAATTTGTTGAAGGTTTCTAGGTAGCTAACCCTGGGGACAACTGGGAGCTACGATTCTCCAGAGAAATGAGACTGCTTAAAATACATACTGCAGTAGGAAAAAACAAAACCATAGCAACAACAACAACAACAACAAAAAACCCCTAAACCCAGCAACAACAAATGAATAATATGGAAGCAAATAATTCCTGAGGGCTACAGAGGTAGTTGAGAAAAAGATTAAAACATCTCTGTTGTAGAGTTCGATAATTCGGCATGCAAAATTTAACAGGATGCACCAAGAATTAATGATCTGTCCTTGAAAAGACAGGCTTGTTCTGCTGAAGGAGGAATACTTGAGACAATGTTCTGCTCCCTCAGAACAAGAAATATATTGTGAGAAAAGAAAAGGGAAAAAAAGGCAAGACAAATACTCAAACTAGCTCTATAAATTATAGGTCTAAATTTCTTAAGAGTGAGATGAAAGAGAATGTATCCTGTGTGGGTCCCCTAGGAACACTGTAGCTTGCTGGGAAAATGCCATTTTTCCCCAGCAGGATTCCAGGGTCACTTGGATGTTTTTGAAACACAAGTGGCAGGAAAAAAGTATAATCTTTCAAAGACAGTAAGTGATATCTGATGCCTAAGATCAAGACAGAAGAGAATCTTTGAAATATTTGAAGTGACCCATCAGATGATTTATTCTGTATATTTCAGTGTGACTGATGTATTGAAAATATGGCTTAGAAGCTGAAGTTAGAAAGACTGTAAATGTACACAAGCACATAGCCTGGGTAGATAGATTTGAATGACCATTACAAGCAAGTAGTCAAAAAAATTTGGTCCAAATAGGCCATGTTAGACAGACATTTTTCCACGCTAATAAATGTCTATCAACAGTTCTGTCTCCAGAACATATTCATGCCAACTTCTATTTACCTGGGGCCAAATCACAGTCAATATCAGCAGCAGAAAAGCATGTTTTCATTGCCATTAACAACACAAGGTATGGAGCAGTGCTTAGCAGATGCTCCTTCCAGTTAGGGCAGAAGCGCAGCTGGATGCCCAGCATGGAGAAAGTATCAGCCCAGACTTGGAAAAATGCTGGAGCAAAACTGAAGAAACTCTGCTATCATCCCCCACATCTAACTTGTGTTTTTCTCTCTGCTCTGCTTCTGGAATTCCTAAGGTTCAATGCACCTTTCTCCTAAGCCAGAAAGTGTTCTCTTAAATAACATGTTTACAACTACAAAATAAGAAAGGACTTGTAAAACTTCAGACTGGAATAACCAATTAACAGCAGCATCACCTACCTGACCCACATCACCACAGTCAGTAAATGGTGAACAGCCAATCCAGCAGAGTGAAAAAATGGATAAGGTCATTTTTCTCAAAATCTATTTCTTAATAAAACATTTATTCAATAAGATGAGATATAGAAACAAGCAGAACTCTGGTAGCTGATATAATATTTATTATCTTTTATAAATGTATCACAATAAGAAACATCCTGCCCACTCATTTTGCACAAGCCTAATGCTAATGCTACACACCAGGCTGCAAAATTCAAATGGAAATGTTTATGTATTTTAAGTTTTCTAATTCTGCTTATCTTTTACCGTCTACTAAATTGCTGCTTCTCCTTTAGCAATTTTAAGTCACAATGTCTTGAAATCCTCCTGGTTATTCCTCACCTACTATCTTTAAGCCATTCATAGAGACTTCCACAAGGAAATTATAGGTTCAATGATCACAGTAAGCATTTACAGAGATTTTACTGTCAATTTACTTTGTTTAGTCAAATACTACATCACTGTAGCAAAAGTATGCATGTGAAAACTAACATCATTGCATGCCTTTATATATTTATACTTTCATGGTTCATGATCTAGCACCATCTTGCATCATGAAAAGTACAGCAGTGCCTGGCTATTGGGACACTCCCATAGGAATTGCCCCCTGGTTAACAAGACACAAGCTGCATTTTAATATTGATGTCCCAATAACACTATGAAAGGAAAATGTTTATCTTCCTGACTTTCCTTCAGTCATTTATCAAAATATTAAACACCCCATAGTGACATTTAATACCATGCACATATAATAATCATATTAAGGCAACACCCTTATGCCAAAAAAAAAATCAAAAATTGAAAAACTGTGGGTTTGCTCATCTATAGAACTCATTCAATGGCTCTTTGCTAATACTGGAGGAGCTGAAGTCCTCAGTCTGTAAAAGCATTCCAATATCTCAGGGACAGCAAAAGTGTGGGAAATTTACGTCTTGCTAGGTTGTGGGGATTTGGCTGGAAGGTTGGTTAAACCCTCCACATTCCATTCTATGCCGTTTTGCTATTACTACCACAATTTTTTGTAGAAAAGAGATTTCTAAATTACCTCTGCCTTTCTTCTTTCATTTCTGAGAATTAGCAAACAGAGTGAAACTTATTATCTTCTACCTGCCCATTTATCAAATAGATGAGCAACATTTTTGAGTACAGTTGTGAAACAGATTTGATGATTACCTTAGCTTCATTAAGAAGAGAAAAAGCAATGAATCTTAGGTCAATTAAACAGACATCCTCAGCTTCAAAGCCTTTCACTTGGTCCTTGTCTGCAATTGACCAAACCAAGAACACAACTAGTGCAGAGATTTGATTAGGACAGTGCTCTGTTTCTAAACCAACAGTAGACTAGGGAAATGCAGAGCAGCTACTGGGTAAGTTGCACGTACCAAATCAAATATTTGCAAGATATTTGTTTCACAGGCCTCAATAAATAATGCATAGCTAGATGCACAGGTTTTCCTTCCTAGAAAATTTAGATAATCTTCTTTTCTCCCTCAGTCTTTTTCAGATACTGTTTCCAGTAGTTGTAAAATATGAAAGTACTGATTATTTAAGTGTAAATATTTCAGTTATTTAAACAATTAGTATAGGAACCTATTCTGAATATGAGACTGAATTTTCAGAATTAATTAAAAAATATTTTCTTCTTTCAATCTGCTAAATTAGTGAGCAACAATTGGCCAGGTTTAAGTTCATGGTCAAAGGTAAACACAGCCACTATCTTGTATATACAAGTATTGATGCAATTTTCATTCAAGGTCTGAAAACTGTATTTTGACATCTGAAAATATTTAGACATGGTTTAATTCAAATGGCTTCCCATTTTGAAAGCACATTTTTATTTATTACCATGAAAACACGAATATACCAGATGGGAAAGGAATACGCTGTGACTTTATGAAGCTTCTTGTACACAACCATGCCAATGTTCAAAATCACAGCCTAAAATACCTCCCTCTGTTCATCACACAGCCTACAGTAGGCAAAGCCTGTCATTCAGTGACAGTTTGAGGAGACTTTATTCCTTACCTTACTGGAAACATACCACTGACTTGGCAAACAGCACCTTTTCCAGGAAACCTCATGTACGTACTGCTGACAGATTAGCTTCACATAGAAAAATAAACCTTATGAAACCTCTCATGTCATTTTTCCCAGAACTGGGTACTTAACATACGGAAGGCAACTTAAAGAAAAATATTGACTCTGTAGGAGAACTTTGTAGCATAAAATAAACTGTTCTCAATTACATCTTGTGCAACATGCAGAAACTGTAGCATTTTCTTCATAAGATATGTAAGAGAAGTATTGTATTGCAGTTGCTATGAGTGTGCAATTGTGCATGAAGAACTAATAGACAACAATCATCAAGGACAAGCAGCTGTGATGAATTTCAAATGGCTAAATTTTAAACATTTAAAGCTTTCAGGAGGTTGGTTAAAAGGAGCTAAGCTGAGAAGATATAGCTAGAGCAGCCATAAATACCTATAAAATATCCAGCAATGGAAGCTTCTGCTTACTAATCTCATAACTAAAACTACAAAAGAGATTAAAGGAACACTTAAAAATAACTAGGGCTACAATAAATCCTCTAAAAATAAAAATCATGCACAATAATAACAGAATTGATTACAAATGGATATTTCTTAAAGGAGACAGGAATGAAAACAAAGGGCAGACAAAAGCTATAGGCTAAAAATAATTCTGGGCAAGGGGGGAAGGGTGATGTGACACCCAGCATGTATGAAAACTCTTTTCATTCAGTCAGTATTCATTTCACTAACTATTAAGAATTATTTAAAATCTTTTTCTTGCGGTGAGGATAGATTTCTCACAACCTGTCTGCTGTCTTGTTTTGATGAACAGCACATCATGGATATTCCTGCTATCCCTCCAGTCCAGAGATCTCCAGAAAAGGAGAAAGAAGTGGAGATGATGTTCTCCCTTGATCTCTCTCTGGACAGGGCAGAACTTTCCCAGTCTTCTTTCGGCACCTCCACTTGTGCTTCTGTGATTGACTGAGCCAGACCATGTCCCAGGAATAACAAAGAAAGGTTGATCACTGAAGAACACACACATAAAGACCATGAGATACGTAAGACGAGTTTGGCCCCATCTTACCCACTACAAAAGAACAGGCAAATAGGCATAGGCAAATTCTGTTGTAGGTTTTGGCATAGTAAAATTTACTTGTAATACAAAAGAACAAACAGAAACTGTTTGCACAGGCTTTCTGAAAGGCTTAGGCATTAATACTGCTGCTGATGTCACCAGACTTGAGCATTTAGAGTTTATCATGTAGCAAGAACTAGATGCTTATGGTGGCAGGGAAAATAACCATATTTGCCAATTATAACCAGACTTCAACTATTTATTATCATTTAGCCAAAAACTGTGCCATGACATCTGTCATGGCACCAAATATGGCAAGCGTAACTTATGCATAAGTTCATGATATGAGAAGAAAATATCTACTGGTGCATAACAGGATAAGAAGAATTTGATTTCTTAACCAATTAATGATATTCTTGGATGTATTTTATTTAAGGAGCTGTAGATAATAATGTGGACCCAAATTAACAAAAGACAAACCCCATCAAGATCCCATCCCAGCCTAAGCAGTGGGATACTAGCACTTCCTTTATTTCATTGTTCATTTAATTAATAACGTCTCATTATTTTATTAAAGGAAACATAAGTGATTGCTTAGCATCAAGGCTGGTGTATGGCCTGCAGATCTGGGTCTGTGTCAGTTGGGAGAAGAAATTCCTAGAGGAAAATCAGTTCTTTGTAGACTGGCTATTAAAGGCAGAAATGAAAGGCATCAAGATGATAAAGAGCTGAACAATTTAGATGACTTTATTTATAACAGGATTGTCCAAACTTAGAAGGAAATTACAGCATCATGCCAGAGACACAAATCTACACAACAGCTTGAGAAATTAAATGCCCAGGGCCAGACAGTTTGCTGAGTGCCTGAAGACTATAAAGGAAAAGGAGCACAGTGCCAAGAAAAAAAAGTTGTTAATCGTAAGGAGTAAGACAAGCCATTCCCAGATGATCCATCTTTCAAAAGAAAAATAAAATTAAATCTCACTGCACTACTGAAGCACTCAGGGTTCAAATACTTCCCAAGCCAAGGAACAGAGTTGTCCTTAGCACCAGAACTGGTGACATGCCAAAACAGTCACAAAAGGTCTTCAAAGAACCTCCAGCCAGCAACCTGCATGATCAGCCCTAAAACAATAGGTATAGCTGGGATAACACATGAGTGTGATAAGTACAGATTGAATAAACCAGAGGACTGGCTTTATAAAGAAGGTTTACAGTTTGCAATCTATTCTTTCACAGAGATCTTAAACAGTAAACAAGTGGGAGCCTGTAGCTACATTCAGAATTGATTATTTTAAAATTTATTTCATGTTGGTCAAGACCTTTCATGAGAGATTATTCAGAGACAAAGCAGAAAAGGATAATGAGTTCTGAATTAATAACAGCCTAAGAGACAGAAAAAAGGCATAATTAATGGCTGCCTTTTAGAAAGAAGATTACTTACTAAGAAGTCATTTCAGTGATCAATATTGTCAAATACATCTTTTTGAATTATTGAGCTTTGAAATGGACAAGATTATGGAATATGCCCAACAGCATAAACTTAACTATAATAAAGAGATATTTATGAAAAATCCAAATTACTTTGGAGCAAAGATGTAAGTCCAATTAAAGGCAGTGGCATGTATAATGAGAAAAATGAGCTTTTCAGGTATACTCTGATGTTATAACATTATGTGACTTTAATATGGGACTAATTTACCAGTATCCTCTATGAAAGGTACTGAAAGAGTTGGAAAACAACAACAAAAGAAAACCTTGTGAAAGCTGAAACACCTAAAAAACTGAAAGAGAAAAGAGTACATCAAATATTCAGAATATAAACCAGGACTGTACCCCCTCTGCATTGATTTCTAATTGCTTCCCTCCCCCAGAAAGTGCTGACTTACACCCAATATACTTATTCAGTCTGCTAACCACTCTAAGAAAAATATTTTTGCAGGAACAAGCAATCTGAAAACTGTTCCCCCATCCAAACCCAAAATCTTCCTATTAAGGTCTAGACATAAATATCTGAGAAAGCATCACTGAAAGCATGCAACAATCCTGAGGATGATTGGTTCTTACTTCAGGAATAATCAGACTGATAACAGGAGCAAGAACAATAGTACGGCTCACTGGTTTGTATCTCCTGCAAACAACCATGTGCTTAAAAATACATGACTTTGCCCGCTTGTGCCTTTTAATGGAGTTTCACAAAGGGAGAAAATACTCAGAAAAAGTCATCGAAATCCCACTTCTCTTTTTAATGTCCTTTCAACCTTATTAATGGGATCCAACATCACAAAAATCCATAATGCATGAGTCTATCTTCATAACTAATGTCCCTTTTGAACCCTGGTCATAATGCTTATTCTGACTCTTCTGTTATTCACCTCTAAATGAAAGGTTTTCTTCTTTTTTTTTCTCTTCCTTTTTTTATAAATTTTGTTTCTTTTTTTTGTTTGTTTGTTTAGAGGAGTTTTTTTGTTTGTTTGTTTCTTGTTTGTTTGGGTTTTTTTAAGGCCTATTCATGCTAGTTTTTCCCATGTGGAAGGATTAATAAGCTAAAATTCCAGGAAAAAAAGGAAAAAACCCCACAAAACCAACCAAACAACAACAAACAAAACCACCAAAACAAAACCAAATAAAAACCAAAACCCAGTAATGCAATCTCTAAGCCAATACTGATTGGATTCCGGTTCATGGAAGAAGCACCAGGAATTGTCCTGTTTGCTCTCCAAAGCCTATGCTACAGTTAACATAAGTCCAAAAGCCTGCAAGCCTGATGCTATACAAGTGTGCTATTCTGCTGGTACAATGCACAGACTGATGGAAACTAAGGTTGGAATAGTTGGTTCTTGAGGTTAATGACTTTTAGCAGAAACCAGAAAAGTAGTTCTAAAAGCATCAAACTTGGCCAACAGGACACGATTTCCCTGTAGCAACTGCTTCAAAAACAACTGAGCAACATCGTGCAAGAACCCTTCTGTTAAACTCGAGCATCTATCAGATTAGCTCCTTATCTTCCAAAGAGAAATATATTCTGAACTATACCAAGTCATGTGCTTTATTACATCCTTGCTAGTTCAAACATATATACACATTATTTCAGAACAATCAAAATTTTGGGCTTGCAACTTCTCCAAAATTCAGTTTTTAATCAAAATTTCCAGCAGATGCTAAAAAGCATTGCACTTAAATGCTACATTATGCATTCATTCTGAATAAAACCCTTTTCATTTGACAGAGGGTAAAGAGACACACCCTCAGCTGAAATAAATTTTAAGTGCATCTACTGTCACTGGTGAAGTTGTGAGGATTTATACTAAAAATTGCCCCTCATGTAGTGATTGTTTAGTCCATTCTCTCATCTTGACAAATGGCTGTTTCCAATGCTTAAAATCCTTCAGGTTTAGATACCAGGATCAAACATCAGCAAATAAAACAAAGATGGCAGCATCTACCCAAGTCATTTTACAGTTTTATTACTCTTCTGTGCTACTGAAAACACTGCTTTGCAGTGGTGGCAGTATTGAGTGCTGGTTTCACAGCACTGACTGTATCTATTAGTTAGTGTTTGCATGTATTGTGTTCTAAAGCATTACAGATTAGCAGAGTATTAGCAAGTACAAAACTGAACATGCAAATTTTTAATCCATTTATGTGTAGCACATTTATTGGAGATGCTGCTCATTACTTCTTTGTAACTAACATTCACACCCATAGAACAGGGTCTTACACACACTACAGAAAATGGAAATCAAAATTAAATTATGGTGAAATAGTTTGATTCAGTCTTGCAAATTTTAACTTAAAACCAAAAAACCAAAACCCCACAACAGTATTCTCCTTAACTTCTACATAAACACTAATCCTCATTTTTCTCTCTGAGTTGCCATGTTTAATTTCTATATGTTGAGCCCAAGAGGAAAAACATCAGCAAAAAAAATGCCTCCTTATGGGCTGAGGAGCTCAACCAAAATGGAGATAAAACGGTAAGTGGATAAATTGCAGTGCAATAAAAGTTAATCTGTTTCAGGGAAGACAACTTCTTGTCTAGCAATGCTTGCTGCTCGAATTTGAAACTCCCTTCTCTGGTAACATTGAGATCGTTGCCTGGATTATTCTTTCCCTCATGAATTCACCTTAGTGTGGCAGAACAGAGTTGCTGTCTCTATTAGATGATTGGCTTTCTGATTCAATTCAAAAACATAACTAACTATTAGTTCAATGAAATATTACTAGCAGATTCAAAAATAAATAAAAGGGTTTTGTCAAGCTGAGAGTAAACACTACTAAGATATAGACAAGCAAGTGCCATATAGCATTCATCACCTGTGAGGTAAATTACTTCTGAATTCACTCATGCAGAAAATGAACAGGTACCAATGTTGATCAGAGAGAAGTAAAATGCTGCATCTAGGGGTGAAGTGGCCTTTTTTGGTTTTCTTCTATAGTAAAAAATAGTATCTTTCCTCCATGGAAGGAGAAATACTGGCTTAAAGGTCAAAAAAACAGGGTTCCTGGAACAGCTTTGATGTACATGTGTCACTGTTAAAGTGTACAAGCAGCTTAACTTCTACAGTAGCCTCTCTAACACAGCACAGACTGAAGGAGTCATTCAAAATCTATTTCAACACAATTCTTTAATAACTAATATTTAAGTATCTGCATGGCAATATTTTTACCTCTGACTGAAAGGACAAGCCTGTGGCAAGCTCTGGTAACCTCCTCACAAGCTAGCAAGAGGCACGTGACAGGTGGTGGTCCGGAGGAGCACCATCAGTACAGACAGGTGGCCTCAAGACTGCTCTGACTGACCTTTTGACAGCAATGAAGTCACATTCATATAAGCTCTGACATGACCTGTACAAGCCCAGAAAGTATCTCAAGCATTTATTTGGATGAGTGATGTGCTGCTGTAATGTTACTGCCACAGCTGCTTCCCAAGAAAGTAGAAGGGACCTGCTCGCTCAGGTATCCTGCCCACCCACCTCCTACTCAATCCTTAATGCCAGCCTAGCACATAGTCTATTAGCAAAACACTGTACTATAAGCAAAACAGTTCCTCTTTTATCCCAGTATGTCCTCTACATACAGCTGAATAGGGAAAAACCCCCAATATCCTCTTAGTCCCTACAAACTTTCTGACATTCCTGATACTTGCTGTGTCCAACCAGGACCAACCAATTACTTCAGGTCTGCATCTGTAGGATAAAAACTCCTCCTGAGGGAGGGCAGAAATCAGACAATGCCTCCTCCCAAGCATTTTGGTACCCAGTCTTATAGGGGTAGGTGAATTCTAATCAGATACAAATCTGGAAAGATTTGCTGTCTTTACAGTATATGTTCCAGTGCAGACAGATCCCTTACCATAGTTCAGTTTGGGGGCAGCACAGCAAAGGTACTGTAAACCATAAAAGCAGACAATATTTCATGTCTCATTTTTAACTTAAGCAGTAAGTCCTGTTTTAGTCATACAAAATATGGCTTTTTGCCCTTTAATGAATTCCTCTTGTGACCTATATTTTCTTCCTTTATTCTCAAACACTATAACAATTAGTATTAGATCACGTCCTAGAAAAATAATTAATTATTGATCCACTTATAAAAACATTTAAAAGTCTTATAAAGTTCTCTTTTGTACAAATGTAATTATTAATGAACATTTTGCTGCCTTTCAGACTTTCTGAAAGTTCAGTGGGGTTATAGTAACAATCAAAAGCCTAAATATTTATCAGTCAATTATTTGCTCTGTCAGGAAAATTCTCCTCAAAATACAAATATTTTGAACATGAACAACTTGAATAATGATTCTATAACAAGTATGCAAGTTAACAAGAGTGATATGTTCAGGTTAAATCCTAGAGTTCCAGACACTTTAAACTTCATGTAAATCTTACTGATGACATTTCTATCCAACTTGCACTGAACCAGGTTTATTGAAGGTTCACTGAATTCAACCAGTTACTTGTAGGAAGGAGCTCTCCTACAGGGAAAACTTACCAGAAGTACTTACAAGAATTTTCTTCTGAGATAAAAATACCTTTATTGAAAAATAAAGTGTTTTTTATTTTGTTTTAAGAAGTAATGAGAATTTAATCATGTTCCTTCATGAGAGAACTATTAGCAGAGAGGTAAAGAACAGCTTTTAAAAATAATTTCTTTGTCAGAATTCATAAAACTAAACTTTTCATATTAATCAAAAAGAAAACAATTTTTATGTTCAAGCAAAATCATTCCTTTCACACCCAAAGCACATTCCATGAAAGAGCAAATGGGAGAGCAATCTGTTTTGTGCATGCCCACTGTTAACAATCCTGTGAGCAAATAACCGAATGGAGAAATTAGAAATTTTAAGTGAGTTACCAAATCTATCCTTCAGACGAAGACAGCAGACTTTGGTGAACCAAAATTAATAATGGAAAAAACCAGTCTATGTTAACTATAAAAAATAATCAGCTGAAGAAACAAAAGGAATACAACACACTCTCTTTTTTATTACAGATGTTGACCCTAAGGTTTTTGTTATACCACTTGTACACCATACCCCTTTATACTATATTTTTTAAAAAATAGACAAAAAAGGTGAAACTCTGTCCATTCTAGCAGACAGAGTTTGATAAGGAAAGTATAGATGATCCTGTTTTAAAAGAACTGATACTCCTCTTGTAGATGCCACTAGAAGATGATCTTTAAAAATTTCCTCTCCAATGTGATATCATGTGGGTAGTTCAATAGCAACAGCAAAACAGCAGGTCAGAAGGTGACAGTGGTTCCAAATATTGTTACATTCTTAATCATTTAAAGAACTGCTAAGCAGGGTAATGAAAACCAAATATAGGACTGTCAACAGAAAAATTGTGCACTCACAGAGCAATAAACGGTTGTTCAGAAGTGCCTATAATTCTTGCTTTAACTTCTGGTAGCTACTTTCATTAAGATCCAAATTGACTCCTTTTATGGCTCAAAGAGAATTATCTTTGAATTTTCACATGAAGAAATTCTCAGGTCTCTGTAGTACAGGGAATAGTCTCAAACCACCCCTCCCACCACCCTCATCCCCACTCCCCCCAACAAGGTATGAAGGCATTTGTGGTGCCAATGCTTCCCAGTAGAAAAAAGTAGAAAAGTAAGTGTAACAAAGACCTCCTGTATCTGGTTAACTTGCCTTGTTTTGATATTTCTGAGTATTACAGGGAAACCTGTGCTGTAGTGTTTGCAAGAACCATTTAGTTACATACTAATTAGTTGCCTAATCTAAGATATATTTACTAAATGGGACAGGCATACAGGAAGAATATAGCATTTTCTATCCTAAGATTACAATGTTATGACACTTGTGTGTTCTGCACAGACACACTCACACCAAATAATGCTCCTGCCTTTTCAGTCCACTTGTGACCAACATCATGGAGTTGGAGAAACCCAACTCTGGGTACTTGGCACATCTGATTCCAGGCTGGTGGCCTGGACTTTACATGTAGTGGTTTTATCTTGGGCTCGGTCTTCTGCAAGATGTTGGATACTTGTGGACATGCTACTGCCTCAGCTATGTATTGTTGTCCAACTTGGAGGGTTGGCACAAACTGCCAGCTCTTTGGCTTTCTCCACTTTTAGAGCCCATGAGCAGTTTTATGCAGTTCACCAACACTCTTGGCTTACCCACCTAACTGCTTTGCAAGGATGTGAAATTTTAGCAGTTTTCCTGTGCTGTCTTGTTTTGTTATGGCTGCCAGAACCATCTTTCAGAGAAATGCAGAGCAGAACTAGCCCAGACTTCATTTAAACTGAACTGTGCCTTGGTGGTATGTAACAAGAGGTTTGTAAACTAAAGGTATTTTCTGCAGGGTGCACACAAGTGCCCCAAACCAGAAAAATAAGAACAGGAGTTAATATATTTCAGGATATGATTTTCAGTTTGGAAACCCAAGATATCAAACCTATAGACACTGGTATTGAGCAGCTGAGACAAGGGAATATCACCTTGTCAAAAAATACACATAATCTTGTGGAATCATACCAATATGTGAGAAACAAAACTCATCTCACTTTAACAAGGGACACATACTCAGCAGAGATCAATCAGAAGTATTCCTTCATATATGTAAGACTGACAAAAAAAACAGTATGAAGAAATTACCAATCACTAGCCAAGATTAATCTAGTATTCCTTTTTACTGCATAATATACTGTTCCTCTCATGCTTTGATCAAGTTATTTTACTTCTGTTATCCTGAGGTTAAAAAGACAGAACCAAGGCTACCACACTTGCACTTTAGTTAGGTAAGAAAATGGCTTTCTCTTTTTTTTCTTAAGTAACCAGACAGAAACTGTTCAAACTTAAGTTGTTTTCTTAGTGAAAATTCATCTCACACCCCCTGTGACTATTTATTTTGGTATGATATGAGCGTAACTGAAAATATAACAAAAACTCTCTGGAACAAGAAACTGACACTGGAACAAAAAAAAAACCAAACAAGGACTCCAGAGATCTGGACGTGTTTCTGGTGGCACAAAGGTACTTGGATGAAGCTGTGGCTTTCCCACTGAATTTGATGGGATAAGAATTCACTCCTTCCCAGTTGCTGGAAAATAATGTATGTATACTTTTCTGTATTATAATGTCAGTATCTCTTGACCTCTTTATGAGATTGAAGTTTTTTTCCTTTGAGGTGGTCATATAAAAGTTGTGACAAAGAGAAGCCGTATTAAGATATAGGTGGGCTGCACTTTTAAAAGTTATCTGATCACTGAATGAGCAGAGACCACAATATGGTTCCTGAGACTGTGATCTTTTTAAGAGGCTCAGGGAACAATTTTAATGCTGAGCCAATTGATTTTGTGCACCTTCCAGGTAGCTCTTGTATATTATGTTTTTGATCTGCAGTCAATTATCCACTGTAATAGCATTAAATTTCAATGTAATTATATTATTTTACTAGAAAATGCTCATAATAGCATTAAAATATAGTCTATTTAAGTCAATATGGCACCACATAATCTATAAATTAGCCATAAGCACTATCCACAAGTGCAAAAATGATGAAAAATAATGTAGCCTAATGCAATAAAAGGTATATGGATATTAACAACAGTGCAGGCTGTTTGCAATAGAATGACAATGAACTAATTTCTTACACTGAAATTATTTCACTTGGCTACCATGGCTTGGAGATTACACCAACGTTTTAGATAAATGTTCACTCATTGTCATTCTGGTTGTGATCTCATCTAGAAAAGCTGCACCATTGGTCAAATACTTCTATCAAACTAGGAAAAAATCTTATTATAAGAGAAGCTATTTTCCATTAATAAATTCCAGATAGATCCTGTTCTTTCTTAATAGGAGTTAATAGAAGATCATGCATTTAATTCAATATGAGAAAACGTTTCTACAAAAACCCCTGAAATCCTTGCATAAATTTCTTGTTTCTTCAATGCACCACAATGAAAGAGGAGAAACTATGTATTAATATTTTTTTTTTACTTTGAAATGTTGTACATATTATTATTACTTAAAGAATGACTCACTAGCTTAAACATATGCCTTTGAGACAGACTGGGCATCTGAGACACCTGCCTGGGTCTGTCAGAATTGACACTGGATCCAGGGGCATTTGCAACCTTCTGGAGCTACAGCTGGAGGCCAGGCAGGACAGTCAAAGTTGGAGCACACATGATATTAGAACACTATATCTATGTGCTCTACATCCAATGGCCCCTTTCCTAGAATAAGGAAAGGGGCCATTCCTTCAATAGCAAACTAGTGTTTCCCAAATCAGATTATATCAGTTTGAGGACTGGGAAGCGTCAGATTAATCCATGAAAAAGCAATCTGTC
Source organism: Pithys albifrons albifrons (assembly GCF_047495875.1). Lineage (NCBI taxonomy): Eukaryota > Metazoa > Chordata > Aves > Passeriformes > Thamnophilidae > Pithys > Pithys albifrons. The sequence goes on from NC_092459.1 coordinate 103,163,269, forward strand.
ACCCAGGTCTGTTATTAGACCTCAAAGCGTAACAGTAAGGGGAGGCATATGATATAATGTGATCTTATAAATAAGTCAGGCATGCCATCACTTTTCATGTAATGCCAGTGGGAACTTGGTGTTACCAACCAACTGCTACCAGTACTGCTGATCAGTACTGTCATAACAGGTGGCAGATACAGGTTTAGGCTTCAGCTCAGTTCCAAGCTCAACACCACCTAGAATCATCTACCATTTATCATAAGAAGGTCTAATTTGCTGGGCATCTTGGTCTTGCCCAATATCAAATGCTATGGCAATGTCTATCACAGATATGAGTGTTATTCTTCTGAAATGAGAGCAAGTAGCTGCGAAAGAAAGAACACCTATCACCATAAGCAGCAGTAAATCTGAGCTCTTCATGAACACCAAACCACACCATCAAACCTTTGCCCTCCACCAAGTCATGCTTGGCTGTAGAAGGGTGGTCAATAAACTCATACAGACATGAAAAGGCCAGCCACAGCAATGATTCATTCTGCACAGTCTACAGCCATGTAAAGACAAATGCATGATTATTAATAAGTTCTTATGCCTTTCATAATCTGTTCTTAAGGTGCCTAAGCAGTTTGCTGTGTTTTGTTCATGAAAAGAATAATGTTGCAGAATGTATCACTTGAAAGCACCTTACTCTCTATTGTAGCAAGTACCTTATTCAATCCCTATCAAACTTTCTAACCTCAGCATCTTTCTTTAATGACAAATAAAGTTATCAATCTGCTCAGATGATAACAATTTCCCTCCCTTCCCATGCAGAAATTTCATATATCAAAATCAGCTTGTTTTCCTCATTACTTTATAAGGACTTGAACTTGAAACAGATGATGTCAGTCCTGAAAATTTTCTGAGATTTCTATACAGTTTGGCATTTGCCTGGCAATATGAAGAAACATTATGCATAAGTAAGAGTTATTTGTTCTAAACAGATCTTCAAAATACACACTTACTGACTCTCATAACAATCTGTCTGCTACATGAAAGCCTAGCATTTTTTGAACATGTTCACAAAATCTGCATCATGAGTCCTCATTAAATCAAGGAGATAGAAATTATAATCATTATTCTTCCCACTATGCATAGAAATTAAAGTTCCGACTCAAGAAAGACATAAGCAGTTACCAAGTGTTAAACAAGTGCTGTGGTTCCTGTGAAAGGTAACAGGTAGAATTCATTTCCTGGAGAAGATAAATAACACTTCAGCAGCAGCAGTCTCTTGATCTCTTTTCTCTGGGGTTTTGATTTATTGATTTGTAATAAAATTATCCCTACCAGAAGCATCCACCCAGAGCTGTGAATCCTAATTGCTGGAGGTCATTCCCCCTTCCCAAGATGGTACAGAGAGGAAAACATAATTAATCAGCTCTCAACAACTCACTCCTATAACTGGGAAGACCAACTCATTACTGCACTTACTTGTGCAGCCAACTAACTTCTATAACACTTGCAGATGTGTAGAACAGGTATTTAGGTGACTTATCCATTATCCCATCCCAACCCACATGTGGAAGATTCCAACTACTTCATTTCTCTTGGTTCTGCAGAAGTACAATGAACTGCATCTCTCTTTGTACCACAGGGAGGATATTCAGCCAGGACAGACATCTTGCCCATCTCTACTACCTGATGCAACCATACCAATAGTCCTTGAATGCTACGTAATGATTTATTGCAATGTAAATTGAAGGATATTTCCCTAGATTAAAAGGTTTATTACATACTGCAGATACCATAAATATTCTTTTTTAATGGATCACTAATTATAATTTTTACAGTATTCAAAAGAAATATCTTCAACTGAAGTATTTTTGTGTGCTTCCCAATTTTAGATCTTCTACTATGTTTTTTTAAAGGTAAATGTCTCATCTTTTGCATGACCTCATAAGATGAAAATTTATGAAATACTCCCAGCAGTAAGTTCCTTAGAAAGTTACAGCTAAACTGAAACACAGGTGCTCCTGAAAGAAATTCCCTTCCTAAGAAAGATAAAGATTCACTAAAGTCTAGAGCAACATATGAACTTCACTTCTCCTCCAACCTAACAGGTTGAATGAAATTAAATTAGTGAGGTTACTTCCTGCATTATTTTGCTATTATTTACAATTTTTCCCTCCACAGAGTGACACATGACCCCTTCAGTCACTTATCCTTATTTCAGTTTTTCTTCTTTTTTTCTAAAAAATATGAATTAAAATGAAAGCATTTTTAATATTACAATATTCCTTTCAGGTTTCCCCACTCTCTTTCCAGCTTTTTCCACATCATGCACAAGGTCCCCTAAATTTCCTATTTGGTTTGAACAAATAAGACTATTTGTTAAGCAAGCACTGTGTTAGTTCTTTTCAACCTCCTACATTGTAGCCTGAATCTCTTGAAAACTCTCTGCCAGCTTTTCTATTTTTTTTTAAATCAAGGGCAAGATATGCACGTTTTGTTCATGCTCTTCATTATAAAGATGATACTGAGGAAATTAATTAGAAACATATAAGTAACCATATTTTTTCCCCTCCTCTCCTGAACTTCCCTTTTATGAGTCTGTCACAAGGTAACTCTAGACTTCATCCCCTGACAAAGAAATAGTGAGATAGTGCCTTAGGTTCATAAAGAAATGTTTACATAAGAAATGGATAATTAAGTTCTTCTGAAAAAAGGAAAAGCTGTAAAATTCTGATAAGAGACTAAAAATGCAACTTTTTCCAGTTTGCTCAGCACATTTATTAATGATATTTTCAGTTCTTGTGATCCTGCCAACAGTAAAAACTGGACATCACAAAGTAGGCTCAGGATATTTTGTCTCAGACCAACCTTAAATATCTTTTTTCATGTATTCTCAGTTTCTTCTTAGAATGAATTCCATTTCAGAGGAATACAAATCATGTTGACAAACATCAAATAAAAGAAAATGGACTTTTTTTTTAATTAAGCATGTTCTACAGTAGTGAGAAGTTAGCTCAGTGATGTTTCTGCTCCATGGCTGAATACATGGCTGGATCCTGAACTTGTGATGAACTCCTATCAAAACAAGCCATTGCCAGTTCTGCAGTCCCTTCTGAAGAGATGGACAACTGTTCAGGTCCTTTGGGACATAGCTTTATGACTGCAGTACATGAGGATGTTGTGGAGTACAATCCCACCCACTTCTGAGCAGGAATGAGAACTATACTCTGTAACCTGTCCGAGAAGGGAGTGTGTGTGTGTGCATGGATGCCGACCAGCTAGTTTATTATCATTATTATTAAATGACAAGGGCTTAAATGGATTAACCACCATGTACTGTCGACTTCTCCAGTTCACAGCTCCTCATTAGAGTGTAAGCTAACTCTCTCCTAGCACTTGAGACGCCATGGCTACCATCTCATAGGTTCTCAGACATTCTTTTAGAGTATTAATTATTCCATTATGAGAATAACTACAATCTTGGAGTCAGTGCAGAAGAAGTATTTATGCCAAATAGTACACAGAGGACTGCAGTCTGTATTATATACATAAGCCTACAGGACTCCATGAGAGGCATCTCAGAGTCCCAAGGGAATTGGCTAATGTAGCTGCCAAGCCAAGCTACCTGATATTTGAAGTCATGGCAGCCAGCTGCCAGATATGGGGAAACATTGTATCCATCTTTAAAAAGGGAAGAAGGGAGGACCCTGGGAACTCTTCCTCACCTTTGTGGCTGGAAAGATCATGGAACAGATCCTCCTAGAATTTATGCTAAGGCGTATGGAGGACAGGGAGGCAACTTGGGACAAAGTTTCACCAAGGGCAAGTCCTGCTTGACCAATCTATGATGGAGTAACTACCTCAGTGTACAAGGGAAGAATTACAGATGTCATTTACCTGGACTTCTCTAAAGCCTTTGAAAATGCCTCATAATATCCTTCTCTCTCAACTGGAAAGTGATTGATTTGATGAGTGAACGGCTAGATGGATAAGAAGGTGGTTGAACAGTCACATCCAGAGGGTAGTGGTCAGTGGCTCAGAGTCCTGATGGACATCAGTGACAAATGGTGTCCCTCAAGGGTCCATATTCAGACCTGCATTATTTAATACCTTCATTAATGACATGGATGAAGGCAGCAAGTGTATCCTCAGCATATCTGCAGATGACCCCAAGCTGAGTGGTGCTGTTGACATACCTGAGGGACAGGATGCCATCCAGAAGGATCTGGAAAAGCTCAAAAGTGGAACCTTGGGAATCTCATGAGGTTTAAATAACAACAAGTGCAAGGTGCTGTACCTGGGTCAGGGTAACTCCTGGTATCAATCCAGGCTGAAGGATGAAGAGGTTGAGACAAACCTTGTTAAGATGAGGTTCTGATGTGCACTCGCAGCCCAGAAATGCAACCATATTCTAGGCTGCATCTAAAGCAGTCTGGGCAGCAGGTTTGGGGAGGTGATTCTGCCCCTCTACTCCACTCTGGTGAGACCCTACTTGAAGTGCTGTGTCCAGCTCTGGGGTCCTCAGCACAAGAAAGACATGGACCCATTGGAGTGAGTCCAGAGGAGGGCCATCAAGATGACTAGAGGTGTGAAGCAGCTCTTCTTTGAGGAAAGGCTGAGAAAATTGAGATTGTCCAGGCTGGAAAAGAGAAGGCTTATGGATGATCTAATTGTGGCCTTCCAGTAACTGAGGAGAGCCCACAAGAAAGAGGGAGGGGGACTTTTTATAAGAGCATGAGGTGACAAGACAAGGAGAATGGATTCAAGCTAAAAAAAAGAGTAGGTCTAGATTAGATATTAGGAGGAAGTTCTTTGCTGTGAGGGTGGTGAGGCGCTGGAACAGGTTGTCCACGGCAGTTGTAGATGCCCCATCACTGTAAGTGTTCAAGGCAAGGTTGGATGGAGATCTGAGAAACCTGATCTAGTGGGAGGTGTCCCTGCCCATGGCGGCAGGGTTGGAATTAGATGATCTTTAAGGTCCCTACCAACCCAAACCTTTCCATGACTCTTGCTCTGCATTTGGCATAGCCACATACATAGGACATTGGTAAGCCAACAGCTCTGCTCTGGTACTGTTTAAACTACTAGACAGCACTTTTTGCTAGTGAAAATGCCCATGCAAAATACAATCAGTAAAACCCAGTGCTGCCAGTGAATACAGAAAGAATTTCCTGAATATAACAGACAGACATGAACCCCAGAAGATACCTAGCCTCCTTTTCCTTGCACTGAGGATGTTTTTCTCTTCCTTCCCACCTTTTCTGGCATTTACACCTGCGTTTAGGGCACACTGCAGGCAAGAAAACTGTCATATAAGATCTTGAAGAATGGTAAGATGATAAAGATTGGATAAGATGCAAGAGTGACATGCACAATGGAAGAGTGTACTGGAAGAGCGTGCACACAGAATCAGTAAGCTGCCATATCTTCCAGCTGCTCACCTGGCTGACAGCTCATAACTGCATCCAACTACCAGAGACCATGAAAGCATGGAAAAGGGAAGACAACAGGAAGACCATATCAGATACTCAAGCAAGGAAGGACATGAACAAAAGTAACTATGTTTTTGACCTTTTCCTATAAATGTTTTTATAGGGATGAAAAACAAGTTAGCCCCCAAATGCCAATTCTTCAGTTTAAAACAAAATCCAACACACAGTAAGTATCTACCAGATAATGCTGGATGGTCTCTATACACAGAGACCCATGTAGATTTCTATCAGATTTAATATACTATTCATGAACCATCTGCGTACTTCCTCCTACCAAATATATGGCTTTGGTATGCAATAACAACATCAACTTCCTGTACAAGACAGGCAAAGCACATATTGTCTGAGCACACATTGACTGAGGCTCTAAACATAATTTTCAGAGCTATGCATAGCTCTGTAGAGGCATAAAGGGCATAACTCCAAGGCCATAGGAAAGGAAGGCACTGCAGTCATATGGTAACCACTGCTGACTCCAGTAACTGTGTGTTGCCATGACTGGAGTCAGTCCAGCAGCACACCTGATAATGTATATATGCTGATAAACTGACAGAAGGAATTTTATATGTTTTATAATGCTACATAACTTCCAAAGCAATGACTTTAGAAAGTCATCCTACATGGCTGTATCTGAGCCAGGAGCAGCTTGGAATCACAGCAGTGCAGCCTGTTCAGTCTGCTCTTCCTGATGTTGGCTCTTGGAGCAGTGAGATCCTACTTCATAATTCCAGGCTTTAGAGGTGCAGGAGCTATCAGGCGAAAGCATAATTTGATTTTGATGGAGCCAATGTGTGTATTTACACAATCTGATGGCATGCACTTAGAGCAGACAATAGGGTTAATAACACTAGTCACTTCAGTCGTGAAAACATAACGGCAAATCCCTTGGAAGAAATACAAGTCAGAGATGGAGAAAGGACCAAACCTTCCTCAAAATCCTACATTATTAATCAGTGACAGAAGGACAGACTGATGGAGAACATGTGTCTTTTTCTCAAGTGGGACAAAGCATGCTTTTCAAGTAAAATAACAAACAAAACACACTCTTCCTGTTGCTGAAAACAGCATTTGTGCCTAATGAGATCTAATGGACTTCTCCCACTTTTGCATGCTCCGTTTCATTTACATAAACACAGACAAAGTTAGTAACCCATGAAGGTAAATACCACCACCACCAAGGTGTCTATGAAGAGCCATGATACTCAAACATAGAGCTCTGTGTGAAACACGTCATTCGACTAAGCATGAAATTTTGGCACTGCTTAAGGCAGTGGGAGCTTTGCCAAAAATTTTGAACAAGGAAGCATTTTATCTCCATCTTCTAGTTATACAGAAGAACTCCTCAGTGAAATACAAAAGAGGGTAAAGCTTCTACCTTGTTTATATAACACTTAATTGCTAATAAAAAACCCCTTACTCTAAATTAAATTATGCAAAATTTTAGAAGTTACAATTTCCAGCTGAGAAGTGATCCCTTAAAGAGATATCTACAGGAAAAAAAAACGGAGATAAAAACTTCTGTTATTTTTATCATTAGAATTATGTCTACAGGGTTGACTATTTCTTAAGAGCATCTGCTTCTCATATGACACAAAAGACTAGGAGTTGACAACTGAAACATAGATGTTAATTGCAAACATTTATTATACTACCAGGGTTTACATTTAGCAGCTGTCAACAATACTGACAACTGTAACAGAAATCAGAAAAAACTGAATTTTTGCTTGCCAGAAGGCCATCTGGTGCTTGATTTTCCTGTTATTGTTGATGTTTATTTACTTTTAAAATGTATTAAAAACAAGTCTTTCACTAAGATTTATTTAAGAACATTCTTTACCTAGATCTTATTAATAGGCAGCTACTCAAAAATAAATATTTTGAATAACATTTGTATTTCTTTCAAACTTTGATATAATTCATTGCTTTTCAGCTTTGGTGAAGCTAGATTTCAGAGGGTTGAAAATTTAATGGACTATCTATTTTTCAGTTCTACAAGCTACCTTTCAAAAAAGTAAAAAAAAAAAAAAAAATCACCTGGATCTCAGGAATACCTCAACCTAAATATTATCAGGAAAAATAAGCTCAAATGCTTCAACCTAAAAATATGGTAACAAACTGATGCTGCCACACTAGTGTCAGCATTTTATTTTAAAATTATATTTACATGGACTTGTAAGTTGAAATATGGCTAAACTAATAAGCTTTACCCTGAATGGAGCTGCAGCAGTTGTCAAGACTCGTTCGGAACTGTATGTCTCAACAAAGTGAAAGGGATAGGGCAATCTAGGAGGGCAATAAACATTTTATTGGTTTAAAGATGCCCTTCATCACCTATGTAGTTAAACAATGTGCCTACAACTGCAGTGGCCTACCATGGTCAAAAACAAGTCAAAGTTCAGTGCCAATAAGCGATCTTTCAGGCTGCAATGTCTGAAGAGTCAGATATGCTGGCTCACTGGTAGATGCTTAGCCTAGAAGAGTGTTACAGAAGGACAATCTATGAATCTGCAACTCCTCAGATCCAAGTAAAGGAACTGTGGAATTCATAAGGAATTTATTGTGCTCCACAAGCTCTCTCCCCAAACAGCAGACTGCAGCTAGTGCTTGCAAGGACCTCTCCTGCTCTAAGGGCTTCTTTAAAAATAATTGTAAGGGGAAAAGACCAAGTTATTGCATCTATCTGATGAGAAATTTTTCCTCCCATCACTCTTTGCTGATTCCTTCTGTGTCGTCATATTCAAAGATACGTCAACAATCTTTTCGTGCCAACAAGAGAGTGTTACAACAGAGAATAAGGACTAGATGGTTTAAATGGTCAAATGATGCTCTCTTACTCCTAATCATCACATTAGTCTCTGTAAGAGCAGATAACATTTTTTTTCATTTCCATATCCATCCAGGTAATAAGAAAATACACTAGAAGACTCTAGGCATTATGCTTGCTATGCATACATTTGAAACTTCTGCAGAAGGGAACCAAGAACAACTCTGTTTTCTTTAACTATCCATATTGCCTTCAGAAATAAATTAAAAAAAAACCCAAACAACAAAAATTAAAAAAAAGGTTTTTAAAAAAAGAGCATGAACATCTCATGTAAATTAAACTAAGCACTTCAAGTTACTGGTCTTCAGGATGTACTGTAAAAGTTGTAAGTTCCTGATTTATTGCAACACTTTGAAGATGTCTCAATTTCTGGGTTGTCCCAGAATGGAGGGAAGTGATGTACTCTCTTGGGCATATCTAACAGCTTCACATGTCAGAAGAATGGCCAAGCATGGGAACATGTTACACAGCACATCTCAAAAGATGTTTCCAGATTTTTCATTTTCTCCTGACACATTTTTTTCATATTATAAACTTACTATTATTTAAAATATTGCAAACATAATCCTTTGTCAAACAAAATAAGCCTTACAGCATCTTTAAAGACTTAGTATCTTAATCCTTAAATCATAGTCTTTAATATTGTGATTATGTACTTGTGAAATAGAGTCTGAAGAGATTTCCTGCTTCTTCACATATCTTTTCCCATATGTGCTATTTGTCTTAATGTTTGTACTTCTTTCTTTCCTTGTGCAATATATTTTACTATAGTTCTTATTTTTCTCAACAAATTTCTTGCATAATATATTAATGAACCAGAGAATAAGATACAGAGTTGACATATGTAATAAAACTATAGTGTGCCTGCATTATGGTAGACCAGAAGAACTTATCCTGAATTATCGTTGTTTCCTATTGATATGAATGCATCCTGGATGTTATGACTGCAGAATCCCAAACTTTATCTACAGTTGAATCTGCCCGGTGCAGTCACTGTTCTCTCAGAGTATGTTAGGCAATAGCACATGGTGTCATAGACATGGCTCATTCTACTCCTTTTGAAAGAATGATTTTAAGAACACTTAATTGTACTGGTTTAGTTTTCAATTTTTCTTAAGACCTTTATATAGTTTCTGGAAACTATATAGTCTTCAAGGACAAGAATTAAAAGGAGTTAGTGGAATTTGTGATTGCTTTTCTTGAACTTATTATTTGCCAAAATTCTGAAGGCTGAGAAGAAAAGACTTTGTTTTTAGCAAACTGTACTTTTTATCTGGAAACATGCCAATGTTATTCATGTTTAATCTTCGACGTTTACTAGCCTTGACAGATATACTTGGAAGCAGAAACAGTTTAAAGGAAACCAAGTTTCTTAAGCATGATTTTTGTCTGCATGTTTATTACATCAAATGAATTAAGATTTTCAAAAGCACCTAGACCCTTCATTTACTATACAGACCCTCATGCACAGGAACAAAACTGAGTTGTCACCTGAAGAACCTCTCACACATCACATCTTTATGCCCAAAATATCTACTAAATGGAAACAGTTCAATTCTCAGGACAGTTTCTGGAGACAAAAATAAATATCACTGATATAGCTAAATGACAAAAAGATTGGGAGAAATCTTGGGTTAAACTAAATTTTGGATCAGGCTCTTAGAATGTTTGGAGATTATATATTTCTTCATAATCTATGATCAAGTGCTTTTTTACTGCAGGAATATAGTGCCATGGAAGCAATCTTGGTTACTAAGAGACTTGCTTTTACCACAGATTTCCTGGTATGCTAATTTTCACATCTTGGAAGTTAATTCGGTGATATTTGGCCAGTGCTTTTTAACTACCAATCCTCTACATAATTTTTAGTCTCTTATGGTTATTTTTATGGGAATGAGAAACTGAACATCTTATCATGCAAACAGAAGTTTCCTATCTCCATCCTGTGCAAAATCCTGGTTCTAGCCCTTGCTCCTCCTTGGATCTACACTTAAGGTAGAAACCCATAAACCCACACCTATTAACAGAGGGAAGAACTCTCAGTTGTTCAATTCACAGACATTTTTAGTTGTTGGGTGTTAATCAGTAACTGCCCAAGCTATTGATGTACTTTGCTTAGAAATATTTGTGTGTATAAGATAGCATATAAATGCAAGCCTGACCCAAGCATTCATGCAGATTTTTGTAGCCTGGCAAAATAACTTGAAGGCTAAAAGTTCTTTTTATGTCAAAAGAAACACTGCATTCAGTGCTTCAGTTGCACATAATAGCACCTTAGTTATTAAACTATAACTATATTGTAACAACTATTAGCTATGAAAGAGAAATTTCTCACATGGCAAGTCTGAAATTACTCCCTTGTTAGCAACAAAAGCATCAAAGTTCATAAAATAGGATCCATTACTGAAAATACTGAATGTGGCATTTTCAGTGTAACTATTAAAATGCTTTCATTTGCATGTAATTTATTTTTTAGTTCACTATCCTAAAAGAATTCAAATTGCACAGAAATCTGCAGATATATCCAGAGTGCGCTTTGCAGTAATGAGGACAAGATTTCTTGCCTGCTCTGAACTACTGTCAAATTACATTCCAGTTTGCAAGCAGTGTCAGATCACTTTACCTTCCAATACTTTGCTGTGTTTCATCAAAAAATATAAGAAAAGAATCCTGATTTGTTTTTCCTGCCTCAGATGTCAGCTAAGTTGTGCTTTCACCACATATCTGCTGAGAGTTCCCAAAAATACATAAAAACAAAGACTAAAACAATCCCCAGAAACACAAGGATTCAATTCACTAATCATGCAAATTACATGGAATAGAAAAAACAAAAAGTGGATGCTCAGTTACTGGTGGCAGACTGAGGCCATAAAAATACAATAAAATGTCTCTGTTTATTATCTTTTTATGGGAGTGTTTTGACTTTGGATTTCAGTATCCCACAGAAAAACAGATCAATTATAGTGCTGCAATTAGCACATGTATCTTTTGCCTAAATCTTCCCCATTCCTCAAGAAAATCTGCAGGCAATACTCAGCATGCCTCTGCTTTATTCAAAGGACGTCAGCCCAATTGCAGAGAGGCCAAATAGGAGGTACATACCCTGGTTGTCCTAAGCTTTCCTCTATTGTACATTTCCAGCTTGGGAGACTGCAGATGGAATTGGTTGAGGGACACTCATCACAATGCTGACTTTTGTGGAATTACATTTCTTTCTGCTTCAGTCCTTCCCAAGAGCCCCACTTCCTCCAGACTTTGTCTCTCAGTCTCCCTGATTCCTGGGAGCAGTACCACATCTCAGATCAATAGATTTCTAAATAATTTTACCAAAGTTTCTATGCGTTTTTAAAATGACCATTTAGTGACAAAAATGTATGAAAATAGCAACAGATTTTTAGAGGTAGCATGCTTTACTGGACATGTCCCAAGGAAGGTTCTACAACCACCTCTGCCATGCATCCCATGACAACGACTGAGAAGATTTCCTTCCCAGCCTTCAGTGTGCTCTAGCTTATTTTATGAATGTTTACAGACACTTGCATATTGTTGTAAAGAATAGCACAAAAACAGAAGTGAAAGAGCCAGAAAAAGATTAGGAGGTGCTACATCGTGTACCAGAGGTCTCACTGTAGGCCCATGGAAAAGGAAAACAAAATGCCACCTATGGGTACACTGTCTACCCATGGACCACTCACTCCACTACATTTCCCAACTGTTCCTGGCATATTTCCTTCTAAAAATATATCAACTCATCCTATTTCAGTGAAGCAGAAGGATGACCAACAGAAGGATGCATCATGCCAATATTTTGAAGATTTTATGAAATACATCATTAAAAGATGACAGTAATTTTGTTCTTCCAACAGCTTCTTTCCACTGCACATCTTGGTTGTGGGAATTCTGTCTGTAGATAAAGTAGGTTGTGTTTGTTGACTCACTGTGGATTCCATTTTTCCCCACATACTGTACATCTGCTGCACATGCCTGCACAGCCCTCACTCTTCAACACCCACAGCACACTGACATACTGAGTAACAACATGTGAAAGGTTTCTGCTTAACTTAAAAAAGTCAACCTGATTATTACTTTTCCTCTCCCAAACAAATCCATAAGACTTGTTATTTAATACAAGCCAGTTACTTGTTGCAAAGGTTTTGCTACTGCAGCCCTTCTAAGAGATTCGGATCAAATGACATACTTTTGAGTTAATTTTCCATAGGTTTTTTTCACCTTTTTTTTTTTTTATGGAATGGTTTCAATACACCCTGGTTTAATTCTACAGTTCACTTAACTTGCCAGTTGCTAGTTTCTATGTGCAACTAAAAACCTGTCAGTAATTGGCACAGAGTACTTCATTCATATGAAAAAATTCCTGTCAAACATTTTTGTTATAATGTAACATGAGAGCAAAAATAAAGTATCTGTGAAGTTCCATGGACTGAAGTATCTCTCCAGATTGGGAAACTCAGCATTTTTTGACAAATATTCCGAATGAAGAACCAAACGAAGGAAATAATTTCTACCATTTAGAGGACAGCATGGGTGAAACAATTGTGAACATAAGCTCAGGTGGGGAATAGCTTCTCTAGTTATTTTCTTTATGAAGAAGATTGGTCTACTGGCCCGGGATTGACTTTAAAAACAAGAACAGATAGGTTTACTATTGTGTTTTGTTGTGTAGGTTTTGTGTAATACCAAGCAAGATCTGATTCTTGGTATGAAAATAAGAATGATGGTACTCCCTTTGCCCCACATTTATTGTCCCTTAGCTGTCTAGACTTGAAACTGCTGTGGGCCTCTCTCTTGCCATTACAACAAAAGGAAAAGCAACATAGTCATCAGTATTAAAATTAGTGAGAATTTTTAAAATTAAATCAAAACAAAACCACCAACAACATAAACAGATGAATATAAACCTCTATGTCCACATATATCCACAGCAGACAACAAAACTTAATTCTCAAATTAGTGCATAAGCATCCTACCTGTCAGAGTTCCAGGCAGATTTTACAATGAAGTATCTTGCTCAGGACTGCATATATTTCCTTCTCCATACATAATTAAAGTGATTTCTATTTTACATCCCATAAATATTCACTGATGCAAGAGGGAAAATAGAACACTCTCCTCCCAAGATGCTGACAGGACCAAGCAGAACCTCATCAGGGATCGCTTCAAAGATCAACTTTGCATGACCAGAAGAACAAATTAAATGATCCTATGTGAGCCTACTCTTAGCAATTGCACTCCTGAATTATGCATGATTCCTGACTGCTCATAATATGAACAAAATACAGTTTCATTAGTAAATTTCAATTATTGTAACCCTTCTTACTCCTTGTTTGTTACAGTTTATTTTCATTTTAGAACATCCTTTCCCATTTACTACCAGCAACGATGTCATGGTCAGAAAAAAGCTTGTTAGCCTCCTTATGCATTCTCTCTGTGCTGCTCCAAAGTGTACAAATACATCTGTAAATTCTAGAAAATGCTACAACTTTGTCTCACATACCACTGGTCTTCTGTGACCATAGGAATAATTTTTGCTTGAATAAGACTTTGAATTTAATGCAGTAGCTAAAACTTGTGAAGCATTAATGTCACTTGATCTTTGTAGGAGTTAAACACACACACATTACCATAGTACCTGCAAAATATAGCAAGACATATGTTAACTATAGCTTCATTTTGACCACCTGTCAAGAATCTTTACACAAAATATGCCAGAAACTAAGTTGTCACTGGTCAAAAATAAAGAAATAAATAAATTACACAACAGATTTGCCTTATGCTAATACAAGTATTTTGGAGACTCATTATTTCTTCAGTAAAAGTGGTGTTAATCAAGGGAATAGAGCTGAGTTCTTTGGCAGACTCCATATAGTTGTGCTAATAAAGGAAAATTTCTTCCACCACCCATGTCCCAAAACCAGGAAAGGATTTGATCCCCTATTCTTGGGATTATTCATTGTCAAAATTGTTTTCCACCCTAGAAAACTATAGGATATCATTTCCAAAAAGCAAGTACCCTGCCTGTCCAGCTAAGCAGCCAGCAGAACTCATGGAGCCTCTGGAGGGCCTGAGTATGGCTGCTTATCTCACATCAGAGCTCTTCTACTGAAGCAAATCTTTTTGTTCCCACTTTGACAAAGACTGGAGCCAAAGCATGATGTCTAGGCATTCATAAACTAGGTATCTTTGGGACAAAGCTACACTGCCCTTCAGGAGTGCTTTTGTCACCAATAGACAATCAGTAGTTTCCTGAACCAGACTAATGCCAGCCTGAAGAAAAATCTGCTGAAATACATACCATGTTGGTTCAGGTCTCCAGCACCAACCATTCCTCTATACAGATCTACCTTTCCTGAGCTGCAATACTTCCTAATTCACATGTAGTTGATACATCCAATGAGGACTATGCACTAAGACTGAACACAGATCCACTCCAGCCAAATTCCCACTGGTTTGCACTTGCTGAAGAGTGCAAATCTGCATTCTAAATCAAAATTGCCACTACAACTTAAATTTGGACAAGGCCATGTATCTGGGAATCGGGAAATTCCTACTAAATCTGCCAAAGCTGGTGACCTTGCAGAGGCAGAGGTGAATCAGATCCTGTTGGGTCTCACCACTGTGTATATCACAAAACATACTACCTCCTGCAACCTGACACTGACTTCAGCTGAGCTGATTTTCTATTCCACACCATTTCCTCCTGAGGTTTCTCATCAATAAATAAAGAGACACGCTGCTACCACAGCTGCTCTGCACCTACCTAACCCCTTATTAGCCTTCAGGCACACAGACACAAACAGTCTCCCACCCCAAACCCCACACCACAGGAAGAGCAACACTGATAGAATAAAGATACCATCCGTGTCCAAGCTTTGCCTGTTTGCATGCTAATGGTTAGAAGTCTTCTAGCACCACTTCTGTAAATCTCCATTTCAAACACTGATCCATACAAATTTAGAACTGCAATAAAACATTTAGCTTCCTAGATTATAAAAATAGCTCAAGTTTTAAAGCTGTCAGATAAGTAAGAACTAAAGCATGAATTAGTGGGAGCAGAGAAAGTCAGAGAAGAAATATCCATGTTCAGGGAAGAAACTTTCAGATCCTGATCAAATTAGAAGTTGAATTAGATAAAACAGTAATAATTCTGAAAGCAGACTGAAATGCCATTAGCTTGACAATGAGAATGTGCACAAGGAATATGGGAGAATTTGGATTATCTGTTTGATTAAGACAGAAGGAAAACTTAAGCCTGTCTGCTGTATGCTGGGTGACTGCCTGAGTCCATTAGCTATTCAGCAGGACATGCATCTGCTCCTTAGCATCAACCAGAAACAGCACTCTCTGTTTGAGTGAACGAAACTGCACGTGTTGACAAAACCTGTGAATTCCCAAGATAAATTTTGTCTTCAGGAAGTTAGCACAGAAATCCTATTGAGAAAATTCTAGAACAATTGCATTTCAGTCTCCTTCCTTCTGCTTGGCTTACAAAAAAAACATTAGAAACATTACACAGGGAAGAGCACCTGCATTTTAGCAAAGGAAAGAGGGCTAGGGTGAGTTGTTTGCCAAACCAAGCTATTATAGATCAATTTGCTGGCCATTTATTCTCTGATTTAAGGCAAGTAAGAAAGCATATAGCATGAAAATAAATATAATCTGATTTAGGCAAGTTACAGACATTAAAATATTAGCTTTAAGTTTCCTAGGGCCTAATTCAGATAAGTTTGATGTATACCAGTATTTCAATCCAGCTTCAAATCACCAGAAGCACTAAAGTTTTCAAATCCATAAATAAAATATCTCACTTTCACTGAAAATAAGATGTAACACAAATAGAGAGACAAAACCAGATGTTTTAATTAATCATTTGACCACTAAGACACACAGATATAGAAGTCCTCCAGCTCTAGCTAGATCATTACATACTTCTGCCTTCGCTAGAATTTATTCCCTCCTTCCATGGACCCTAGTCTTTCCCTTCAGCCTTACCACTGTACTCCACACAAAAGTCAAGCATGAATTTCCTTCATTCTTCTAAAAAACATCTGCCATTCCTCCACATAGTACTTTCCAAAATATTAAACATGACCTTCAAATATTTATTCACAAAGCACATCTGCTGAAATGCCCATAAAAGTCAGCTAACCTGGGCTGATAATTCATCAGTCTACAAAAATTGGTACTAGATTCACTTATTCATGATATAAAGAGTTGTACACTTCTTTTAGTTTACAAACATTATGATCTCTCATTTTTGTTAATACTGTCAGCTTTTTATTCCTCATTATATGCAAGTATAGGTTATTCTTTTAATTCATATAACAAACTACAGCTTTCAAAATACTGAAGGTATCTAGGAGGAGTGACTGCAGCAGTCATGATCATAAATCCCTTCAATATCAACAGCCCCTAGAATAATAAAAACAAGATTTTCAAAGACCAATAAATAAACAAATAAAACTGACTAATTCCAGTCACTTAACATTTGACAACTTAATAGCGTTTGCATCCCTGAAAATCTCTGCAGGGAACTTTGGAAAAGACAGTATGACCTCAGCCACTCAAGAGGCTTTCTGGAAAATATATTCCTTATCTTTATGTTTAGTTTCACCTTGTACCTATATAATCTTTTCATAAAACATGATTGGAGCCTTGGTATTTTTACAACTGATTTTATTTAGAATTACTGATGAATCAATCATTCGTCTACATGCAAGCTTTTCAGTTTGCAGCTGCTACATGCAGGGTTATGTTTGCTTATTTTAGTTTTGGCACTGGCGATTTCTAAAGATCTTAAAAAAAGATTTCAAAGACAATAATGGAGACAGAAATACAGTAACTGTGAGAATGATATTTCATGCACGTCTATTTGACCAAGTATGCCCATTTTATCCAGAATTAACTGAAAATGCTTACTAATGCAAACAGTCCACTGACAGCATGGGCTGACTTCAACAAGTGCTCATATGCAATATTTACTTATGTATACAGATAGTAGGAATTTGGTTCTACAAAATTAATGATCACAAAAACAGTTTACGTGAGTAACAATTTCTCTTTAATATATTACCTTTGGTCTTGTGTATTAGAGTAAAAATTCCTGACTAAATTTTGGATATCTCTGTCAGAATTGAATTCATAATTACTAGAGTAGTTTTAAAAGAAGCATTTATTAGTATTTCCTGCTTTGGGTTTTTTTAATTATTATTTTTTATCTGGACAGATTCTTCTAGTGAATCCAATAAAATGTAAGACTATAATTCTCAGCTGCAGTGATAATGACTAGAGAAAGAGGAAACCATTAAGAAACAGCCTCTCTACTGCTGAAAGCTGCTAATAATCCCACTATTTCTCATTTTTATGACTGCATATTTTATGAATGATAATCTGCTTGTTACATAATGTTATAAATATTTTGGTTTAGCAGTGAAAATAGGCATCAATAAAGTGTATATTCTAGAAGCTTTTCAGTTAATATTTCAGTTTCTACTAACGTATATAATGGTAATATTTTCCCCTAGCCCCCCACAATGAATAACTATGTGAACTATTATTTTTAGCTGGAAGAAGTTCATACATAACTTATATACTATCTGCAGCTATAAACCAGTTTTGTCAGATGCCTGAAATCATACTGAATCTGCCTCATTAATTTCCCCCCCTGCTGTACAGTATAGCCTTCCAACATATTACTATTCCTATGGTTTACATAGTCATGACCCAACAAAGCAATGAGAATACTGTAAATTTTGCATCTGAGCACTACTTGTAGCACTGTGTACTTGTACCTTCATTCAACCTATTATAATCATGGGTAGCTATAACTCATGGTACTTAAGAAGTGAGGACAACCCATAAAACCCATTGAATTTTAAAAGCTATTTTAACCTACTTCCAAATGCTTTCTGTTTGGCTTAATATATCTCATGACTATCTGTTAGCTTGAAAATTCAAAAGGCACCAGAGGCTTTAATTTACTTCTGCAATAAAATGAGGCTGATGCCATTCCTTCCTCTTGGTAAAATAAACTTCTATTAACCATTCTTTTGAATGACAACACTCTAGTACTACTTTTGATACCACAAACTTTGTCAGCCTGGCTTTAAATTTCACCAAGGTTGTTGGCATTCTTTTGGTTTTTGGTGGGGTTTTTTTGTTTGTTTGTTTGTGGTTTTGTGTGTTTGTGTGTTTTATTCGTTTGGTTTTTTGAGTTTTGTTTATTTTTGGTTAGCACATATTACAGTGATAGCTGTCTTAGTCCATTTGTAAACCAACTGAAACAATTTTCAAAATTACCTGCTAACTTGGTACAACTCAGGCTAAGTGTGGTCCTCAAAGGAAACTAGGAAAGATGCAGCAGAGTTGCTGGTTTGGATCTGATTTATGCAGCTAGATTTGGGTAATAATGTGGTACATAATTGTTGCTAAAATTCAAAAAATCAACATAAAATAAATAGTACTTGAATGCGAAATGCACCGTGGGATTTCTGCTCTTATTAGTGCGCTGCATTATCAGAAGAGTATTTGGTAGCCAAAAATGAAAATTCTGCCACACTAAAGAGATAAAAAGAAGAAGAGTTAGAAGAGTTGCTCTTGGTGTACCATTTCTGTTTCATGGGAATCTTCAACACACTACTCTGTGAGCATAATTAACTAAGCCATTTTTCTACTGATTCCACTCTGATGCTTTTCTTTCCCTGCCATGTCAATGGTCCCCTCTCAAGACCTCCACAGCCTCCCAAAACATTTACTTTTCTTGTTTCACCTATTATTTTCTTCTGTCCTCCCATGTCAATGAAAGACAGTAAATGTCTTCCCCCCCATTCAAGTTACACACAAGCTGGCCAGAATGTTCCACCACTGACTGACCATTCAGCTATGGCCAAAAAGAACAGATAGTATCTGAGTTTTCCTTACCTTTCTCCCAGTGGGAGATTAACAGGTCTCCCTCCATTACTGAACTGCTGATTTTCACCAAAACAAACAAACAAAAAAGAATAAAGAAAAAAAGGCAAGAATTTAGTACTTTTGATTCCCTAGGTTTCTACTAAATTTTTCTAAAACAAGGTTCCAATGCCATTGGAGAAAACTAGGATTGACTGATCACCATGATGATTAGAGAAAACTGTTTTCTTCAAAAATCAAACTTCATTCCTTGAAAATCCAAAGTCTCCAACAACCATAACAGGCCTTTCAAAGTACCATAATAATAAAACGCCATTTCTGGACAAGATATCACCCCTCTCAAACTAGAAAATAAGGGGGAAAAATATAAGCCTTACTGCTAGAGGCATAAGCAAACACCACACTTTTTCATTTACTATCCAGGTAGAGCAGCCGTATTTTATCTTGGCCAAGAGAAAACTGTCATGGTTATCAAGATGTATTTTGGTGGTCATCTTCTGCCCAGCCCTGCATCTTGCCCAAGGCTCAGAACTGAGAGACAAACACAAAAAACATACGCTTAATTCCAAAAATTAATTTAAATTAATAATAACAATAATAAAATATAGGTTACTACCCTAGAGACATTTAAATGAATAATAAAACTGCTATATTACTGAATTTATCTGGAGAGGTCAGCATTTCTGCTTGGGGTCTACCTTACATGTCAAGCTATAAATCAAGCAAAACAATAACCTTTCTATCATACTTTACATCAATGTCCGATCCACAAAACCATCCTCCTGCACATTAGTTTATTACATACAAGAGTATCAGCCTAGAAAGCTACTTAAGTCCATGTAACATAGCAAGACTACATATAAACAAACACATACACAGGCATAAATAGGTCAAGCTCAGATATGGGGGCATGAGATGAAACAAAAGCCAACAAACCAAAAAAAACTTAAATCAAATAATACCTCCAAACCCCCAAATATATTCATTGATTTGCACATCATCCAAGAGAAATCAGCGCTGAAAATAGGAAAGCAAAGCTAAAAACATGCATTGCAATGACAAACCTTAGCTTAGGGCAGATCATTGAAGAAAATCATATGTATGAGTGTAAAAGTAACATCAGTTTCCTATTTATGACTGCACTCAAGCATTTGCTCTAAAACGGCACAACAGAAGCAATTGACAAAAATCCATCCATAGTAATAACCATGTACTTTTTTCCTGCTACTAATATTTTCATTTAACGTTCTACAAGTTTTATTCTCATTTAAAGAGCCTTTGGAAAAGTATGTCTGAAGATCATCAGCATTTCTAGTAGATTCAAAATGAAAGCTTGAAATACTTGGCTGCTGAAATGTGTATAAAAATTGCCATGGAACAGTTCCAAAGTCTGATAAAACTTGGCAAATTAACCTATATTTTTTTTAAGAACTGGGGGCAAAAAGGGTTCCTGAGTCCTCCAGGTAGCTCACACACAGAAAAGAATTTTACCTTGTTCATTTTTTTGTTTTGTTTTGTTTTTACAAGGCTGTTTGAAATATATCTTCTTTTTGGTAGCAGCTTGGATGAATTAAAAAGGAACATCACTTTAGGCTGTTAATGCTGATTGGAGCAATAAACTGCATATTGAGAAAGAAAAGCATGCCAATGCTTTCAATTTAGGGACTGCCAGAAAGACACCCATTAAAAATTTAAGTTGCCAGTTCTGGCTTTGTCGTTGGGTAAGCATTAGATACCAAAGGTTTTTCCAAGAAAACATGTTAAAGAATTCAAGATCAGAGTGCTAGAGAGCTGAAGTCTCCATGCCAGGTCATGTACTCGACATTTTCCAAAGAGAAAGTCTCTTTTACCCTATCACTGATGTAGCAGACAGCCTCTGAACAGTGCATGAGCCTGCACCCTATCTGATAATACAGCAAGAGCTGAGTGTAACTTTAAATTTTTACTTCTTGGAAACCTTACCCTGTGCCCATGGCTATTTCAAATAACCAGCAGATGTCAAGACTAGAAAAAGTAGTTCTGGGGCAGGCACCTGGAGGAAAGTTAATTCTGTCTTTGAAGGTATAGGACAAATGACTGAGTTGATTTTTTAAAAATTATTCTTAATTTCTGAATGTCATCTTACTCCTTTATTCCAAACAGTCTTTGAAAGATGAAATTATTTTCTTCCTCTTAAAAACATCCTTAAACCTTATGATTGAACCTTCCAGTAGAATCTCTTGGTGATCTCACCAAAGTACCAGATATTTAGTCTTCATTAAAGTCTTGGAAAAGTAAAACCGAGACACAACCTTTTAAGAAAAGAGCTTAGCAGATGTTTGATGACAAGCACAGCAGAGATACAACTATGAGTGATGTAGGACCTGAAGAATAAAATAATAGAGGGACACTGAACCTTGACATAAATAATCATATAACCATGAATATTTCTACAGAGATGTAGCAGAAGGGAACCATCTGTAGCTACCTCTTAAAAAAGATAAGTCCTTAGTATGTACAATTTCAGGAGGAAAAAGCAAAGCAAATGACAATCGACATAACTCAATTATGACAGAACACAGCAATAGGGGTATTTTCTTCTCTTACAATACATTATATTTTCTGGACAACAGCATAACTCCCATTCAGCATCCTCCCTAGGGACTTAATGACTACAGGGTCATTTCACATCTTTGCCTTTTTTTTTAGTCCACAGCCTGTGTGATGTTCACACAATGCCAAAGATCAGATTAGGCAGTGGTGATAGCATTCTGTGGATGAGCCATCCCTTCCTAAATGCAGCATGCTGCACCCCATGATTTATTTCATACTGCTAAACAGGCACAGCACTATTCCCCCAAAGAGATGGAGAATAACCATGTTGCTCACCTCAGAAGCACAGAACTCTCAAAGGAGCCCTTCCTCTGACAGGGTGAAGGAGCAAAGGTTTTCACAGGCAGTACCTTGGGATCCACAACTTTATGAACACACACTTAAACCTCTCTAAGTTCCACAAAACCCTGACAGAGCAGAGCTCCAACTCCAGACTATTAGTGCAAAAGTCTCAAACCCTCCCTTTGCACCATATTTATAGCAGACCTTCTGAGTTCAGATTTTCCATGAGAGGAACAAGAAACTTAATCCTTTTGGCACAACCGACAAAATAGGACCCATCCTTTAAACAGGCTGTCAGCTATGCTCATGTTTGTTCTGACCCAGAAACATTTTCAGTTTAGGGAAGGGCAGCTTCATAATTCTTTAATTTCCCTTAGAAGTATCAGCCCCAGAATTTTGATAACAGGATTGATAAATACAGCTGATTGAACAGTCTGAAGTTTCTGGATTTGTAACAATTCAACAAAACAAATTCAAAATTGGGTGCTGCCCTTACAAACTCACAGCATGAAGTAGTACATTAAACAAATTGGTTTTGGCAGTGCAATAAGCTTGAGTAAGAAATAGTGTTAATTAAACCTGTTAAGAATCAAAATAAAAGTTGGAACCTCTCCAGTTCCAACCCAAAGCTATTCTAACAGGTTATCTACTGTCTTTCCTGTGCCCTTGCCTAGATCAAATTATCTTTTGTTTCTCTGTTGAATGAAGAGAAGAGGCTTAGCTCTCTGAGGAAGAAAATGTAAGAAATACCTCTAAGCTGCAGATGATCTGGGAGAGCTAACCTATGGCACAGAGCTCATTCCATCTTGTTGCTCTGAACTTCTGAGGATTCAAAAAGGATTTTTCACCATTGGAAGCAAGTTAATAGTGTCAGAGATAAGTTTTAGGGATGTGATAAAGTTAATTCCTCACCTGTCCATTTCTTGTCACATATCCTTTGACTTACCAGCAGGTGAGTCTAGGAGCTGGGACAGGGGGGAGAACAGCACATTGTGTAGCAGTGATCAAGAGTGGAGGAGCACACAGATCCACTGAGTGATGCAATAGTGACCACTGAACAAAAGGACAGTAATTTCTTTGTTCTGACAAGATGGGAAACAACGTTGGTTGGGGGGTTTTTCTCTACCGAGAGTTTGAAAGTAAAAAAGAAATTAAGTAAAAAAAAAAGATGAAATCAAGCAGGCTCAAATGCTTATACCAACTGCATGAAACTCCATGTTAAGGTGGCTTTATGAAAGTTCATGAATTGTTTCATGCTCACATCTGCTGGCTTTCTCTTCTAAACTGAAAGGGAAATTGGAAATATGTTCAGTATAAGCTGCCATCCCATGTTAACAAAAATCAACATCCAGTGCTTTGGTTAGATCCTTCTCACAAGTTCATGGAATATTTTTTAAAAAACTTATTCCTACAATGGCAGTTTACTTTGTGTCAGTTTACTTCTGATTTGATAAACAGTTTACCAAGAGAGAATTTAAAAGAGTGTAAAATTTATATAGAGGACACTACTATACATTAAATACACTAAATGGAAATCCCTTCCCCATTGAGAACTTTGTAGATAGGGTAATAAAATTTTCATCAGGTTGTAACTTAGAAGATTAGAAGACTGGTAGCACATTACTCCGAAAATCAAATATGATTAATGTTTAATTGTAGCAATGTGTAGAGGTATTAATTAGGTGTACTTTCTGTGACTCATAAATTGCTATTAAAGCAAAAGCGAGAATAATTTGAAGATTAACATGAAGAGAATGGTATACTGGAGTGGTAAATTATAATTAAGATGAATGGACTTTGTGAAAATAATAGAAATTGTCATCCAATATAATAATTATGATACATAATGCAGTTACAACAAATGTTCTAGCAATCAAGTCTGATACTTTTTCCTCAGGATATTTTCTGTGCAGAAGCCACAGGTGTGAATTAAAAATTCATGTATGATTTACAATGAGAATCATAGGGCAAATCTTAAAACCACTTCACCCATTTGGGTCTTACTGGACCATTGAAGCATCCATGAAAAAAAATTTTTTAAGAGGGGGTCTCAGACAAGGCTCTGGATTTGTATATTCAAATAACTGTTAAAATTAAACTTGAACTTCTGTACCCTTGCATTTTGTTGTCTTTAATACGTGGTCCTTCAAGTCACATGGGGGTTAAAACTCTTGTTTCAGAACTGCTTTTCTCCAGAGAGACAAACTTTTCTCCTGCATTTGTTACCCAGATTGTGGTTAGGCATATTTTCACTGCTCATTTCCCTTCCTACAGTCTTGAAAAACCATTTTTCTTTCCATTATCAGAAGATGTACTTTATACTGTGCTCTTTAAATTACTACCACTACTTTACAAAAAATAAGTATCCACTGTTCATGATCTCACAGAAAATATTGAAAATATGACCAAGAGAACCAACATTAGAAGCATACAAAATGGAATCCATATTTTCTGCATTTTTATACCAACATAACAAATCTTAGATATCTGCTTTTGGCATGAGCTATGTTTTCTAAATATATTTTAACTAAGACAGTAGAAATTGAAATTAGATTCTACCATACAGGTCTAGAACAACAACAGAAAGTACAACAAACACAGTCTCATGTCTTATGAAGAAAAAAAAACAAAAGGAAAAAAGGTATGAAACAACTCATCCTGTCTAGGTTTACTATTTGCAAAAGATTTCTTACAATCGTATTTCTGTCATTATTTAAAAGCCTAATTTCATAATGAAAGAGAATGTAAGAAAATGGTTAAGATTTAAAATTTTCATTTAAAAACAGAACAGAGCAGTGATGCAATACCAAAGAAACTTCTCTGGCTTGTTATTTTCATTTAATGTTAAGATGAACAAGTAAAATTATGGAGGCGCATTTTGGCCAGGTGTTCCTCTGGATTATCTATCTCTACTGCTAGAATAACTGGTTTCTTCCCCATTCTGATGGAAAAAAAAAAAGGTTTTAAGTAGCAGGTCTCCTGAAACAGAATAGTTTCCATTTCTTGAAAGCTCAAAACACACAGGCACAAAAACTCTGCATCATAGATTTCTATTATGCGCTGAGTATCTGCTGCTCTAGAAATTTATTGGAAGTGAGAAGAAATAAAATGAAGAAAATTAATTTACATAGTCTTCATCAAAAGAATATTTTGAATTTTTGAGAAACATATTTAATACCAGCCATTAAGAAACTCTGCAGTTCCAAATCATACTCATTTATTTTCTCTCAAAGAATATGTGGTGAGGAAAACAAGATCAAAATATCCTACCTGAACAGTAATGTGAGCCTTCTGCATTTACACTTATGCTATAACAAGTATCCTCTTAAGTGCATGATAGCCAACAGAAAACTAACCCCACAACTTAGCTTTCTAACTTGAGAGCCTTGGAATATTTACAGCAGAAATTCATTTTTAGCAGGAAATAAAATGGGGAGTTGCAGCAGGCTTTTAAAAGGTGATTTATTCTTAAACCATTAAGTAGTCTTTTAAAACCCTCTCATTCTAATGTATTAATTTTTGGTCAAAATTACTGAATCTTTTTGAAGTTTTATAACAAGTGATTGATACAGAGAATCATTATGTTGCCTAAGTTTTCCTGAGGGTGTTAATAAATCAAGCAACTAGGATACAGAATCCAGATTTAAAGTATCTCAGATGGA
The DNA here is from genome assembly GCF_047495875.1 of Pithys albifrons albifrons. Classification (NCBI taxonomy): domain Eukaryota; kingdom Metazoa; phylum Chordata; class Aves; order Passeriformes; family Thamnophilidae; genus Pithys; species Pithys albifrons. Next base: position 103,189,017 of record NC_092459.1, read on the forward strand.
TGGAACTGTTAATAAAAAACACATAAACCTCTTTTACAGCTAGGAAAATACCCACTGCAACATATGAGAGAATGTGTCACCTAATTGCTCTGTCCTTTTCATCACTACAGTACTTAATCATCGTGTCCCTTGTCCATGTCTCCAGACACATTCAATTGTGCTAAGAAGACTGACAAATTCAGCAGTATTAAGAGCTTTAGAAAAGGTTTCAGCCTTTGGAAATGTACGTTGGATTCTAGGCAGTGTTGATATGCCACTTTTCCTGGTAAGAGTTTGCGTAGAGTGACGTTTTTCTTTCAGTGTTTCCTGCAACTCTTGCTGCGCTCTACAAGTTTCTAGCATGCTGCATTTCTAAACAATTCTAGAAACAACAGTTAGGAATCCTTTCTGTTTATTTTAATGAGATACAATCAAGTGTCCATTCTGACTTTTGATAAAAATCTTTCAGGAAGTTGTTGCTCCATGTATCCTGAATTTAGCAACAATCAACTGCAATCAGTATTATAATGACCATAAAAGACAACCATTTTGCCATCAAAATATAGAAGATGTGCTTTCACCAAAACTGAGTAGAAAACAATTTCTTTCATAAATATTTAATAGAGGAGAGTCCCTTTCCATTCTGTCTTGTACATTCTATAACAATCCTGAAAAAATTCCAGATTCTGGTTTCCATTTAGAAATGAGACTGGGAAAAAAGTAATTTTTGAACTTATACAGCACTACTACCTAGGTCAGATCACTGGTCTTTCTCCTGTTGCACCCAGTTCCCGATAGTGAACAGAAACACAGAGATAGCTACTAAATGGATAATCCTTGATTTGTGTTTACAGAGTTTAGGTTTGGTGGTTTTGACCTATATTAGATCAAAATAACAGACGTTTGGAAACCCATGAAGTTTTTAATGAGATTGATGTATGTGCTTAAAGTAGAGGGGGAAAAAATCCAAACAACAAACCAAATATGAGCATCCCACCTGGGTAATTTACAAAAAAGGCAGCTGAACAGTAGGAGAAGTACTATTTTTTTTTCTTTGGATACCACAATTTAGTATCACTTAGAACCAGTCAGGCCCACAAGGAACCACAACAGAGCGGGATAGAGGGAAGGCTTCACCACCTGAAGTGATTTCATGAATACACTTTCCTTTCTCTACACCCTCCAACTCAGCACAGGTAAGCTCTTGCAAGTTGACCCTTAGAAAACAATTACAAAATAGTCCAAGTCAGTAAGCTTTCTAAAGCACAAGGTTGCATATACGGCCCTGAGATTAGCTAAGTTGGTTAAAACTTGGTTGTAATAATGCCAAGGTCATGGATTCAATCCCCTGTATGGGCCATTGACTTAAGAGTTGGACTTGATGATACTTGTGGGTCCCTTCCAACTCAGAATAGTCTGTGAATATGAAAAAATTCTCATGTAGAAATCAACCCTGGCTATAATTTAAAAAAAATACTAAGGAATGTTTGTGATAATCATTTTATCAGTAGTATGTGTGTAGGAGAATATGATTCAGGCAAAATCATTTCCTCATCTTGATTTTTAATGTTATAGGAAAAATGCAGTGTGAAATTCTTAGATATTTTCATTGAGAAAAGGAAGATTATTAGGGAACCAATTATGTTTGCTAGTAATTCAGAAGTGCTTGTGACTGATGCCTCTGAGGGTCAAAAGTAATAAATGTCATGCACTAGTATCCTGATACTACACCTGTGTAGGGGATAGTGAAGATGAATATCATAATTAGAAATGCTAAACAATATCTTCATTATAAAACAGATAAAGTGACAATCCTGACAGTCACAGTAACGAATTTATTCATAGTTTTTCTTCCAACTCAAAAGGACATACATTATCAGCCTGGATGACTTCTATATTTTGGGGCAATGAAGCACATCCAGGACGTACCTTTGTGACTGCAGAAGTGCAAAATCGCTGGTGAAGCTGCATGACAGAACTTGGGGAGAAGGAGGCTAGAGAGGGTGACTAAAGTATGAGTGACACAAGGAAGGGAGGTTTGCCTTCCTTAGCACAGAGCAAAATGCTTGCTTGTTCCCTACTGCACATTTGACAGCAGAACGAGCGCAATGCTGCTGATTCACATCTAAGCAGACCACTATCAGCTGTCACTGCAAAGTAATAACAAAAACCCAAGTGAGGTTAATTCAGGCCAAATTCCTGCACATGCAGCATAGCTGGTGCTCAGGGCAACACCCTGCATTTGCTCCAGAGGAAACCTCACAACACAGTCCACTGACAAAGGCATGTATAGAGAATCAAGATTTAGTCACAGATAAAAAGATAAAACCTCTTCCATGCTTAAAGTATACTGAGCTTTTATGATATGAGCCCAAAGTTGTGACACTGTTAACAGCTAGAGAATTTTTTTAAATCAACATTTTGTTAACATCATTAGAAAGCCACATCACAAATAGTTAGTAATGTTAATAAACCAGACAGTTTATTTTAGAAATGAAACAGGAAAAATTATCTTCCATGATTTGTGAGTGATTATTTTCTTTCAGATAATCTTCATGCACTATTGTGAAAAGAAACCTTAAAAAACATTTCACAGAGCAGTGCAGCTGTATCTGAAACCAGCGAACTGGCCAAATAGCTCAAAAAGATGAAAAATAAACTCACCCCAATTGCACATTACTCTTGCAATATAGCCAAATGTGTTTTGCTCAGCAATCTATTTAGCCCGTTTGGGGTTATTTTAGTTTTACACCAGGATGGTTCACATTACCTCACTACTCCCACACATCAACCAAAGCAAACACTTGCTAACATTTGAGCAGTGGGCGAGGAGGCAAAGTTAGTTACATCACCACCACCTTCCCTACAAGCTGAAGAGGAGGCACATGCCAACAGTCAGTGAAGAACACACCAACAGGTCTTTGCTGGGCTGGAGGGCAATTCTCACCACACATATTCAAGTTTCTTTCCTGCATATAGCAGCAAAGCAGTTTGCTAAGTGTTAAACAAGAGGGGATCTTGATATAGCAGAGGGGAGGGCAGGTTCTACCACCTGCTGCTGCACACAGTCTTGCATCTCACCGTGCTTACATCTAAGCATTCATCTTAAACCATTGCTGGACCTAAGTCTTCCAGTTAAAAACTGCACCATGAATGGGAGCGTACAGCTTAGGAAGAGCTTGCTACATCCATCACTTGCTGGAAACAGTGAGTCTGTCTAGGCTAGCTTTAGCAAAAACACTCAACAGAAGTCTCCATGGCACTCCCATTACCAATGGGAGCTTAGTCTGATCTTGAAGGCATAAATTAACAGGGCCTGCCTATGGCACCAGATCTACTTTTAGCCATCAAGCAGAGCTGGAAATATTTTTCTAATGATGGCATTGTTGCAAAATAAACCAGCTATTTCTTACCTTAAACTGACAGGCAGCCAAAACAAGGTAGCCAGTCATGATAACAACCTACATGACTAGAAAATGGTTTTCATGACCAATCACTCCCTGTGTTTTCTTTTATAAACAAAACAGAGCTCGCTTCTTCATTTTCTTTTTGGGAATTAAGCATTCAATAAACCAGAATATGTTGCTTCTTTTAGTAGCTGCCTACTTTGCTTACCTCCTTTTAAAAACCAAGCACCCAAAACTGGACATAATTCTTCAGCTAATATCCTAGCAGTACTGTACAAACAACAAACTTTGCCTCATCTGCCACCCCATGTGTTGTCAATGCATTCCAGATTGGTGCCTGTCTGTGTCTGCAGCAAATTGCAATCAGCTGTAACTTCCCAATCTTTTTTGTAGATCTACTTTTAGGCCACAATGATTCCTCATTTTACAGCTATGCATTTGATTTTTCCACCTTAAGGTACAGGAATCAGCACTTTCCTTTGTAGAAATTCATATTCCTGATTTCAGATTATTTCTCCACTTTATCAAGCTCATTTTGAATTTTAATCAGTTCTCCACAGTGCTTGAAACCCCTGTCTCCCCTCCTCCCACACCAGCACAGCTTGGTGTCATCATGTACCACACTACAGCTGTGACAAGGAGATGTGCTGGTAGGTTTTTTTCAGTTTGAATATGCAGTGAAAAGCAAGAGGGAAGAAAAGAAAATCAATGCCTTAAGATTGCCAGTTTAAATAGCCAGCAAAATATTCAAAAAGTAGATTAGGGATAGAAACTCAGAAATCTTAAATATCTTCCAAAGGAGTATCTCAGCTGAGCACAAACATGTGACAAGATTTATCCCTGGGGAAGACAATGCCCATTAATTTAGCCCTCGACAGAACCTATCTTTAAGTATTTAACCACATTAATAAGTAATAGGAAATATAACCAAGAGAGTTTCTCTGTTTATTTATGGACCAGGTAATATGAGGTGAATACCATAAGCTGTGCAGCACTCTAAGTCATATTCTTATCTTTATGATATGTTTCCTGGAAAGAAATACACAAATAATATAGCCAAGGTTTCATTATCTCCTCTGTATTATTCACTGGTTTTTTATGTTAACAGCACAACCATCTTATTTTAGCCTCAGAGTACATACTCAGGTGTTTTTTCAGACAAACAATTAGAAGATTGGAAAGTTTTGCAAAATGCTCCTCTGAATCATTCCATGGAGAGCAAATCTAGAAGCACCAAACAGCCATAGCATCCCATGGCACTATTACAGCCAAGAGTTATTGCTTACTGTGCAAAGTGATTTGCAGATGTATACAAAAAATCTTGCCATTAAAAGAAAACAAAAATCCTCAAAGTTTGAGCCACCTCCAAAAATCAGCACAGTTCCTGTTCGAGAAGTAGCACATGCATGCAAATACATGCTACCTGCAACAACCCAACTCATTTCAGAGCAAGGGCAAATAATTTGACATTAAAATGCCTTTTATTAGCTTTATTAGAAATTTCATGGTGCTTCTACTAAAAGAAGTGAAATCCCTTCTTGTATTGAAAATAAATAATAGAGAATTCCCTTGCCTTTTCCTGTTTGCTGAGTAGCAAATCAAAACATTACAGAGAGTTGGGATTTTAGGGAAGGCTCTCTGGAAAGGAAGTAAACCAAACCCAACTTGTCAAATGGGACTCCCTGCTGCTGCATACCATGTGGTGCTCTAGTGAGCTGCATCTGTTCCACTATTAAACAGCGCAGTGAGTATGGTACTGACAGCAGTGACATTATCAAATATGCTGAGTGGTTAGTAAGGCTCTATAGCATAATCTTTTCACTTTTTTATTTTAATTGGTAGAAGTTACTGTAAAGTAGCTTCACATATGATAATGCCCTTTGTGCTTACCCATAACTGAAAAAGGCACTGCTACATAACCTGCTATGCAAGGGAAAGGCTGAGTGCTTGTGCTCCAGCAACCCTGTATTGTACCCTGGAATTCACTAGGTCAGGAAAAAAAGCCCCACATGGAAACAATAAGGTTCCAAGACACTAATAGGGTTTCACAGCAGACTTGGAGAATGCAATCTGTAGCATTCAGTTCGTAAGCATGAAGTTGCAAGTCCATCAAGGATGAGGGCTGAACTGAAAATAACAAGAGATTACAGACCCAAAATGGAGCATGATAATATCTGTTGAGGCTGTAATGTTTCAATCCCATCCTTCAATCCAGAGGCAACAACAGCATGCACAGAGGGAAGACTTCCCAGTCCTGTATGAGCAGTTTTCCTAGACCATAGAGAATGTGTAATGCTGCAGCAGCAAGAGTGATTTACATCTTCCTGAGGGAATATCTGGATTTGCATTTTGTCCTTGACCTAACACAGATTATCACCTGCAAACTCTAGCACAAGAAGTCAAAGCCACGTTAGTAGTTTCATGCTGCTGCACTGAGGGCTTTGTGATAAATTCACAGAGAATTGGTAAAATGGAAGGACTATGCCTTTTCTTTACTCCTCAGCATCCCTTATTCAGGGTAAGCTAGGTAGTTACCAAAAGCCAAGAAATGCATGAGTCAGTTCTTTCAGTTAATCCACCTTCTGTAGCATCAGAATATTTCAGTCTAAATGGGCTTTCATGAACAGCGAGATACTTAAACCTCTCCAAACTCTTAACAGGAAAGCTCACCTGTTGTTAGTGGGATTGTTACATTAAACATAAGACACCAGAACACAGAACACTGACAATATCGGATCATTAAATCTTTATCCTGTCTGTTACTGTTGCAGAAATTCTTGTGAGTGGTATGATCTAAGCAAAATCAAAACAAACAAAAAAATAAAAAAGAGAGACAATAATGGCAGCAGCCTACTGTCAAACAGGAAGAATAACTGCTAGATTCATAGGGAAAGCAAATATTGCACACATATGGTTGTTGCTGGGAGAGAAAGGAATAGGCTGCTCAGTGATACACCAGCAATGGAGTTGCACAGGTATCAAGCCTGTCATGCTCAGGTAAGAGAGATTAAGCAGCATAGGCAAGTTACTGAAAAGCAGATGAAGATATAACTGGTACCCAGGATTTCAGAAAACACAAATAAATTCCTTGCTCTGGCTCTGTTCCCTGCATAACCCTTATCCAATGAGCTAGTGCCAAAGTTTACAAATGTTAAATAGCTTAATTGGAGGAAAGTAGGAGCCAGGCCCAGTGTGTTCAATTCTACTCTCCACTACTGCAGATTAAAACCAGTGATTTTTACCACAGTTACTCCTCACTGACACAGTGGTGTAAGGGAACAGTGATAAGTCTAAAGACAATGAAACAGTCTAGAAGGAAAAAAGCAAGCTAGCACTTATTAATAAGTTTTCAATTTGGTGATGACACTGAGGCTTCACAGAGCAAAAGCTGAATTAAGAGGTCTAATTAATTATGAGTTACAATTAAGGTAGTATCTCACAAAACCAGAATAGTGTTAAAATGAGCTTTCCTTATTAGCAAAAAGTGATTACCTATATTTTAGCAATATTTACTTAAACAACTGACTGAAAGAAAACTCTGTAAAATTTTCTTTGCACCTTTCACCTTCCAGCAGGAGTTATTCAGACTGATGTTGATCCTGCTCATACTTACTCATATTTCTGCAGTATATTCAAACAAATCAGTAGTGGAAGTGGTGGGATGAGAATTACTTGGAGTTAGGATAAGAAGCTATTCAAGCCACCAGCCACACTTCTGCCCTGATCTTGTTCTGCACCAATAGGTTAATCACTCTCACTGATATTAAAAATTATATTGTTCATACTGCACATTCACTGAAAATCTGCTACACTCGTACTTTGTGCTGCAATGCACACTACATCCTTATCTTCATTTAGAGCACATAAATTCAAAAGACAGGGACTTAATGGGCCAGATCTTGGATTCTGGCTTATATTCATAAGAAACCAACCTTGATGTGTCCTGTGCAAACCTGGCCTGCTTTCAATGGGTCAACAGCAGTCTGAGAGTTACTGTCTCTTATTCAAGCTGCCATCAGGAGATAAAAACATAGTCTAGGATATGGTGAAAGTAATGCTCCTGTCTGTCCTTTTTGTTTTTCCCAAACAACATATTGTCAGCCCAAAGTGCCTGAAGCCTCTCTACATGCTCCACTGTCATGGCTTCTAACACACTGGCTACATATGCTTTCTACTTGGTGTTGAGCCAGGCATACCTGGCAGGGAGGAGGGAGTGCAAATTCTTTTGTGCTTCTCTAAGATTAGACAAGACTTAGGCAGTAATAAGCTAGGAAATATTATCAGGGCTGACTCTATTATATTACTAGATATAACAGACAGTATATACTTATTATACATAGTTATATTGTCCTAATGATACAAGCATATAATATAGATAACATCATAACAAGATACAAAATGCAGATTATTACCCCCATAGGATAGGTGAACAAAAGTGGCCTGCTCTTGGATGCCACTCTCAGTCATCCAGAGCTCTCATTCTCCAAATCATTACAATAACTTCCTGTGATTTCATGCTTCTTCCTTTGGATGATCAGCCAGGTTACAGTGACCATCTCAATTGCTCTGCTATTGCAAATAGTCAAGTATCCTTTAAATCTTAATCAGGTTGCTAAGATGCCTGCTAAATTTTTCATTGGCTCTTTTTATACATGTCAATGTTCTGAAAGAGCTGGTGCCAAGTTATTAAAATATCTGTAACCTTCATATGCAAGGATGTTGGCTAGTAGCCAGTGCAAGGAATTTCAGATTAAAATGATGCACCTAGATCGTGATGGATCTAAAATATCAATGAGAGACTATAAGTTTAAATAGGAAAAGTGCTCCTATTTATTTATCTGTACATTAAAACTAACTCTTTTATCATCTTTTCTGAAGACAGAAATTTTGTGTTTATATGTAAAAACCTTGACACAAAAGGATATATCTCTTAATTTTAGCCTCATGCTTATTTGCTTTGCTGTTGCTGTTTTTGTTCTTTAATTAAACAGATATTATCAGTGGTTCTGACCAAGAAGGTCTTCCATGTGAATATACCATACAAGCACCATCTGAAGTGACTTCCCTGTGCCTTCAGCTATACAGTATGCCTCAATTCTGTTGGAAAGAAAAGGTGTGTAATCCCTGAGACCGAGACCTTTGGAGTTTTGACAACTCTTTTCACTGGGATTCACTGAGACTGCAGAATTTGCACAACATGTGAATTTGTGTTTGAGGACATGGCAGAAGCCCAGCTTGGGGAACAAGGGAAAGGGAAGAGAAAGAAAGAATCCTTGAAAACAAGAGTGGAGGTAATCCATACAGTACTTCAGAACTTTAAAGTAACAATTTAAGAAATAAGAACAGCTTTATGAAGAAGTCATGAGCCTCTTCAAGTTTGTGTTAATTAAACATGCCTGTTTTTGTGCTTGGCACTCCAAATTGGCACACTTGAGTTCTTAAAAATGCAGAGATTTTTAAAAATATAACGACTCAGGTCAAACCTCTTCTATTCCAAACCTTGGCACTTACTTTTAAGCTCAAGAGCCCAGGAAAATTAAGTTCCATGCTTACATTATCTCCTCTTGACAGATCAAAAGTTTCATTTGTGCACAGTTTGCAAGAGTAAAGTCATAGGAAAAATTACCATTAAATTCAGTAACAAAGTTTTGAATCTTAAACAGTTCTGCCAACAGATGAATTCAATTTACAGTGCAATCTTGAGATAGGTGGGATCAGAAGGGAACTTAAAGAGTCCATAATCTGGTCTGCATTTCATACATCACCATGGCCACATGCAATTCTTTCTATATTGCTTTCAGATGATTCTAATATGTGTGGGCCTACCAAAAGTGTTTTAAGGATCTACTCAGCCTCAGCTAGGCTTTACAACTTTGCTAGAAGAAAGCACTTCACAAGATTCATCAGTGTTGAGGGCTGGAGCATTTTGTGACAGACACATGGTGTTTTAGCTGAGAACTTCGGTCCTACTGACTGTGCAATTTCCTCTGATCAAGGGGCTAGCAGGTGGTGACACATCATACTGCATGTTTTATTGAGAAGGAAGCTTTTATCCTTCCAAAAGCACAAAGAGAGCAGGATGCAAAAAAGAGTTCCTAGCTAGATAGAGGAAAAAGTGAGAATTTCTATCTATCCCAAGAGAGAGGAAGAAGATGATGGTAATTGCCTCTCCCAAGCACAATTCTAGTCTGGGGAAGCAGGCAATCAGCCGGGAGATCACACCTTCCACACTGGTATGCTGGATCTGCCACGCCAACATCAGGATTTCTTTCGGTGCTCCATGATGGCAGTAACAGACAAACTGGTTAATCATATCAGCTGTAAAAATTCCATTCATATTTTTCATACAGTAAGTATCAGTCTCTTCTGTGCCAGAATTAGGACATTTCCATAACCTTCTCAGTAATTTGCCTTGTGTATGGCAAGAACACTGTAGCTCAATGTGCAATAACAGATTGTGCAGAGTATTCCAGATGAGGCATTAAGAAATAGCTTATATAATAAAAACCCTTTTCAAGGCTTTTTTAATCTATGTCTCTGCTAATACAAGGGAAAACTGAACTGCACCTTTTCAAGGCACAGCTTGACCATCTCGGTGATTTATTTATTTTCTTTCCTACCAAGGTAGATCTTTAACCTGATCAGTGAGGTAAATGATTGCTGCATTTAGCACAAATTCCCCAGATTACTTCATTTCTCCCATTCTAATTAACTTAATGTTTGTGTGCATTGAATTGCATTCCTACCTGCCTGTCTAGTCCCATAAATTATTCTTTTTTAATTATTTTTTTTTATTCAAAACCATGAGCAAATCTGGAAATCTTTCTTCCACAGTAGTTTTTCTTCAGTTTAAAGGTTAACTTATGGTCTAGTTGCCAAGGATTTTGTTCCCCAAGGAGAAGAAAAATCACTGTCACAATAGTTAAACTTCTTATAGCCTTTTTCATTCATATGTATAAACAAGAAAAAGAAACCACAAATAAATATCACATCTATAAGCGTAATAAGGAAATACCAAATACTAGCAGACTTCTGGATTAGATAACACCAGTCTTTTGAAATTTTCTTGTGCCTCAAGGTAGCAGAATATTACAAATCAAACTTTGATAAACATAATAGCTCAAAGTCTTTCCAGGGATCCAGAGTGATCCCTCATGCTCACTTAGCTGATATGATGATGACCTGGTTTTCAGAGGTGCTGACTATATTCAGCTTCCATTGACTTTAGCCACTGATGCGCATGTTCGGCACTTCTAAAATCAGATTTCTTAAAGTTCTTTTTTTTTTTTTAATCCTCCTGGATCTGAGTAATTCAATTTTAAATTCTTTTAATGTTTCATGAATATACAAGCCACACTGGTCTTACCAAATCTTTGCTTTGCGTAGATATGCATATTATAATAAGAAATTCCATATTTGAATGATGATTATTAGAAGAAACACCATTCTGTGAATATTACTTTTTAAAGATTATCAAAATCTTCCTGGGAAAATTAATTAGCTCCAATACAAACCATTAAAATCAAACATATTTTTATCATCAATCTCACTGAAAGTACATCGAGCTCTCTAGAAATTGAACCAAATACAACCAAGTCAATAAAAATCTTTCAAATTACTTTCCATTAGGCATTAAGCCTAAGATATGTGAAGTTTCCAAAAGAGAATAACAAATGCATTTATCTTAAGACATTGCAATTCTTTCCCTGGTACACTCAAACACAGAATCCTCATCCTCACTTGAGCTTTACTATTTCTTTTCCCTTGAGGGAAGGTCATTATACTTACATAAATTAAACTTATCCATATTTTATATATGTGTACAATAAAATCTAACAGAGTCAGCCATTAACAGCCTGGTGTAACAGAATACTGCATATGTATAACTAAGAGACAGAGGGAGGGGAGCAGTAAATAAGAGTTGTTTAAAGTTTGCCAAAAGTCTAAAAAAAATTCAAATAAAAAATGCTGTTTCTGCAATATATATTTTAATATATGGAATATGTAAATATTTGGGACAAAGAGCAAAAACTGAATTTATTCATTATCCAAAACTCTATTTTCTGTTATGACATACAATCTTTTCTCTGACTTTCCCATGACTGTTCACCTCAGTCATTAGTTGTAACTCTGAAGGCTTCACAAATACGTTTTGAAAATCTAAGGATGATACTAATTAATTTATCCTGCCAGTAACATTGCGTCTTTACAGTATTTCAGTTAATTGCATTATACCTTGCATATATGGATACTAATTGACCTTAACCGTACTATACTTTTTCAGGTAGTGTGTTAGTACATCTTTTAAAGTAGTTTCCCATGCTTTCCCATCACAGTATTAACCCTATTGGCTAACATTTTCCCTGTGGTACTTTTTCCCAATGTCATGAAAAAGAATGAAATAAAAAATATCTACTATAATCTATGAGTTTAATTTTTTTATATATTTTATGTTTTCCATACTCTCATTGGAATTACAGGGCATTTTCCCCCAGTTCCCCCTGGAAGAGTGTTAGGACAACATTCAAAATATTGCCACATCTGCCTTATTCCTTATTTAGACATTTGAATATTTCTTATCAAAATTATCACCACCACTTCACCTACTTCAGTAGGTCCATACCTGTAAATAAGCTTAATTAGTAACTCCTCATGCTGCTTGAGCTAATAGAAGTGACTAGTAGCCAGTGTGCTGTAGGCTAGGTATCTTTTCTGCAAAGCCAAAGCTGTATGTTCTGAAATGCTCTGCTGGCCTTATCCCCCATATAAAGTTCTTATTCTCCATTTCAAAATCAGCTGTAATCATAAAAGCAATGTTTTTATGCTTTCAAAACACTTGTTTTTTAAAAAATGGCACAAACAAGGAATATGCAGAAACACTGATTCTTTCCATTAGACATACAAAATGTTACATTTTGTTATAAAGTCTTTCATTTTAACAATGAAAGATAAAAACATATAATGTATACACTTTTTGAAGTGACTGAAGTCTATTGCTGGAAATCTATCCTTTCTCTCTTCCCTTAGCAGAGCAAAAACCTCTTGTGCCACTCAGGAGAATGCCAGTTTCCTAGCTACCATCATTGTGAGAAAGAGCAGTTTAACAGGATTTCTTAGTCCTTCAAGGCAATATCATTGTCTAACATCACTTTGTTCCTCACCATGGAAAAGTTAGAAATTCAAGCAGAGTGCCTGTGGTAGACAGTGACATATGTGTATTTGTATATTTTTCTGTCTAATGACTTGGAAGAACAGGATGGGAAGAGAAAAATTAGAAGTAGGAACAGAAATCTCTGACAGAATGACCTAAGGGCTTTAAGAGTCAATGAGAAAGCTAAGGATAGGAGTGTGCATGGTGACTAATTGAACATTGCATGAACAAGCTGATGTCTTTTTCCATGTGGCATGGCGATGGATATGGATTAGCTCATGAAAACAGGAAAAAAAGGAAGTTTACTGTAATTATCAGATCTATCTGCTCTTTATTTATCCATCAACAGGAGAGAAAGTGACAGTAGACTTTTAGGTATGATATTTATTTCCTCTTGAACCAGATCTCCCAGCAGAGACTGTGCAGGAGACCACTTTCATAACAGAAGTCAAGTGATTGCTGTGAAACTAATTGCTGCATCTCTAGATGACTAAAACCTTTTAAAATCCCTTTCTTAAACCACTGTAATGCGTATGTATCATACACACAAGCAATCCTTTCTATCTATGCTGCTACAGTACAGGTGGAGTTTTATAATAATCTGTTTTACACTTTAAGATATTTGGACTGGAACTGTTAAGCATCTGGTAGCAATGCAGATTACACATTTTTAAAAAAATGTTTCTCCTATTAACAAAGGTTATTTTGTGAGGTTAAATGATGACTTTAAATAAATGTGTTCCTAACCTAACATTAAAGCTGTGATTCAGATGATCAAGTAGCAATTTTCAAAATCAGAATTTGTCATGAGCTTCATTTCATTATTAGATTTACATCACTTCTAAGTAAACAGAATAATAAAGAGGGCAAGCACACACTGAAGTACCATAACCTAACTTATAATTTCCTCTTCCATTTCTAGAGTGAAGAAGCTTAAGATCAAGCTACCTCAATAGATCTCTCAAGCCCTGTCCCCAACATACTAGTGAGGACTATAACCTAAAGTTTTTAAGTCAAAACAATACTTCCAAACTTTTTTTGCTACCATTCTATTGAAAATGCATTTTAAACCTATCCTTACACATCTATCCCAAACTCTGTCACAGGGAAGGATGTGAGTGACTAATGACCTTCTGGGTATAATGAAAGCTCAGCAATATAAGAACCAGTTTCTATAATACTAAAACTGAATCCTAGTGTAATTAAATCACAAGTGTATATTTTTATAAGGTTATAATAATTATAACACAAGTAAGTTATCCATGCACAGTGCATCTCAGTGTACATAGACACTTATTGCTCATGCATATTCATTGCACAAGCAGGTGAGTTGACGCATGCAAAATAGCATGCAGGATTACACATTTCCCTCCTTCCAGTTTTATCTCCTACTATTCATGACTTTTGCAAGTTTCTGGTTATTTAGTACTAAGACACTCCTAGTGGCACCTCAATGTGGATGTAAGAAGGAAGTTTTGAATGACAAAACCCTCCTCCTACTTATATTACTGCTGGTTTAACACAGTAGCTGCCAATATTGAAAAACTTAGATCCAATAAATTATTTTTTCAATATAACATATAAATAGAACTCTCCATTTCTATGTTCTTCATTTTTATAACTGTGATTTTTCACAATATCTTGCTGAGCTAAAACAGATCTCAGGTAAAATTCTCAGAAATATCTATAGTTCCACTGACTTTAATAAGATGTATGTTCTTTGGTATCACAAGTGCTTTTGAAAACACTGCCTTTCAACTTTCTTTTGAATACTATCCTAATTTGAAATAGACTCCAGGAAATTATATCCCAGTAGTTTTCCAAGCTTTATCTATCACTGACAACCCTTAAAAAAATCCTTGCCAAATGTCTTAGGATTTGAGGTCAATCCCTTAGTGTCTCCAGTCTAGAGACAGACCACATTGAAGCTGCTCTCAGAAGGTCGAACCTCGTTTCAGTGAAACTGCACAGTAACCACGGATTTTGCTCTGAAGCAGAGAAGGCTTCAGGGAGGTTCCTAAAGTCTGTTGCAAAGACAGCAGCGGGAGGCCAATATCACTTCACAGAGCATGATGATGAAAGGATTTTTGCTGCTTCACAGAAATTTCAAAATGCCAGTAAAGTCTAATTTATCATTTCTTACATCCTTATTAAGCTGGTAGTGTTTCTGACCACAGAAAACTCTCAATTATTCTTTTATTTTTACCATCTGTTGCTACAGTATGGGTATAAGAAAATTATTTGAAGAAAAAACCTTAAAAATCACAAATATTTATGAGCAGGCAATAATTTTTGATCTCCAACTCAGAACGAATTAACACAATGTTTCTTTTTGTATAGAAAAATCATGCTAGACAGAAGATTGAACAAATATGGTTTTGACAGACTTCAGGAATAGTAAAATTGCAAGAAAAACATTCCTTAATATGCTTAATGGATAAGAAAAAATTGTAAGAAATTAACACTGTCAACTATAGAGGGTGGATCTGGTCTGAGATTGCAAAAAAACGGGCAAACGATGAAGAGGCACCTGATGTTTGCAAAGCAAATATTTAAATTCTATCCAGTAACACTATACTTGCCTTGAAATATGTAGGTCCTCCATTTTTGAGGCACATGGAAGGAGTTCCTTTGTTCACATTTTTAATCTAAGATTGCACAATACCAGCCAATTAGTTTGTGCAATTCAGTGTAAGAGATGGGTATAAACAACCTTTGAATTTTATTTAAGGCCTTCTTTCTTTGTTTATTTACTCAAGCCAGTAAATAATAATAATAATAAAAAAATCACCTTGGTCCACAATGCAAGAGTGCCTTGGCAGAAATAAGGAGCCTGGGAAGATTGAATACCATAATTCCCTCTAATTTTGAAAATGATCACTGCTGAATGTTTTCTGAGGGTAAAAGGGTAATTGGTTATAGATCAATAAGTAATTTCATTCAAAAGGGACTCACTCAACTGTTCCTGAAAGTAGAGACATTCTCAAATAAAAATCAAACTAACGCATTAAAAAGTTCAGAGTAATCTAAACAACAAAATTTTATACTGCTCTTGTTATGTTTTTCTCAATTGATCATTTATTTATGATGCCATAAAACTCCATATGCTTTCAAATTTGATTGCTAGTTATTTGTTTTAGAGCAGCCGAAATTACTTTTTTAGACTTCTTAGCTTGACAGTTTTGTTTTCTGCTTAAGATTTATCATCACAAAAGAATGGTGAAATTGGAAGATAAATTCTAATATTAATAATAAGCACAGACAAGGGTGACACACTGTAATTCCCCCCAGCAGATTCCAGATTAAATCTCATAGGATCAACATAACCTTCTTCTAACACTGCTAAATTCTGTTCTGTGTAATTAGGTACAGGTATCCCAGTATGATTTTTAATTGAAAAGCCATGTAAAGATAGCATTGTATCAAATAAAAGGCAATTTGAGTATGTCTGAGACCTTGTGCAGAATCATATGCTATAAGCCATTATCATTTAGTTCACTATTGACCCCAAAAGGTTTGTTAACAAACTGCTATATTTACATTAAAATGAAAGAAATTTAAAACTCGCAGATAAAAGCACAATTGAGACAAGAAGAAATTTCATGCATTTGTTAATACTTACAATATGCAGCTCTAAATAATCTCCGAGCCCAGTAGAACTGTCCACTCGTACCAACACAGCCTCTTTTTGAACAGTACTAAACCCTATTGCCAGTCTGTCCGCACGAGTGCTTGGCCGATCGTTAGGAGGCCATGTGTAAGTGATTTGTCCACCACCTTTGCTAAAGATATATGTTGTTCCCGCTGCAAAAAAGGAAATAAATATAATTAGCCCACTTGCATCAATGCAAACCCCCACATGGAAATCATACGCCCTACAAAAATCAGGATGTTCTCACAAAGCAAATGGATTCATAGAAATGAACAGGGTTGTATTTCAATATGAAGAGGTCTTTATCTCGGAAAATTTTGCAGCAAGAGAAATATTAGTGGCTTTTATATAGTGCAATCAACATAGAATATAACTTAATTGCAAATGAAATGATTTAAAATACCATAGCTCTGATTCAGAAATGCATATCTAGTCAAGAGAGTTCTTAAATATATGCTTGATGAACATGTTTCTGTGATATGTAGAACAGGGATGAGTTGAATCAAATGCTTTCCCAAATTGGGCCTACGTGGAGAAATCAAGTAATTCCAGTTATCTCATGAATGACAAAAAATGCAGCTACTTATTTATACAATGAAGATGATACGTTATCATGCCCAGCAAAGCTAGATGTTAGCAAATACATTCAGATAAGACCTTTACAGATCTAAAGTTTATCATCTTGTGACAGATGGGAATAACAAATAGAAACATACTTTACTTATCATGTCAGGAAAAAAAGAGATAGGTCTACCACCTGAGTAAGCAATGGCTTATTTGCATAATGCTCAATGCATATCTTTTAAAAGTGGAAATCTTTACACATTGTATCCAGGGTGCACTTACAAAATCTATAATCTGTTTTAAACAAGTGTTTAAACCATTTAGCACTCAGGTGTTTAACTTCATCCCCAGCATATTTCCTCTGAACTAAAATTGTAGCATATCCAGACATTTTTCATTTAAAAGTTGTTTCTTAACAACACCATATAGCAGGCAAGTTGTGCATGCACTTGATCTTTCATTTGAAAAGTCACTACAAGCTGTACACTTCTTTTCCATGAAGGTAGATCAAAGCTTAGGGAGATAGGTCAGCACATTGTACATACAGATATCTCATTTTACTATATGTCCTAAACTGTCTCAGTGTGTGGCTACTTGCAATCTTATTTAATTTTACATATTTTTTATTAAATTTTATCTATTGTCTTAAATAGA